>NC_065571.1:22748751-23948751 GCF_937616625.2 Mercurialis annua
AAAACAAATCCAAACGTTTCACCTTTTTAGCGATATAAGCCAAACGTTTACAAACTTTACGAAACAAATCCAAACGTTATAACCTTTTTAGCAATTTAAGCCAAACATTTACAAAGGTTAAGAAACTAATTCAAATATTTCACCTTATTAGCAATTTAAGCCAAACGTTTGCAAACGTTACAAAACAAATCCAAGCGTTTCACCTTTTTAGCAATATAAACCAAACGTTTACAAACATTACGAAATATATCCAAGAGTTTCACCTTTTTAGCAATTTAAGCCAAACATTTACAAAATTTACGAAACAAATCGAAGCGTTTCACCTTTTTAGCAATTTAAGCCAAACATTTACAAATGTTACGAAACAAATTAAACCAAGCGTTTCACCTTTTTTGCAATTTAAGCCAAACGTTTACAAACATTACAAAACAAATCCAAGTGTTTCTCCATTTTAGAAATTTATGCCAAACGTTTACAAACGTTACAAAACAAATCCAAACCTTTCACCTTTTTAGCGATTTAAGCCAAACGTTTACAAACGTTACAAAACAAATCGAGACGTTTCCCATTTTTTGCGATTGAAGCCAAACGTTTAAAACGTTACGAAACAAAACCAAACGTTTAAAACTTTATGAAACAAATCCAAACGTTTCACATTTGTAGCGATTTAAGTGTAACGCTTACAAACTTTACGAAATAAATTAAACCAAGCGTTTCACCTTTTTAGCAATGCCAAACGTTTAAAAACATTACAAAACAAATCCAAGAGTATCTCGTTTTTTAGCAATTTAAGCCAAATGTTAATAAACATTACGAAACAAATCCTAGAGTTTAACCTTTTTAGCAATTTAAGCCAAACGTTTATAAACGTTACGAAACAAATCCTAGCGCTTCACCTTTTTAGCAATTTAAGCCAAACGTTACGAAACAAATCCAAATTAGCGATTTAAGACAAACGTTTACAAACGTTACGAAACAAATCCAAACGTTAAACCTTTTTGGCAATATAAGCCAAACATTTACAAAGGTTAAGAAACAAATTCAAATATTTCACCTTATTAGCAATTCAAGCCAAATGTTTGCAAACGTTACGAAACAAATTCAAGCGTTTCACCTTTTAGCAATATAAGCCAAACGTTTACAAACGTTACGAAACAAATCCAAGAGTTTCACCTTTTTAGCAATTTAAGCCAAATATTTACAAACTTTATGAAACAAATCCAAACGTTTGACCTACTTAGTGATTTAGGCCAAACATTGACAAACGTTACGAAACAAATCCAAAAGTTTTACCTTTTTCAGCTATATAAGCCAAACGTTTACAAACGTTATCAAAAAAACCAAAGGTTTAAAACGTTACGAAACAAATCCAAACGTTTCACATTTTTAGCAATTTAAGCCAAACATTTACAAATTTATGAAACAAAACCTAGAGGTTCACCTTTTTAACAATTTAAGACAAACGTTTACAAACATTATAAAACAAATCCAAGCATTTCACCTTTTTAGCAATTTAAGTCAAACATTTACAAACGTTACGAAACAAATCTAAGTGTTTCCCCTTTTTAGCAATTTAAACCAAACGTTTACAAACGTTACGAAACAAATCCATGCGTTTGACCTTTTTAGCGATTTAAGCCAAACGCTTACAAACCTGCGAAATAAATCTAAACGTTTCACCTTTTTAGCTATTTAAGCCAAACATTTACAAAGGTTATGAATCAAATCCAAATGTTTCACCTTTTTAGCAATTTAAGCCAAACATTTACAAATGTTACGAAACAAATCGAAGTATTTCACCTTTTTAGCAATATAAGCCAAACGTTTACAAACGTTACGAAACAAATCCAAGCGTTTCACCTTTTTAGCAATTTAAACCAAACGTTTACAAACATTACGAAACAAATCCAAACGTTTCACCTTTTTAAACCAAACCTTTACAAATGTTAGGAAACAAAACCAAGCGTTTCACCTATTCAGTAAATTAAGCCAAACGTTTACAAACGTTACGAAAGAAATAAAATTGCTTATCTTTTTAGCAATTTAAGCCAAATGTTTACAAACGTTACGAAACAAATCAAAACGTTCCACCTTTTTAGCGATTTAAACCAAACGTTTACAAACGTTATGAAACAAAACCAAACAATCCACCTTTTTAACAATTTAAGGCAAACTTTACAAAACAAATCCAAACGTTTCACCTTTTTAGCAATTTAAGCCAAAACGTTGACAAATGTTTCGAAACAAATCCAAACTTTTCACCTTTTTAGCGATTTAAGCCAAACGTTTACAAACTTATTGAAACAAATGCAAACATTTCACCTTTTTAGCGATTTAAGCCAAATGTTTACAAACGTTTCAAAATTAATCCAAACGTTTAAACGTTACGAAACCCTTATTGGGAATTTAAGCCAAACATTTACAAACGTTACGAAACAAATCCAAACGTTTAAAACGTTACGAAACAAATCCAAACGTTTCATATTTTTAGCGATTTAAGTGAAACGTTAAAAAACTTTACGAAACAAATTAAACCAAGCGTTTCACCTTTTTAGCAATTTAAGCCAAACGTTTAAATACATTACAAAACAAATCCAGGCGTTTCTCCTTTTTAGCAATTTAAGACAAACGTTTATAAACGTTACGAAACAAATCCTAGCGTTTCACCTTTTTAGCAATTTAAGCCTAACGTTACGAAACAAATCCAAACGTTTCACCTTTTTAGCGATTTAAGCCAAACGTTTACAAACGTTACGAAACAAATCCAGACGTTAAACCTTTTTGGAAATATAAGCCAAACATTTACAAAGGTTAAGAAACAAATTCAAATATTTCACCTTATTAGCAATTCAAGCCAAATGTTTGCAAACGTTACGAAACAAATTCAAGCGTTTCACCTTTTAGCAATATAAGCCAAATGTTTACAAACGTTACGAAACAAATCTAAGAGTTTCACCTTTTTAGCAATTTAAGCCAAATATTTACAAACTTTATGAAACAAATCCAAAGGTTTGACCTACTTAGTGATTTAGGCCAAACATTGACAAACTTTACGAAACAAATCCAAAAGTTTCACCTTTTTCAGCGATTTAAGCCAAGCGTTTACAAACGTTATGGAAAAAACGAAACGTTTAAAACGTTACGAAACAAATCTAAACGTTTCACATTTTTAGCGATTTAAACCAAACATTTACAAATTTATGAAACAAAACCTAGAGGTTCACCTTTTTAACAATTTAAAACAAACGTTTACAAACATTATAAAACAAATCCAAGCATTTCACCTTTTTAGCAATTTAAGCCAAACATTTATAAACGTTACAAAACAAATCTAAGCGTTTCACCTTTTTAGCAATTTAAACCAAACGTTTACAAACGTTACGAAACAAATCCAAGCGTTTGACCTTTTTAGCGATTTAAGCCAAACGCTTACAAACGTGCGAAATAAATTTAAACGTTTCACCTTTTTAGCTATTTAAGCCAAACATTTACAAAGGTTATGAATCAAATCCAAATGTTTCCCCTTTTTAGCAATTTAAGCCAAATATTTACAAATGTTACGAAACAAATCGAAGTATTTCACCTTTTTAGCAATTTAAGCCAAACGTTTACAAACGTTACGAAACAAATCCAAGCGTTTCACCTTTTTAGCAATTTAAACCAAACGTTTACAAACATTATAAAACAAATCGAAACGTTTCACCTTTTTAAACCAAACCTTTACAAACGTTAGGAAACAAAACCAAGTGTTTCACCTATTCTGTAATTTAAGCCAAACGTTTACAAACGTTACGAAAAAAATCAATTTGTTTACCTTTTTAGCAATTTAAGCCAAACGTTTACAAACGTTACGAAACAAATCCAAACGTTCCACCTTTTTAGCGATTTAAGCCAAACGTTTACAAACGTTATGAAACAAAACCAAACAATCCACCTTTTTAACAATTTAAGGCAAACTTTATAAAACAAATCCAAACGTTTCACCTTTTTAGCGATTTAAGCCAAACATTTCACCTTTTTAGCGATTTAAGCCAAACGTTGACAAATGTTTCGAAACCAAACGTTTACAAACTTTAAGAAACAAATCCAAACATTTCACCTTTTTAGCGATTTAAGCCAAACGTTTACAAACGTTACAAAATTAATCCAAACGTTTAAAACGTTACAAAACCCTTATTGGGAATTTAAGCCAAACATTTACAAACGTTACGAAACAAATCCAAACGTTTCACCTTTTTAGCGTTAAAATAAACGTTTACAAAAGATACGAAACAAATCCAAACGTTTCACCTTTATAGCGATTTAAGCCAAACTTTGACAAATGTTACGAAATAAATCCAAACGTTTCACATTTTTAGCGATTTAAGCAAAACGTTTAAAAACGTTACGAAAGAAAACCAAGTGTGTCACCTTTTTAGCAATTTAAGCCCAATGTTTACAAACATTACGAAGCAATTCCTAGCGTTTCACCTTTTTAGCAATTTAAGCCAAACGTTTACAAACGTTACGACACAAATCCAAGCGTTTCACCTTTTTAGCAATATAAGGCAAACGTTTACAAATGTTACGAAACAAATCCAAAGATTTTACCGTTTTAGCGATTTAAGCCAAACGTTTACAAACGGTACGAAGCAAGTTCAAACGTTTCACCTTTTATTAGCGTTTTAAGTCAAACGTTTACAAACGTTACGAAACTAATCCAAACGTTTCCCCTTTTTGGCGATTTAAGCCAAACGTTTACTAACGTTACAAAACAAATCGAAACGTTTCCCCTTTTTAGCGATTTAAGCCAAACATTTGCAAACGTTATGAAACAAATCCAAACGTTTCACCTTTTTAGCTATTTAAGCCAAAGGTTTACAAAAGTTTCGAAACAAATCCAAACGTTTCGCCTTTTTAGTGATATAACCTAAACGTTTACAAACATTATGAAACAATTCCAAATGTGTAACCTTTTTAGCGATTTAAGCCAAACATTTAAAAACGTTACGAAACAAATCCAATCGTTTCACCTTTTTAGCGATTTTAGCCACATGTTAACAAACATTACGAAACAAAACTAAACGTTTACAAACGTTACGAAACAAATCCAAGCGTTTCACTTTTTTAGCAATTTAAGCCAAACGTTGACAAATGTTACGAAATAAATCCAAACGTTTCACATTTTTAGCGATTTAAGCAAAACGTTTAAAAACGTTACGAAAGAAAACCGAGTGTGTCACCTTTTTAGCAATTTAAGCCAAATGTTTACAAACATTACGAAGCAAATCCTAGCGTTTCACCTTTTTAGCTATTTAAGCCAAACGTTTACAAACGTTACGAAACAAATCCAAGCGTTTCACCTTATTAGCAATATAAGCCAAACATTTACAAATGTGACGAAACAAATCTAAACATTTTACCCTTTTAGCGATTTAAGCCAAACGTTTACAAACGGTACGAAGCAAGTTCAAACGTTTCACCTTTTATTATCGATTTAAGTCAAATGTTTAAAAACGTTACGAAACTAATCCAAACGTTTCCCCTTTTTAGCGATTTAAGCCAAACGTTTACTAACGTTACAAAACAAATCGAAACGTTTCCCCTTTTTAGCGATTTAAGCCAAACATTTGCATACGTTACGAAACAAATCCAAACGTTTCACCTTTTTAGCTATTTAAGCCAAAGGCTTACAAAAGTTTCGAAACAAATCCAAACATTTCGCCTTTTTAGTTATTTAACCCAAACGTTTACAAACATTACGAAACAATTCCAAACGTTTAACCTTTTTAGGGATTTAAGCCAAACATTTAAAAATGTTACGAAACAAATCCAATCGTTTCACCTTTTTAGCGATTTTAGCCAAATGTTAACAAACATTACGAAACGAAACTAAACGTTTCCAAACGTTACGAAACAAATCCAAGAGTTTCACTTTTTTAGCGATTTAAGCCAAACGTTGACAAACGTTACGAAAAAAATCCAAACGTTTCACATTTTTAGCGATTTAAGCCAAACGTTTACAAATGTTATGAAACAAATCCAAGCATTTCAATTTTTTAGCAATTAAAGCAAAACGTTTACAAACGTTACAAAACAAATCCAAACGTTACGAAAAAAACAAAACGTTAAGAAACAAATCCAAGAGTTTCACCTTTTTAGCAATTAAAACAAAATGTTTACAAATGTTCCGAAACAAATCCAAACGTTTCATGTTTTTGGCGATTTAAGCCAAACGTTTACAAACATTACGAAACAAATCCAAACGTTGCACCTTTTTAGAAATTTAAGCCAAACAATTACAAAGGTTATGAAACAAATTCAAATATTTCACCTTATTAGCAATTTAAAATAAACGTTTGCAAACGTTACGAAACAAATCCAAGCGTTTCACCTTTTTAGCAATATAAGTCAAACGTTTACAAATGTTACGAAACAAATCCAAGCGTTTCACCTTTTTAGCAATTTAAGCCAAACATTTACAAACTTTACGAAACAAATCCAAGCGTTTCACCTTTTTAGCGATTTAAACCAAACGTTTACAAATGTTACGAAACAAATTAAACCAAGCGTTTCACATTTTTTTAGCAATTTAAGTCAAACGTTTACAAACGTTACGAAACAATTCAAATTGTTTACGTTTTTAGCAATTTAAGCCAAACGTTACGAAACAAATCCAAACGTTCCACCTTTTTAGTGATTTAAGCCAAACGTTTACAAACGTAATGAAACAAAACCAAACAATCCACCTTTTTAACAATTTAAGGCAAACTTTACAAAACAAATCCAAACGTCTCACCTTTTTAGCAATTTAAGCCAAACGTTTCACCTTTTTAGCGATTTAAGCCAAACGTTGACAAATGTTTCGAAACAAATCCAAACTTTTCTCCTTCTTAGCGATTTAAGCCAAACGTTTACAAACTTTATGAAACAAATCCAAACATTTCCCCTTTTTAGCAATTTAAGCCAAATGTTTACAAACGTTTCAAAATTAATCCAAATGTTTAAACGTTACGAAACCCTTATTGGGAATTTAAGCCAAACATTTACAAACGTTACGAAACAAATCCAAACGTTTAAAATGTTACGAAACAAATCCAAACGTTTCACATTTTTAGCGATTTAAGTGAAACGTTAAAAAACTTTACGAAACAAATTAAACCAAGCGTTTCACCTTTTTAGCAATTTAAGCCAAACGTTTAAAAACATTACAAAACAAATCCAAGCGATTCTCCTTTTTAGCAATTTAAGAAAAACGTTTATAAACGTTACGAAACAAATCCTAGCGTTTCACCTTTTTAGCAATTTAAGCCAAACGTTACGAAACAAATCCAAACGTTTCACCTTTTTAGCGATTTAAGCCAAATGTTTACAAACGTTACGAAACAAATCCAAACGTTAAACCTTTTTGGCAATATAAGCCAAACATTTACAATTGTTAAGAAACAAATTCAAATATTTCACCTTATTAGCAATTCAAGCCAAACTTTTGCAAACGTTACGAATCAAATTCAAGCGTTTCACCTTTTTAGCAATATAAGTCAAACGTTTACAAACATTACGAAACAAATCCAAGCGTTGCACCTTTTTAGCAATTTAAGCCAAACATTTACAAACTTTATGAAACAAATCCAAATGTTCTCCATTTTTAGCGATTTAAGCGAAACGTTTACAAACGTTACGAAACAAATTAAACCAAGTGTTTCACCTTTTTAGCCATTTTGAGCCAAATGTTTGCAAACATTACAAAACAAATCCAAACGTTACAAACGTTACGAAAAAACCAAACGTTTAAAACGTTACGAAACAAATCCAAACGTTTCTCATTTTTAGTGATTTAAGCCAAACATTTACAAACGTTACAAAACAAATCGAAACGTTTCCCCTTTTAGCAATTTAAGCCAAACATTTGCAAACGTTACAGACAAATCCAAACGTTTCACCTTTTTAGCTATTTAAGCCAAACGTTTACAAAAGTTTCGAAACAAATCCAAACGTTTCGCCTTTTTAGTGATTTAAGCCAAATGTTTACAAACATTACAAAACAAATCCAAACGTTTAACCTTTTTAGCAATTTAAGCCAAACATTTAAAAACGTTACGAAAAAAATCCAAACCTTTCACCTTTTTAGTGATTTCAGCGAAATGTTAACAAACATTACGAAATAAAACTAAACGTTTACAAACGTTACGAAACAAATCCAAGCGGTTCACCTTTTTAGCAATTTAAGCCAAACATTTACAAATGTTATGATTCAAATCCAAGCATTTCACTTTTTTTGCAATGAAAGCAAAACGTTTACAAATGTTACAAAACAAATCTAAACGTTACAAAACAAAACAAAACGTATAGAAACATTACGAAACAAATCCAAGCGTTTCACGTTTTTAGAAATTTAAGCCAAATGTTTACAAACGTTACGAAACAAATTCAAGAGTTTCACCTTTTTTGCAATTTAAGCAAAACGTTTACAAATGTTCCGAAACAAATCCAAATGTTTCACCTTTTTAGAGATTTAAGCCAAACGTTTACAAATGTTACGAAACAAATCCAAACATTGCACCTTTTTAGCAATTTAAGCCAAACATTTACAAAGGTTAAGAAACAAATTCAAATACTTCACCTTATTAGCAATTTAAGCTAAACGTTTGCAAACGTTACGAAACAAATCCAAGCGTTTCACCTTTTTAGCAATATAAGCCAAACATTTACAAACGTTACGAAACAAATTCAAGCGTTTCACCTTTTTAGCAATTTAAGCCAAACATTTACAAACTTTATGAAACAAATCCAAATGTTTCACATTTTTAGCGATTTAAGCCAAACGTTTACAAACGTTACGAAACAAATTAAACCAAGCGTTTCACCTTTTTAGCAATTTAAGCCAAACATTTACAAACATTACAAAACAAATCCAAGCGTTTCTCCTATTTAGCAATTTAAGCAAAACGTTTACAAACCTTATGAAACAAACCCAAACGTTTCACCTTTTTAGCAATTTAAGCCAAATGTTTACAAACGTTGCGAAACAAAACCAAACATTTCACCTTTTTAACAATATAAGGCAAACTTTACGAAACAAATCAAAACGTTTCACCTTTTTAGTGATTTAAGCCAAACGTTTCACCTTTTTCGCGATTTAAGCAAAACATTGACAAATGTTTCGAAACAAATCCAAACGTTTCGCCTTTTTAGCGATTTAAGCCAAACGTTTACAAACTTTACGAAAAAAATCCAAACGTTGCCCCTTTTTAGCGATTTAAGCCAAACGTTTACAAACGTTACGAAATTAATCCAAACATTTAAAACGTTACAAATCCCTTTTTAGGAATTTAACCCAACGTTTACAAACGTTACGAAACATATCCAAATATTTCACCTTTTTAGCGAATTAAAACAAACGTATACTAAAGATACGAAACAAATCCAAACGTTTCACCTTTTTAGCGATTTAAGCAGAACGTTTACAAACGTTAAGAAATAAATCCAAACGTTTGAAACATTACCAAACAAATTCAAACGTTTCACATTTTTAGAGATTTAAGCCAAACGTTTACAAACGTTACGAAACAAAACAAGGCGTTTCACCTTTTTAGCAATATAAGCCCAATGTTTACAAACGTTACCAAGAAAATCCAAGCGTTTTACCTTTTTAGCAATTTACGCCAAACGCTTACAAACGTTACGATACAAATCCAAGCGTTTCACTTTTTTAGCAATATAAGCCAAATGTTTAAAAACGTTACGAATAAAATCCAAACATTTCACCTTTTTTGCGATTTAAGACAAACGTTTACAAACGGTACGAATCAAATTCAAACGTTTCACCTTTTATTAGTGATTTAAGCCAAACGTTTACAAACATTACGAAACAAATCCAAACGTTACGAAACAAAACCAAACGTTTACAAATTTACGAAACGAATCCAAAGGTTTAACCTTTTTAGCGATTTAAGCCAAACATTTACAAACGTTACAAAACAAATCCAAACGTTTCACCTTTTTAGAGATTTAAGCCAAACGTTTACAAACGTTACGAAACAAATACAAATGTTTAACCTTTTTAGCTATTCAAGCCAAACGTTTACAAACGTTTCGAAACAAATCTAAACGTTTCGCCTTTTTAGAGAATTAAGCCAAACATTTATAAACGTTACAAAAAAAATCCAAACGTTTACCCTTTTTAGAGGTTTAAGCCAAACATTTAAAAACGTTGCGAAACAAATCCAAACGTTTAAAACGAAACAAAACTAAACGTTTAAAAATGTTCCGAAACAAATCCAAGCGTTTCAAGTTTTTAGCAATTTAAGCATAACGTTTACAGATTTTATGAAACAAATCCAAGCGTTTCACTTTTTTAGCAATTAAAGCAAAACGTTTACAAAAGTTACGAAACAAATCCAAGTGTTTCACCTTATTAGAAATTTAAGCCAAACGTTTACAAACGGTAGGAAACAAATCCAACGTTTCACCTTTTTAGCGATTTAAGCCAAACGTTTACAAACGTTACGAAAGAAATCCAAACATTGCACCTTTTTAGCAATTTAAGTCAAACGTATACAAATATTGCAAAACTAATCCAAACATTTCGCCATTTTAGCGATTTAAGCGAAACGTTTAAAACGTTACAAAACAAATCCAAATGTCTCACCTTTTTAGCTATTTATGCCAAACGTTTACAAAAGTTACGAAACAAATCCAAACATTTCATTTTTTTAGCGATTAAAGCCAAACGATTACAAATGTTACGAAACAAATCCAAACGTTTCAACTTTTTAGCGATTTAAGCCAAACGTTTAAAAATGTTATGAAAGAAATCCAAAAGTAAACAAACGATACGAAACAAAACCAAACGTTTCCAAACGTTACGAAACAAATCCAAACGTTTCCCCTTTTTAGCAATTTAAGCCAAACGTTTACAAATCTTACGAAACAAATCCAAGCGTTTCACCTTTTTAGCAATTTAAGCAAAACGTTTACAAATGTTCCGAAACAAATCCAAGTGTTTCACCTTTTTAGTAATTTAAGCAAAACATTTACAAATATTACGAAACAAATCCAAACGTTTCCCCATTTTAGCGATTTAAGCCAAACGTTTATAACGTTACGAAACAAATCCAAATGTTTCACCTTTTTAGCGATTTATGCCAAACATTTACAAACTTTACGAAACAAATCCAAACGTTTCATGTTTTTAGTGATTTAAGCCAAACGTTTACAAACGTTACAAAACAAATCCAAACGTTTCACCTTTTTAGCGATTTAAGCCAAACGTTTAAAAACGTTACGAAACAAGTTCAAACGTTTCACCTTTTTAGATGATTCAAGCCAAATGTTAACAAACGTTACGAAACAAAACCAAACGTATACAATGTTTAGAAAAACTCCAAGCGTTTCACCTTTTTAGCAATTTAAGACAAACGTTTACAAATGTTATGAAACAAATCCAAGCGTTTTACTTTTTTAGCAATTAAAGCAAAACGTTTACAAACGTTACGAAACAAATCCGATTGTTTCACCTTTTTAGCAATTTAAGCCAAACGTTTACAAACGTTAAGAAACAAATCCAAGCGTTTCATCTTTTTAGGAATTTACGCAAAACGTTTACCAATGTTACGAAACAAATCCAAACATTTCATCTTTTTAGCGATTTAAGACAAACGTTTACAAACATTACGAAACAAAACAAAACGTTTCACCTTTTTAGCAATTTAAGCCAAATGTTTACAAACATTACGAAACAAATCCTAGCGTTTCACCTTTTTAGCAATTTAAGCCAAACGTTTATAAACGTTACGAAACAAATCCTAGCATTTCACCTTTTTAGCAATTTAAGCCAAACGTTACGAAACAAATCCAAACGTTTCACCTTTTTAGCGATTTAAGCCAAACGTTTACAAACGTTACGAAACAAATCCAAACGTTAAACCTTTTTGGCAATATAAGCCAAACATTTACAATGGTTATGAAACAAATTCAAATATTTCACCTTATTAGCAATTCAAGCCAAACGTTTGCAAACGTTACGAATCAAATTCAAACGTTTCACCTTTTTAGCAATATAAGTAAAACGTTTACAAACGTTACGAAACAAAACCAAGAGTTTCACCTTTTTAGCAATTTAAGCCAAATATTTACAAACTTTATGAAACAAATCCAAACGTTTGACCTACTTAGTGATTTAGGCGAAACATTAACAAACGTTACGAAACAAATCCAAAAATTTCACATTTTTGAGCGATTTAAGCCAAACGTTTACAAACCTTACGAAAAAACCAAACGTTTAAAACGTTACTAAACAAATCCAGACGTTTCTCATTTTTAGTGATTTAAGCCAAACATTTACAAACGTTACAAAACAAATCGAAACGTTTCCCCTTTTAGCGATTTAAGCCAAACATTTGCAAACGTTACGATACAAATCCAAACGTTTCACCTTTTTAGCTATTTAAGCCAAACGTTTACAAAAGTTTCGAAACAAATCCAAACGTTTCGCCTTTTTAGCGATTTAAGCCAAATGTTTACAAACATTACGAAACAAATCCAAACGTTTAACCTTTTTAGCGATTTAAGCCAAACATTTAAAAACGTTACGAAAAAATCCAAAAATTTCACCTTTTTAGCGATTTTAGCGAAATGTTAACAAACATTACGAAATAAAACTAAACGTTTACAAACGTTACGAAACAAATCCAAGCGGTTCACCTTTTTAGCAATTTAAGCCAAACATTTACAAATGTTATGAAACAAATCCAAGCATTTTACTTTTTTGCAATGAAAGCAAAACGTTTACAAATGTTACAAAACAAATCTAAACGTTACGAAACAAAACAAAACGTTTAGAAACATTACGAAACAAATCCAAGCGTTTCCCGTTTTTAGAAATTTAAGCCAAATGTTTACAAACGTTACGAAACAAAACCAAACATTGCACGTTTTTAGAAATTTAAGCCAAATGTTTCCCCTTTTTAGAGATTTAAGCCAAATGTTTACAAATGTTACGAAACAAATCCAAACATTCCACCTTTTTAGCAATTTAAGCCAAACATTTACAAAGGTTAAGAAACAAATTCAAATACTTCACCTTATTAGCAATTTAAGCTAAACGTTTGCAAATGTTACGAAACAAATCCAAGCGTTTCACCTTTTTAGCAATATAAGCCAAATATTTACAAAAGTTACGAAACAAACCCAAGCGTTTCACCTTTTTAGCAATTTAAGCCAAACATTTACAAACTTTCTGAAACAAATCCAAATGTTTCACATTTTTAGTGATTTAAGCCAAACGTTTACAAACGTTACGAAACAAATTAAACCAAGCGTTTCACCTTTTTAGCAATTTAAGCCAAACATTTACAAACATTACAAAACAAATCTAAGCGTTTCTCCTATTTAGCAATTTAAGCCAAACGTTTACAAACCTTACGAAACAAACCCAAACGTTTCACCTTTTTAGCAATTTAAGCCAAATGTTTACAAACGTTGCGAAACAAAACCAAACATTTCACCTTTTTAACAATGTAAGGCAAACTTTACGAAACAAATCAAAACGTTTCACCTTTTTAGTGATTTAAGCCAAACGTTTCACCTTTTTAGCGATTTAAGCCAAACATTGACAAATGTTTCGAAACAAATCCAAACGTTTCACCTTTTTAGCGATTTAAGCCAAACGTTTACAAACTTATAGCGATTTAAGCCAAACGTTTACAAACGTTATGAAATTAATCCAAACGTTTAAAACGTTACAAATCCCTTTTTAGGAATTTAACCCTACGTTTACAAACGTTACGAAACATATCCAAATATTTCACCTTTTAAGCGAATTAAAACAAACGTTTACTAAAGATACGAAACAAATCCAAACGTTTCACCTTTTTAGCGATTTAAGCAGAACGTTTACAAACGTTAAGAAATAAATCCAAACGTTTGAAACATTACCAAACAAATCCAAACGTTTCACATTTTTAGAGATTTAAGCCAAACGTTTACAAACGTTACGAAAGAAAACCAAGCTTTTCACCTTTTTAGCAATATAAGCCTAATGTTTACAAACGTTACGAAGAAAATCCAAGCGTTTTACCTTTTTAGCAATTTACGCCAAACGTTTACAAACGTTACGATACAAATCCAAGCGTTTCACTTTTTTAGCAATATAAGCCAAATGTTTAAAAACGTTACGAATAAAATCCATACATTTCACCTTTCTTGCGGTTTAAGACAAACGTTTACAAACGGTACGAAGCAAATTCAAACGTTTCACCTTTTATTAGCGATTTAAGCCAAACGTTTACAAACATTACAAAACAAATCCAAACGTTACGAAACAAAACCAAACGTTTACAAACTTTACGAAACGAATCCAAAGGTTTCACCTTTTTAGCGATTTAAGCCAAACATTTACAAACGTTACAAAACCAATCCAAACGTTTCACCTTTTTAGAGATTTAAGCCAAACGTTTACAAACGTTACGAAACAAATACAAATGTTTAACCTTTTTAGCTATTTAAGCCAAACGTTTACAAAAGTTTCGAAACAAATCTAAACGTTTTGTCTTTTTAGAGATTTAAGCCAAACATTGATAAACATTACAAAAAAAATCCAAACGTTTACCCTTTTTAGAGGTTTAAGCAAACATTTAAAAACGTTGTGAAACAAATCCAAACGTTTAAAACGAAACAAAACTAAACGTTTACAAATGTTCCAAAACAAATCCAAGCGTTTCAAGTTTTTAGCAATTTAAGCATAACGTTTACAAATTTTATGAAACAAATCCAAGCGTTTCACTTTTTTAGCAATTAAAGCAAAACGTTTACAAAAGTTACGAAACAAATCCAAGTGTTTCACCTTATTAGAAATTTAAGCCAAACGTTTACAAACGGCAGGAAACAAATCCAACGTTTCACCTTTTTAGCGATTTAAGCCAAACGTTTACAAACGTTACGAAACAAATCCAAACGTTGCACCTTTTTAGCAATTTAAGTCAAACGTATACTAATATTGCGAAACAAATCCAAACATTTCCCCATTTTAGCGATTTAAGCCAAACGTTTAAAACGTTACAAAACAAATCCAAATGTCTCACCTTTTTAGCTATTTATGCCAAACATTTACAAAAGTTACGAAACAAATCCAAACATTTCATTTTTTTAGCGATTAAAGCCAAACGTTTACAAATGTTACGAAACAAATCCAAACGTTTCAACTTTTTAGCGATTTAAGCCAAACGTTTAAAAATGTTATGAAACAAATCCAAAAGTAAACAAACGATACGAAACAAAACCAAACGTTTCCAAACGTTACGAAACAAATCCAAACGTTTCCCCTTTTTAGCAATTTAAGCCAAACGTTTACAAATCTTACGAAACAAATCCAAGCGTTTCACCTTTTTAGCAATTTAAGCAAAACGTTTACAAATGTTCCGAAACAAATCCAAGTCTTTCACCTTTTTAGTAATTTAAGCAAAACGTTTACAAACATTTCGAAACAAATCCGAGCGTTTCACCTTTTTAGCAATTTAAACCAAACATTTACAAACGTTATGAAACAAATTCAATGTTTTACCTTTTTAGCGATTTAAGCCGAACGTTTACAAACGATACGAAACAAAACAAATGTTTCACCTTTTTAGGAATTTAAGCCAAACATTTACAAATATTACGAAACAAATCCAAACGTTTCTGTAATACCCCCAAAATATTAAGTTATCTAATTGGACCCCGTGTCCAGTCTAGATTTGCCAGAGTGGCAAAATCGGAAAGTTTTCCGATGAATAAGTTTTAGTAGGTCGGTTTTGAAAAGGATTATATGCGAGGAATTTAATAATATAGTTCAAGTCTAAAGTTAGAATTGGAATTAAAAGGAAAATGTTAGGAAAATTTCAAAATAAAGTACAGGGACCAAAGTGGTAATTTAGCCACTTTGTGTCGAAAATGGAATTTGTAGATTTGACGGGAAAATGTTAATATTAAGTTTTGTATTATTTATCGGATATAAATAATACGTAAAAGTAATAATTTAAGAATTATCGATTTATTTATGGACTAAATCGTAAGAAAGGAAAGTTTAAAAGATAAATAATAACAAACAAAAAGAACAAGGATTAAAGTGGCACTTTAGCCAAGATATATATAAGTAAGAAATTGAATCAGAGAAGGGAAGAGAGACTTCCAGAGAGAACGAGAGTATATCGCCGATTACGTCGTTTCGCCGCCGTTTCGCCGTTCGACGTCCGATTCAAGTGATTCAAGCGGCAATCTCTTCAGAATCGAATTCTCTATCGATATCAAACATCGTTTTAAGGTAATAATCTGAGAATTTGGTGGAAAATTCGAATATATAGCCGTTTTGGTTATAATTAGGAATTTAATGATTTTGGATCGTTTTTAGCGTTTTTGGAAAAACGAAGTTACGGGTTTTGAAGGAAATGAGGTTTTATACGTGTATGGCGGAAGATAGCATGACGGGAAGCCCGGAAACGATGTTTCCAGGAGCTGCGCTCAGGTCGCACGTGGTGTGCGATCGCACACCCGTGGTGTGCGAACGCACACCAGCGGTGTGCGGACGCACACCGGTGATGGTGTGCGAACGCACACCCAAGGTGTGCGAACGCACACCCATGGTGTGCGGACGCACACCACCCTGTGCGGGCGTGCAATGAGTCCACGGGGGACTAAAATGAACTTTTTGCCCGAGGGGCTAAAATGGACTTTTAGCCATAAAGAAATGGGATTTTGATATTTTCAATATTAGATCCTAAAAACGATTAAGGACTCCGATTAATTAAAAAAGAGATATAACAAGTATCTCGACTAAGTGTCAGAACACGACCAAAGCTAAGAATCGTATTTGGAATACGATAGTGTTAACCTAAGTCGATAACTTAGGATTTAAACGTTTATAAATCAAGAATTCGGTAACGTGAATAGGTGAATGACGTACCGACGAGCTACCAGGCCAACGAGCTGGAATAGCTACGAGAACGACGCATGGAGCTTACGTTATGGAATCATTATAATGCAATTTTGGGATAGCGGTCACTGTGAGTTGCATTTTACTTTCGTGTATTAGATATAAAGTTATTTTATATAAATACGTACACTGTTTTTACGCATCGCATGTTATATGATTTGATTGAACGTCATACGTTATTTAATTTCTGTATATAAGAACTAGTATGTGATCCGATGAAACTAGCTACCTATTGGGTGTCAATAGGCTGTGTGATCACCAGTATCGAGTCAGTCTAGTATGTTTGCATTGAGAAATGACTTGACACAGCTGTGAGCTGTTGATGAATATGAAATTTACGATTGGGTTATGATTTCGATACGCAGAGTGAACTCGGCTACGGTGTAGCCTGGAAGTCCCCGTATCTAGTGGCTGGGCCACCAGCGAGTTGGACTCGCAATTGATATTTACAATTGGGTTGAATAATATATGTTTATTCGGGAGATGTGTCGCATGCTAGGATATTAGTTTTGTACGGATCAAATACATGTTTATATGTTTTATACTATTGTTTTTTTTTTGAGATGCGATGTTATATTTTTATATTAATACTGTTAGTAACTTGCAAGCTCACTCAGTATTTCCCAAAATACTGACCCCCTCACAGTGTTTCCTTTCAGGTGACCGGAGTCGGATCAGACAGACCATCTCCTTTGTGTCGGCAACCTTTTGGCTTACACAAAGTACGAGTTTTATAGAGCTGCAGTAGTCAGTAGGTGTCAGTATTAGGTTTATGATTCAATTTCAAACGGTATTTGAAAATTAAATTCTGATATAATTTTATAAATGAATTGTTTAGAAAGATAGCATTTATCCGTTTGAATTTGATACCAATTACCGTGAATGGGATTGGTGATGTTTGTGATCAGAAACAGGGCGGTGCTGGATATGAGATATCGCTCGGTAAGACCCTGGTTTCTAGGAATTGTTTCGCTAATGTTTTCAGAAAAGGAATTCTATATTTTTATAATTGAATTATATTAATTAAAGAAGATTCCTGATAATGTATTATATATAATAAAACGTTTTAATCGCGAAAAATTTATAATGGTTTTAGGCTTGCTACGGGTTTCGGAGCTACCACTCCCATTCCCTAGCGCCGGTCTCGGCTCAATAATTTGGGTCGTGACAATTGTGGTATCAGAGCCTGGTTGGTCCAGTTACCTCTGCTAATATGAGTTTTGTCAGTTAAGTGACCTAGAAACTACTGCAGCTATAGAGTTGAGTTCTGTCTGATCCAAGTAGTTTGCATTGTTGTTTTGCGATTAGAATCATTGATTGGTTGTGAAGTGCTTGTTCGTTTGTTGTGACACACGTATATGAGATACACGCGCGTATTTCGTTTTCGATAAGATATGCATATGTGATATGCATATCTAGATGGAACCTCGAGGAGATGAAATTCTACGAGGAAGCAGTTCATGTTTTGGTACATTTAGGCTAGATATTGTTGAGAGGGTCGATTGAAACGCCAGGAGGCGGATAACGAAGAAGTATAAAGCTACAAAGGTGAGAGAACTTTCTGGATACAGAGTTTAAAGGTCTAGAGAACTTACAAAACTCGAAGTTTATAACTTTTTGTAAAAGTGTTTGTTTAGATAATTTTGAAAGCATAATTGTGCCTAGACCCGATATAGAGATGTATGATTGCCACGACATTGATAGAAATGCATCACTACATACATTATTAATGAAAAGAACAATAAATGAATACATGCATTAATAGTACATGCATCATATGCATTATGCTCAGATGAAAAGGTGAGTTGTGGAAACTCTTTGGGGATGAGAGATGTCATCACCCTAGTGCACAATTTTGCTAAGGTTTAAATGGAGTTTTGATTTAAATCTCAAAATGAGATGTTTTATTTGAAAAAGTTTTCAAAGAGTTTTGTTTTTATGTAAGTATACCTAGACCAGAACTCTGTGAAGGAAGTGAAGTGCTCGCGAGCAAGCTACGATCAAGGCCACGAGAAGATTGAATATGTATAGTTGCGAGAACATAGGAGTTATGCTTTTAGGATATGAACTTAGTTTCGAGTTAACGAGCTAGAATATAGCTAGAAATCACAGATGTATTGGAAAGTGACGCATACCAGATTAGTGGTAAGCTAGGAAGTAAGTATCTCTTTGACAGGACGTCAAAGATATTAAACTACGATATAAGGAAGGAAGTATATAAGAAGATATAATCGAAAGATTGACGGATGCGTATCATAGTGCAAGGAACACGCATAGTTTACTATGCATCGACATGATAAGCTATAGTATGATCTACGAATCGTGAAGGTTAGTAAAACCGTGATAACTTCTGATTGGACCGTTGGATCAAGTTCTTATTGGGACACGATATCCCTAAGACGGTTACCTAAGCAATAACCCTTACGATCGGCAAACCGAGAACGTGAAGTAGATTTCATAAGAGTATCGATAATGGATGTGTGAATGGATAAAAGCGACGAGCCAAATAGACATACAACAAGAATATAAAGTACGGAGTATGGAATTGAATGGTATAAAGTATGGAATTGAATAGTATAAAGTATGGAATTGGGTCAATTAAGTATAGCTAACAACAAGCTCGTATAGAATTTAATGATTTGAGAAGTATGATAAGAAAGATCAAGAGGTAAACGATAAGAGTGGCAATAAGTGAATTAGGAGTTGGAATTTCCATCACAAGATTGTAATTATGAAATGAATTAGTAAACCAAGGAAGATATAAATGTAACGAACGTATGTGAAGTATAGGGTCGCAAGCTTCAAGCTTGAATGATGAAAAGGTAAAATGCATAGTGCGATCGACTTGGAAAATTAATAGTAATCCTTTAGTAAAGACGTAGATACTATATGAAGGATTGAGATACATTATATAACATGAATGTGTTTCATATGTGATTGAAACTTCATGCATTAAAATGCGTGAAGGGATGCAAATAGGAGGCTTAATGCCAGAACTGGGCTATACTAAAGAAAGTAACATCAGATAGATCGAAATATGAGACAAAAGGTAGAAGTAAGATACCTACAAGAAAGTACCCATGTGGAAGAAGAGATGAAGTGTGTATAATAAGATATAAGGATTTAAAAGTCAGTTATGGATAATAAGAGACCAGTTAAGGTAAAAAGTATTAAGAAAGTACGGATAACCTGCATTTGCCGCAAGAAATTCGATAAGAGTGACCGAAGAAAAGAAAAGAGAAAAGTCACGTGGAAAGTTGACAAGGAAATTAGAGAAATGGGATTCTATGTAGTCGTGAACACATAGAAACAAAGAAGGATAAAGAGGACAGAGATATAGGATTAGATTCCCATCACCGCAACGAATAGTAATCAGATGGTGACAACAACAGTACGAAAGAAACTACGTAGGTAGTGAGGCCCGAGTTAGTTGAATGACCACATCTTTCAATAAGGAATGATGATATGATTAAACGGAGTAAATAGAGGGAAGAAATCAAGAACGGAAAGTCATAAGTGCATATGTACATGACGAATATCATCATAAGAGAAGCTTAAGAGGTACAGACTAATGGATAGTGTACATCATTTGAATATAAATGAACAAGCTTTAGGAGTGGAGATTATCGTTAATAATAATCAGACATTACTAGAACAAACTAGTATTGAATGTCAAGCAAAGGACAAACACAGCGATTGTGTTGTAAAATTTAGAGAAGCAATCAAAGGTAAGAAGTTATAGTACATACGGAAATAGCTAAAAACACTATAAAAGACGGAGACGATATAGAAGGTCATCAATGACGGTTAACATTAATCTACAAGGAGTACAGAAATGGAGTGATGATTAAAGTTTACAAAGTTAAAGGTCTAAGTCAAGTCAAGGAGTTATATGAAAATTCGAGGACGAATTTTTATAAGGGGGGAAGAATGTAATACCCCAAAATATTAAGTTATCTAATTGGACCCCGTGTCCAGTCTAGATTTGCCAGAGTGGCAAAATCGGAAAGTTTTCCGATGAATAAGTTTTAGTAGGTCGGTTTTGAAAAGGATTATATGCGAGGAATTTAATAATATAGTTCAAGTCTAAAGTTAGAATTGGAATTAAAAGGAAAATGTTAGGAAAATTTCAAAATAAAGTACAGGGACCAAAGTGGTAATTTAGCCACTTTGTGTCGAAAATGGAATTTGTAGATTTGACGGGAAAATGTTAATATTAAGTTTTGTATTATTTATCGGATATAAATAATACGTAAAAGTAATAATTTAAGAATTATCGATTTAGTTATGGACTAAATCGTAAGAAAGGAAAGTTTAAAAGATAAATAATAACAAACAAAAAGAACAAGGATTAAAGTGGCACTTTAGCCAAGATATATATAAGTAAGAAATTGAATCAGAGAAGGGAAGAGAGACTTCCAAAGAGAACGAGAGTATATCGCCGATTACGTCGTTTCGCCGCCGTTTCGCCGTTCGACGTCCGATTAAAGTGATTCAAGCGGCAATCTCTTCAGAATCGAATTCTCTATCGATATCAAACATCGTTTTAAGGTAATAATCTGAGAATTTGGTGGAAAATTCGAATATATAGCCGTTTTGGTTATAATTAGGAATTTAATGATTTTGGATCGTTTTTAGCGTTTTTGGAAAAACGAAGTTACGGGTTTTGAAGGAAATGAGGTTTTATACGTGTATGGAGGAAGATAGCATGACGGGAAGCCCGGAAACGACGTTTCCAGGAGCTGCGCTCAGGTCGCACGTGGTGTGCGATCGCACACCCGTGGTGTGCGGACGCACACCGGTGATGGTGTGCGGACGCACACCACCCTGTGCGGGCGTGCAATGAGTCCACGGGGGACTAAAATGAACTTTTTGCCCGAGGGGCTAAAATGGACTTTTAGCCATAAAGAAATGGGATTTTGATATTTTCAATATTAGATCCTAAAAACGATTAAGGACTCCGATTAATTAAAAAAGAGATATAACAAGTATCTCGACTAAGTGTCAGAACACGACCAAAGCTAAGAATCGTATTTGGAATACGATAGTGTTAACCTAAGTCGATAATTTAGGATTTAAGTATTAAGTTTACGTTTATAAATCAAGAATTCGGTAACGTGAATAGGTGAATGATGTACCGACGAGCTACCAGGCCAACGAGCTGGAATAGCTACGAGAACGACGCATGGAGCTTACGTTATGGAATCATTATAATGCAATTTTGGGATAGCGGTCACTGTGAGTTGCATTTTACTTTCGTGTATTAGATATAAAGTTATTTTATATAAATACGTACACTGTTTTTACGCATCGCATGTTATATGATTTGATTGAACGTCATACGTTATTTAATTTCTGTATATAAGAACTAGTATGCGATCCGATGAAACTAGCTACCTATTGGGTGTCAATAGGCTGTGTGATCACCAGTATCGAGTCAGTCTAGTATGTTTGCATTGAGAAATGACTTGACACAGCTGTGAGCTGTTGATGAATATGAAATTTACGATTGGGTTATGATTTTGATACGCAGAGTGAACTCGGCTACGGTGTAGCCTGGAAGTCCCCGTATCTAGTGGCTGGGCCACCAGCGAGTTGGACTCGCAATTGATATTTACAATTGGGTTGAATAATATATGTTTATTCGGGAGATGTGTCGCATGCTAGGATATTAGTTTCGTACGGATCAAATACATGTTTATATGTTTTATACTATTGTTTTTTTTTTGAGATGCGATGTTATATTTTTATATTAATACCGTTAGTAACTTGCAAGCTCACTCAGTATTACCCAAAATACTGACCCCCTCACAGTGTTTCCTTTCAGGTGACCGGAGTCGGATCAGACAGACCATCTCCTTTGTGTCGGCAACCTTTTGGCTTACACAAAGTACGAGTTTTATAGAGCTGCAGTAGTCAGTAGGTGTCAGTATTAGGTTTATGATTCAATTTCAAACGGTATTTGAAAAGAAAACTCTGATATAATTTTGTAAATGAATTGTTTAGAAAGATAGCATTTATCCGTTTGAATTTGATACCAATTACCGTGAATGGGATTGGTGATGCTTGTGATCAGAAACAGGGCGGTGCTGGATATGAGATATCGCTCGGTAAGACCCTGGTTTCTAGGAATTGTTTCGCTAATGTTTTCAGAAAAGGAATTCTATATTTTTATAATTGAATTATATTATTTAAAGAAGATTCCTGATAATGTATTATATATAATAAAACGTTTTAATCGCGAAAAATTTATAATGGTTTTAGGCTTGCTACGGGTTTCGGAGCTACCACTCCCATTCCCTAGCGCCGGTCTCGGCTCAATAATTTGGGTCGTGACAGTTTCCCCATTTTAGCGATTTAAGCCAAACGTTTATAACGTTACGAAACAAATCCAAATGTTTCACCTTTTTAGCGATTTATGCCAAACATTTACAAATTTTACGAAACAAATCCAAACGTTTCACCAATGTTTAGAAAAAATCCAAGCGTTTCACCTTTTTAGCCATTTAAAACAAACGTTAACAAATGTTATGAAACAAATCCAAGCGTTTTACTTTTTTAGCAATTAAAGCAAAACGTTTACTAACGTTACGAAACAAATCCGATTGTTTCACTTTTTTAGCAATTTAAGCCAAACGTTTACAAACGTTAAGAAACTAATCCAAGCGTTTCACCTTTTTAGAAATTTACGCAAAACGTTTACAAATGTTACGAAACAAATCCAAACATTTCATCATTTTAGCGATTTAAGACAAACGTTTACAAACGTTATGAAACCAAACAAAACGTTTCACCTTTTTAGCAATTTAAGCCAAACGTTTACAAACGTTACGAAACAAATCCAGACGTTTTCCCATTAAAACGTTACAAAACAAATTCAAACGTTTCACCTTTTTAGAGATTTAAGCCAAACGTTTACAAACGTTACGAAACAAATCCAAACGTTTCACATTTTTACTTATTGAAGCCAAACGTTTCCCATATTTAACAATTTAAGCCAAACGTTTACAAACGTTACGAAACAAAACCAAGCGTATTACCTTTTTAGCAATTTATGCCAAACATTTACAAACGTAACAAAACAAATCAAAGCGTTTCACCTTTTTAGCAATTGAAGGCAAACGTTTACAAACGTTACGAAACAAATCCAAGCGTTTCACCTTTTTAACAATTTATGCCAAACGTTTACAAACGTTACGAAACAAATTCAAATGTTTCACCTTTTTAGTGATTTAAGCCAAACGTTTACAAATGTTATGAAACAAATCCAAACGTTGAACCTTTTTAGCAATTTAAGCCAAACATTTATATTGGTTAAGAAACAAATTCAAATATTTCACCTTATTAGCAATTTAAGCCAAACGTTTGAAAACGTTACGAAACAAATCCAAGCGTTTCTCCTTTTTAGCTATATAACCCAAACGTTTACAAACGTTACGAAGCAAATCCAAGCATTTCACCTTTTTGGCAATTTGAGCCAAACATTTACAAACTTTACGAAACAAATCCAAATGTTTCAATTTTTTAGCGATTTAAGCTAAACGTTTACAAACGTTATGAAACAAATAAAACCAAGCGTTTCACCATTTTAGCAATTTAAGCCAAATGTTTAGAAACATTACAAAACAAATCCAGGCGTTTCTCCTTTTTAGCAATATAAGCCAAACATTTACAAACGTTATGAAACAAGTCCGAGCGTTTCACCTTTTTATCAATTTAAGCCAGACATTTACAAACGTTACAAAACAAATCCAAACGTTGCACCTTTTTAGCAATTTAAGTCAAATGTACACAAATATTACTAAACAAATCCAAACATTTCCCCATTTTAGCGATTTGAGCCAAATGTTTAAAACGTTACGAAACAAATCCAAATGTCTCACCTTTTTAGCGATTTATGCCAAACTTTTACAAAAGATATGAAACAAATCCAAACCGTTTCCCCTTTTTAGCAATTTAAGCAAAACATTTACAAATATTCCGAAACAAATCCAAGCGTTTTACCTTTTTAGTAATTTAAGCAAAACGTTTACAAACATTTCGAAACAAATCCAAGCGTTTCACCTTTTTTGCAATTTAAGCCAAACGTTTACAAACGTTACGAAACAAATTCAATGTTTTACCTTTTTAGCGATTTAAGCCGAACGTTTACAAACGATACGAAACAAAACAAACGTTTCACCTTTTTAGGAATTTAAGCCAAACATTTACAAACATTACGAAACAAATCCAAACGTTTTCCCATTTTAGCGATTTAAGCCAAACATTTATAACGTTACGAAACAAATCCAAATGTTTCACCTTTTTAGCGATTTATGCCAAACATTTACAAACGTTACGAAACAAATCCAAACGTTTCATCTTTTTAGTGATTTAAGCCAAACGTTTACAAAGGTTACAACACAAATCCAAACGTTTCACCTTTTTAGCGATTTAAGTCAAACGTTTAAAAATGTTACGAAACATGTCCAAACGTTTCACCTTTTTAGCGATTCAAGCCAAATGTTAACAAACATTACGAAACAAAACCAAACGTATACAATGTTTAGAAAAAATCCAAGCGTTTCACCTTTTTAGCAATTTAAGACAAACATTTACAAATATTATGAAACAAATCCAAGCGTTTTACTTTTTTAGCACTTAAAGCAAAACGTTTACAAACGTTACGAAACAAATCCGAGTGTTTCACCTTTTTAGCAATTTAAGCGAAACGTTTACAAATGTTAAGAAACAAATCCAAGCGTTTCATCTTTTTAGCAATTTACGCAAAACGTTTACAAATGTTACGAAACAAATCCAAACATTTCATCTTTTTAGCGATTTAAGACAAACGTTTGCAAACGTTAAGAAACAAAACAAAATGTTTCACCTTTTTAGCAATTTAAGCCAAACGTTTACAAACGTTACGAAACAAATCCAAACGTTTTCCCATTTTACCGATTTAAGCCAAATGTTTAAAACGTTACAAAACAAATTCAAACGTTTCACCTTTTTAGAGATTTAAGCCAAACGTTTACAAACGTTACGAAACAAATCCAAACTTTTCACATTTTTACCGATTGAAGCCAAACGTTTACAAACGTTGCGAAACGAATCCAAACGTTTCCCATATTTAACAATTTAAGCCAAACGTTTAAAAACGTTACGAAACAAATCCAAGCGTATCACCATTTTAGCAATTTATGCCAAAAATTTACAAACGTAACAAAACAAATCAAAGCGTTTCACCTTTTTAGCAATTGAAAGCAAACGTTTACAAACGTTACGAAACAAATCCAAGCGTTTCACCTTTTTAACAATTTATGCCAAATGTTTACAAACGTTAGGAAACAATCCAAATGTTTCACCTATTTAGCGATTTAAGCCAAACGTTTACAAAGGTTAAGAAACAAATTCAAATATTTCACCTTATTAGCAATTTAAGCCAAACGTTTGAAAACGTTACGAAAGAAATCCAAGCGTTTCTCCTTTTTAGCTATATAACCCAAACGTTTACAAACGTTACGAAACAAATCCAAGCATTTCACCTTTTTGGCAATTTGAGCCAAACATTTACAAACTTTACGAAACAAATCCAAATGTTTCAAATTTTTAGCGATTTAAGCTAAACGTTTACAAACTTTACGAAACAAATCCAAATGTTTCAAATTTTTAGCGATTTAAGCTAAACGTTTAAAAACGTTACGAAACAAATCAAACCAAGTGTTTCACCTTTTTAGCAATTTAAGCTAAATTTTTAGAAACATTACAAAACAAATCCAGGTGTTTCTCCTTTTTAGCAATATAAACCAAACGTTTACAAACGTTACGAAACAAATCCAAACGTTTCACTTTTTTAGCAATTTAAGCCAGACATTTACAAACGTTACGAAACAAATCCAAACGTTGCACCTTTTTAGCAATTTAAGTCAAATGTACACAAATATTACGAAACAAATTCAAACATTTCCCCATTTTAGCGATTTAAGCCAAATGTTTAAAACGCTACGAAACAAATCCAAATGTCTCAACTTTTTAGCGATTTAAGCCAAACGTTTAAAAACGTTACAAAACAAATCCAGACGTTAACAAATGATACGAAACAAAACCAAACGTTTCCAAACGTTACGAAACAAATCCAAGCGTTTCCCCTTTTTAGCAATTTAAACCAAACGTTTACAAACGTTACGAAACAAATCCAAGCGTTTCACCTTTTTAGCAATTTAAGCAAAACGTTTACAAATGTTTTGAAACAAATCCAAGTGTTTCACCTTTTTAGTAATTTAAGCAAAACGTTTACAAACGTTTCGAAATAAATCCAAGCGTTTCACCTTTTTAGCAATTTAAGCCAAACGTTTACAAACCTTACGAAACAAATTCAATGTTTCACCTTTTTAGCCATTTAAGCCGAACGTTTACAAACGATACGAAACAAAACAAATGTTTAACCTTTTTAGGAATTTAAACCAAACATTTACAAACATTACGAAACAAATCCAAACGTTTCCCCATTTTAGCGATTTAAGCCAAACGTTTATAATGTTACGAAACAAATCCAAATGTTTCACCTTTTTAGCGATTTATGCAAAACATTTACAAACGTTCCGAAACAAATCCAAACGTTTCATCTTTTTATTGATTGAAGCCAAACGTTTACAAACGTTACAAAACAAATCCAAATGTTTCACCTTTTTAGCGATTTAAGCCAAACGTTTGCAAACGTTACGAAACAAATCCAAAGGTTTCATATTTTTACCGGTTGAAGCCAAACGTTTACAAACGTTACGAAACAAGTCCATACGTTTCACCTTTTTAGCGATTCAAGCCAAATGTTAACAAACGTTACGAAACGTATACAATGTTTCGAAATGTTTACAAATGTTATAAAACAAATCCAAGCGTTTTACTTTTTTAGCAATTAAAGCAAAACGTTTACAAACGTTACGAAACAAAACCAAATGTTTACAAACGTTACGAAAAAAATCCGAGTGGTTCACCTTTTTAGCAATTTAAGCCAAACATTTACAAACGTTAAGAAACAAATCCAAGCGTTTCACCTTTTTAGCAATTTACGCAAAACGTTTACAAATGTTAGGAAACAAATCCAAACATTTCATCTTTTTAGCGATTTAAGACAAACGCTACGAAACAAAACAAAATGTTTCACCTTTTTAGAAATTTAAGCCAAACGTTTACAAACGTTACGAAACAAATCAAAACGTTTTCCCATTCTACCGATTTAAGCCAAACGTTTAAAACGTTACAAAACAAATTCATACGTTTCACCTTTTTAGAGATATAAGCCAAAAGTTTACAAACGTTAAGAAACACATCCAAACGTTTCACATTTTTACCGATAGAAGCCAAACGTTTACAAACGTTACGAAACAAATCCAAACGTTCCCCATATTTAACAATTTAAGCCAAACGTTTACAAACGTTACGAAACAAAACCAAGCATATCACCTTTTTAGCAATTTATGCGAAACATATACAAACGTAACAAAACAAATCAAAGCGTTTCACCTTTTTAACAATTGAAGGCAAACGTTTACAAACGTTACGAAACAAATCCAAGAGTTTCACCTTTTTAACAATTTATGCCAAACGTTTACAAACGTTACGAAACAAATTCAAATGTTTCACCTTTTTAGCGATTTAAGCCAAACGTTTACAAACGTTATGAAACAAATCCAAACGTTGCACCTTTTTAGCAATTTAAGCCAAACATTTACAAAGGTTAAGAAACAAATTCAAATATTTCACCTTATTAGCAATTTAAGCCAAACGTTTGCAAACGCTACGAAACAAATCCAAGCGTTTCACCTTTTTAGCAATATAACCCAAACGTTTACAAACGTTACGAAACAAATCCGAGCATTTCACCTTTTTGGCAATTTGAGCCAAACATTTACAAACTTTACGAAACAAATCCAAATGTTTCAAATTTTTAGCGATTTAAGCTAATCTTTTACAAACGTTACGAAAAAAATCAAACCAAGCGTTTCACCTTTTTTGCAATTTAAGCCAAACATTTGCAAACATTACAAAACAAATCCAGGCGTTTCTCCTTTATAGCAATATAAGCCAAACGTTTACAAACGTTGCGAAACAAATCCAAGCGTTTCACCTTTTTAGCAATTTAAGCCAGACATTTACAAACATTACGAAACAAATCCAAACGTTGCACCTTTTTAGCAATTTAAGTCAAATGTATACAAATATTACGAAACAAATCCAAATATTTCCCCATTTTAGCGATTTAAGCCAAACGTTTAAAACGTTACGAAAGAAATCTAAACGTTTCACCTTTTTAGCGATTTATGCCAAACGTTTACAAAAATTACGAAACAAATCCAAACATTTCACCTTTTTAGCGATTGAAGCCAAACGTTTACAAACGTTACGAAACAAATCCAAACGTTTCAACTTTTGAGCGATTTAAGCCAAACGTTTAAAAACGTTATGAAACAAATCCAAACGTTAACAAACGATACGAAACAAAACCAAACGTTTCCAAACGTTACAAAACAAATCCAAGCGTTTCCCCTTTTTAGCAATTTAAGCCAAACGTTTACAAACGTTACGAAACAAATCCAAGCGTTTCACCTTTTTAGCAATTTAAGCAAAACATTTACAAATGTTCCGAAACAAATCCAAGTGTTTCACCTTTTTAGTAATTTAAGCAAAACGTTTACAAACATTACGAAACAAATTCAATGTTTCACCTTTTTAGCCATTTAAACCGAACGTTTACAAACGATACGAAACAAAACAAATGTTTCACCTTTTTAGGAATATAAGCCGAACATTTACAAACATTACAAAACAAATCCAAACGTTTCCTCATTTTAGCGATTTAAGCCAAACATTTATAACGTTACGAAACAAATCCAAATGTTTCACCTTTTTAGCGATTTATGCAAAACGTTTACAAACGTTACGAAAAAAATCCAAACCTTTCATCTTTTTAGTGATTGAAGCCAAACATTTACAAACTTTACAAAACAAATCCAAACGTTTCACCTTTTTAGCGATTTAAGCCAAACGTTTACAAACATTACGAAACAAATCCAAACGTTTCACATTTTTACCGATTAAAGCCAAACGTTTACAAATGTTATGAAACAAGTCCAAACGTTTCACCTTTTTAGCGATTCAAGCCAAACGTTTACAAACGATACGAAACAAAACCAAACGTTTCCAAACGAAACAAATCAAACCAAGCGTTTCACCTTTTTAGCAATTTAAGCCAAACGTTTACAAACATTACAAAACAAATCCAGGCGTTTCTCCTTTTTAGCAATATAAGCCAAACGTTTACAAACGTTACGAAACAAATCCAAGCATTTCACCTTTTTAGCAATTTAAGCCAGACATTTACAAACATTACGAAACACATCCAAACGTTGCACCTTTTTAGCAATTTAAGTCAAATGTATAAAAATATTACGAAACAAATCCAAACATTTCCCCATTTTAGCGATTTAAGCCAAACGTTTAAAACGTTACGAAAAAAATCCAAATGTCTCACCTTTTTAGCGATTTATGCCAAACGTTTACAAACGTTACGAAACAAATCCAAACATTTCACCTTTTTAGCGATTGAAGCCAAACGTTTACAAACGTTACGAAACAAATCCAAACGTTTCAACTTTTTAGCGATTTATGCCAAACGTTTACAAAAGTTATGAAACAAATCCAAACGTTTCATCTTTTTAGTGATTGAAGCCAAACGTTTACAAAGTTACAAAACAAATCTAAACGTTTCACGTTTTTAGCGATTTAAGCCAAACGTTTAAAAACGTTACGAAACAAGTCCAAACGTTTCAACTTTTTAGCGATTCAAGGCAAATGTTAACAAACGTTATGAAACAAAACCAAACGTCTACAATGTTTCAAAAAAATCCAAACATATCACCTTTTTAGCAATTTAAGCCAAACGTTTACAAACGTTAAGAAACAAATCCAAGCGTTTCACCTTTTTAGCAATTTACGCAAAACGTTTACAAATGTTATGAAACAAATCCAAGAATTTCATCTTTTTAGCGATATAAGACAAACGTTTACAAACGTTACGAATCAAAACAAAACGTTTCCCCTTTTTAGCAATTTAAGCCAAATGTTTACAAACGTTACGAAACAAATCCAAACGTTTTCCCATTTTACCGATTTAAGCCAAACGTTTAAAACGTTACAAAACAAATTCAAACGTTTCCCCTTTTTAGAGATTTAAGCCAAACGTTTACAAACGTTATGAAACAAATCCAAACGTTTCGCATTTTTACCGATTAAAGCCAAACGTTTACAAACGTTACTAAACAAATCCAAACGTTTCCCATATTTAACAATTTAAACCAAACGTTTACAAACGTTACGAAACAAAACCAAGTGTATCACCTTTTTAGAAATTTATGCCAAACATTTACAAACGTAACAAAACAAATCAAAGCGTTTCACTTTTTTAGCAATTGAAGGCAACCGTTTACAAACGTTACGAAACAAATCCAAGCATTTCACCTTTTTGACAATTTATGCCAAACGTTTACAAACGTTACGAAACAAATTCAAATGTTTCACCTTTTTGACAATTTATGCCAAACGTTTGCAAACGTTACGAAACAAATCCAAAGGTTTCATATTTTTACCGGTTGAAGCCAAACGTTTACAAACGTTACGAAACAAGTCCATACGTTTCACCTTTTTAGCGATTCAAGCCAAATGTTAACAAACGTTACGAAACGTATACAATGTTTCGAAATGTTTACAAATGTTATAAAACAAATCCAAGCGTTTTACTTTTTTAGCAATTAAAGCAAAACGTTTACAAACGTTACGAAACAAAACCAAATGTTTACAAACGTTACGAAAAAAATCCGAGTGGTTCACCTTTTTAGCAATTTAAGCCAAACATTTACAAACGTTAAGAAACAAATCCAAGCGTTTCACCTTTTTAGCAATTTACGCAAAACGTTTACAAATGTTAGGAAACAAATCCAAACATTTCATCTTTTTAGCGATTTAAGACAAACGCTACGAAACAAAACAAAATGTTTCACCTTTTTAGAAATTTAAGCCAAACGTTTACAAACGTTACGAAACAAATCAAAACGTTTTCCCATTCTACCGATTTAAGCCAAACGTTTAAAACGTTACAAAACAAATTCATACGTTTCACCTTTTTAGAGATATAAGCCAAAAGTTTACAAACGTTAAGAAACACATCCAAACGTTTCACATTTTTACCGATAGAAGCCAAACGTTTACAAACGTTACGAAACAAATCCAAACGTTCCCCATATTTAACAATTTAAGCCAAACGTTTACAAACGTTACGAAACAAAACCAAGCATATCACCTTTTTAGCAATTTATGCGAAACATATACAAACGTAACAAAACAAATCAAAGCGTTTCACCTTTTTAACAATTGAAGGCAAACGTTTACAAACGTTACGAAACAAATCCAAGAGTTTCACCTTTTTAACAATTTATGCCAAACGTTTACAAACGTTACGAAACAAATTCAAATGTTTCACCTTTTTAGCGATTTAAGCCAAACGTTTACAAACGTTATGAAACAAATCCAAACGTTGCACCTTTTTAGCAATTTAAGCCAAACATTTACAAAGGTTAAGAAACAAATTCAAATATTTCACCTTATTAGCAATTTAAGCCAAACGTTTGCAAACGTTACGAAACAAATCCAAGCGTTTCACCTTTTTAGCAATATAACCCAAACGTTTACAAACGTTACGAAACAAATCCGAGCATTTCACCTTTTTGGCAATTTGAGCCAAACATTTACAAACTTTACGAAACAAATCCAAATGTTTCAAATTTTTAGCGATTTAAGCTAATCTTTTACAAACGTTACGAAAAAAATCAAACCAAGCGTTTCACCTTTTTTGCAATTTAAGCCAAACATTTGCAAACATTACAAAACAAATCCAGGCGTTTCTCCTTTATAGCAATATAAGCCAAACGTTTACAAACGTTGCGAAACAAATCCAAGCGTTTCACCTTTTTAGCAATTTAAGCCAGACATTTACAAACATTACGAAACAAATCCAAACGTTGCACCTTTTTACCAATTTAAGTCAAATGTATACAAATATTACGAAACAAATCCAAATATTTCCCCATTTTAGCGATTTAAGCCAAACGTTTAAAACGTTACGAAAGAAATCCAAATGTCTCACCTTTTTAGCGATTTATGCCAAACGTTTACAAAAATTACGAAACAAATCCAAACATTTCACCTTTTTAGCGATTGAAGCCAAACGTTTACAAACGTTACGAAACAAATCCAAACGTTTCAACTTTTGAGCGATTTAAGCCAAACGTTTAAAAACGTTATGAAACAAATGCAAACGTTAACAAACGATACGAAACAAAACCAAGCGTTTCCAAACGTTACAAAACAAATCCAAGCGTTTCCCCTTTTTAGCAATTTAAGCCAAACGTTTACAAACGTTACGAAACAAATCCAAGCGTTTCACCTTTTTAGCAATTTAAGCAAAACATTTACAAATGTTCCGAAACAAATCCAAGTGTTTCACCTTTTTAGTAATTTAAGCAAAACGTTTACAAACATTACGAAACAAATTCAATGTTTCACCTTTTTAGCCATTTAAACCGAACGTTTACAAACGATACGAAACAAAACAAATGTTTCAGCTTTTTAGGAATATAAGCCGAACATTTACAAACATTACAAAACAAATCCAAACGTTTCCCCATTTTAGCGATTTAAGCCAAACATTTATAACGTTACGAAACAAATCCAAATGTTTCACCTTTTTAGCGATTTATGCAAAACGTTTACAAACGTTACGAAAAAAATCCAAACCTTTCATCTTTTTAGTGATTGAAGCCAAACATTTACAAACTTTACAAAACAAATCCAAACGTTTCACCTTTTTAGCGATTTAAGCCAAACGTTTACAAACATTACGAAACAAATCCAAACGTTTCACATTTTTACCGATTAAAGCCAAACGTTTACAAATGTTACGAAACAAGTCCAAACGTTTCACCTTTTTAGCGATTCAAGCCAAACGTTTACAAACGATACGAAACAAAACCAAACGTTTCCAAACGAAACAAATCAAACCAAGCGTTTCACCTTTTTAGCAATTTAAGCCAAACGTTTACAAACATTACAAAACAAATCCAGGCGTTTCTCCTTTTTAGCAATATAAGCCAAACGTTTACAAACGTTACGAAACAAATCCAAGCATTTCACCTTTTTAGCAATTTAAGCCAGACATTTACAAACATTACGAAACACATCCAAACGTTGCACCTTTTTAGCAATTTAAGTCAAATGTATAAAAATATTACGAAACAAATCCAAACATTTCCCCATTTTAGCGATTTAAGCCAAACGTTTAAAACGTTACGAAAAAAATCCAAATGTCTCACCTTTTTAGCGATTTATGCCAAACGTTTACAAACGTTACGAAACAAATCCAAACATTTCACCTTTTTAGCGATTGAAGCCAAACGTTTACAAACGTTACGAAACAAATCCAAACGTTTCAACTTTTTAGCGATTTATGCCAAACGTTTACAAAAGTTATGAAACAAAACCAAACGTTTCATCTTTTTAGTGATTGAAGCCAAACGTTTACAAAGTTACAAAACAAATCTAAACGTTTCACGTTTTTAGCGATTTAAGCCAAACGTTTAAAAACGTTACGAAACAAGTCCAAACGTTTCAACTTTTTAGCGATTCAAGGCAAATGTTAACAAACGTTATGAAACAAAACCAAACGTCTACAATGTTTCAAAAAAATCCAAACATATCACCTTTTTAGCAATTTAAGCCAAACGTTTACAAACGTTAAGAAACAAATCCAAGCGTTTCACCTTTTTAGCAATTTACGCAAAACGTTTACAAATGTTATGAAACAAATCCAAGAATTTCATCTTTTTAGCGATATAAGACAAACGTTTACAAACGTTACGAATCAAAACAAAACGTTTCCCCTTTTTAGCAATTTAAGCCAAATGTTTACAAACGTTACGAAACAAATCCAAACGTTTTCCCATTTTACCGATTTAAGCCAAACGTTTAAAACGTTACAAAACAAATTCAAACGTTTCCCCTTTTTAGAGATTTAAGCCAAACGTTTACAAACGTTATGAAACAAATCCAAACGTTTCGCATTTTTACCGATTAAAGCCAAACGTTTACAAACGTTACGAAACAAATCCAAACGTTTCCCATATTTAACAATTTAAACCAAACGTTTACAAACGTTACGAAACAAAACCAAGTGTATCACCTTTTTAGAAATTTATGCCAAACATTTACAAACGTAACAAAACAAATCAAAGCGTTTCACTTTTTTAGCAATTGAAGGCAACCGTTTACAAACGTTACGAAACAAATCCAAGCATTTCACCTTTTTGACAATTTATGCCAAACGTTTACAAACGTTACGAAACAAATTCAAATGTTTCACCTTTTTAGCGATTTAAGCCAAACGTTTACAAACGTTATGAAACAAATCCAAACGTTGCACCTTTTTAGCAATTTAAGCCAAACATTTACAAAGGTTAAGAAACAAATTCAAATATTTCACCTTATTAGCAATTTAAGCCAAACGTTTGCAAACGTTACGAAACAAATCCAAGCGTTTCACCTTTTTAGCAATATAACCCAAACGTTTACAAACGTTACGAAACAAATCCGAGCATTTCACCTTTTTGGCAATTTGAGCCAAACATTTACAAACTTTACGAAACAAATCCAAATGTTTCAAATTTTTAGCGATTTAAGCTAATCTTTTACAAACGTTACGAAACAAATCAAACCAAGCGTTTCACCTTTTTTGCAATTTAAGCCAAACATTTGCAAACATTACAAAACAAATCCAGACGTTTCTCCTTTTTAGCAATATAAGCCAAACGTTTACAAACGTTGCGAAACAAATCCAAGCGTTTCACCTTTTTAGCAATTTAAGCCAGACATTTACAAACATTACGAAACAAATCCAAACGTTGCACCTTTTTACCAATTTAAGTCAAATGTATACAAATATTACGAAACAAATCCAAATATTTCCCCATTTTAGCGATTTAAGCCAAACGTTTAAAACGTTACGAAAGAAATCCAAATGTCTCACCTTTTTAGCGATTTATGCCAAACGTTTACAAAAATTACGAAACAAATCCAAACATTTCACCTTTTTAGCGATTGAAGCCAAACGTTTACAAACGTTACGAAACAAATCCAAACGTTTCAACTTTTGAGCGATTTAAGCCAAACGTTTAAAAACGTTATGAAACAAATGCAAACGTTAACAAACGATACGAAACAAAACCAAGCGTTTCCAAACGTTACAAAACAAATCCAAGCGTTTCCCCTTTTTAGCAATTTAAGCCAAACGTTTACAAACGTTACGAAACAAATCCAAGCGTTTCACCTTTTTAGCAATTTAAGTAAAACATTTACAAATGTTCCGAAACAAATCCAAGTGTTTCACCTTTTTAGTAATTTAAGCAAAACGTTTACAAACATTACGAAACAAATTCAATGTTTCACCTTTTTAGCCATTTAAACCGAACGTTTACAAACGATACGAAACAAAACAAATGTTTCACCTTTTTAGGAATATAAGCCGAACATTTACAAACATTACAAAACAAATCCAAACGTTTCCCCATTTTAGCGATTTAAGCCAAACATTTATAACGTTACGAAACAAATCCAAATGTTTCACCTTTTTAGCGATTTATGCAAAACGTTTACAAACGTTACGAAATAAATCCAAACCTTTCATCTTTTTAGTGACTGAAGCCAAACATTTACAAACTTTACAAAACAAATCCAAACGTTTCACCTTTTTAGCGATTTAAGCCAAACGTTTACAAACATTACGAAACAAATCCAAACGTTTCACATTTTTACCGATTAAAGCCAAACGTTTACAAATGTTATGAAACAAGTCCAAACGTTTCACCTTTTTAGCGATTCAAGCCAAACGTTTACAAACGATACGAAACAAAACCAAACGTTTCCAAACGAAACAAATCAAACCAAGCGTTTCACCTTTTTAGCAATTTAAGCCAAACGTTTACAAACATTACAAAACAAATCCAGGCGTTTCTCCTTTTTAGCAATATAAGCCAAACGTTTACAAACGTTACGAAACAAATCCAAGCATTTCACCTTTTTAGCAATTTAAGCCAGACATTTACAAACATTACGAAACACATCCAAACGTTGCACCTTTTTAGCAATTTAAGTCAAATGTATAAAAATATTACGAAACAAATCCAAACATTTCCCCATTTTAGCGATTTAAGCCAAACGTTTAAAACGTTACGAAAAAAATCAAGATGTCTCACCTTTTTAGCGATTTATGCCAAACGTTTACAAACGTTACGAAACAAATCCAAACATTTCACCTTTTTAGCGATAGAAGCCAAACGTTTACAAACGTTACGAAACAAATCCAAACGTTTCAACTTTTTAGCGATTTATGCCAAACGTTTACAAAAGTTATGAAACAAAACCAAACGTTTCATCTTTTTAGTGATTGAAGCCAAACGTTTACAAAGTTACAAAACAAATCTAAACGTTTCACGTTTTTAGCGATTTAAGCCAAACGTTTAAAAACGTTACGAAACAAGTCCAAACGTTTCACCTTTTTAGCGATTCAAGGCAAATGTTAACAAACGTTATGAAACAAAACCAAACGTCTACAATGTTTCAAAAAAATCCAAACATATCACCTTTTTAGCAATTTAAGCCAAACGTTTACAAACGTTAAGAAACAAATCCAAGCGTTTCACCTTTTTAGCAATTTACGCAAAACGTTTACAAATGTTATGAAATAAATCCAAGAATTTCATCTTTTTAGCGATATAAGACAAACGTTTACAAACGTTACGAATCAAAACAAAACGTTTCCCCTTTTTAGCAATTTAAGCCAAATGTTTGCAAACGTTACGAAACAAATCCAAACGTTTTCCCATTTTACCGATTTAAGCCAAACGTTTAAAACGTTACAAAACAAATTCAAACGTTTCCCCTTTTTAGAGATTTAAGCCAAACGTTTACAAACGTTATGAAACAAATCCAAACGTTTCGCATTTTTACCGATTAAAGCCAAACGTTTACAAACGTTACGAAACAAATCCAAACGTTTCCCATATTTAACAATTTAAGCCAAACGTTTACAAACGTTACGAAACAAAACCAAGCGTATCACCTTTTTAGCAATTTATGCCAAACATTTACAAACATAACAAAACAAATCAAAGCGTTTCACTTTTTTAGCAATTGAAGGCAACCGTTTACAAACGTTACGAAACAAATCCAAGCATTTCACCTTTTTGACAATTTATGCCAAACGTTTACAAACGTTACGAAACAAATTCAAATGTTTCACCTTTTTAGCGATTTAAGCCAAACGTTTACAAACGTTATGAAACAAATCCAAACGTTGCACCTTTTTAGCAATTTAAGCCAAACATTTACAAAGGTTAAGAAACAAATTCAAATATTTCACCTTATTAGCAATTTAAGCCAAACGTTTGCAAACGTTACGAAACAAATCCAAGCGTTTCACCTTTTTAGCAATATAACCCAAACGTTTACAAACGTTACGAAACAAATCCGAGCATTTCACCTTTTTGGCAATTTGAGCCAAACATTTACAAACTTTACGAAACAAATCCAAATGTTTCAAATTTTTAGCGATTTAAGCTAAACTTTTACAAACGTTACGAAACAAATCAAACTAAGTGTTTCACCTTTTTAGCAATTTAAGCCAAACGTTTACAAACATTACAAAAAAAATCCAGGCGTTTCTCCTTTTTAGCAATATAAGCCAAACGTTTACAAACGTTACGAAACAAATCCAAGCGTTTCACCTTTTTAGCAATTTAAGCCAGACATTTACAAACATTACGAAACACATCCAAACGTTGCACCTTTTTAGCAATTTAAGTCAAATGTATACAAATATTACGAAACAAATCCAAATATTTCCCCATTTTAGCGATTTAAGCCAAACATTTAAAACGTTACGAAAGAAATCCAAATGTCTCACCTTTTTAGCGATTTATGCTAAACGTTTAAAAAAGTTACGAAACAAATCCAAACATTTCACCTTTTTAGCGATTTAAGCCAAACGTTTACAAACGTTACGAAACAAATCCAAACGTTTCAACTTTTTAGCGATTTAAGCCAAATATTTAAAAACGTTACGAAACAAATCCAAACGTTAACAAACAATACGAAACAAAACCAAACGTTTCCAAACGTTACAAAACAAATCCAAGCGTTCCCCTATTTAGCAATTTAAGCCAAACGTTTACAAACGTTACGAAACAAATCCAAGCGTTTCACATTTTTAGCAATTTAAACAAAACGTTTACAAACGTTACGAAACAAATCCGAGCATTTCACCTTTTTGGCAATTTGAGCCAAACATTTACAAACTTTACGAAACAAATCCAAATGTTTCAAATTTTTAGCGATTTAAGCTAAATTTTTACAAACGTTACGAAACAAATCCAAACATTTCACCTTTTTAGCGATAGAAGCCAAGCGTTTACAAACGTTACGAAACAAATCCAAACGTTTCAACTTTTTAGCGATCTATGCCAAACGTTTACAAAAGTTATGAAACAAAACCAAACGTTTCATCTTTTTAGTGATTGAAGCCAAACGTTTACAAAGTTACAAAAAAAATCTAAACGTTTCACGTTTTTAGCGATTTAAGCCAAACGTTTAAAAACGTTACGAAACAAGTCCAAACGTTTCACCTTTTTAGCGATTCAAGGCAAATGTTAACAAACGTTACGAAACAAAACCAAACGTCTACAATGTTTCGAAAAAATCCAAACATATCACCTTTTTAGTAATTTAAGCCAAACGTTTACAAACGTTAAGAAAAAAATCCAAGCGTTTCACGTTTTTAGCAATTTACGCAAAACGTTTACAAATGTTACGAAAAAAATCCAAACATTTCATCTTTTTAGCGATTTAAGAGAAAGGTTTACAAAGGTTACGAAACAAAACAAAACGTTTCACCTTTTTAGCAATTTAAGCCAAACGTTTACAAACGTTACGAAACAAATCCAAACGTTTTCCCATTTTACCGATTTAAGCCAAATGTTTAAAACGTTACAAAACAAATTCAAACGTTTCACCTTTTTAGAGATTTAAGCCAAATGTTTACAAATGTTACGAAACAAATCCAAACGTTTCACATTTTTACCGAATGAAGCCAAACGTTTACAAATCTTACGAAACAAATCCAAACGTTTCCCATATTTAACAATTTAAGCCAAACGTTTACAAACGTTACAAAATAAAACCAAGCGTATCACCTTTTTAGCAATTTATGCCAAACATTTACAAACGTAACAAAACAAATCAAAGTGTTTCACCTTTTTAGCAATTGAAGGCAAACGTTTACAAACGTTACGAAACAAATCCAAGCGTTTCACCTTTTTAACAATTTATGCCAAGCATTTACAAACGTTACGAAACAAATCCAAAAGTTTCACCTTTTTAGCGATTTAAGCCAAACGTTTACAAACGTTATGAAACAAATCCAAACATTGCACCTTTTTAGCAATTTAAGCCAAACATTTACAAAGGTTAAGAAACAAATTCAAATATTTCACCTTATTAGCAATTTAAACCAAACGTTTGCAAACGTTACGAAGCAAATCCAAGCATTTCACCTTTTTAGCAATATAACACAAACGTTTACAAACGTTACGAAACAAATCCAAGCATTTCACCTTTTTGACAATTTAAGCCAAACATTTACAAAGTTTACGAAACAAATCCAAATGTTTCAAATTTTTAGCGATTTAAGCTAAACGTTTACAAACGTTACAAAACAAATCAAACCAAGCGTTTCACCTTTTTATCAATTTAAGCCAAACGTTTGCAAACAATACAAAACAAATCCAAACGTTTCTCCCTTTTTAGCAATATAAGCCAAACGTTTACAAACGCTACGAAATAAATCCAAGTGTTTCACCTTTTTAGCAATTTAAGCCATGCATTTACAAACATTATGAAACAAATCCAAACGTTGCACCTTTTTAGCAATTTACGTCAAATGTATACAAATATTACGAAACAAATCCAAACATTTCCCCATTTTGGCGATTTAAGCCAAACGTTTAAAACGTTACGAAACAAATCCAAATGTCTCACCTTTTTAGCGATTTAAGACAAACGTTTAAAAACGTTATGAAACAAATCCAAACGTTAACAAACGATACGAAACAAAACAAAACGTTTCCAAACGTTACAAAACAAATCCAAGCGTTTCCCCTTTTTAGCAATTTAAGCCAAACGTTAAGTAACAAATCCAAGCGTTTCACCTTTTTAACAATTTATGCCAAACGTTTACAAACGTTAGGAAACAAATCCAAATGTTTCACCTTTTTAGCGATTTAAGCCAAACGTTTACAAACGTTACGAAACAAATCCAAAAGTTTCAACTTTTGAGCGATTTAAGCCAAACGTTTAAAAACGTTATGAAACAAATCCAAACGTTAACAAACGATACGAAACAAAACAAAACGTTTCCAAACGTTACAAAACAAATCCAAGCGTTTCCCCTTTTTAGCAATTTAAGCCAAACGTTTACAAACGTTACGTAACAAATCCAAGCGTTTCACCTTTTTAGCAATTTAAGCAAAACGTTTACAAATGTTCCGAAACAAATCCAAGTGTTTCACCTTCTTAGTAATTTAAGCAAAACGTTTACAAACGTTTCGAAATAAATCCAAGCGTTTCACCTTTTTAGCAATTTAAGCCAAACGTTTACAAACGTTACGAAACAAATTCAATGTTTCACCTTTTTAGCCATTTAAGCCGAACGTTTACAAACGATACGAAATAAAACATATGTTTCACCTTTTTAGGAATTTAAACCAAACATTTACAAACATTACGAAACAAATCCAAACGTTTCCCCATTTTAGCGATTTAAGCCAAACGTTTATAATGTTACGAAACAAATCCAAATGTTTCACCTTTTTAGCGATTTATGCCAAACGTTTACAAACGTTCTGAAACAAATTCAAATGTTTCATCTTTTTACTGATTGAAGCCAAACGTTTACAAACGTTACAAAAAAAAATCCAAACGTTTCACCTTTTTAGCGATTTAAGCCAATTGTTTACAAACGTTACGAAACAAATCCAAACGTTTCAACTTTTGAGCGATTTAAGCCAAACGTTTAAAAACGTTATGAAACAAATCCAAATGTTAACAAACGATACGAAACAAAACAAAACGTTTCCAAACGTTACAAAACAAATCCAAGCGTTTCCCCTTTTTAGCAATTTAAGCCAAACGTTTACAAACGTTACGTAACAAATCCAAGCGTTTCACCTTTTTAGCAATTTAAGCAAAACGTTTACAAATGTTCCGAAACAAATCCAAGTGTTTCACCTTCTTAGTAATTTAAGCAAAACGTTTACAAACATTACGAAATAAATTCAATGTTTCACCTTTTTAGCCATTTAAGCCGAACGTTTACAAACGATACGAAACAAAACAAATGTTTCACCTTTTTAGGAATATAAGCCGAACATTTACAAACATTACAAAACAAATCCAAACGTTTTCCCATTTTAGCGATTTAAGCCAAACGTTTATAACGTTACGAAATAAATCCAAATGTTTCACCTTTTTAGCAATTTATGCAAAACGTTTACAAACGTTACGAAAAAAATCCAAACGTTTCATCTTTTTAGGGATTGAAGCCAAACGTTTACAAACGTTACAAAACAAATCCAAACGTTTCACCTTTTTAGCGATTTAAGCCAAACGTTTACAAACATTACGAAACAAATCCAAACGTTTCACATTTTTACCGATTAAAGCCAAACGTTTACAAACGTTACGAAACAAGTCCAAACGTTTCACCTTTTTAGCGATTCAAGCCAAACGTTTACAAACGATACGAAACAAAACCAAACGTTTATAAACGAAACAAATCAAACCAAGCGTTTCACCTTTTTAGCAATTTAAGCCAAACGTTTACAAACATTACAAAACAAATCCAGGCGTTTCTCCTTTTTAGCAATATAAGCCTAACGTTTACAAACGTTACGAAACAAATCCAAGCGTTTCACCTTTTTAGCAATTTAAGCCAGAGATTTACAAACATTACGAAACACATCCAAACGTTGCACCTTTTTAGCAATTTAAGTCAAATGTATAGAAATATTACGAAGCAAATCCAAACATTTCCCCATTTTAGCGATTTAAGCCAAACGTTTAAAACGTTACGAAAAAAATCCAAATGTCTCACCTTTTTAGCAATTTTGCTAAACGCTTACAAACGTTACGAAACAAATCCAAACATTTCCCCTTTTTAGCGATTGAAGCCAAACGTTTACAAACGTTACGAAACAAATCGAAATGTTCCAACTTTTTTGCGATTTATACCAAACGTTTACAAACGTTACGAAACAAATCCAAACGTTTCATCTTTTTAGTGATTGAAGCTAAACGTTTACAAAGTTACAAAACAAATCTAAACGTTTCACGTTTTTAGCGATTTAAGCCAAACGTTTAAAAACGTTACGAAACAAGTCCAAACGTTTCACCTTTTTAGCGATTCAAGGCAAATGTAACAAACGTTACGAAACAAAACCAAACGTATATAATGTTTTGAAAAAATCCAAGCATTTCCCCTTTTTAGCAATTTAGGCCAAATATTTACAAACGTTAAGAAATAAATCCAAGCGTTTCACCTTTTTAGCAATTTACGCAAAACATTTACAAATGTTATGAAACAAATCCAAACATTTCATCTTTTTAGCGATTTAAGACAAACGTTTACAAACGTTACGAAACAAAACAAAACGTTTCCCCTTTTTAGCAATTTAAGCCAAACGTTTACAAACGTTACGAAACAAATCCAAACATTTTCCCATTTTACCGATTTAAGCCAAACGTTTAAAACGTTACAAAACAAATTCAAACGTTTCCCGTGTTTATAGATTTAAGCCAAACGTTTACAAACGTTACGAAACAAATCCAAACATTTTGCATTTTTACCGATTGAAGCCAAACGTTTACAAACGTTACGAAACAAATCCAAAGGTTTCCCATATTTAACAATTTAAGCCAAACGTTTACAAACGTTACGAAACAAAACCAAGCGTATCACCTTTTTAGCAATTTATGCCAAACATTTACAAACGTAACAAAACAAATCAAAGCGTTTCACGTTTTTAGCGATTGAAGGCAAACGTTTACAAACGTTACGAAACAAATCCAAGCGTTTCACCTTTTTAACAATTTATGCCAAACGTTTACAAACGTTAGGAAACAAATCCAAATGATTCACCTTTTTAGCGATTTAAGCCAAACGTTTACAAACGTTATGAAACAAATCCAAACATTTCCCCATTTTGGCGATTTAAGCCAAACGTTTAAAACGTTACGAAACAAATCCAAATGTCTCACCTTTGTAGCGATTTATGCCAAACGTTTACAAAAATTACGAAATAAATCCAAACATTACACCTTTTTAGCGATTGAAGCCAAACGTTTACAAACGTTACGAAACAAATCCAAACGTTTCAACTTTTGAGCGATTTAAGCCAAACGTTTAAAAACGTTATGAAACAAATCCAAACGTTAACAAACGATACGATACAAAACCAAACGTTTCCAAACGTTACAAAACAAATCCAAGCGTTTTCCCTTTTTAGCAATTTAAGCCAAACATTTACAAACGTTACGAAACAAATCCAAGCGTTTCACCTTTTTAGCAATTTAAGCAAAACGTTTACAAATGTTTTGAAACAAATCCAAGTGTTTCACCTTTTTAGTAATTTAAGCAAAACGTTTACAAACATTATGAAACAAATTCAATGTTTCACGTTTTTAGCCATATAAGCCGAACGTTTACAAACGATACGAAACAAAACAAATGTTTCACCTTTTTAGCAATTTAAGCAAAACGTTTACAAACGTTACGAAAAAAATCCAAACGTTTCATATTTTTAGTGATTGAAGCCAAACGTTTACAAACGTTACAAAACAAATCCAAACGTTTCAACTTTTGAGCGATTTAAGCCAAACATTTAAAAACGTTATGAAACAAATCCAAATGTTAACAAACGATACGAAACAAAACAAAATGTTTCCAAACGTTACAAAACAAATCCAAGCGTTTCCCCTTTTTAGCAATTTAAGCCAAACGTTTACAAACGTTACGTAACAAATCCAAGCGTTTCACCTTTTTAGCAATTTAAGCAAAACGTTTACAAATGTTCCGAAACAAATCCAAGTGTTTCACCTTCTTAGTAATTTAAGCAAAACGTTTACAAACATTACGAAATAAATTCAATGTTTCACCTTTTTAGCCATTTAAGCCGAACGTTTACAAACGATACGAAACAAAACAAATGTTTCACCTTTTTAGGAATATAAGCCGAACATTTACAAACATTACAAAACAAATCCAAACGTTTTCCCATTTTAGCGATTTAAGCCAAACGTTTATAACGTTACGAAATAAATCCAAATGTTTCACCTTTTTAGCAATTTATGCAAAACGTTTACAAACGTTACGAAAAAAATCCAAACGTTTCATCTTTATAGGGATTGAAGCCAAACGTTTACAAACGTTACAAAACAAATCCAAACGTTTCACCTTTTTAGCGATTTAAGCCAAACGTTTACAAACATTACGAAACAAATCCAAACGTTTCACATTTTTACCGATTAAAGCCAAACGTTTACAAACGTTACGAAACAAGTCCAAACGTTTCACCTTTTTAGCGATTCAAGCCAAACGTTTACAAACGATACGAAACAAAACCAAACGTTTCCAAACGAAACAAATCAAACCAAGCGTTTCACCTTTTTAGCAATTTAAGCCAAACGTTTACAAACATTACAAAACAAATCCAGGCGTTTCTCCTTTTTAGCAATATAAGCCTAACGTTTACAAACGTTACGAAACAAATCCAAGCGTTTCACCTTTTTAGCAATTTAAGCCAGAGATTTACAAACATTACGAAACACATCCAAACGTTGCACCTTTTTAGCAATTTAAGTCAAATGTATAGAAATATTACGAAGCAAATCCAAACATTTCCCCATTTTAGCGATTTAAGCCAAACGTTTAAAACGTTACGAAAAAAATCCAAATGTCTAACCTTTTTAGCAATTTTTGCCAAACGCTTACAAACGTTACGAAACAAATCCAAACATTTCCCCTTTTTAGCGATTGAAGCCAAACGTTTACAAACGTTACGAAACAAATCGAAATGTTCCAACTTTTTTGCGATTTATACCAAACGTTTACAAACGTTACGAAACAAATCCAAACGTTTCATCTTTTTAGTGATTGAAGCTAAACGTTTACAAAGTTACAAAACAAATCTAAACGTTTCACGTTTTTAGCGATTTAAGCCAAACGTTTAAAAACGTTACGAAACAAGTCCAAACGTTTCACCTTTTTAGCGATTCAAGGCAAATGTAACAAACGTTACGAAACAAAACCAAACGTATATAATGTTTTGAAAAAATCCAAGCATTTCCCCTTTTTAGCAATTTAAGCCAAATGTTTACAAACGTTAAGAAATAAATCCAAGCGTTTCACCTTTTTAGCAATTTACGCAAAACATTTACAAATGTTATGAAACAAATCCAAACATTTCATCTTTTTAGCGATTTAAGACAAACGTTTACAAACGTTACGAAACAAAACAAAACGTTTCCCCTTTTTAGCAATTTAAGCCAAACGTTTACAAACGTTACGAAACAAATCCAAACATTTTCCCATTTTACCGATTTAAGCCAAACGTTTAAAACGTTACAAAACAAATTCAAACGTTTCCCGTGTTTATAGATTTAAGCCAAACGTTTACAAACGTTACGAAACAAATACAAACATTTTGCATTTTTACCGATTGAAGCCAAACGTTTACAAACGTTACGAAACAAATCCAAAGGTTTCCCATATTTAACAATTTAAGCCAAACGTTTACAAACGTTACGAAACAAAACCAAGCGTATCACCTTTTTAGCAATTTATGCCAAACATTTACAAACGTAACAAAACAAATCAAAGCGTTTCACGTTTTTAGCGATTGAAGGCAAACGTTTACAAACTTTACGAAACAAATCCAAGCTTTCACCTTTTTAACAATTTATGCCAAACGTTTACAAACGTTAGGAAACAAATCCAAATGATTCACCTTTTTAGCGATTTAAGCCAAACGTTTACAAACGTTATGAAACAAATCCAAACATTTCCCCATTTTGGCGATTTAAGCCAAACGTTTAAAACGTTACGAAACAAATCCAAATGTCTCACCTTTGTAGCGATTTATGCCAAACGTTTACAAAAATTACGAAATAAATCCAAACATTACACCTTTTTAGCGATTGAAGCCAAACGTTTACAAACGTTACGAAACAAATCCAAACGTTTCAACTTTTGAGCGATTTAAGCCAAACGTTTAAAAACGTTATGAAACAAATCCAAACGTTAACAAACGATACGATACAAAACCAAACGTTTCCAAACGTTACAAAACAAATCCAAGCGTTTTCCCTTTTTAGCAATTTAAGCCAAACATTTACAAACGTTACGAAACAAATCCAAGCGTTTCACCTTTTTAGCAATTTAAGCAAAACGTTTACAAATGTTTTGAAACAAATCCAAGTGTTTCACCTTTTTAGTAATTTAAGCAAAACGTTTACAAACATTATGAAACAAATTCAATGTTTCACGTTTTTAGCCATATCAGCCGAACGTTTACAAACGATACGAAACAAAACAAATGTTTCACCTTTTTAGCAATTTAAGCAAAACGTTTACAAACGTTACGAAAAAAATCCAAACGTTTCATATTTTTAGTGATTGAAGCCAAACGTTTACAAACGTTACAAAACAAATCCAAACGTTTCACCTTTTTAGCGATTTAAGCCAAACGTTTACAAACATTACGAAACAAATCCAAACGTTTCACATTTTTATCGATTAAAGCCAAACGTTTACAAACGTTACGAAACAAGTCCAAACGTTTCCCCTTTTTAGCGATTCAAGCCAAACGTTTACAAACGATACGAAACAAAACCAAACGTTTCCAAACGAAACCAATCAAACCAAGCGTTTCACCTTTTTAGCAATTTAAGCCAAACGTTTACAAACATTACAAAACAAATCCAGGCGTTTCTCCTTTTTAGCAATATAAGCCAAACATTTACAAACGTTACGAAACAAATCCAAGCGTTTCACCTTTTTAGCAATTTAAGCCAGACATTTACAAACATTACGAAACACATCCAAACGTTGCACCTTTTTAGCAATTTAAGTCAAATGTATACAAATATTACGAAACAAATCCAAACATTTCCCCATTTTAGCGATTTAAGCTAAACGTTTAAAATGTTACGAAAAAAATCCAAATGTCTCACCTTTTTAGCGATTTATGCCAAACGTTTACAAACGTTACGAAATAAATCCAAACATTTCACCTTTTTAGCGATTGAAGCCAAACGTTTACAAACGTTACGAAACAAATCCAAATGTTTCAACTTTTTTGCGATTTATACCAAACGTTTACAAACGTTACGAAACAAATCCAAACGTTTCATCTTTTTAGTGATTGAAGCCAAACGTTTACAAAGTTACAAAACAAATCTAAACGTTTCCCGTTTTTAGCGATTTAAGCCAAACGTTTAAAAACGTTACGAAACAAGTCCAAACGTTTCACCTTTTTAACGATTCAAGGCAAATGTTTACAAACGTTACGAAACAAATCCAAATATTTCCCCATTTCGGCGATTTAAGCCAAACGTTTAAAACGTTACGAAACAAATCCAAATGTCTCACCTTTTTAGCGATTTATGCCAAACGTTTACAAAAATTACGAAATAAATCCAAACATTTCACCTTTTTAGCGATTTAAGCCAAACGTTTACAAACGTTACGAAACAAATCCAAACGTTTCAACTTTTGAGCGATTTAAGCCAAACGTTTTAAAACGTTATGAAACAAATCCAAACGTTAACAAACGATACGAAACAAAACCAAACGTTTCCAAACGTTACAAAACAAATCCAAATGTCTCGCCTTTTTAGCGATATATGCCAAACGTTTACAAAAATTACGAAATAAATCCAAACATTTCACCTTTTTAGCGATTTAAGCCAAACGTTTACAAACGTTACGAAACAAATCCAAACGTTTCAACTTTTGAGCGATTTAAGCCAAACGTTTAAAAACGTTATGAAACAAATCCAAACGTTAACAAACGATACGAAACAAAACAAAACGTTTCCAAACGTTACAAAACAAATCCAAGCGTTTCCCCTTTTTAGCAATTTATGCCAAACGTTTACATACGTTACGAAACAAATCCAAGCGTTTCACCTTTTTAGCAATTTAAGCAAAACGTTTACAAATGTTCCAAAACAAATCCAAGTGTTTCACCTTTTTAGTAATTTAAGCAAAACGTTTACAAACATTACGAAACAAATTCAATGTTTCACCTTTTTAGCCATTTAAGTCGAACGTTTACAAACGATATGAAACAAAACAAATGTTTCACCTTTTTAGGAATATAAGCCGAACATTTACAAACATTACAAAAAAAATCCGAACGTTTTCCCATTTTAGCAATTTAAGCCAAACATTTATAACGTTACGAAACAAATCCAAATGTTTCACCTTTTTAGCAATTTATGCAAAACGTTTACAAACGTTACGAAAAAAATCCAAACGTTTCATCTTTTTAGTGATTGAAGCCAAACGTTTACAAACGTTACAAAACAAATCCAAACGTTTCCCCTTTTTAGCGATTTAAGCCAAACGTTTACAAACATTACGAAACAAATCCAAACGTTTCACATTTTTACCGATTAAAGCCAAACGTTTACAAACGATACGAAACAAAACCAAATGTTTCCAAACGAAACAAATCAAACAAGGCGTTTCACCTTTTTAGCAATTTAAGCCAAACGTTTACAAACATTACAAAACAAATCCAGGCGTTTCTCCTTTTTAGCAATATAAGCCAAACGTTTACAAACGTTATGAAACAAATCCAAGCGTTTCACCTTTTTAGCAATTTAAGCCAGACATTTACAAACATTACGAAACACATCCAAACGTTGCACCTTTTTAGCAATTTAAGTCAAATGTATACAAATATTACGAAACAAATCCAAACATTTCCCCATTTTAGCGATTTAAGCCAAACGTTTAAAACGTTACGAAAAAAATCCAAATGTCTCACCTTTTTAGCGATTTATGCCAAACGTTTACAAACGTTACGAAACAAATCCAAACATTTCACCTTTTAGCGATTGAAGCCAAACGTTTACAAACGTTACGAAACAAATCCAAATGTTTCAACTTTTTTTACGATTTATACCAAACGTTTACAAACGTTACGAAACAAATCCAAACGTTTCATCTTTTTAGTTATTTATGCCAAACGTTTACAAAGTTACAAAACAAATCTAAACGTTTCACGTTTTTAGCGATTTAAGCCAAACGTTTAAAAACGTTACGAAACAAGTCCAAACGTTTCACCTTTTTTGCGATTCAAGGCAAATGTTAACAAACGTTACGAAACAAAACCAAACGTATATAATGTTTCGAAAAAATCCAAGCATTTTACCTTTTTAGCAATTTAAGCCAAACGTTTACAAACGTTAAGAAACAAATCCAAGCGTTTCACCTTTTTAGCAATTTACGCAAAACGTTTACAAATGTTACGAAATAAATCCAAACATTTCATCTTTTTAGCGATTTAAGACAAACGTTTACAAACGTTACGAAACAAAACAAAACGTTTCCTCTTTTTAGCGATTTAAGCCAAACGTTTACAAACGTTACGAAACAAATCCAAATATTTTGCATTTTTACCGATTGAAGCCAAACGTTTACAAACGTTACGAAACAAATCCAAACGTTTCCCATATTTAACAATTTAAGCCAAACGTTTACAAACGTTACGAAACAAAACCAAGCGTATCACCTTTTTAGCAATTTATGCCAAACATTTACAAACGTAACAAAACAAATTAAAGCGTTTCACGTTTTTAGCGATTGAAGACAAATGTTTACAAACGTTACGAAACAAATCCAAGCGTTTCACCTTTTTCGCGATTTAAGCCAAACGTTTACAAACGTTATGAAACAAATCCAAACGTTGCACCTTTTTAGCAATTTAAGCCAAACATTTACAAAGTTTAAGAAACAAATTCAAATATTTCACCTTATTAGCAATTTAAGCCAAACGTTTGCAAACGTTACGAAACAAATCCAAGCGTTTCACCTTTTTAGCAATATAACCCAAACGTTTACAAACGTTACGAAACAAATCCGAGCATTTCACCTTTTTGGCAATTTGAGCCAAACATTTACAAACTTTACGAAACAAATCCAAATGTTTCAAATTTTTAGCGATTTAAGCTAAACTTTTACAAACGTTACGAAACAAATCAAACCAAGCGTTTCACCTTTTTAGGAATTTAAGCCAAACGTTTGCAAACATTACAAAAAAAATCAGGGCGTTTCACCTTTTAAGCAATATAAGCCAAACGTTTACAAACGTTACGAAACAAATCCAAGCGTTTCACCTTTTTAGCAATTTAAGCCATACATTTATAAACATTACGAAACACATCCAAACGTTGCACCTTTTTAGCAATTTAAGTCAAATGTATACAAATATTACGAAACAAATCCAAACATTTCCCCATTTTAGCGATTTAAGCCAAACGTTTAAAACGTTACGAAAAAAATCCAAATGTCTCACCTTTTTAGCGATTTATGCCAAACGTTTACAAACGTTACGAAACAAATCCAAACATTTCACCTTTTAGCGATTGAAGCCAAACGTTTACAAACGTTACGAAACAAATCCAAATGTTTCAACTTTTTTTACGATTTATACCAAACGTTTACAAACGTTACGAAACAAATCCAAACGTTTCATCTTTTTAGTTATTTATGCCAAACGTTTACAAAGTTACAAAACAAATCTAAACGTTTCACGTTTTTAGCGATTTAAGCCAAACGTTTAAAAACGTTACGAAACAAGTCCAAACGTTTCACCTTTTTTGCGATTCAAGGCAAATGTTAACAAACGTTACGAAACAAAACCAAACGTATATAATGTTTCGAAAAAATCCAAGCATTTTACCTTTTTAGCAATTTAAGCCAAACGTTTACAAACGTTAAGAAACAAATCCAAGCGTTTCACCTTTTTAGCAATTTACGCAAAACGTTTACAAATGTTACGAAATAAATCCAAACATTTCATCTTTTTAGCGATTTAAGACAAACGTTTACAAACGTTACGAAACAAAACAAAACGTTTCCTCTTTTTAGCGATTTAAGCCAAACGTTTACAAACGTTACGAAACAAATCCAAATATTTTGCATTTTTACCGATTGAAGCCAAACGTTTACAAACGTTACGAAACAAATCCAAACGTTTCCCATATTTAACAATTTAAGCCAAACGTTTACAAACGTTACGAAACAAAACCAAGCGTATCACCTTTTTAGCAATTTATGCCAAACATTTACAAACGTAACAAAACAAATTAAAGCGTTTCACGTTTTTAGCGATTGAAGACAAATGTTTACAAACGTTACGAAACAAATCCAAGCGTTTCACCTTTTTCGCGATTTAAGCCAAACGTTTACAAACGTTATGAAACAAATCCAAACGTTGCACCTTTTTAGCAATTTAAGCCAAACATTTACAAAGTTTAAGAAACAAATTCAAATATTTCACCTTATTAGCAATTTAAGCCAAACGTTTGCAAACGTTACGAAACAAATCCAAGCGTTTCACCTTTTTAGCAATATAACCCAAACGTTTACAAACGTTACGAAACAAATCCGAGCATTTCACCTTTTTGGCAATTTGAGCCAAACATTTACAAACTTTACGAAACAAATCCAAATGTTTCAAATTTTTAGCGATTTAAGCTAAACTTTTACAAACGTTACGAAACAAATCAAACCAAGCGTTTCACCTTTTTAGGAATTTAAGCCAAACGTTTGCAAACATTACAAAAAAAATCAGGGCGTTTCACCTTTTAAGCAATATAAGCCAAACGTTTACAAACGTTACGAAACAAATCCAAGCGTTTCACCTTTTTAGCAATTTAAGCCATACATTTATAAACATTACGAAACACATCCAAACGTTGCACCTTTTTAGCAATTTAAGTCAAATGTATACAAATATTACGAAACAAATCCAAACATTTCCCCATTTTAGCGATTTAAGCCAAATGTTTAAAACGTTACGAAACAAATCCCAATTTCTCACCTTTTTAGCGATTTATGCCAAACGTTTACAAAACTTACGAAACAAATCCAAAGCGTTTCCCCTTTTTAGCAATTTAAGCAAAACGTTTACAAATATTCCGAAACAAATCCAAGCGTTTTACCTTTTTAGTATTTTAAGCAAAACGTTTACAAACATTTCGAAACAAATCCAAGCGTTTCACCTTTTTAGCAATTTAAGCCAAACGTTTACAAACGTTACGAAACAAATTCAATGTTTTACCTTTTTAGCGATTTAAGCCGAACGTTTACAAACGATACGAAACAAAACAAACGTTTCACCTTTTTAGGTATTTAAGCCAAACATTTACAAACATTACGAAACAAATCCAAATGTTTCCCCATTTTAGCGATTTAAGCCAAACGTTTATAACGTTACGAAACAAATCCAAATGTTTCACCTTTTTAGCGATTTATGCCAAACATTTACAAACGTTACGAAACAAATCCAAACGTTTCATCTTTCTAGGGATTTAAGCCAAACGTTTACAAAGGTTACAACACAAATCCAAACGTTTCACCTTTTTAGCGATTTAAGCCAAACGTTTAAAAATGTTACGAAACATGTCCAAACGTTTCACCTTTTTAGCGATTCAAGCCAAATGTTAACAAACGTTACGAAACAAAACCAAACGTATACAATGTTTAGAAAAAATCCAAGCGTTTCACCTTTTTAGCAATTTAAGACAAACGTTTACAAATGTTATGAAACAAATCCAAGCGTTTTATTTTTTTAGCAATTAAAGCAAAACGTTTACAAACGTTACGAAACAAAACCAAACGTTTACAAACGTTACGAAACAAATCCGAGTGTTTCACCTTTTGTAGCAATTTAAGCCAAACGTTCACAAATGTTAAGAAACAAATCCAAGCGTTTCACCTTTTTAGCAATTTATGCAAAACGTTTACAAATGTTACGAAACAAATCCAAACATTTCATCTTTTTAGCGATTTAAGACAAACGTTTAAAAACGTTACGAAACAAAACAAAACGTTTCCCCTTTTTAGCAATTCAAGGCAAACGTTTACAAACTTTACGAAACAAATCCAAACGTTTTCCCATTTTACCGATTAAAGCCAAACGTTTAAAACGTTACAAAATAAATTCAAACTTTTTCCCTTTTTAGAGATTTAAGCCAAACGTTTACAAACGTTACAAAACAAATCCAAACGTTTCGCATTTTTACCGATTGAAGCCAAACGTTTACAAACGTTACGAAACAAATCCAAACGTTTCCCATATTTAACAATTTAAGCCAAACGTTTACAAACGTTACGAAACAAAACCAAGCGTATCACCTTTTTAGCAATTTATGCCAAACATTTACAAACGTAACAAAACAAATCAAAGCGTTTCACGTTTTTAGCGATTGAAGGCAACCGTTTACAAACGTTACGAAACAAATCGAAGCATTTCACCTTTTTGACAATTTATGCCAAACGTTTACAAACGTTACGAAACAAATTCAAATGTTTCACCTTTTTAGCGATTTAAGCCAAACGTTTACAAACGTTATGAAACAAATCCAAACGTTGCACCTTTTTAGCAATTTAAGCCAAACATTTACAAAGGTTAAGAAACAAATTCAAATATTTCACCTTATTAGCAATTTAAGCCAAACGTTTGCAAACGTTACGAAACAAATCCAAGCGTTTCACCTTTTTAGCAATATAACCCAAACGTTTACAAACGTTACGAAACAAATCCGAGCATTTCACCTTTTTGGCAATTTGAGCCAAACATTTACAAACTTTACGAAACAAATTCAAATGTTTCAAATTTTTAGCGATTTAAGCTAAACTTTTACAAACGTTACGAAACAAATCAAACCAAGCGTTTCACCTTTTTAGCAATTTAAGCCAAACGTTTGCAAACATTACAAAACAAATCAGGGCGTTTCACCTTTTTAGCAATATAAGCCAAACGTTTACAAACGTTACGAAACAAATCCAAGCGTTTCACCTTTTTAGCAGTTTAAGCCATACATTTACAAACATTATGAAACACATCCAAACGTTGCACCTTTTTAGCAATTTAAGTCAAATGTATACAAATATTACGAAACAAATCCAAACATTTCCCCATTTTAGCGATTTAAGCCAAATGTTTAAAACGTTACGAAACAAATCCCAATTTCTCACCTTTTTAGCGATTTATGCCAAACGTTTACAAAAGTTACGAAACAAATCCAAAGCGTTTCCCCTTTTTAGCAATTTAAGCAAAACGTTTACAAATATTCCGAAACAAATCCAAGCGTTTTACCTTTTTAGTAATTTAAGCAAAACGTTTACAAACATTTCGAAACAAATCCAAGCGTTTCACCTTTTTAGCAATTTAAGCCAAACGTTTACAAACGTTACGAAACAAATTCAATGTTTTACCTTTTTAGCGATTTAAGCCGAACGTTTACAAACGATACGAAACAAAACAAACGTTTCACCTTTTTGGGAATTTAAGCCAAACATTTACAAACATTACGAAACAAATCCAAATGTTGCCCCATTTTAGCGATTTAAGCCAAACGTTTATAACGTTACGAAACAAATCCAAATGTTTCACCTTTTTAGTGATTTATGCCAAACATTTACAAACGTTACGAAACAAATCCAAACGTTTCATCTTTTTAGTGATTTAAGCCAAACGTTTACAAAGGTTACAACACAAATCCAAACGTTTCACCTTTTTAGCGATTTAAGCCAAACGTTTAAAACTGTTACGAAACATGTCCAAACGTTTCACCTTTTTAGCGATTCAAGCCAAAATGTTAACAAACGTTACGAAATAAAACCAAACGTATACAATGTTTAGAACAAATCCAAGCGTTTCACCTTTTTAGCAATTTAAGACAAACGTTTACAAATGTTATGAAACAAATCCAAGCGTTTTACTTTTTTAGCAATTAAAGCAAAACGTTTACAAACGTTACGAAACAAAACCAAACGTTTACAAACGTTACGAAACAAATCCGATTTTTTCACCTTTTTAGCAATTGAAGCCAAACGTTTACAAATGTTAAGAAACAAATCCAAGCGTTTCACCTTTTTAGCAATTTACGCAAAACGTTTACAAATGTTACGAAACAAATCCAAACATTTCATCTTTTTAGCGATTTAAGACAAACGTTCAAAAACGTTACAAAACAAAACAAAACGTTTCTCCTTTTTAGCAATTTAAGGCAAACGTTTACAAACTTTACGAAACAAATCCAAACGTTTTCCCATTTTACCGATTTAAGCCAAACGTTTAAAACGTTACAAAACAAATTCAAACGTTTCGCATTTTTACCGATTGAAGCCAAACGTTCTCAAACGTTAAGAAACAAATCCGAACGTTTCTAATATTTAACAATTTAAGCCAAACGTTTACAAACGTTACGAAACAAAACCAAGCGTATCACCTTTTTAGCAATTTATGCCAAACATTTACAAACGTAACAAAACAAATCAAAGCGTTTCACGTTTTTAGCGATTGATGGCAAACGTTTACAAACGTTACGAAACAAATCCAAGCGTTTCACTTTTTTGACAATTTATGCCAAACGTTTACAAACGTTAGGAAACAAATCCAAATGTTTCACCTTTTTAGCTATTTAAGCCAAACGTTTACAAACGTTATGAAACAAATCCAAACGTTGCACCTTTTTAGCAATTTAAGTCAAACATTTACAAAGGTTAAGAAACAAATTCAAATATTTCACCTTATTAGCAATTTAAGCCAAACGTTTGCAAACGTTACGAAAGAAATCTAAGCGTTTCTCCTTTTTAGCTATTTAACCCAAACCTTTACAAACGTTACGAAACAAATCCAAACGTTTCGCATTTTTACCGATTGAAGCCAAACGTTTACAAACGTTACGAAACAAATCCAAACGTTTCCCATATTTAAGAATTTAAGCCAAACGTTTACAAACGTTACGAAACAAAACCAAGCGTATCACCTTTTTAGCAATTTATGCCAAATATTTACAAACGTAACAAAACAAATCAAAGCGTTTCACGTTTTTAGCGATTGAAGGAAAACATTTACAATCGTTACGAAACAAATCCAAGCGTTTCACCTTTTTAACAATTTATGCCAAACGTTTACAAACGTTAGGAAACAAATCCAAATGTTTCACCTTTTTAGCGATTTAAGCCAAACGTTTACAAACGTTATGAAACAAATCCAAACGTTGCACCTTTTTAGCAATTTAAGCCAAACATTTACAAAGGTTAAGAAACAAATTCAAATATTTCACCTTATTAGCAATTTAAGCCAAACATTTGCAAACTTTACGAAAGAAATCCAAGCGTTTCTCCATTTTAGCTATATAACCTAAACGTTTACAAACGTTACGAAACAAATCCGAGCATTTCACCTTTTTGGCAGTTTGAGCCAAACATTTAAAAATTTACGAAACAAATCCAAATGTTTCAAAGTTTTAGCGATTTAAGCTAAACATTTAGAAACGTTATGAAACAAATCAAACCAAGTGTTTCACCTTTTAAGCAATTTAAGCCAAATTTTTAGAAACATTACAAAACAAATCCAGGCATTTCTCCTTTTTAGCAATATAAGCCAAACGTTTACAAACGTTACGAAACAAATCCAAGCGTTTCACCTTTTTAGCAATTTAAGCCAGACATTTACAAACGTTACGAAACAAATCCAAACGTTGCACCTTTTAGCAATTTGAGTCAAATGTACACAAATATTACGAAACAAATCCAAACATTTCCCCATTTTAGCGATTTAAGCCAAATGTTTAAAACGTTACGAAACAAATACGAAGGTCTCAACTTTTTAGCGATTTAAGCTAAACGTTTAAAAACGTTACAAAACAAATCCAAACGTTAACAAATGATACGAAAAAAAACCAAACGTTTCCAAACGTTATGAAACAAATCCAAGCGTTTCCCTTTTTAGCAAATTAAACCAAACGTTTACAAACGTTACGAAACAAATCCAAGCGTTTCACCTTTTTAGCAATTTAAGCAAAACGTTTACAAATGTTCCGAAACAAATCCAAGTGTTTCACCTTTTTAGTAATTTAAGCAAAACGTTTACAAACGTTTCGAAATAAATCCAAGCGTTTCACCTTTTTAGCAATTTAAGCTAAACGTTTACAAACGTTACGAAACACATTCAATGTTTCACCTTTTTAACCATTTAAGCCGAACGTTTACAAACGATACGAAACAAAACAAATGTTTCACCTTTTAAGGAATTTAAACCAAACGTTTACAAACATTACGAAACAAAACCAAACGTTTCCCCATTTTAGCGATTTAAGCAAAACGTTTATAATGTTACGAAACAAATCCAAATGTTTCACCTTTTTAGCGATTTATGCCAAATGTTTACAAACGTTCCGAAACAAATCCAAACGTTTCATCTTTTTACTGATTGAAGCCAAACGTTTACAAACGTTACAAAAAAAATCCAAACGTTTCACCTTCTTAGCGATTTAAGCCAAACGTTTCAAACGTTACGAAACAAATCCAAACGTTTCATAATTTTACCGGTTGAAGCCAAACGTTTACAAACGTTACGAAACAAGTCCAAACGTTTCACCTTTTTAGCGATTCAAGCCAAATGTTAACAAACGTTACGAAACGTATACAATGTTTCGAAAAAATCCAAGCGTTTCACCTTTTTAGCAATTTATGACAAACGTTTACAAATGTTATAAAACAAATCCAAGCGTTTTACTTTTTTAGCAATTAAAGCAAAACGTTTACAAACGTTACGAAACAAAACCAAATGTTTACAAACGTTACAAAACAAATCCGAGTGTTTCACCTTTTTAGCAATTTAAGTCAAACATTTACAAACGTTAAGAAACAAATCCAAACGTTTCACCTTTTTAGCAATTTACGCAAAACGTTTACAAATGTTACGAAACAAATCCAAACATTTCATCTTTTTCGCGATTTAAGACAAACGTTTGCAAACGTTACGAAACAAAAGAAAACGTTTCACCTTTTTAGCAATTTAAGCCAAACGTTTACAAACGTTACGAAATCATTCCAAACGTTTTCCCATTTTACCGATTTAAGCCAAACGTTTAAAACGTTACAAAATAAATTCAAACTTTTCCCCTTTTTAGAGATTTAAGCCAAACGTTTACAAATGTTACGAAACAAATCCAAACGTTTCGCATTTTTACCGATTGAAGCCAAACGTTTACAAACGTTACGAAACAAATCCAAACGTTTCCCATATTTAACAATTTAAGCCAAACGTTTACAAACGTTACGAAACAAAACCAAGCGTATCACCTTTTTAGCAATTTATGCCAAACATTTACAAACGTAACAAAACAAATCAAAGCGTTTCACGTTTTTAGCGATTGAAGGCAACCGTTTACAAACGTTACGAAACAAATCGAAGCATTTCACCTTTTTGACAATTTATGCCAAACGTTTACAAACGTTACGAAACAAATTCAAATGTTTCACCTTTTTAGCGATTTAAGCCAAACGTTTACAAACGTTATGAAACAAATCCAAACGTTGCACCTTTTTAGCAATTTAAGCCAAACATTTACAAAGGTTAAGAAACAAATTCAAATATTTCACCTTATTAGCAATTTAAGCCAAACATTTGCAAACGTTACGAAACAAATCCAAGCGTTTCACCTTTTTAGCAATATAACCCAAACGTTTACAAACGTTACGAAACAAATCCGAGCATTTCACCTTTTTGGCAATTTGAGCCAAACATTTACAAACTTTACGAAACAAATCCAAATGTTTCAAATTTTTAGCGATTTAAGCTAAGCGTTTACAAACGTTACGAAACAAATCAAACCAAGCGTTTCCCCTTTTTAGCAATTTAAGCCAAACGTTTACAAACATTACAAAATAAATACAGGCGTTTCTCCTTTTTAGCAATATAAGCCAAACGTTTACAAACGTTACGAAACAAATCCAAGTGTTTCACCTTTTTAGCAATTTAAGATAAACGTTTACAGATGTTATGAAACAAATCCAAGCGTTTTACTTTTTTAGCAAGTAAAGCAAAACGTTTACAAACATTACGAAACGAAACCAAATGTTTATAAACCTTACGAAACAAATCCGAGTGCTTTACCTTTTTAGCAATTTAAGCCAAACGTTTACAAACGTTAAGAAACAAATCCAAGCGTTTCATCTTTTTAGAAATTTACGCAAAACGTTTACAAATGTTATGAAACAAATCCAAACATTTCATCTTTTTAGCGATTTAAGACAAACGTTTACAAACATTACGAAACAAAACAAAACGTTTCACCCTTTTAGCAATTTAAGCCAAACGTTTACAAACGTTACGAAACAAATCCAAACGTTTTCCCATTTTACCGATTGAAGCCAAACGTTTAAAACGTTACAAAACAAATTCAAACGTTTCACCTTTTAAGAGAATTAAGCCAAACGTTTACAAACGTTACGAAACAAATCCAAACGTTTCCCATATTTAACAATTTAAGCCAAACATTTACAAACGTTACGAAACAAAACCAAGTGTATAACCTTTTTAGCAATTTATGCCAAACATTTACAAACGTAGCAAAACAAATCAAAGCGTTTCACCTTTTTAGCAATTGAACGCAAACGTTTACAAACGTTACGAAAGAAATCCAAGCATTTCACCTTTCTAACAATTAATGCCAAACGTTTACAAACGTTATGAAACAAATCCAAATGTTTCACCTTTTTAGCGATTTAAGCCAAACGTTTACAAACGTTATGAAACAAATGCAAACGTTGCATCTTTTTAGCAATTTAAGCCAAACATTTACAAAGGTTAAGAAACAAATTCAAATATTTCACCTTATTAGCAATTTAAGCCAAACGTTTGCAAACGTTACGAAACAAATCCAAGCGTTTCACCTTTTTAGCAATATAACCCAAACGTTTACAAACGTTACGAAACAAATCCGAGCATTTCACCTTTTTGGCAATTTGAGCCAAACATTTACAAACTTTACGAAACAAATCCAAATGTTTCAAATTTTTAGCGATTTAAGCTAAACGTTTACAAACGTTACGAAACAAATCAACCCAAGCGTTTCACCTTTTTAGCAATTTAAGCCAAACGTTTACAAACATTACAAAACAAATCCAGGCGTTTCTCCTTTTTAGCAATATAAGCCAAACGTTTACAAACGTTACGAAACAAATCCAAGCGTTTCACCTTTTTAGCAATTTAAGCCAGACATTTACAAACATTACGAAACACATCCAAACGTTGCACCTTTTTAGCAATTTAAGTCAAATGTATACAAATATTACAAAACAAATCCAAACATTTCCCCATTTTAGCGATTTAAGCAAACGTTTAAAACATTACGAAACAAGTCCAAATGTCTCACCTTTTTAGCGATTTATGTCAAACGTTTACAAAAGTTACGAAACAAATTTTTAGCGATTGAAGCCAAACGTTTACAAACATTACGAAACAAATCCAAACGTTTCAACTTTTTTGCGATTTATGCCAAACGTTTACAAACGTTACGAAATAAATCCAAACGTTTCATCTTTTTAGTGATTGAAGCCAAACGTTTACAAAAGTTACAAAATAAATCTAAACGTTTCACCTTTTTAGCGATTTAAGCCAAATGTTTTAAAACTTTACGAAACAAGTCCAAACATTTCACCTTTTTAGCTATTCAAGCCAAATGTTAACAAACGTTACGAAACAAAACCAAACGTATACAATGTTTCGAAAAAATCCAAGCGTTTCACATTTTTAGCAATTTAAGACAAACGTTTACAAATGTTATGAAACAAATCCGAGTGTTTTACTTTTTTAGCAATTAAAACAAAACGTTTACAAACGTTACGAAACAAAACCAAACGTTTACAAACGTTACGAAACAAATCCGAGTGTTACACCTTTTTAGCAATTTAAGCCAAATGTTTACAAACGTTAAGAAACAAATCCAAGCATTTCACCTTTTTAGCAATTTAAGCCAAATGTTTACAAACGTTAAGAAACAAATCCAAGCATTTCACCTTTTTAGCAATTTACGCAAAACGTTTACAAATGTTACGAAAGAAATCCAAACATTTTATCTTTTTAGCGATTTAAGACAAACGTTTACAAACGTTACGAAACAAAACAAAACGTTTCACCTTTTTAGCAATTTAAGCCAAACGTTTACAAACGTTACGAAACAAATCCAAACGTTTTCCCATTTTCGCGATTTAAGCCAAAAGTTTAAAACGTTAGAAAACAAATTCAAACGTTTCACCTTTTTAGAGATTGAAGCCAAACGTTTACAAACGTTACGAAACAAATCCAAACGTTTCGCATTTTTACCGATTGAAGCCAACGTTTACAAACGTTACGAAACAAATCCAAACATTTTCCATATTTAACAATTTAAGCCAAACGTTTACAAACGTTACGAAACAAAACCAAGCGTATCACCTTTTTAGCAATTAATGCCAAACATTTACAAACGAAACAAAACAAATCAAAGCGTTTCACCTTTTTAGCAATTGAAGGCAAACGTTTACAAACGTTACGAAACAAATCCAAGCGTTTCACCTTTTTAACAATTAATGCCAAACGTTTACAAACGTTACAAAACAAATCCAAATGTTTCACATTTTTAGCGATTCAAGCCAAACGTTTACAAATGTTATAAAACAAATCCAAACGTTGCACCTTTTTAGCAATTTATGCCAAACATTTACAAAGGTTAAGAAACAAATTCAAATATTTCACCTTATTAGCAATTTAAGCCAAACATTTACAAACTTAACAAAACAAATCAAAGCGTTTCACCTTTTTAGCAATTGAAGGCAAACGTTTACAAACGTTACGAAACAAAACCAAGCGTATCACCTGTTTAGCAATTTATGCCAAACATTTACAAACGTAGAAAAAAAATCAAAGCGTTTCACCTTTTTAGCAATTGAAGGCAAACGTTTACAAACGTTACGAAACAAATCCAAGCGTTTCACCTTTTTAACAATTAATTCCAAACGTTTACAAACGTTACGAAACAAATCCAAATGTTTCACCTTTTTAGCGATTTAAGCCAAACGTTTACAAACGTTATGAAATAAATCCAAACGTTGCATCTTTTTAGCAATTTAAGCCAATCATTTACAAAGGTTAAGAAACAAATTCAGATATTACACCTTATTAGCAATTTAAGCCAAACGTTCGCAAACGTTACGAAACAAATCCAAGCGTTTCACCTTTTTAGCAATATAACCCAAACGTTTACAAACGTTACGAAACAAATCCAAGCATTTCACCTTTTTGGCAATTTGAGCCAAACATTTACACACTTTACGAAACAAATCCAAATGTTTCAAATTTTTAGCGATTTAAGCTAAACGTTTACAAACGTTACGAAACAAATCAATCCAAGCGTTTCACCTTCTTAGCAATTTAAGCCAAACGTTTACAAACATTATAAAACAAATCCAGGCGTTTCTCCTTTTTAGCAATATAAGCCAAACGTTTACAAACGTTACGAAACAAATCCAAGCGTTTCACCTTTTTAGCAATTTAAGCCAGACATTTACAAACATTACGAAACACATCCAAACGTTGCACCTTTTTAGCAATTTAAGTCAAATGTGTACAAATATTACGAAACAAATCCAAACATTTCCCCATTTTAGCGATTTAAGCCAAACGTTTAAAACGTTACGAAACAAGTCCAAATGTCTCACATTTTTAGCGATTTATGCCAAACGTTTACAAAAGTTACGAAACAAATCCAAACATTTCACCTTTTTAGCGATTGAAGCCAAACGTTTACAAACGTTACGAAACAAATCCAAACGTTTCAACTTTTTAGTGATTTATGCCAAACGTTTACAAACGTTACGAAATAAATCCAAACTTTTCATCTTTTTAGTGATTGAAGCCAAACGTTTACAAAAGTTACAAAACAAATCTAAACGTTTCGCCTTTTTAGCGATTTAAGCCAAATGTTTTAAAACTTTACGAAACAAGTCCAAACATTTCACCTTTTTAGCGATTCAAGCCAAATGTTAACAAACGTTACGAAACAAAACCAAACGTATACAATGTTTCAAAAAAATCCAAGCGTTTCACCTTTTTAGCAATTTAAGACAAACGTTTACAAATGTTATGAAACAAATCCGAGTGTTTTACTTTTTTAGCAATTAAAACAAAACGTTTACAAACGTTACGAAACAAAACCAAACGTTTACAAACGTTACGAAACAAATCCGAGTGTTACACCTTTTTAGCAATTTAAGCCAAATGTTTACAAACGTTAAGAAACAAATCCAAGCATTTCACCTTTTTAGCAATTTAAGCCAAATGTTTACAAACGTTAATAAACAAATCCAAGCATTTCATCTTTTTAGCAATTTACGCAAAACGTTTACAAATGTTACGAAAGAAATCCAAACATTTTATCTTTTTAGCGATTTAAGACAAACGTTTACAAACGTTACGAAACAAAACAAAACGTTTCACCTTTTTAGCAATTTAAGCCAAACGTTTACAAACGTTACGAAACAAATCCAAACGTTTTCCCATTTTCGCGATTTAAGCCAAAAGTTTAAAACGTTAGAAAACAAATTCAAACGTTTCACCTTTTTAGAGATTGAAGCCAAACGTTTACAAACGTTACGAAACAAATCCAAACGTTTCGCATTTTTACCGATTGAAGCCAACGTTTACAAACGTTACGAAACAAATCCAAACATTTTCCATATTTAGCAATTTAAGCCAAACGTTTACAAACGTTACGAAACAAAACCAAGCGTATCACCTTTTTAGCAATTAATGCCAAACATTTATAAACGAAACAAAACAAATCAAAGCGTTTCACCTTTTTAGCAATTGAAGGCAAACGTTTACAAACGTTACGAAACAAATCCAAGCGTTTCACCTTTTTTAACAATTAATGCCAAACGTTTACAAACGTTACAAAACAAATCCAAATGTTTCACCTTTTTAGCGATTCAAGCCAAACGTTTACAAATGTTATGAAACAAATCCAAACGTTGCACCTTTTTAGCAATTTAAGCCAAACATTTACAAAGGTTAAGAAACAAATTCAAATATTTCACCTTATTAGCAATTTAAGCCAAACATTTACAAACGTAACAAAACAAATCAACGCGTTTCACCTTTTTAGCAATTGAAGGTAAACGTTTACAAACGTTACGAAACAAAACCAAGCGTATCATCTTTTTAGCAATTTATGCCAAACATTTACAAACGTAGCAAAACAAATCAAAGCGTTTCACCTTTTTAGCAATTGAAGGCAAACGTTTACAAACGTTACGAAACAAATCCAAGCGTTTCACCTTTTTAACAATTAATTCCAAACGTTTACAAACGTTACGAAACAAATCCAAATGTTTCACCTTTTTAGCGATTTAAGCCAAACGTTTACAAACGTTAAGAAACAAATCCAAACGTTGCATCTTTTGAGCAATTTAAGCCAAACATTTACAAAGGTTAAGAAACAAATTAAAATATTACACCTTATTAGCAATTTAAGCCAAACGTTTGCAAACGTTACGAAACAAATCCAAGCGTTTCACCTTTTTAGCAATATAACCCAAACGTTTACAAACGTTACGAAACGAATCCGAGCATTTCACCTTTTTGGCAATTTGAGCCAAACATTTACAAACTTTACGAAACAAATCCAAATGTTTCAAATTTTTAGCAATTTAAGATAAACGTTTACAAACGTTGCGAAACAAATCTATCCAAGCGTTTCACCTTTTTAGCAATTTAAGCCAAACGTTTACAAACATTACAAAACAAATCCAGGCGTTTCTCCTTTTTAGCAATATAAGCCAAACGTTTACAAACGTTAAGAAACAAATCCAAGCGTTTCACCTTTTTAGCAATTTAAGCCAGACATTTACAAACATTACGAAACACATCCAAACGTTGCACCTTTTTAGCAATTTAAGTCAAATGTATACAAATATTACGAAACAAATCCAAACATTTCCCCATTTTAGCGATTTAAGCCAAACGTTTAAAACGTTACGAAACAAATCCAAATGTTTCACCTTTTTAGCGATTTATGCCAAACGTTTACAAAAGTTACGAAACAAATCCAAGCGTTTCACCTTTTTAACAATTAATGCCAAATGTTTACAAACGTTACAAAACAAATCCAAATGTTTCACCTTTTTAGCGATTCAAGCCAAACGTTTACAAATGTTATAAAACAAATCCAAACGTTGCACCTTTTTAGCAATTTAAGCCAAACATTTACAAAGGTTAAGAAACAAATTCAAATATTTCACCTTATTAGCAATTTAAGCCAAACATTTACAAACGTAACAAAACAAATCAAAGCGTTTCACCTTTTTAGCAATTGAAGGCAAACGTTTACAAACGTTACGAAACAAAACCAAGCGTATCACCTGTTTAGCAATTTATGCCAAACATTTACAAACGTAGCAAAACAAATCAAAGCGTTTGACCTTTTTAGCAATTGAAGGCAAACGTTTACAAACGTTACGAAACAAATCCAAGCGTTTCACCTTTTTAACAATTAATTCCAAACGTTTACAAACGCTACGAAACAAATCCAAATGTTTCACCTTTTTAGCGATTCAAGCCAAACGTTTACAAACGTTATGAAACAAATCCAAACGTTGCATCTTTTTAGCAATTTAAGCCAAACATTTACAAAGGTTAAGAAACAAATTCAAATATTACACCTTATTAGCAATTTAAGCCAAACGTTTGCAAACGTTACGAAACAAATCCAAGCGTTTCACCTTTTTAGCAATATAACCCAAACGTTTACAAACGTTACGAAACAAATCCAAGCATTTCACCTTTTTGGCAATTTGAGCCAAACATTTACAAACTTTACGAAACAAATCCAAATGTTTCAAATTTTTAGCGATTTAAGCTAAACGTTTACAAACGTTACCAAACAAATCAATCCAAGCGTTTCACCTTCTTAGCAATTTAAGCCAAACGTTTACAAACATTATAAAACAAATCCAGGCGTTTCTCCTTTTTAGCAATATAAGCCAAACGTTTACAAACGTTACGAAACAAATCCAAGCGTTTCACCTTTGTAGCAATTTAAGCCAGACATTTACAAACATTACGAAACACATCCAAACGTTGCACCTTTTTAGCAATTTAAGTCAAATGTGTACAAATATTACGAAACAAATCCAAACATTTCCCCATTTTAGCGATTGAAGCCAAACGTTTACAAACGTTACGAAACAAATCCAAGTGTTTCACCTTTTTAGCGATTTATGCCAAACGTTTACAAAAGTTACGAAACAAATCCAAGCGTTTCACCTTTTTAGCGATTGAAGCCAAACGTTTACAAACGTTACGAAACAAATCCAAACGTTTCAACTTTTTAGCGATTTAAGCCAAACGTTTACAAACGTTACGAAATAAATCCAAACGTTTCATCATTTTAGTGATTTAAGCCAAACGTTTACAAAAGTTACAAAACAAATCTAAACGTTTCGCCTTTTTAGCGATTTAAGCCAAATGTTTTAAAACTTTACGAAACAAGTCCAAACATTTCACCTTTTTAGCGATTCAAGCCAAATGTTAACAAACGTTACGAAACAAAACCAAACGTATACAATGTTTCGAAAAAATCCAAGCGTTTCACCTTTTTAGCAATTTAAGACAAACGTTTACAAATGTTATGAAACAAATCCGAGTGTTTTACTTTTTTAGCAATTAAAACAAAACGTTTACAAACGTTACGAAACAAAACCAAACGTTTACAAATGTTACGAAACAAATCCAAGTGTTTCACCTTTTTAGCAATTTAAGCCAAATGTTTACAAACGTTAAGAAACAAATCCAAGCATTTCACCTTTTTAGCAATTTAAGCCAAATGTTTACAAACGTTAAGAAACAAATCCAAGCATTTCATCTTTTTAGCAATTTACGCAAAACGTTAACAAATGTTACGAAAGAAATCCAAACATTTTATCTTTTTAGCGATTTAAGACAAACGTTTACAAACGTTACGAAACAAAACAAAATGTTTCACCTTTTTAGCAATTTAAGCCAAACATTTACAAACAATACGAAACAAATCCAAACGTTTTCACCTTTTTAGAGATTTAAGCCAAACGTTTACAAACGTTACGAAACAAATCCAAACGTTTCGCATTTTTACCGATTGAAGCCAACGTTTACAAACGTTACGAAACAAATTCAAACATTTCCCATATTTAACAATTTAAGCCAAACGTTTACAAACGTTACGAAACAAAACCAAGCGTATCACCTTTTTAGCAATTAATGCCAAACATTTATAAACGAAACAAAACAAATCAAAGCGTTTCACCTTTTTAGCAATTGAAGGCAAACGTTTACAAACGTTACGAAACAAATCCAAGCGTTTCACCTTTTTAGCAATTTAAGCCAGACATTTACAAACATTACGAAACACATCCAAACGTTGCACCTTTTTAGCAATTTAAGTCAAATGTGTACAAATATTACGAAACAAATCCAAACATTTCCCCATTTTAGCGATTTAAGCCAAACGTTTAAAACGTTACGAAACAAGTCCAAATGTCTCACCTTTTTAGCGATTTATGCCAAACGTTTACAAAAGTTACGAAACAAATCCAAACATTTCACCTTTTTAGCGATTGAAGCCAAACGTTTACAAACGTTACGAAACAAATCCAAACGTTTCAACTTTTTAGTGATTTATGCCAAACGTTTACAAACGTTACGAAATAAATCCAAACTTTTCATCTTTTTAGTGATTGAAGCCAAACGTTTACAAAAGTTACAAAACAAATCTAAACGTTTCGCCTTTTTAGCGATTTAAGCCAAATGTTTTAAAACTTTACGAAACAAGTCCAAACATTTCACCTTTTTAGCGATTCAAGCCAAATGTTAACAAACGTTACGAAACAAAACCAAACGTATACAATGTTTCAAAAAAATCCAAGCGTTTCACCTTTTTAGCAATTTAAGACAAACGTTTACAAATGTTATGAAACAAATCCGAGTGTTTTACTTTTTTAGCAATTAAAAAAAAACGTTTACAAACGTTACGAAACAAAACCAAACGTTTACAAACGTTACGAAACAAATCCGAGTTTTACACCTTTTTAGCAATTTAAGCCAAATGTTTACAAACGTTAAGAAACAAATCCAAGCATTTCACCTTTTTAGCAATTTAAGCCAAATGTTTACAAACGTTAAGAAACAAATCCAAGCATTTTATCTTTTTAGCAATTTACGCAAAACGTTTACAAATGTTACGAAAGAAATCCAAACATTTTATCTTTTTAGCGATTTAAGACAAACGTTTACAAACGTTACGAAACAAAACAAAACGTTTCACCTTTTTAGCAATTTAAGCCAAACGTTTACAAACGTTACGAAACAAATCCAAACGTTTTCCCATTTTCGCGATTTAAGCCAAAAGTTTAAAACGTTAGAAAACAAATTCAAACGTTTCACCTTTTTAGAGATTGAAGCCAAACGTTTACAAACGTTACGAAACAAATCCAAACGTTTCGCATTTTTACCGATTGAAGCCAACGTTTACAAACGTTACGAAACAAATCCAAACATTTTCCATATTTAACAATTTAAGCCAAACGTTTACAAACGTTACGAAACAAAACCAAGCGTATCACCTTTTTAGCAATTAATGCCAAACATTTATAAACGAAACAAAACAAATCAAAGCGTTTCACCTTTTTAGCAATTGAAGGCAAACGTTTACAAACGTTACGAAACAAATCCAAGCGTTTCACCTTTTTTAACAATTAATGCCAAACGTTTACAAACGTTACAAAACAAATCCAAATGTTTCACCTTTTTAGCGATTCAAGCCAAACGTTTACAAATGTTATGAAACAAATCCAAACGTTGCACCTTTTTAGCAATTTAAGCCAAACATTTACAAAGGTTAAGAAACAAATTCAAATATTTCACCTTATTAGCAATTTAAGCCAAACATTTACAAACGTAACAAAACAAATCAACGCGTTTCACCTTTTTAGCAATTGAAGGTAAACGTTTACAAACGTTACGAAACAAAACCAAGCGTATCATCTTTTTAGCAATTTATGCCAAACATTTACAAACGTAGCAAAACAAATCAAAGCGTTTCACCTTTTTAGCAATTGAAGGCAAACGTTTACAAACGTTACGAAACAAATCCAAGCGTTTCACCTTTTTAACAATTAATTCCAAACGTTTACAAACGTTACGAAACAAATCCAAATGTTTCACCTTTTTAGCGATTTAAGCCAAACGTTTACAAACGTTAAGAAACAAATCCAAACGTTGCATCTTTTGAGCAATTTAAGCCAAACATTTACAAAGGTTAAGAAACAAATTAAAATATTACACCTTATTAGCAATTTAAGCCAAACGTTTGCAAACGTTACGAAACAAATCCAAGCGTTTCACCTTTTTAGCAATATAACCCAAACGTTTACAAACGTTACGAAACGAATCCGAGCATTTCACCTTTTTGGCAATTTGAGCCAAACATTTACAAACTTTACGAAACAAATCCAAATGTTTCAAATTTTTAGCAATTTAAGATAAACGTTTACAAACGTTGCGAAACAAATCTATCCAAGCGTTTCACCTTTTTAGCAATTTAAGCCAAACGTTTACAAACATTACAAAACAAATCCAGGCGTTTCTCCTTTTTAGCAATATAAGCCAAACGTTTACAAACGTTAAGAAACAAATCCAAGCGTTTCACCTTTTTAGCAATTTAAGCCAGACATTTACAAACATTACGAAACACATCCAAACGTTGCACCTTTTTAGCAATTTAAGTCAAATGTATACAAATATTACGAAACAAATCCAAACATTTCCCCATTTTAGCGATTTAAGCCAAACGTTTAAAACGTTACGAAACAAGTCCAAATGTCTCACCTTTTTAGCGATTTATGCCAAACGTTTACAAAAGTTACGAAACAAATCCAAGCGTTTCACCTTTTTAACAATTAATGCCAAATGTTTACAAACGTTACAAAACAAATCCAAATGTTTCACCTTTTTAGCGATTCAAGCCAAACGTTTACAAATGTTATAAAACAAATCCAAACGTTGCACCTTTTTAGCAATTTAAGCCAAACATTTACAAAGGTTAAGAAACAAATTCAAATATTTCACCTTATTAGCAATTTAAGCCAAACATTTACAAACGTAACAAAACAAATCAAAGCGTTTCACCTTTTTAGCAATTGAAGGCAAACGTTTACAAACGTTACGAAACAAAACCAAGCGTATCACCTGTTTAGCAATTTATGCCAAACATTTACAAACGTAGCAAAACAAATCAAAGCGTTTGACCTTTTTAGCAATTGAAGGCAAACGTTTACAAACGTTACGAAACAAATCCAAGCGTTTCACCTTTTTAACAATTAATTCCAAACGTTTACAAACGCTACGAAACAAATCCAAATGTTTCACCTTTTTAGCGATTCAAGCCAAACGTTTACAAACGTTATGAAACAAATCCAAACGTTGCATCTTTTTAGCAATTTAAGCCAAACATTTACAAAGGTTAAGAAACAAATTCAAATATTACACCTTATTAGCAATTTAAGCCAAACGTTTGCAAACGTTACGAAACAAATCCAAGCGTTTCACCTTTTTAGCAATATAACCCAAACGTTTACAAACGTTACGAAACAAATCCAAGCATTTCACCTTTTTGGCAATTTGAGCCAAACATTTACAAACTTTACGAAACAAATCCAAATGTTTCAAATTTTTAGCGATTTAAGCTAAACGTTTACAAACGTTACCAAACAAATCAATCCAAGCGTTTCACCTTCTTAGCAATTTAAGCCAAACGTTTACAAACATTATAAAACAAATCCAGGCGTTTCTCCTTTTTAGCAATATAAGCCAAACGTTTACAAACGTTACGAAACAAATCCAAGCGTTTCACCTTTGTAGCAATTTAAGCCAGACATTTACAAACATTACGAAACACATCCAAACGTTGCACCTTTTTAGCAATTTAAGTCAAATGTGTACAAATATTACGAAACAAATCCAAACATTTCCCCATTTTAGCGATTTAAGCCAAACGTTTAAAACGTTACGAAACAAATCCAAATGTCTCACCTTTTTAGCGATTTATGCCAAACGTTTACAAAAGTTACGAAACAAATCCAAGCGTTTCACCTTTTTAGCGATTTAAGCCAAACGTTTACAAACGTTACGAAACAAATCCAAACGTTTCAACTTTTTAGCGATTTAAGCCAAACGTTTACAAACGTTACGAAATAAATCCAAACGTTTCATCATTTTAGTGATTTAAGCCAAACGTTTACAAAAGTTACAAAACAAATCTAAACGTTTCGCCTTTTTAGCGATTTAAGCCAAATGTTTTAAAACTTTACGAAACAAGTCCAAACATTTCACCTTTTTAGCGATTCAAGCCAAATGTTAACAAACGTTACGAAACAAAACCAAACGTATACAATGTTTCGAAAAAATCCAAGCGTTTCACCTTTTTAGCAATTTAAGACAAACGTTTACAAATGTTATGAAACAAATCCGAGTGTTTTACTTTTTTAGCAATTAAAACAAAACGTTTACAAACGTTACGAAACAAAACCAAACGTTTACAAATGTTACGAAACAAATCCAAGTGTTTCACATTTTTAGCAATTTAAGCCAAACGTTTACAAACGTTACGAAACAAATCCAAGCGTTTCACCTTTTTAGCAATTTAAGCCAAATGTTTACAAACGTTAAGAAACAAATCCAAGCATTTCATCTTTTTAGCAATTTACGCAAAACGTTAACAAATGTTACGAAAGAAATCCAAACATTTTATCTTTTTAGCGATTTAAGACAAACGTTTACAAACGTTACGAAACAAAACAAAATGTTTCACCTTTTTAGCAATTTAAGCCAAACATTTACAAACAATACGAAACAAATCCAAACGTTTTCACCTTTTTAGAGATTTAAGCCAAACGTTTACAAACGTTACGAAACAAATCCAAACGTTTCGCATTTTTACCGATTGAAGCCAACGTTTACAAACGTTACGAAACAAATTCAAACATTTCCCATATTTAACAATTTAAGCCAAACGTTTACAAACGTTACGAAACAAAACCAAGCGTATCACCTTTTTAGCAATTAATGCCAAACATTTATAAACGAAACAAAACAAATCAAAGCGTTTCACCTTTTTAGCAATTGAAGGCAAACGTTTACAAACGTTACGAAACAAATCCAAGCGTTTCACCTTTTTAGCAATTTAAGCCAGACATTTACAAACATTACGAAACACATCCAAACGTTGCACCTTTTTAGCAATTTAAGTCAAATGTGTACAAATATTACGAAACAAATCCAAACATTTCCCCATTTTAGCGATTTAAGCCAAACGTTTAAAACGTTACGAAACAAGTCCAAATGTCTCACCTTTTTAGCGATTTATGCCAAACGTTTACAAAAGTTACGAAACAAATCCAAACATTTCACCTTTTTAGCGATTGAAGCCAAACGTTTACAAACGTTACGAAACAAATCCAAACGTTTCAACTTTTTAGTGATTTATGCCAAACGTTTACAAACGTTACGAAATAAATCCAAACTTTTCATCTTTTTAGTGATTGAAGCCAAACGTTTACAAAAGTTACAAAACAAATCTAAACGTTTCGCCTTTTTAGCGATTTAAGCCAAATGTTTTAAAACTTTACGAAACAAGTCCAAACATTTCACCTTTTTAGCGATTCAAGCCAAATGTTAACAAACGTTACGAAACAAAACCAAACGTATACAATGTTTCAAAAAAATCCAAGCGTTTCACCTTTTTAGCAATTTAAGACAAACGTTTACAAATGTTATGAAACAAATCCGAGTGTTTTACTTTTTTAGCAATTAAAAAAAAACGTTTACAAACGTTACGAAACAAAACCAAACGTTTACAAACGTTACGAAACAAATCCGAGTTTTACACCTTTTTAGCAATTTAAGCCAAATGTTTACAAACGTTAAGAAACAAATCCAAGCATTTCACCTTTTTAGCAATTTAAGCCAAATGTTTACAAACGTTAAGAAACAAATCCAAGCATTTTATCTTTTTAGCAATTTACGCAAAACGTTTACAAATGTTACGAAAGAAATCCAAACATTTTATCTTTTTAGCGATTTAAGACAAACGTTTACAAACGTTACGAAACAAAACAAAACGTTTCACCTTTTTAGCAATTTAAGCCAAACGTTTACAAACGTTACGAAACAAATCCAAACGTTTTCCCATTTTCGCGATTTAAGCCAAAAGTTTAAAACGTTACAAAACAAATTCAAACGTTTCACCTTTTTAGAGATTTAAGCCAAACGTTTACAAACGTTACGAAACAAATCCAAACGTTTCGCATTTTTACCAATTTAAGCCAACGTTTACAAACGTTACGAAACAAATCCAAACATTTCCCATATTTATCAATTTAAGCCAAACGTTTACAAACGTTACGAAACAAAACCAAGCGTATCACCTTTTTAGCAATTAATGCCAAACATTTATAAACGAAACAAAACAAATCAAAGCGTTTCACCTTTTTAGCAATTGATGGCAAACGTTTACAAACGTTACGAAACAAATCCAAGCGTTTCACCTTTTTAACAATTAATGCCAAACGTTTACAAACGTTACAAAACAAATCCAAATGTTTCACCTTTTTAGCGATTCAAGCCAAACGTTTACAAATGTTATGAAACAAATCCAAACGTTGCACCTTTTTAGCAATTTAAGCCAAACATTTACAAAGGTTAAGAAACAAATTCAAATATTTCACCTTATTAGCAATTTAAGCCAAACATTTACAAACGTAACAAAACAAATCAACGCGTTTCACCTTTTTAGCAATTGAAGGCAAACGTTTACAAACGTTACGAAACAAAACCAAGCGTATCACCTTTTTAGCAATTTATGCCAAACATTTACAAACGTAGCAAAACAAATCAAAGCGTTTCACCTTTTTAGCAATTGAAGGCAAACGTTTACAAACGTTACGAAACAAATCCAAGCGTTTCACCTTTTTAACAATTAATTCCAAACGTTTACAAACGTTACGAAACAAATCCAAATGTTTCACCTTTTTAGCGATTTAAGCCAAACGTTTACAAACGTTAAGAAACAAATCCAAACGTTGCATCTTTTGAGCAATTTAAGCCAAACATTTACAAAGGTTAAGAAACAAATTAAAATATTACACCTTATTAGCAATTTAAGCCAAACGTTTGCAAACGTTACGAAACAAATCCAAGCGTTTCACCTTTTTAGCAATATAACCCAAACGTTTACAAACGTTACGAAACGAATCCGAGCATTTCACCTTTTTGGCAATTTGAGCCAAACATTTACAAACTTTACGAAACAAATCCAAATGTTTCAAATTTTTAGCAATTTAAGCTAAACGTTTACAAACGTTACGAAATAAATCAATCCAAGCGTTTCACCTTTTTAGCAATTTAAGCCAAACGTTTACAAACATTACAAAACAAATCCAGGCGTTTCTCCTTTTTAGCAATATAAGCCAAACATTTACAAACGTTAAGAAACAAATCCAAGCGTTTCACCTTTTTAGCAATTTAAGCCAGACATTTACAAACATTACGAAACACATCCAAACGTTGCACCTTTTTAGCAATTTAAGTCAAATGTATACAAATATTACGAAACAAATCCAAACATTTCCCCATTTTAGCGATTTAAGCCAAACGTTTAAAACGTTACGAAACAAGTCCAAATGTCTCACCTTTTTAGCGATTTATGCCAAACGTTTACAAAAGTTACGAAACAAATCCAAGCGTTTCACCTTTTTAACAATTAATGCCAAATGTTTACAAACGTTACAAAACAAATCCAAATGTTTCACCTTTTTAGCGATTCAAGCCAAACGTTTACAAATGTTATAAAACAAATCCAAACGTTGCACCTTTTTAGCAATTTAAGCCAAACATTTACAAAGGTTAAGAAACAAATTCAAATATTTCACCTTATTAGCAATTTAAGCCAAACATTTACAAACGTAACAAAACAAATCAAAGCGTTTCACCTTTTTAGCAATTGAAGGCAAACGTTTACAAACGTTACGAAACAAAACCAAGCGTATCACCTGTTTAGCAATTTATGCCAAACATTTACAAACGTAGCAAAACAAATGAAAGCGTTTGACCTTTTTAGCAATTGAAGGCAAACGTTTACAAACGTTACGAAACAAATCCAAGCGTTTCACCTTTTTAACAATTAATTCCAAACGTTTACAAACGTTACGAAACAAATCCAAATGTTTCACCTTTTTAGCGATTTAAGCCAAACGTTTACAAACGTTATGAAACAAATCCAAACGTTGCATCTTTTTAGCAATTTAAGCCAAACATTTACAAAGGTTAAGAAACAAATTCAAATATTACACCTTATTAGCAATTTAAGCCAAACGTTTGCAAACGTTACGAAACAAATCCAAGCGTTTCACCTTTTTAGCAATATAACCCAAACGTTTACAAACGTTACGAAACAAATCCAAGCATTTCACCTTTTTGGCAATTTGAGCCAAACATTTACAAACTTTACGAAACAAATCCAAATGTTTCAAATTTTTAGCGATTTAAGCTAAACGTTTACAAACGTTACCAAACAAATCAATCCAAGCGTTTCACCTTCTTAGCAATTTAAGCCAAACGTTTACAAACATTATAAAACAAATCCAGGCGTTTCTCCTTTTTAGCAATATAAGCCAAACGTTTACAAACGTTACGAAACAAATCCAAGCGTTTCACCTTTGTAGCAATTTAAGCCAGACATTTACAAACATTACGAAACACATCCAAACGTTGCACCTTTTTAGCAATTTAAGTCAAATGTGTACAAATATTACGAAACAAATCCAAACATTTCCCCATTTTAGCGATTTAAGCCAAACGTTTAAAACGTTACGAAACAAGTCCAAATGTCTCACCTTTTTAGCGATTTATGCCAAACGTTTACAAAAGTTACGAAACAAATCCAAGCGTTTCACCTTTTTAGCGATTGAAGCCAAACGTTTACAAACGTTACGAAACAAATCCAAACGTTTCAACTTTTTAGCGATTCAAGCCAAACGTTTACAAACGTTACGAAATAAATCCAAACGTTTCATCTTTTTAGTGATTGAAGACAAACGTTTACAAAAGTTACAAAACAAATCTAAACGTTTCGCCTTTTTAGCGATTTAAGCCAAATGTTTTAAAACTTTACGAAACAAGTCCAAACATTTCACCTTTTTAGCGATTCAAGCCAAATGTTAACAAACGTTACGAAACAAAACCAAACGTATACAATGTTTCGAAAAAATCCAAGCGTTTCACCTTTTTAGCAATTTAAGACAAACGTTTACAAATGTTATGAAACAAATCCGAGTGTTTTACTTTTTTAGCAATTAAAACAAAACGTTTACAAACGTTACGAAACAAAACCAAACGTTTACAAATGTTACGAAACAAATCCGAGTGTTACACCTTATTAGCAATTTAAGCCAAATGTTTACAAACGTTAAGAAACAAATCCAAGCATTTCACCTTTTTAGCAATTTAAGCCAAATGTTTACAAACGTTAAGAAACAAATCCAAGCATTTCATCTTTTTAGCAATTTACGCAAAACGTTAACAAATGTTACGAAAGAAATCCAAACATTTTATCTTTTTAGCGATTTAAGACAAACGTTTACAAACGTTACGAAACAAAACAAAACGTTTCACCTTTTTAGCAATTTAAGCCAAACATTTACAAACGTTACGAAACAAATCCAAACGTTTTCACCTTTTGTCACGACCCATTTTCATGAATCGCGACCGGCGCTAGGGTATGGGTATGGTTGTACCAAAACCCGTAGCTAGCCTTGCGGATAACCAACAAATACATGAACCTGCAAGAAAACCAATGCTCGGGGGCAACCGAGACTTCAGCCTAGTTCTAGCAGTTCATAATACACAACATCTATTAATAAGTACTCAGCCAACTCTGAGTCTTAAACATGGAAAAAATACATATTAACCCAAAATCAATTAAAGAATGCCAATACAGCAATAATCCATTGCATAAGTTTATAACAAGTATTAGACATATAAGACTTCTAATCACTACTGCGGTCTAAGAATAAAATCAGTTTTAATAACTTTATTAAATAAAGTAAAACCTCCGAGGAAATAAAGAATCGGAGAGCAGCTGACTCGCTCAAATCATAACCCTGGAAAAATTGGGAAAACAACGGGGTCAGATATACTGAGATGAGTTCATACCACTATTTACATTTATCAAGTGGAAAATCTTTAAAACCCTTTTAAAACATTTAATATAAACATTACGTATAATAGTTGGAACCCTAATCCACAATACTAAATATATATATAATCCAATAGGCCTGGTCCCGAGAGCTGAGCTACACCGAGTTACCACCGACCATACTTAATCCATATCCAGAGTCCCGAGAGCTGAGCTACACCGAGTTACTCTACTGGTCCCGAGAGCTATGCTCACACCGAGTTACCACCACATATCACATACCTTATCTAGATCAATATCGGTGCGCACGCGGTCCTAATGATGCCCATTAGGTAGCATGTTCCAACTAGAAGCCATAATGGGAAAACAGTTCGAAATACACATACAGTATATATTTATATATTAAAATAACAATTTACTTAATAAAGCGGTAAATAGTAAGTACAAACTCACTGCTTGCTAATCCACGTGAAAACTCCTGGCTAGCAACCTAGACTCGGTTCGCCTCAAAAGCACGAACAGTCGACGAGTCTAAACACAAATAAATAATTATTAAAACGAACCCTAACTCTAGAGAGTACTAGACACCTCATAGGACTAGCACAAACAACAAGTCAAGGTAAAACCAACCAGAGTAAACACAATACTCAATTAATTAATAAACCACACAAGTCAAGTCTATTGAGTTCCCGCTTTAAAATCCATTTCATAAAATACTTTTTAAAACAATTGTTAAATAATAAACCAAGTAATCTCCAAATAGTGGGTTAGCCGAGTTACTGATAACTACCAAGCTAACCTCACATGTCAGGTGACCCAAGTCTAACCCGACCCAATCATTTTATCAAAATATAAACCATAGTTTATAATCCCAAGAATAATGATTTGATAAAATAATAAATTATAATTGAAAGCGGAACTCAATATCTTTAAACAAAAGTAACCATTAGTTACTAACAAAAACTTAACCACAATAAAGTTTAAGAAAACGTTTTATGTCAAAACGTAACTTTATCCAAAATGGCACATCAAGCCAATATTTTCAAAACCCATAATTACCCAAGTAATTATGTGATTAAAGATTATAAAATAAAAATCGTATTCAGATTGAAATTATAAAAACCAATCCGATTAACATCAAAAAGAATATTATTTCCAAATTTAAACGATGCTAACACTTAGCAAAAATTTGGCTAAACAAGCCAACAACATTACAAGCATGCTATAACACTTAAATGAATCCAATAAGGATTGCATAACACATTTAAATCATTTACTCAGAATGAACCAACAATCAAACCATATATCAATCGAATAACTATGGCATACATAACATAACTCGTGTACAAACAATCAAGAATCAATGGGCAACAATCTTGAACAATATCATCATGCCAAAGACATTACAAACAACCCTAACATGTATTTCCAGCCACTATCAACATATTCAAACAGTAGGTAAGCAATGAAATAATCATACCAAGCAAGCTAGCACTTAACCTAGCAATTCAATTCATAATACCCAAGGTAAAATCCAATACAAACACTCTAAACCAAAGCTAACTATACATAATCAGTTCTAAGCATGCCAAAATAGTAAATCAAATCATCACAACACCCAAGGTATAGGTTTAACCTTAAAACACAAGATTCGGCACTTACCGACGAAGATAAGCGGATAAAACATCACATGGATCCAAGAACGAGGCGAATCAGAATTGGTATGCTTAAGACCTCACACAACAATGGAAAACATGGATACATAAGCCCTAAAACGAATTGAACAAAGGAAATGTGAACGTACTAAGGATAGGGTATGCAGATCACTTACCGGAGTCCAACAAATAAAGGAATTGATGTACAAACTATCAAATCAGAGTGTTGTAATGTCAATGGGTCGGCTAGGGTTTATAAAATGAAGTGGGAAAAGTTTTAGATCAGATAAAGGGTCTATTTATAGGCCAAACAACAAATCTGGCAGAGGGGCGCGATGGGAGGCGCGTTGCGAGGCGCGTTCGTCCCATCGCGCCTTCACATGACGCTGAAATCGTATGGGGCGCGTTGCGAGGCGCGATGGCCCATCGCGCCCTCCAACGCGCCTCAATTTTTGATCCAACGGTCAACTTTGTCTTGGGCACAACATATCCAAAAATGAATCTGATCCGACGGTTAAATTGGGAGATATGAATGTTTTCTCAAAACATGTCAGATTTAGAAGGTACAAGAATAAATCATCGATTATTAACCGAATACAAATCCAATCGCCATCGAAAACTCACACGACACATGCGACATATACAAGATACAACTCAAACCGCAAACAAAGTGTTACATTTGCTAAGTCCACCATTAACAATCCGAAACTAAGTCGGAAACACAACAAAACCATGACGGAAAAACACGGGATATTACATTCTCCCCAACTTATATAAAATTCGTCCTCGAATTTAAAACAATACAACCCGCGTAATAACATATCATAAAACTATATGCTAACCGAACGAAAAATCATAGAGCCAACGTAAACACATAAACATGACACCCAAAGTAATCAAGGAAAGCAATTTTTAACAACTCTGCAAAACGAACTTTGTTTCGCAGGAACACTCCTCAACCAAGTAACCAACTCAAACTGTAATCATAGGAATTCCGTGCTTAACGACCTAAGTACTTGCGTATGCAAAACTCAAATGGTTATTCCTTGTACTGTAACTAAAAACTACCACTTTCATAAATCGAACAATCTTAAAAGGTCACAAAAGCCTTAGTGCAACCTTCCACTTAACATAAAACGATAACGCCCTTTCTAACGCCCTTTCTAGGTGAAATCAAACGAAGGAATACAAACTCTCCCACATAAAGCTCGACTGAAATACTTAGGATAATCTAGAACGAAACCTCGAATCTCTTTCAATTAGAACTCTAAACAAAATTTCCACCAAGAGAAGGTCAACACAAGACGAAACACGCCAAAAACAAATGGGGTATTACATTCTCCCCAACCTAAGAAAAATTCGACCTCGAATTTCAAACTGAACTAATTCGCACTATAACGGTCACGACACACAAATGTACAAATTTTTCTAATTCCGATAACTCGTTGCTCTAAAGATTAAATCGATCAACACAATAGAATAATACAAAATTTCCTAACTGATAGTCATAAATACGCTTTACCGGAGTGGCTTCAAAAACCATCTCGCATATTAAAAATTATACCCCAATTATCAAAATAAAGATCAAGCCCTTAGCTCGACTAAAGTTCTATAATTCCAAACGCTTTTACCTCAAACAAAACAAGGATACTGCAAACATAGCTGATAAAATCTATCGTTCTAAAACACTTACTTACTTCCATTTATAGCATCTCTACATTTAAATTATCGATAACAAAACCCAATAAACTCAGATAATATTTCGGTTCCAGAACAAACATTAATAATAATCTAATCCTAACGATTAGTACCAACTCGATAATACCATTATCTTGTGAATCATAAAACACAAAAATATCGCAATTCAAAGAAAGCGAATTTCTCTCATGACACAAAAATCTCTAGATCTTTGATACCCAATATCAATCATAATGATTCTTCCAATCATTCAGAACATAACGCCACAACTAAACTGGACATCGACTAAATCTCACAACTAAAAATTTTTATCCCCACACCAAGGGTTCAACCACTTACCCGAACGATATTTAAACATTACAATAACACCATCAATCAACTAATGGTTGTTGAAACCTATTAACCGCGATTCCCGATTCTCGAATTTGCTAACTAATATATCCAAATTAAGTCCACCAAATTATTCCATCAATTAACTATTTCCACGTATACAACGAATGATCACCACGATCAAATCACCACGACCTGATTGTTACTTATGCTCAAAACCAATCCCTGAGGGTATAAAATCTTTTAATACGAAATATTTATATACAAATTTTCCCACCCTGTTTAGAAGACTTTACGTCTTACACCCCCTTATATATTAAAATCGAAGTGCCTTTACCGTTTAAAAACCATCAGTTTTATAAACTCCTGAATTTTTTTTTTTTAAAATATTTGCACTTTGAATCCGCAAATTCCACTTTAAATACGTTTGCAAATTTGAGAAACAGTTCACCTAACAAAATTTATGTTATCTATAAATCAATCTTGCCAAAACAATTTATATTTTTTTCCGTAAATAATCAAACTGTGACAAAATACTCCATATTCAAAATACCTGTTGATGTTTCAAACATCAAAATTTAAGTCGCTTCCAAATCTTACTCTCAATCAAAAACACAATTAAAGAAATCGTTTAACCGAAAGAGAATTTTTTTTATTATTTCTTTTGAATCAAATTTGACAAAATATCTTCCTTTCCTTAGAAAGGTAAAGTTTAGCAATTCAAATCTATCTGTTTGTGAAAATACCTATATATCAATATACAAAAATACTTGGACACAATCGAATCTGAAAAGATAAAGTTTATTTTAAAACGTAGTGTATACACACATATGAGCATAACCAATATCCTTAATCCACTAATCCTTAAATCACTAATATGAAATTATAATGAAAACTTCCTAATCTGAATCTAACCATACGCCACACTTGGCACAACTAAATCTCGAGCGCAACCTCGAATTCAATTTCACGTACCATGAAACACACGATTCTGAAAATTCAGACTGATCCATTACAACGTAATCGTCCAAAATTTACCACCATCATCACAGAGTATTCGTCTAGCTACCTCTTGGTAACAGTTTCAAAATCATTTGAAATCCGACAACTTTATAAATACATTTATCATAATGTGACTCGCGAGCTCGTTTCAAAACATCATTCTCAAAACACTTTATTAATAAAATGCGTTTTTCATAATTGTGCACCAGGGTGATGATAGCTCTCATCCCCAAAGAGTTGCATCCAACCCTAATCATTTCTATGCACGTGATGCATGTACTATTATGCGTGTATCAATTATTAATTTATCTTTTATTTAGTGAATATACTCAATGTTCAATGCAAACCTAATCGTGATATTCAAAATGTATGTTCATGATATGTCTGGGCACAATTACGTGTTGAAAATATTTCAAATATTTTAACAATTCAACCTTTGAAATCAACTTCTCAATAAAATATTTGCTAGACTTTACACTCTGTGAGATGTGCACTCGATAACCTCAAAATATTTCTCAAATTCCTTACTTGCAACCTAGCAATACTGGATGCTATATGACAACTCATTCTAATAACTTCATTACAAATCTATCATATAAGATATCCCACTAACCTCAATTTATACTGAGCTTATTCCCAAAGAAATAACACATCAATTTGATCCTACAAAACTTAACTCCAGGTCCCGCATCGCATCATCAGACTTGATGGAAACACTAGTGTATTAATACACCGATCTATCTTCTCGGTTCAGAGTTTCCAATATATGTCCTAGGATAATCAGAAATCATCAACCAATCCAAGGGAATAATTTCCTCATATTCCTCGATATCGAAACCCAAAGATTTCGATCCAACAATAATATAACAAACCCAGCTTATCCCCAATTGATACTATATCAAAACAGGGTCTGAACAAAAGTTCGACTCACAATCAAACTAAAAATCAGGTAATTACCATAACCACATGAAATGAATCATCCCGCGTGCTACTTCGCACGAATAGATGAAACAAAACAATTAACTTAGTCCAACAGGTAAGCGAATTATAATATGCAAAACAAAACCAAAACATATTACAATCTTTACAACCCATAAATCACGTAAGCATGCCATTGGACAAAATTAACCCAAATATACTTTGAGACAAAATCATGACATGCCACAACCAGCTTGAATTTTCGTACCAAAATTATCTTATAACTATATCATCTTTTAAGAATGCGCTTAAATTTCATTTTGAAATTTAAAATTCAAATACGAAAACTTCCAGATTTTGTTGAGCCCCACGGTTAAAAAAAAATCACTTTCCGTAAAAGTCTCTTCTTTTAAATCAATTGCTTTAAAATGGATACCCAAGTATCTCAAAACATAAAATCGTCGAGCTAGCCGAGTCATTACAACTACCAAGCTCAACTCCTAAATTTGGGTGACCCAAGTCGAACCCAAAACAACTGTTTATAAAACGTAATCAAAATATTTGTAAATCCGAAAAGGAAATATGTGAATAAAATTTCCATCCTTTAAAAATTGAGAGCTCAACTTAATCCAACCGCTAAACGGTAATTTAAAACTCAAGTGAGAAATCTTTGATTTCAAACATCTATTCCGTAAATTCCAAAAGTTTAAAATGCTGACATACTACATTATGATAAAATAACTTCAACGTTAAATTCTTACAATAATGGCTCATCTTATAAAATATCATTTTGAAATCATTGCTTGTTAACACCAAGCCAAACATTATATTTCAAAATACAAGAATTTCTTTTTACTGGTAACTCAACCAAAATCAAACTTTTTAAGAATTTAAAACCAAACTTCTCTTATGATTCTGTGTCGAAACACAAATCAGAATAAACAAATATTCTCAATGAAAATTTTAAAACAACATGTGGTCAAACAATGTACGACCACCAAAACACGTTTTAAAATTTAACCCAAAATTTAGCTTAACGCCTAAATGTATCCTCATAGGTACTAACGTATATAGCACCCAATAATTACGGCCAAATCCAAATTGTACTACCATATAATTCATCGTTATTTAAAACCATTAATGGCATAAAGCCAAGTTTTTCACACAACATCATACCCAAGTATGAATTTAGAAAACATCATCAACAATATATTTCCCGAGAAATCAGAAGCAATTAAAATCACCCAAGTGAAACAACCTCAACATGATAAAACACAGCAAGTAACATCCAAGTGAAATAAATTGTCAATCATAACATCAACACCAAATAAAGAATGACAGACATCACCTATAGGATGTAGGCTGAATGTTTGAAAACAAAAGATGACGTTTTAAAAGACAAGACATGAATCCTAATTCCGCAGTAGTTCCTAAGACACGACATCAACTTATCACGCCAAAACACATAACATATAACATGCATAAGGCCTTGGTTTGAAACCAAAGCTCTGATACCAACTTTGTCACGACCCATTTTCATGAATCGCGACCGGCGCTAGGGTATGGGTATGGTTGTACCAAAACCCGTAGCTAGCCTTGCGGATAACCAACAAATACATGAACCTGCAAGAAAACCAATGCTCGGGGGCAACCGAGACTTCAGCCTAGTTCTAGCAGTTCATAATACACAACATCTATTAATAAGTACTCAGCCAACTCTGAGTCTTAAACATGGAAAAAATACATATTAACCCAAAATCAATTAAAGAATGCCAATACAGCAATAATCCATTGCATAAGTTTATAACAAGTATTAGACATATAAGACTTCTAATCACTACTGCGGTCTAAGAATAAAATCAGTTTTAATAACTTTATTAAATAAAGTAAAACCTCCGAGGAAATAAAGAATCGGAGAGCAGCTGACTCGCTCAAATCATAACCCTGGAAAAATTGGGAAAACAACGGGGTCAGATATACTGAGATGAGTTCATACCACTATTTACATTTATCAAGTGGAAAATCTTTAAAACCCTTTTAAAACATTTAATATAAACATTACGTATAATAGTTGGAACCCTAATCCACAATACTAAATATATATATAATCCAATAGGCCTGGTCCCGAGAGCTGAGCTACACCGAGTTACCACCGACCATACTTAATCCATATCCAGAGTCCCGAGAGCTGAGCTACACCAAGTTACTCTACTGGTCCCGAGAGCTATGCTCACACCGAGTTACCACCACATATCACATACCTTATCTAGATCAATACCGGTGCGCACGCAGTCCTAATGATGCCCATTAGGTAGCATGTTCCAACTAGAAGCCATAATGGGAAAACAGTTCGAAATACACATACAGTATATATTTATATATTAAAATAACAATTTACTTAATAAAGCGGTAAATAGTAAGTACAAACTCACTGCTTGCTAATCCACGTGAAAACTCCTGGCTAGCAACCTAGACTCGGTTCGCCTCAAAAGCACGAACAGTCGACGAGTCTAAACACAAATAAATAATTATTAAAACGAACCCTAACTCTAGAGAGTACTAGACACCTCATAGGACTAGCACAAACAACAAGTCAAGGTAAAACCAACCAGAGTAAACACAATACTCAATTAATTAATAAACCACACAAGTCAAGTCTATTGAGTTCCCGCTTTAAAATCCATTTCATAAAATACTTTTTAAAACAATTGTTAAATAATAAACCAAGTAATCTCCAAATAGTGGGTTAGCCGAGTTACTGATAACTACCAAGCTAACCTCACATGTCAGGTGACCCAAGTCTAACCCGACCCAATCATTTTATCAAAATATAAACCATAGTTTATAATCCCAAGAATAATGATTTGATAAAATAATAAATTATAATTGAAAGCGGAACTCAATATCTTTAAACAAAAGTAACCATTAGTTACTAACAAAAACTTAACCACAATAAAGTTTAAGAAAACGTTTTATGTCAAAACGTAACTTTATCCAAAATGGCACATCAAGCCAATATTTTCAAAACCCATAATTACCCAAGTAATTATGTGATTAAAGATTATAAAATAAAAATCGTATTCAGATTTAAAATTATAAAAACCAATCCGATTAACATCAAAAAGAATATTATTTCCAAATTTAAACGATGCTAACACTTAGCAAAAATTTGGCTAAACAAGCCAACAACATTACAAGCATGCTATAACACTTAAATGAATCCAATAAGGATTGCATAACACATTTAAATCATTTACTCAGAATGAACCAACAATCAAACCATATATCAATCGAATAACTATGGCATACATAACATAACTCGTGTACAAACAATCAAGAATCGATGGGCAACAATCTTGAACAATATCATCATGCCAAAGACATTACAAACAGCCCTAACATGTATTTCCAGCCACTATCAACATATTCAAACAGTAGGTAAGCAATGAAATAATCATACCAAGCAAGCTAGCGCTTAACCTAGCAATTCAATTCATAATACCCAAGGTAAAATCCAATACAAACACTCTAAACCAAAGCTAACTATACATAATCAGTTCTAAGCATGCCAAAACAGTAAATCAAATCATCACAACACCCAAGGTATAGGTTTAACCTTAAAACACAAGATTCGGCACTTACCGACGAAGATAAGCGGATAAAACATCACATGGATCCAAGAACGAGGCGAATCAGAATTGGTATGCTTAAGACCTCACACAACAATGGAAAACATGGATACATAAGCCCTAAAACGAATTGAACAAAGGAAATGTGAACGTACTAAGGATAGGGTATGCAGATCACTTACCGGAGTCCAACAAATAAAGGAATTGATGTACAAACTATCAAATCAGAGTGTTGTAATGTCAATGGGTCGGCTAGGGTTTATAAAATGAAGTGGGAAAAGTTTTAGATCAGATAAAGGGTCTATTTATAGGCCAAACAACAAATCTGGCAGAGGGGCGCGATGGGAGGCGCGTTGCGAGGCGCGTTCGTCCCATCGCGCCTTCACATGACGCTGAAATCGTATGGGGCGCGTTGCGAGGCGCGATGGCCCATCGCGCCCTCCATACAAACTCACTGCTTGCTAATCCACGTGAAAACTCCTGGCTAGCAACCTAGACTCGGTTCGCCTCAAAAGCACGAACAGTCGACGAGTCTAAACACAAATAAATAATTATTAAAACGAACCCTAACTCTAGAGAGTACTAGACACCTCATAGGACTAGCACAAACAACAAGTCAAGGTAAAACCAACCAGAGTAAACACAATACTCAATTAATTAATAAACCACACAAGTCAAGTCTATTGAGTTCCCGCTTTAAAATCCATTTCATAAAATACTTTTTAAAACAATTGTTAAATAATAAACCAAGTAATCTCCAAATAGTGGGTTAGCCGAGTTACTGATAACTACCAAGCTAACCTCACATGTCAGGTGACCCAAGTCTAACCCGACCCAATCATTTTATCAAAATATAAACCATAGTTTATAATCCCAAGAATAATGATTTGATAAAATAATAAATTATAATTGAAAGCGGAACTCAATATCTTTAAACAAAAGTAACCATTAGTTACTAACAAAAACTTAACCACAATAAAGTTTAAGAAAACGTTTTATGTCAAAACGTAACTTTATCCAAAATGGCACATCAAGCCAATATTTTCAAAACCCATAATTACCCAAGTAATTATGTGATTAAAGATTATAAAATAAAAATCGTATTCAGATTTAAAATTATAAAAACCAATCCGATTAACATCAAAAAGAATATTATTTCCAAATTTAAACGATGCTAACACTTAGCAAAAATTTGGCTAAACAAGCCAACAACATTACAAGCATGCTATAACACTTAAATGAATCCAATAAGGATTGCATAACACATTTAAATCATTTACTCAGAATGAACCAACAATCAAACCATATATCAATCGAATAACTATGGCATACATAACATAACTCGTGTACAAACAATCAAGAATCGATGGGCAACAATCTTGAACAATATCATCATGCCAAAGACATTACAAACAGCCCTAACATGTATTTCCAGCCACTATCAACATATTCAAACAGTAGGTAAGCAATGAAATAATCATACCAAGCAAGCTAGCGCTTAACCTAGCAATTCAATTCATAATACCCAAGGTAAAATCCAATACAAACACTCTAAACCAAAGCTAACTATACATAATCAGTTCTAAGCATGCCAAAATAGTAAATCAAATCATCACAACACCCAAGGTATAGGTTTAACCTTAAAACACAAGATTCGGCACTTACCGACGAAGATAAGCGGATAAAACATCACATGGATCCAAGAACGAGGCGAATCAGAATTGGTATGCTTAAGACCTCACACAACAATGGAAAACATGGATACATAAGCCCTAAAACGAATTGAACAAAGGAAATGTGAACGTACTAAGGATAGGGTATGCAGATCACTTACCGGAGTCCAACAAATAAAGGAATTGATGTACAAACTATCAAATCAGAGTGTTGTAATGTCAATGGGTCGGCTAGGGTTTATAAAATGAAGTGGGAAAAGTTTTAGATCAGATAAAGGGTCTATTTATAGGCCAAACAACAAATCTGGCAGAGGGGCGCGATGGGAGGCGCGTTGCGAGGCGCGTTCGTCCCATCGCGCCTTCACATGACGCTGAAATCGTATGGGGCGCGTTGCGAGGCGCGATGGCCCATCGCGCCCTCCATACAAACTCACTGCTTGCTAATCCACGTGAAAACTCCTGGCTAGCAACCTAGACTCGGTTCGCCTCAAAAGCACGAACAGTCGACGAGTCTAAACACAAATAAATAATTATTAAAACGAACCCTAACTCTAGAGAGTACTAGACACCTCATAGGACTAGCACAAACAACAAGTCAAGGTAAAACCAACCAGAGTAAACACAATACTCAATTAATTAATAAACCACACAAGTCAAGTCTATTGAGTTCCCGCTTTAAAATCCATTTCATAAAATACTTTTTAAAACAATTGTTAAATAATAAACCAAGTAATCTCCAAATAGTGGGTTAGCCGAGTTACTGATAACTACCAAGCTAACCTCACATGTCAGGTGACCCAAGTCTAACCCGACCCAATCATTTTATCAAAATATAAACCATAGTTTATAATCCCAAGAATAATGATTTGATAAAATAATAAATTATAATTGAAAGCGGAACTCAATATCTTTAAACAAAAGTAACCATTAGTTACTAACAAAAACTTAACCACAATAAAGTTTAAGAAAACGTTTTATGTCAAAACGTAACTTTATCCAAAATGGCACATCAAGCCAATATTTTCAAAACCCATAATTACCCAAGTAATTATGTGATTAAAGATTATAAAATAAAAATCGTATTCAGATTGAAATTATAAAAACCAATCCGATTAACATCAAAAAGAATATTATTTCCAAATTTAAACGATGCTAACACTTAGCAAAAATTTGGCTAAACAAGCCAACAACATTACAAGCATGCTATAACACTTAAATGAATCCAATAAGGATTGCATAACACATTTAAATCATTTACTCAGAATGAACCAACAATCAAACCATATATCAATCGAATAACTATGGCATACATAACATAACTCGTGTACAAACAATCAAGAATCGATGGGCAACAATCTTGAACAATATCATCATGCCAAAGACATTACAAACAGCCCTAACATGTATTTCCAGCCACTATCAACATATTCAAACAGTAGGTAAGCAATGAAATAATCATACCAAGCAAGCTAGCACTTAACCTAGCAATTCAATTCATAATACCCAAGGTAAAATCCAATACAAACACTCTAAACCAAAGCTAACTATACATAATCAGTTCTAAGCATGCCAAAATAGTAAATCAAATCATCACAACACCCAAGGTATAGGTTTAACCTTAAAACACAAGATTCGGCACTTACCGACGAAGATAAGCGGATAAAACATCACATGGATCCAAGAACGAGGCGAATCAGAATTGGTATGCTTAAGACCTCACACAACAATGGAAAACATGGATACATAAGCCCTAAAACGAATTGAACAAAGGAAATGTGAACGTACTAAGGATAGGGTATGCAGATCACTTACCGGAGTCCAACAAATAAAGGAATTGATGTACAAACTATCAAATCAGAGTGTTGTAATGTCAATGGGTCGGCTAGGGTTTATAAAATGAAGTGGGAAAAGTTTTAGATCAGATAAAGGGTCTATTTATAGGCCAAACAACAAATCTGGCAGAGGGGCGCGATGGGAGGCGCGTTGCGAGGCGCGTTCGTCCCATCGCGCCTTCACATGACGCTGAAATCGTATGGGGCGCGTTGCGAGGCGCGATGGCCCATCGCGCCCTCCAACGCGCCTCAATTTTTGATCCAACGGTCAACTTTGTCTTGGGCACAACATATCCAAAAATGAATCTGATCCGACGGTTAAATTGGGAGATATGAATGTTTTCTCAAAACATGTCAAATTCAGAAGGTACAAGAATAAATCATCGATTATTAACCGAATACAAATCCAATCGCCATCGAAAACTCACACGACACATGCGACATATACAAGATACAACTCAAACCGCAAACAAAGTGTTACATTTGCTAAGTCCACCATTAACAATCCGAAACTAAGTCGGAAACACAACAAAACCATGACGGAAAAACACGGGATATTACACCTTTTTAGAGATTTAAGCCAAACGTTTACAAACGTTACGAAACAAATCCAAACGTTTCGAATTTTTACCGATTGAAGCCAACGTTTACAAACGTTACGAAACAAATTCAAACATTTCCCATATTTAACAATTTAAGCCAAACGTTTACAAACGTTACGAAACAAAACCAAGCGTATCACCTTTTTAGCAATTAATGCCAAACATTTATAAACGAAACAAAACAAATCAAAGCGTTTCACCTTTTTAGCAATTGAAGGCAAACGTTTACAAACGTTACGAAACAAATCCAAGCGTTTTACCTTTTTAACAATTAATGCCAAACGTTTACAAACGTTACAAAACAAATTCAAATGTTTCACCTTTTTAGCGATTCAAGCCAAACGTTTACAAATGTTATGAAACAAATCCAAACGTTGCACCTTTTTAGCAATTTAAGCCAAACATTTACAAAGGTTAAGAAACAAATTCAAATATTTCAACTTATTAGCAATTTAAGCCAAACATTTACAAACGTAACAAAACAAATCAACGCGTTTCACCTTTTTAGCAATTGAAGGCAAACGTTTACAAACGTTACGAAACAAAACCAAGCGTATCACCTTTTTAGCAATTTATGCCAAACATTTACAAACGTAGCAAAAAAAAATCAAAGCGTTTGACATTTTTAGCAATTGAAGGCAAACGTTTACAAACGTTACGAAACAAATCCAAGCGTTTCACCTTTTTAACAATTAATTCCAAACGTTTACAAACGTTACGAAACAAATCCAAATGTTTCACCTTTTTAGCGATTTAAGCTAAACGTTTACAAACGTTAAGAAACAAATCCAAACGTTGCATCTTTTGAGCAATTTAAGCCAAACATTTACAAAGGTTAAGAAACAAATTCAAATATTACACCTTATTAGCAATTTAAGCCAAACGTTTGCAAACGTTACGAAACAAATCCAAGCGTTTCACCTTTTTAGCAATATAACCCAAACGTTTACAAACGTTATGAAACAAATCCAAGCATTTCACCTTTTTGGCAATTTGAGCCAAACATTTACAAACTTTACGAAACAAATCCAAATGTTTCAAATTTTTAGCGATTTAAGCTAAACGTTTACAAACGTTACTAAACAAATCAATCCAAGCGTTTCACCTTTTCAGCAATTTAAGCCAAACGTTTACAAACATTACAAAACAAATCCAGGCGTTTCTCCTTTTTAGCAATATAAGCCAAACGTTTACAAATGTTAAGAAACAAATCCAAGCGTTTCACCTTTTTAGCAATTTAAGCCAGACATTTACAAACATTACGAAACACATCCAAACGTTGCACCTTTTTAGAAATTTAAGTCAAATGTATACAAATATTACGAAACAAATCCAAACATTTCCCCATTTTAGCGATTTAAGCCAAACGTTTAAAACGTTACGAAACAAGTCCAAATGTCTCACCTTTTTAGCGGTTTATGCCAAACATTTACAAAAGTTACGAAACAAATCCAAACATTTCACCTTTTTAGCGATTGAAGCCAAACGTTTACAAACGTTACGAAACAAATCCAAACGTTTCAACTTTTTAGCGATTTATGCCAAACGTTTACAAACGTTACGAAATAAATCCAAACGTTTCATCTTTTTAGTGATTGAAGCCAAACGTTTACAAAAGTTACAAAACAAATCTAAACGTTTCACCTTTTTAGCGATTTAAGCCAAATGTTTTAAAACTTTACGAAACAAGTCCAAACATATCACCTTTTTAGCGATTCAAGCCAAATGTTAACAAACGTTACGAAACAAAACCAAACGTATACAATGTTTTGAAAAAATCCAAGCGTTTCACCTTTTTAGCAATTTAAGACAAACGTTTACAAATGTTATGAAACAAATCCGAGTGTTTTACTTTTTTAGCTATTAAAACAAAACGTTTACAAACGTTACGAAACAAAACCAAACGTTTACAAACGTTACGAAACAAATCCGAGTGTTTCACCTTTTTAGCAATTTAAGCCAAATGTATACAAACGTTAAGAAACAAATCCAAGCATTTCACCTTTTTAGCAATTTAAGCCAAATGTTTACAAACGTTAAGAAACAAATCCAAGCATTTCACCTTTTTAGCAATTTACGCAAAACGTTACAAATGTTACGAAAGAAATCCAAACATTTTATCTTTTTAGCTATTTAATACAAACGTTTACAAACGTTACGAAACAAATCCAAACGTTTTCCCATTTTCGCGATTTAAGCCAAAAGTTTAAAACATTACAAAACAAATTCAAACGTTTCACCTTTTTAGAGATTTAAGCCAAACGTTTACAAACGTTACGAAACGAATCCAAACGTTTCGCATTTTTACCGATTGAAGCCAACGTTTACAAACGTTACGAAACAAATCCAAACGTTTCCCATATTTAACAATTTAAGAAAAACGTTTACAAACGTTACGAAACAAAACCAAGCGTATCACCTTTTTAGCAATTTATTTCAAACATTTACAAACGTAACAAAACAAATCAAAGCGTTTCACCTTTTTTGCAATTGAAGGCAAACGTTTACAAACGTTACGAAACAAATCCAAGCGTTTCACCTTTTTAACAATTAATGCCAAACGTTTACAAACGTTGCAAAACAAATCCAAATGTTTCACCTTTTTAGCGATTCAAGCCAAACGTTTACAAACGTTATGAAACAAATCCAAACGTTGCACCTTTTTAGCAATTTAAGCCAAACATTTACAAAGGTTAAGAAACAAATTCAAATATTTCACCTTATTAGCAATTTAAGCCAAACGTTTGCAAACGTTACGAAAAAAATCCAAGCGTTTCACCTTTTTAGCAATATAACCCAAACATTTACAAACGTTACGAAAAAAATCCGAGCATTTCACCTTTTTGGCAATTTGAGCCAAACATTTACAAACTTTACGAAAAAAAATCCAAATGTTTCAAAGTTTTAGCGATTTAAGCTAAACTTTTACAAACGTTACGAAACAAATCAAACCAAGCGTTTCACCTTTTTAGCAATTTAAGCCAAACGTTTACAAACATTACAAAACAAATCCAGGCGTTTCTCCTTTTTCGCAATATAAGCCAAACGTTTACAAACGTTACGAAATAAATCAAAGCGTTTCACCTTTTTAGCAATTTAAGCCAGACATTTACAAACATTACGAAGCACATCCAAACGTTGCACCTTTTTAGCAATTTAAGTCAAATGTATACAAATATTACGAAACAAATCCAAACATTTCCCCATTTTAGCAATTTAAGCCAAACGTTTCAAACGTTACCAAACAAATCCACATGTCTCACCTTTTTAGCGATTTATGCCAAACGTTTACAAAAGTTACGAAACAAATCCAAACATTTCACCTTTTTAGCGATTGAAGCCAAACGTTTACAAACGTTACGAAACAAATCCAAACGTCTCAACTTTTTGGCGATTTATGCCAAATGTTTACAAACGTTACGAAACAAATCTAAATGTTTCATCTTTTTAGTGATTGAAGCCAAACGTTTACAAAAGTTACAAAACAAATCTAAACGTTTCATCTTTTTAGCGATTTAAGCCAAATGTTTAAAAACGTTACGAAACAAGTCCAAACGTTTCACCTTTTTAGCGATTCAAGCCAAATGTTAACAAACGTTACGAAACAAAACCAAACGTATACAATGTTTCGAAAAAATCCAAGCGTTTCACCTTTTTAGCAATGTAAGACAAACGTTTACAAATTTTATGAAACAAATCCAAGCGTTTTACTTTTTAGCAATTAAAGCAAAACGTTTACAAACGTTACGAAACGAAACCAAACGTTTACAAACGTTACGAAACAAATCCGAGTGTTTCACCTTTTAGCAATTTAAGCCAAACGTTTACAAACGTTAAGAAACAAATCCAAGCGTTTCACCTTTTTAGCAATTTACGCAAAACGTTTACAAATGTTACGAAACAAATCCAAACATTTCATGTTTTTAGCGATTTAAGACAAACGTTTACAAACGTTACGAAACAAAACAAAATGTTTCACCTTTTTAGCAATTTAAGCCAAACGTTTACAAACCTTACGAAACAAATCCAAACGTTTTCCCATTTTTCCGATTTAAGCCAAACATTTAAAACGTTACAAAACAAATTCAAACGTTTCCCCTTTTTAGAGATTTAAGCCAAACTTTTGCAAACGTTACGAAACAAATCCAAAAGTTTCGCATTTTCACCGATTGAAGCCAAACGTTACGAAACAAATCCAAACGTTTCCCATATTTAACAATTTAAGCCAAACGTTTACAAACGTTACGAAACAAAACCAAACGTATCACCTTATGAGCAATTTATGCCACACATTTACAAACGTAACAAAACAAATCAAAGCGTTTCACCTTTTTAGCGATTGAAGGCAAACGTATACAAACGTTACAAAACAAATCCATGCATTTCACCTATATAACAATTTATGCCAAACGTTTACAAACGTTACGAAACAAATCCAAATGTTTCACCTTTTTAGCGATTTAAGCCAAACGTTTACAAACGTTATGAAACAAATCCAAACGTTGCACCTTTTTAGAAATTTAAGCCAAACATTTACAAAGGTTAAGAAACAAATTCAAACATTTCACCTTATTAGCAATTTAAGCCAAACGTTTGCAAACAGTACGAAACAAATCCAAGCGTTTCACCTTTTTAGCAATATAACCCAAACGTTTACAAACGTTACGAAACAAATCCAAACGTTTCCCATATTTAACAATTTAAGCCAAACGTTTACAAACGTTACGAAACAAAACCAAGCGTATCACCTTTTTAGCAATTTATGCCAAACATTTACAAACGTAACAAAACAAATCAAAGTGTTTCACCTTTTTAGCAATTGAAGGCAAACGTTTACAAAGGTTACGAAACAAATCCAAGCGTTTCACCTTTTTAACAATTTATGCCAAATATTTACAAACGTTCCGAAACAAATCCAAATGTTTCACCTTTTTAGCGATTTAAGCCAAAAGTTTACAAACGTTATGAAACAAATCCAAACGTTGCATCTTTTTTGCAATTTAAGCCAAACATTTACAAAGGTTAAGAAACAAATTCAAATATTTCACCTTATTAGCAATTTAAGCTAAACGTTTGCAAACGCTACGAAGCAAATCCAAACGTTTCACCTTTTTAGCAATATAACACAAACGTTTACAAACGTTACGAAACAAATCCAAGCATTTCACCTTTTTGACAATTTAAGCCTAACATTTACAAACTTTAAGAAACAAATCCAAATGTTTCAAATTTTTAGCGATTTAAGGTAAACGTTTAAAAACTTACGAAACAAATCAAACCAAGCGTTTCACCTTTTTAGCAATTTAAGCCAAACGTTTACAAACATTTCAAAACAAATCCAGGCGTTTCTCCTTTTTAGCAATATAAGCCAAACGTTTACAAACGTTACGAAACAAATCCAAGTGTTTCACCTTTTTAGCGATTCAAGCCAAATGTTAACAAACGTTACGAAACGTATACAATGTTTCGAAAAAATCCAAGCGTTTCACCTTTTTAGCAATTCAAGACAAACGTTTACAAATGTTATGAAACAAATCCGAGTGTTTTACGTTTTTAGCAATTAAAACAAAACGTTTACAAACGTTACGAAACAAAACCAAACGTTTACAAACGTTACGAAACAAATCCGAGTGTTTCACCTTTTTAGCAATTTAAGCCAAATGTTTTCAAACGTTAAGAAACAAATCCAAGCATTTCACCTTTTTAGCAATTTAAGCCAAATGTTTACAAACGTTAAGAAACAAATCCAAGCATTTCACCTTTTTAGCAATTTACGCAAAACATTTACAAATGTTACGAAATAAATCAAAACATTATATCTTTTTAGCGATTTAAGACAAACGTTTACAAACGTTACGAAACAAAAGAAAACGTTTCACCTTATTAGCAATTTAAGCCAAACGCTTACAAACGTTACGAAACAAATCCAAACGTTTTCCCATTTTCGCGATTTAAGCCAAAAGTTTAAAACGTTACAAAACAAATTCAAACGTTTCACCTTTTTAGAGATTTAAGCCAAACATTTACAAACGTTACGAAACAAATCCAAACGTTTCGCATTTTTACCGATTGAAGCCAACGTTTACAAACGTTACGAAACAAATCCAAACGTTTCCCATATTTAACAATTTAAGCCAAACGTTTACAAACGTTACGAAACAAAACCAAGCGTATCACCTTTTTAGCAATTAATGCCAAACATTTACAAACGAAACAAAACAAATCAAAGTGTTTCACCTTTTTAGCAATTGAAGGCAAACGTTTACAAACGTTACGAAACAAATCCAAGCGTTTCACCTTTTTAACAATTAATGCCAAACGTTTACAAACGTTACAAAACAAATCCAAATGTTTCACCTTTTTAGCGATTCAAGCCAAACGTTTACAAATGTTATGAAACAAATCCAAACGTTGCACGTTTTTAGCAATTTAAGCCAAACATTTACAAAGGTTAAGAAACAAATTCAAATATTTCACCTTATTAGCAATTTAAGCCAAACATTTACAAACGTAATAAAACAAATCAAAGCGTTTCACCTTTTTAGCAATTGAAGGCAAACGTTTACAAACGTTACGAAACAAAACCAAGCGTATCACCTTTTTAGCAATTTATGCCAAACATTTACAAACTTAGCAAAACAAATCAAAGCGTTTCACCTTTTTAGCAATTGAAGGCAAACGTTTACAAACGTTACGAAACAAATCCAAGCGTTTCACCTTTTTAACAATTAATTCCAAACGTTTACAAACGTTACGAAACAAATCCAAATGTTTCACCTTTTTAGCGATTTAAGCAAAACGTTTACAAACGTTATGAAACAAATCCAAACGTTGCATCTTTTTAGCAATTTAAGCCAAACATTTACAAAGGTTAAGAAACAAATTCAAATATTACACCTTATTAGCAATTTAAGCCAAACGTTTGCAAACGTTACGAAACAAATCCAAGCGTTTCACCTTTTTAGCAATATAACCCAAACGTTTACAAACGTTACGAAACAAATCCAAGCATTTCACCTTTTTGGCAATTTGAGCAAAACATTTACAAACTTTACGAAACAAATCCAAATGTTTCAAATTTTTAGCGATTTAAGCTAAACGTTTACAAACGTTACGAAACAAATCAATCCAAGCGTTTCACCTTTTTAGCAATTTATGCCAAAAGTTTACAAACATTACAAAACAAATCCAGGCGTTTCTCCTTTTTAGCAATATAAGCCAAACGTTTACAAACGTTACGAAACAAATCCAAGCGTTTCACCTTTTTAGCAATTTAAGCCAGACATTTACAAACATTACGAAACAAATCAAACCAAGGTTTTCACCTTTTTAGAAATTTAAGCCAAACGTTTACAAACATTACAAAACAAATCCAGGCGTTTCTCCTTTTTAGCAATATAAGCCAAACGTTTACAAACGTTAGGAAATAAATCCAAGTGTTTCACCTTTTTAGCAATTTAAGCCAGACATTTACAAACGTTACGAAACAAATCCAAACGTTGCACCTTTTTAGAAATTTAAGTCAAATTTATAAAAATATTAGAAACAAATCCAAACATTTCCCCATTTTAGCGATTTAAGCCAAACTTTTAAAACGTTACGAAACAAGTCCAAATGTCTCACCTTTTTAGCGATTTATGCCAAACGTTTACAAAAGTTACGAAACAAATCCAAACATTTCACCTTTTTAGCGATTGAAGCCAAACGTTTACAAACGTTACGAAACAAATCCAAACGTTTTAACTTTTTAGCAATTTATGCCAAACGTTTACAAACGTTACGAAATAAATCCAAACGTTTCATCTTTTTAGTGATTGAAGCCAAACGTTTACAAAAGTTACAAAACAAATCTAAACGTTTCACGTTTTTAGCGATTTGAGCCAAATGTTTTAAAACTTTACGAAACAAGTCCAAACATATCACCTTTTTAGCGATTCAAGCCAAATGTTAACAAACGTTAAGAAACAAAACCAAACGTATACAATGTTTCGAAAAAATCCAAGCGTTTCACCTTTTTAGCAATTTAAGACAAACGTTTACAAATGTTATGAAACAAATCCGAATGTTTTACTTTTTTAGCAATTAAAACAAAACGTTTACAAACGTTACGAAACAAAACCAAACGTTTACAAACGTTACGAAACAAATCCGAATGTTTCACCTTTTTAGCAATTTTTGCCAAATGTTTACAAATGTTAAGAAACAAATCCAAGCATTTCACCTTTTTAGCAATTTAAGCCAAATGTTTACAAATGTTAAGAAACAAATCCAAGCATTTCACCTTTTTAGCAATTTAAGCCAAATGTTTACAAACGTTAAGAAACAAATCCAAGCATTTCACCTTTTTAGCAATTTACGCAAAACGTTACAAATGTTACGAAAGAAATCCAAACATTTTATCTTTTTAGCAATTTAAGACAAACGTTTACAAACGTTACGAAACAAAACAAAACGTTTCACCTTTTTAGCAATTTAAGCCAAACGTTTACAAACGTTACGAAACAAATCCAAACGTTTTCCCATTTTCGCGATTTAAGCCAAAAGTTTAAAACATTACAAAACAAATTCAAATGTTTCGCATTTTTAGAGATTTAAGCCAAACGTTTACAAACGTTACGAAACAAATCCAAACGTTTCGCATTTTTACCGATTGAAGCCAACGTTTACAAACATTACGAAACAAATCCAAACATTTCCCATATTTAACAATTTAAGCCAAACGTTTACAAACGTTACGAAACAAAACCAAGCGTATCACCTTTTTAGCAATTAATGCCAAACATTTACAAACGAAACAAAACAAATCAAAGCGTTTCACCTTTTTAGCAATTGAAGGCAAATGTTTACAAACGTTACGAAACAAATCCAAGCGTTTCACCTTTTTAACAATTAATGCCAAACGTTTACAAACGTTACAAAACAAATCCAAATGTTTCACCTTTTTAGCGATTCAAGCCAAACGTTTACAAATGTTATAAAACAAATCCAAACGTTGCACCTTTTTAGCAATTTAAGCCAAACATTTACAAAGGTTAAGAAACAAATTCAAATATTTCACCTTATTAGCAATTTAAGCCAAACATTTACAAACGTAACAAAACAAATCAAAGCGTTTCACCTTTTTAGCAATTGAAGGCAAACGTTTACAAACGTTACGAAACAAAACCAAGCGTATCACCTGTTTAGCAATTTATGCCAAACATGTACAAACGTAGCAAAACAAATCAAAGCGTTTCACCTTTTTAGCAATTGAAGGCAAACGTTTACAAACGTTACGAAACAAATCCAAGCGTTTCACCTTTTTAACAATTAATTCCAAATGTTTACAAACGTTACGAAACAAATCCAAATGTTTCACCTTTTTAGCGATTTAAGCCAAACGTTTAAAAACGTTATGAAACAAATCCAAACGTTGCATCTTATTAGCAATTTAAGCCAAACATTTACAAAGGTTAAGAAACAAATTCAAATATTACACCTTATTAGCAATTTAAGCAAAACGTTTGCAAACGTTACGAAACAAATCCAAGCGTTTCACCTTTTTAGCAATATAACCCAAACGTTTACAAACGTTACGAAAAAAATCCAAGTATTTCACCTTTTTGGCAATTTGAGCCAAACATTTACAAACTTTACGAAACAAATCCAAATGTTTCAAATTTTTAGCGATTTAAGCTAAACGTTTACAAACGTTACGAAACAAATCAATCCAAGCGTTTCACCTTCTTAGCAATTTAAGCCAAACGTTTACAAACATTATAAAACAAATCCAGGCGTTTCTCCTTTTTAGCAATAAGCCAAACGTTTACAAACGTTACGAAACAAATCCAAGTGTTTCACCTTTTTAGCAATTTAAGCCAGACATTTACAAACATTACGAAACACATCCAAACGTTGCACCTTTTTAGCAATTTAAGTCAAATGTATACAAATATTACGAAACAAATCCAAACATTTCCCCATTTTAGCGATTTAAGCCAAACGTTTAAAACGTTACGAAACAAGTCCAAACGTCTCACCTTTTTAGCGATTTATGCCAAACGTTTACAAAAGTTACGAAACAAATCCAAACATTTCACCTTTTTAGCGATTGAAGCCAAACATTTACAAAGGTTACGAAACAAATCCAAACGTTTCAACTTTTTAGCGATTTATGCCAAACGTTTACAAACGTTACGAAATAAATCCAAACGTTTCATCTTTTTAGTGATTGAAGCCAAACGTTTACAAAAGTTACAAAACAAATCTAAACGTTTCCCCTTTTTAGCGATTTAAGCCAAATGTTTTAAAACTTTACGAAACAAGTCCAAACATATCGCCTTTTTAGCGATTCAAGCCAAATGTTAACAAACGTTACGAAATAAAAACAAACGTACACAATGTTTCGAAAAAATCCAAGCGTTTCACCTTTTTAGCAATTTAAGACAAACGTTTACAAATGTTATGAAACAAATCCGAGTGTTTTACTTTTTTAACAATTAAAATAAAACGTTTACAAACGTTACGAAACAAAACCAAACGTTTACAAACGTTACGAAACAAATCCGAGTGTTTCACCTTTTTAGCAATTTAAGCCAAATGTTTACAAACGTTAAGAAACAAATCCAAGCATTTCACCTTTTTAGCAATTTAAGCCAAATGTTTACAAACGTTAAGAAACAAATCCAAGCATTTCACCTTTTTAGCAATTTACGCAAAACGTTTACAAATGTTACGAAAGAAATCCAAACATTTTATCTTTTTAGCGATTTAAGACAAACGTTTACAAACGTTACGAAACAAAACAAAACGTTTCACCTATTTAGCAATTTAAGCCAAACGTTTACAAACGTTACGAAACAAATCCAAACGTTTTCCCATTTTCGCGATTTAAGCCAAAAGTTTAAAACGTTACAAAACAAATTCAAACGTTTCACCTTTTTAGAGATTTAAGCCAAACGTTTACAAACGTTACGAAACAAATCCAAACGTTTCGCATTTTTACCGATTGAAGCCAACGTTTACAAACGTTACGAAACAAATCCAAACGTTTCCCATATTTAACAATTTAAGCAAAACGTTTACAAACGTTACGAAACAAAACCAAGCGTATCACCTTTTTAGCAATTTATGTCAAACATTTACAAACGTAACAAAAAAAATCAAAGCGTTTCAGCTTTTTAGCAATTGAAGGCAAACGTTTACAAACGTTACGAAACAAATCCAAGCATTTCACCTTTTTAACAATTAATGCCAAACGTTTACAAACGTTACAAAACAAATCCAAATGTTTCACCTTTTTAGCGATTCAAGCCAAACGTTTACAAACGTTATGAAACAAATCCAAACATTGCACCTTTTTAGCAATTTAAGCCAAACATTTACAAAGGTTAAGAAACAAATTCAAATATTTCACCTTATTAGCAATTTAAGCCAAACGTTTGCAAACGTTACGAAACAAATCCAAGCGTTTCACCTTTTTAGCAATATAACCCAAACATTTACAAACGTTACGAAACAAATCCGAGCATTTCACCTTTTTGGCAATTTGAGCCAAACATTTACAAACTTTACGAAAAAAATCCAAATGTTTCAAATTTTTAGCGATTTAAGCTAAACTTTTACAAACGTTACGAAACAAATCAAACCAAGCGTTTCACCTTTTTAGAAATTTAAGCCAAACGTTCACAAACATTACGAAACACATCCAAATGTTGCACCTTTTTAGCAATTTAAGTCAAATGTATACAAATATTACGAAACAAATCCAAACATTTCCCCATTTTAGCGATTTAAGCCAAACGTTTAAAACGTTACGAAAAAAATCCAAATGTCTCATCTTTTTATCGATTTATGCCAAACGTTTACAAACGTTACGAAACAAATCCAAACATTTCACCTTTTTAGCGATTGAAGCCAAACGTTTACAAACGTTACGAAACGAATCCAAACGTTTCAACTTTTTAGCGATTTATGCCAAACGTTTACAAACGTTACGAAACAAATCCAAACGTTTCATCTTTTTAGTGATTGAAACCAAACGTTTACAAAGTTACAAAACAAATCTAAACGTTTCACGTTTTTTGCGATTTAAGCCAAACGTTTAAAAACGTTATGAAACAAGTCCAAACGTTTCACCTTTTTAGCGATTCAAGGCAAATGTTAACAAACGTTATGAAACAAAACAAAACGTATGCAATGTTTCGAAAAAATCCAAGCTTTTCACCTTTTTAGCAATTTAAGCCAAACGTTTACAAACGTTAAGAAACAAATCCAAGCGTTTCACCTTATTAGCAATTTACGCAAAACGTTTACAAACGTTACGAAACAAATCCAAACATTTCATCTTTTTAGCGATTTAAGACAAACGTTTACAAACGTTACGAAACAAAACAAAACGTTTCCCCTTTTTAACAATTTAAGCCAAACGTTTACAAACGTTACGAAACAAATCCAAACGTTTTCCCATTTTACCGATTTAAGCCAAACGTTTAAAACGTTACAAAACAAATTCAAACGTTTCCCCTTTTTAGGGATTTAAGGCAACATTTACAAACATTACGAAACAAATCCAAATATTTCGCATTTTTACCGATTGAAGCCAAATGTTTACAAACGTTATGAAACAAATCCAAACGTTTCCCATATTTAACAATTAAAGCCAAGCGTTTACGAACGTTACGAAACAAAACCAAGCGTATCACCTTTTTAGCAATTTATGCCAAACATTTACAAACATAGCAAAACAAATCAAAGCGTTTCAAGTTTTTGGCGATTGAAGGCAAACGTTTACAAACGTTACGAAACAAATCCAAGCGTTTCATCTTTTTAACAATTTATGCCAAACGTTTACAAACGTTACGAAACAAATTCAAATGTTTCACCTTTTTAGCGATTTAAGCCAAACGTTTACAAACGTTATTAAACAAATCCAAACGTTACACCTTTTTAGCAATTTAACCCAAACATTTACAAAGGTTAAGAAACAAATTCAAATATTTCACCTTATTAGCAATTTAAGCCAAACGTTTGCAAACGTTACAAAACAAATCCAAGCGTTTCACCTTTTTAGCAATATAACCCAAATGTTTACAAACGTTACGAAACAAATCCAAACGTTTCCCATATTTACCAATTTAAGCCAAACGTTTACAAACGTTACGAAACAAAACCAAGCGTATCACCTTTTTAGCAATTTATGGCAAACATTTACAGACGTAACAAAACAAATCAAAGCGTTTCACCTTTTTAGCAATTGAAGGCAAACGTTTACAAACGTTACGAAACAAATCAAAGCGTTTAACCTTTTAAACAATTTATGCCAAACGTTTACAACAGTTACGAATCAAATACAAATGTTTCACCTTTTTAGCAATTTATGCCAAACGTTTACAAATGTTATGAAACAAATCCAAACGTTGCACCTATTTAGCAATTTAAGCCAAACATTTACAAAGGTTAAGAAACAAATTCAAATATTTCAACTTATTAGCAATTTAAGCCATACGTTTGCAAACGTTACGAAACAAATCCAAGCGTTTCAAATTTTTAGCGATTTAAGCTAAACGTTCACAAACATTACGAAACACATCCAAATGTTGCACCTTTTTAGCAATTTAAGTCAAATGTATACAAATATTACGAAATAAATCCAAACATTTCCCCATTTTAGCGATTTAAGCCAAACGTTTAAAACGTTACGAAAAAAATCCAAATGTCTCATCTTTTTATCGATTTATGCCAAACGTTTACAAACGTTACGAAACAAATCCAAACATTTCACCTTTTTAGCGATTGAAGCCAAACGTTTACAAACGTTACGAAACGAATCCAAACGTTTCAACTTTTTAGCGATATATGCCAAACGTTTACAAACGTTACGAAACAAATCCAAACGTTTCATCTTTTTAGTGATTGAAACCAAACGTTTACAAAGTTACAAAACAAATCTAAACGTTTCACGTTTTTTGCGATTTAAGCCAAACGTTTAAAAACGTTATGAAACAAGTCCAAACGTTTCACCTTTTTAGCGATTCAAGGCAAATGTTAACAAATGTTATGAAACAAAACAAAACGTATACAATGTTTCGAAAAAATCCAAGCATTTCACCTTTTTAGCAATTTAAGCCAAACGTTTACAAACGTTAAGAAACAAATCCAAGCGTTTCACCTTATTAGCAATTTACGCAAAACGTTTACAAACGTTACGAAACAAATCCAAACATTTCATCTTTTTAGCGATTTAAGACAAACGTTTACAAACGTTACGAAACAAAACAAAACGTTTCCCCTTTTTAACAATTTAAGCCAAACGTTTACAAACGTTACGAAACAAATCCAAACGTTTTCCCATTTTACCGATTTAAGCCAAACGTTTAAAACGTTACAAAACAAATTCAAACGTTTCCCCTTTTTAGATATTTAAGGCAACATTTACAAACATTACGAAACAAATCCAAATATTTCGCATTTTTACCGATTGAAGCCAAATGTTTACAAACGTTACGAAACAAATCCAAACGTTTCCCATATTTAACAATTAAAGCCAAACGTTTACGAACGTTACGAAACAAAACCAAGCGTATCACCTTTTTAGCAATTTATGCCAAACATTTACAAACATAACAAAACAAATCAAAGCGTTTCAAGTTTTTGGCGATTGAAGGCAAACATTTACAAACGTTACGAAACAAATCCAAGCGTTTCATCTTTTTAACAATTTATGCCAAACGTTTACAAACGTTACGAAACAAATTCAAATGTTTCACCTTTTTAGCGATTTAAGCCAAACGTTTACAAACGTTATGAAACAAATCCAAACGTTGCACCTTTTTAGCAATTTAACCCAAACATTTACAAAGGTTAAGAAACAAATTCAAATATTTCACCTTATTAGCAATTTAAGCCAAACGTTTGCAAACGTTACAAAACAAATCCAAGCGTTTCACCTTTTTAGCAATATAACCCAAATGTTTACAAACGTTACGAAACAAATCCAAACGTTTCCCATATTTACCAATTTAAGCCAAACGTTTACAAACGTTACGAAACAAAACCAAGCGTATCACCTTTTTAGCAATTTATGGCAAACATTTATAGACGTAACAAAACAAATCAAAGCGTTTCACCTTTTTAGCAATTGAAGGCAAACGTTTACAAACGTTACGAAACAAATCAAAGCGTTTGACCTTTTAAACAATTTATGCCAAACGTTTACAACAGTTACGAATCAAATACAAATGTTTCACCTTTTTAGCAATTTATGCCAAACGTTTACAAATGTTATGAAACAAATCCAAACGTTGCACCTATTTAGCAATTTAAGCCAAACATTTACAAAGGTTAAGAAACAAATTCAAATATTTCAACTTATTAGCAATTTAAGCCATACGTTTGCAAACGTTACGAAACAAATCCAAGCGTTTCAAATTTTTAGCGATTTAAGCTAAACGTTCACAAACGTTACGAAACAAATCAAACCAAGCGTTTCACCTTTTTAGCAATTTAAGCCAAACGTTTACAAACATTACAAAACAAATTCAGGCGTTTCTCCTTTTTAGCAATATAAGCCAAACGTTTACAAACGTTAGGAAACAAATCCAAGTGTTTCAAATTTTTAGCGATTTAAGCTAAACGTTTACAAACGTTACGAAACAAATCAAACCAAGGGTTTCACCTTTTTAGAAATTTAAGCCAAACGTTTACAAACATTACAAAACAAATCCAGGCGTTTCTCCTTTTTAGCAATATAAGCCAAACGTTTACAAACGTTAGGAAATAAATCCAAGTGTTTCACCTTTTTAGCAATTTAAGCCAGACATTTACAAACGTTACGAAACAAATCCAAACGTTGCACCTTTTTAGAAATTTAAGTCAAATTTATAAAAATATTAGAAACAAATCCAAACATTTCCCCATTTTAGCGATTTAAGCCAAACTTTTAAAATGTTACGAAACAAATCCAAATGTCTCACCTTTTTAGCGATTTATGCCAAACGTTTATAAAAGTTACGAAACAAATCCAAAAGTTCCACCTTTTTAGCGATTGAAGCCAAACATTTACAAATGTTACGAAACAAATCCAAACGTTTAAAAACGTTACGAAACAAATCCAAACGTTAACAAACGATAAGAAACGAAACCAAACGTTTCCAAACGTTACGAAACAAATCCAAGCGTTTCCCCTTTTTAGCAATTTAAGCCATACGTTTCCAAACGTTACGAAACAAATCCAAGCATTTCACCATTTTAGCAATTTAAGCAAAACGTTTACAAATGTTCTGAAACAAATCCAAGTGTTTCACCTTTTTAGTAATTTAAGCAAAACGTTTACAAACGTTTCGAAACAAATCCAGCGTTTCACCTTTTGGCAATTTAAGCCAAACGTTTACAAACGATACGAAACAAAACAAATGTTTCACCTTTTTAAGAATTTAACCCAAACATTTACAAACATTACGAAACAAATCCAAACGTTTCCCCATTTTAGCGATTTAAGCCAAACGTTTATAATATTACGAAACAAATCCAAATGTTTAACCTTTTTAGCGATTTATGCCAAACGTTTACAAACGTTACGAAACAAATCCAAGCGTTTCATCTTTTTAGTGATTGAAGCCAAACGTTTACAAACGTTACAAAACAAATCCAAACGTTTCACCTTTTTAGCGATTTAAGCAAAACGTTTAAAAACGTTACGAAACAAGTCCAAACGTTTCACCTTTTTAGCGATTCAAGCCAAATGTTAACAAATGTTACGAAACAAAACCAAACGTATACAATGTTTCGAAAAAATCCAAGCGTTTCACCTTTTTAGCAATTTAAGACAAACGTTTACAAATGTTATGCAACAAATCCAAGCATTTTACTTTTTCAGTAATTAAAGAAAAACGTGTACAAACATTACGAAACATAACCAAACGTTTAAAAAACGTTACGAAACAACTCCAAGTGTTTCAACTTTTTAGCAATTTAAGCCAAACGTTTACAAACGTTAAGAAACAAATCCAAGCGTTTCACCTTTTTAGCAATTTACGCAAAACGTTTACAAACGTTATGAAACAAAACAAAACGTTTCACCTTTTTAGTAATTTAAGCCAAACGTTACGAAACAAATCCAAACGTTTTCCCATTTTACCGATTTAAGCCAAACGTTTACAAACGTTATGAAACAAATCCAAACGTTTCCCATTTTTAGCGATTGAAGCCAAACGTTTACAAACATTAAGAAACAAATCCAAACGTTTCCCATATTTAACAATTTAAGCCAATACAAACGTTACGAAACAAAACCAAGCGTATCACCTTTTTAGCAATTTATGCCAAACATTTACAAACGTAACAAAACAAATCCAAGGGTTTCACCTTTTCAGCAATTGAAGGCAAACGTTTACAAACGTTACGAAACAAATCCAAGCGTTTCACCTTTTTAACAATTTATGCCAAACGTTTATAAATGTTACGAAACAAATCCAAATGTTTCACCTTTTTAGCGATTTAAGCCAAACGTTTACAAACGTTATGAAACAAATCCAATCGTTGCACCTTTTTAGTAATTTAAGCCAAACATTTACAAAGATTAAGAAAAAATTCAAATATTTCACCTTATTAACAATTTATGCCAAACGTTTGCAAACGTTACGAAACAATTCCAAGCTTTTCACCTTTTTAGCAATAGAAGCAAAACGTTTACAAACGTTACGAAAAAAATCCAAGCATTTCACCTTTTTGGCAATTTGAGCCAAACATTTACAAACTATACGAAACAAATCCAAATGTTTCAAATTTTTAGCGATTTAAGCTAAACGTTTACAAACGTTACGAAACAAATCAAACCAAGTGTTTCACCTTTTTAGCAATTTAAGTCAAACGTTTACAAACATTACAAAACAAATCCATGCGTTTCTCCTTTTTAGCAATATAAGACTGACATTTACAAACGTTACGAAACAAATCCAAACGTTTCACATTTTTAGCGATTTAAGTTAAATGTTTACAAACGTTACGAAACAAATTAAACCAAGCGTTTCACCTTTTTCGCAGTTTAAGCCAAACGTTTACAAACATTACAAAAATAATCCAAGCGTTTCTCCTTTTTAGAAATTTAAGTGAAACGTTTAGAAACGTTATGAAATAAATCCAAGCGTTTCACCTTTTTAGCAATTTAAGCCAAATGTTTACAATCGTTACGAAACAAATCCAAACGTGTCACTTTTTTAGTGATTTAAGCCAAACGTTTACAAAAGTTACGAAACAAATCCAAACGTTGCACATTTTTAGCAATTTAAGCCAAACATTTACAAAGGTTAAGAAACAAATTCAAATATTTCACCTTATCAGTATTTTTAGCCAAACGTTTACAGACTTTTCAAAACAAATCCAAGCGTTTCACCTTTTTAGCAATATAAGCCAAACGTTTACAAATTTTACGAAACACATCCAAACGTTTCACCTTTCTAGCAATTTAAGCCTAACGTTTACAAACGTTACGAAACAAATTTAAACGTTTCACCTATTTCGCGATTTAAGCCAAACGTTGACAAACGTCATGAACAAATCCAAACATTTCACCTTTTTAGCGATTTAAGCCAAACGTTTACAAACGTTACGAAACAAATCCAAATGTTTCACATTTTTAGCGATTTATACCAAACGTTTACAAACGTTAAGGAACAAATCCAAACGTTTCACCTTTTTAGAGATTTAAGCCAAACGTTTACAAACGTTACGAAACAAATACAAATGTTTCACCTTTTTAGAGATTTAGGCCGAACCTTTACAAACGTTACGAAACAAATTCAAACGTTGCACCTTTTTAGCGATTTAAGCCAAACGCTTACTAACGTCACGAAACAAATCCAAATGTTTCACCTTTTTAGAAAATTAAGCCAAACGTTTACAAACGTTACGCAACAAATTTAAACGTTTCGCCTATTTAGCGATATAAGCCAAACGTTGACAAAAGTTACGAAACAAATCCAAACGTTTCCCCTTTTAGCGATTTAAGCCAAACGTTTACAAACGTTACGAAACAAATCCAAACGTTTACAAACGTTACGAAACAAATCCAACGTTTCACCTTTTTAGAGATTTAAGCCAAACGTTTACAAACGTTACGAAACAAATCAAAACGTTTCCCCTTATTAGCGATTTAGGCCAAACGTTTACAAACGTTGCGAAACAAATTCAAACGTTTCACCTTTTTAGCGATTTAAGCCAATTGTTTACAAACGTTAGGAAACAAATCCAAACGTTTCACCTTTTTAGTGATTTAGGCCAAACGTTTATTAACGTTACGAAGCAAATCCATACGTTTCACCTTTTTAGCAAATTAAGCCAAACGTTTACAAATGTTACGAAATAAATTTAAACGTTTCCCCTATTTAGCGATTTAAGCCAAACGTTGACAAAATTTATGAAACAAATCCAAACGTTTCACCTTTTTAGCGATTTAAGCCAAACATTTACAAACATTACGAAACAAATCCAAACGTTTCACCTTTTTAGCGATTTAGGCCAAACATGTACAAACGTTACGAAATAAATCCAACATTTCACCTTTTTAGCGATTTAAGCCAAACATTTACAATAGTTACGAAACAAATCCAAACATTTCCCCTTATTAGCGATTTAGGTCAAACATTTACAAACGTTACGAATCCAATTCAAACGTTTCCCCTTTTTAACGATATAAGCCAATCGTTTACAAATGTTACGAAACAAATCCAAACGTTTCACCTTTTTAGCAATTGAGGCTAAACGTTTATAAACGTTACGAAGCAAATTCAAACGTTTCACATTTTTAGCGATTTAAGACAAACATTTACAAACCTTACGAAACAAATCTAAACGTTTCACCTTTTTAGCGAATTAAGCCAAATGTTTACAAACGTTACGAAAAAAACCAAATATTTAAAACTTTACGAAACAAGTATATACGTTTCACATTTTTAGCGATTTAAGCCAAATATTTACAAATGTTATGAAACAAAACCTAGAGTTTCACCTTTTAGCAATTTAAGACAAACGTTTACAAACATTACAAAACAAATCCAAGCATTTCACCTTTTTAGCAATTGAAGCCAAACATTTACAAACGTTACGAAAAAAATCCAAGCGTTTCACCTTTTTAGCGATTTAAGCCAAATTTTTACAAACGTTACGAAACAAAACCAAACATTTCACCTTTTTAACAATTTAAGGCAAACTTTATGAAACAAATCCAAAAGTTTCACCTTTTTAGCGATTTAAGTCAAACGTTTCACCTTTTTAGCGATTTAAGCCAAACGTTGACAAATGTTTCGAAACAAATCCAAATGTTTCACCTTTTTAGCGATTTAAGCCAAACATTTACAAACTTTACGAAACAAATCCAAACATTTCACCTTTTTAGCGATTTAAGTCAAACGTTTACAAATGTTACGAAATTAATCCAAACGTTTTCCCATTTTACCGATATAAGCCACACGTTTAAAATGTTACAAAACAAATCCAAACGTTTCACCTATTTAGAGATTTAAGCCAAACTTTTACAAACGTTACGAAACAAATCCAAACGTTTCACATTATTAGCGATTGAAGTCAAACGTTTACAAATGTTACGAAACAAATCCAAACGTTTCCCATATTTAACAATTTAAGCCAAACATTTACAAACGTTACGAAACAAATCCAAGTGTTTCACCTTATTAGCAATTTAAGCCAAACGTTTACAAACGTTAAGAAACAAATCCAAGCGTTTCACCTTTTTAGCAATTTAAGCAAAACGCTTACAAAGAATATGAAATAAATCCAAATGTTTCACCTTTTTAGCGATTTAAGACAAGCGTTTACAAACGTTATGAAACAAAGCCAAACGTTTCACCTTTTTAGCGATTTAAGACAAACGTTTAAAAAATTACAAAACAAATCCAAACGTTTCCCCTTTTTAGAGATTTAAGCCAAACGTTACAAACGTTACAAAACAAATCCAAACATTTCATATTTTTAGCCATTTAAGCCAAACGTTTACAAACGTTACGAAACAAAACCAAGCGTTTCATGTTTTTAGCAATTTAAGGCAAACATTTACAAACGTAACGAAACAAATCCAAGCTTTTCACGTTTTTAGCAATTTAAGGCAAACGTTTACAAACGTTACCAAACAAATCCAAGCGTTTCACCTTTTTAGTAATTTATGCCAAACGTTTACAAACGTTACGAAAGAAATCCAAACGTTTCACATTTTTAGCGATGTAGGCCAAAAGTTTACAAACGGTACGAAACAAATCCAAATGTTTCACCTTTTTAGTGATTTAAGCCAAATGTTTACAAACGCTACGAAACAAATCCAAACATTTCACCGTTTTAGAAATTTAAGCCAAACATTTACAAACGCTACGAAAAAAACCAAACGTTTGACCTATTTAGTGAATTAAGCCAAACGTTGACAAACATTACGAAACAAATCCAAACGTTTCCCCTTTTTAGCGATTTAGGCCAAACGTTTACAAACATTACGAAACAAATCCAAACGTTTCACCTTTTTACCGATTTACGCCAAACGTTACGAAACAAGTCCAAAAGTTTCACCTTTTTAGCGATTTAAGCCAAACGTTTACAAACGTTACGAAAAAACAAAACGTTTAAAATGTTACGAAACAAATCCGAACGTTTCACATTTTTAGCAAGCCAAAAATTTACAAACGTTACAAAACAGAAATGTTTCCCCTTTTTAGCGATTTAAGCCAAAAATTTGCAAACGTTACGAAACAAATCCAAACGTTTCACCTTTTTAGCTATTTAAGCCAAACATTTACAAAAGTTTCGAAATAAATCCAAACGTTTCGCCTTTTTAGCGATTTAAGCCAAACGTTTACAAACATTACGAAACAAATCCAAACGTTTAACCTTTTTAGCGATTTAAGCCAAACTTTTAAAAACGTTACGAAAAAAACCCAAATGTTTCACCTTTTTAGCGATTTTAGTGAAATGTTAACAAACATTACGAAACAAAACTAAAGGTTAATAAACGTTACAAAAAAATCCAAGTGTTTCACCTTTTTAGCAATTTAAGCTAAACATTTACAAATGTTATGAAACAAATCTAAGCATTTCACTTTTTTAGCAATTAAAGCAAAACGTTTACAAACGTAACGAAACAAATCCAAACGTTGGGAAAGAAAAAAAAACGTTTACAAACGCTACGAACCAAATCCAAGCGTTTCACGTTTTTAGAAATTTAAGCCACACGTTTACAAATGTTACGAAACAAATTCAAGAGTTTCACCTTTTTAGCAATTTAAGCAAAACGTTTACAAATGTTCCGAAACAAATCCAAATGTTTCACCTTTTTAGCGATTTAAGCCAAACGTTTACAAACATTACGAAACAAATCCAAACCTTCCACCTTTTTAGCAATTTAAGCCAAACATTTACAAAGGTTAAAGAAACAAATTCATATATTTTGCCTCATTAGCAATTTAAGCCAAACGTTTGCAAACGTTACGAAACAAATCCAAGCGTTTCACCTTTTTAACAATATAAGCCAAACATTTTCAAACGTTACGAAACAAATCCAAGTGTTTCACCTTTTTAGCAATTTAAGTCAAACATTTACAAACTTTATAAAACAAATTTAAATGTCTCATATTTTTAGCGATTTAAGCCAAACGTTTACAAACGTTACGAAACAAATTAAACCAAGCGTTTCACCTTTTTAGCAATTTAAGCCAAACGTTTACAAACATTACAAAACAAATCCAAGCGTTTCTCCAATTTAGCAATTTAAGCCAAACGTTTACAAACGTTACGAAACAAACCCAAACGTTTCACCTTTTTAACAATTTAAGCCAAACGTTTACAAACGTTGCAAAACAAAACCAAACATTTCACCTTTTTAACAATTTAAGGCAAACTTTACGAAACAAATCCAAACGTTTCACCCTTTTAGCGATTTAAGCCAAACGTTTCCCCTTTTTAGCGATTTAAGCCAAACGTTGACAAATGTTTCGAAACAAATCCAAATGTTTCACCTTTTTAGCGATTTAAGCAAACGTTTATAAACTTTACGAAACAAATCCAAACGTTTCCCCTTTTTAGCGATTTAAGCCAAACGTTTGCAAACGTTACGAAATTAATCCAAACGTTTAAAATGTTACGAAACCCTTTTTAGGAATTTAACCAAACGTTTACAAACGTTACGAAACAAACGTTTACTAAAGCCAAACGTTTCACCTTTTTAGCGATTTAAGCCAAACGTTTACAAACGTTAAGAAACAAATCCAAATGTTTCACCTTTTTAGCGATTTAAAATAAAAGTTTACTAAAGATATGAAACAAATCCAAATGTTTCACCTTTTTAGCTAGCCATTTAAGCCAAACGTTTACAAACGTTAAGAAACAAAACGTTTAAAACATTACGAAACAAATCAAAACGTTTCACATTTTTAGCGATTTAAGCCAAACGTTTACAAACGTTACGAAACAAAACCAAGCGTTTCACCTTTTTAGTAATTTAAGCCAAATGTTTATTAACATTACAATGCAAATCCAAACGTTTTACCTTTTAAGCAATTTAAGCCAAATGTTTACAAACGTTACGAAAGAAATCCAAGCGTTTCACCTTTTCAGCAATATAAGCCAAATGTTTAAAAACGTTCCGAAAAAAATCTAAACAATTCACCTTTTTTGAGATTTAAGACAAACGTTTAGAAATGATACGAAGCAAATTCAAACGTTTCACCTTTTATTAGCGATTTAAGCCAAACGTTTACAAACATTACAAAACAAATCCAAACGTTACGAAAGAAAACCAAACGTTTACAAACTTTACGAAACGAATCCAAACGTTCCACCTTTTTATCGATTTAATCTAAACGTTTACAAACGTTTCGAAACTAATCCAAACATTTCACCTTTATAACGATTTAAACCAAACGTTTACAAACATTACAAAACAAATCCAAACGTTTCACCTTTTTAGAGATTTAAGTCAAACGTTTACAAACGTTACGAAACAAATACAAATGTTTCACCTTTCTAGCTATTTAAGCAAAACATTTACAAACGTTTCGAAACAAATCTAAACGTTTTCCCATTTTCGCGATTTAAGCCAAAAGTTTAAAACATTACAAAACAAATTCAAACGTTTCACCTTTTTAGAGATTTAAGCCAAACGTTTATAAACGTTACAAAAAAAATCCAAACGTTTACTTTTTTTAGCGATTTAAGCCAAACATTTCAAAACGTTGCGAAACAAATCCAAACGTTTCACCTTTTTTGCGATTTTAGCCAAATGTTAACAAACATTACGAAACAAAACTAAACGTTTACAAATAATCCGAAACAAATCCAAGCGTTTCACGTTTTTTGCAATTAAAGCAAAACGTTTACAAATTTTATGAAACAAATCCAAGTGTTTCACTTGTTTAGCAATTAAAGCAAAACGTTTACAAACGTTACGAAACAAATCCAAGAGCTTCACCTTATTCGAAATATAAGCCGAACATTTCACCTTTTTAGCGTTTTAAGCCAAACGTTTACAAATGTTACGAAACAAATCCAAATGTTGCACCTTTTTAGCAATTTAAGTCAAAAGTATACAAATATTACGAAACAAATCCAAACATTTCCCCATTTTAGCGATTTAAGCCAAACATTTAAAACATTACGAAACAAATCCAAATGTCTCATCTTTTTAGCGATTTATGCCAAACGTTTACAAAAGTTACGAAACAAATCCAAAAATTTCACCTTTTTAGCGATTGAAGTCAAACGTTTACATTACGAAACAAATCCAAACGTTTCAACTTTTTAGCGATTTAAGCCAAACGTTTAAAAACGTTACAAAACAAATCCAAACGTTAACAAACGATACGAAACAAAACCAAACGTTTCCAAACGTTACGAAACAAATCCAAGCGTTTCTCCTTTTTAGCAATATAAGCCAAACGTTTACAAACGTTACGAAAAAAATCCAAGCGTTTCACTTTTTTAGCAATTTAAGCAAAACGTTTACAAATGTTCCGAAACAAATCCAAGTATTTCACCTTTTTAGTAATTTAAGAAAAACGTTTACAAACTTTTTGATACAAATTCAAGCGTTTCACTTTTTTTAGCAATTTAAGCCAAACGTTTACAAATGTTACGAAAGAAATTCAATGTTTCACCTTTTCAGCGATTTAAGCCGAAAGTTTACAAACGATATAAAACAAAACAAATGTTTCACCTTTTTAGGAATTTAGGCCAAACATTTACAAACATTACGAAACAAATCCAAACGGTTCCCCATTTTAGCGATTTAAGCCAAACGTTTATAACGTTACGAAACAAATTCAAATGTTTCACCTTTTTGGCGATTTATGCCAAACGTTTACAAACGTTACGAAACAAATCCAAACGTTTCATCTTTTTAGGAATTGAAGCCAAACGTTTACAAAAGTTACAAAACAAATCCAAACGTTTAACCTTTTTAGTGATTTAAGCCAAAAGTTTAAAAACGTTACGAAACAAGTCCAAACGTTTCACCTTTTTAGCGATTCAAGCCAAATGTTAACAAACGTTACGAAACAAAACCAAACGTGCACAATGTTTCGAAAAAATCGAAGCGTTTCACCTTTGTAGTAATTTAAGACAAACGTTTACAAAGGTTATGAAACAAATCCAAGCGTTTTACTTTTTTAGCAATTTAAGCCAAACGTTTACAAACGTTAAGAAACAAATCCAAGCTTTAACAAACGATACGAAACAAATCTAAACGTTTCCAAACGTTACGAAACAAATCCAAGCGTTTCCCCTTTTTAGCAATTTAAGCCAAACGTTTACAAACGTTACGAAACAAATCCAAGTGTTTCACCTTTTTAGCAATTTAAGCCAAACGTTTACAAACATTAAGAAACAAATCCAAGCGTTTCACCTTTTTAGCAATTTACGCAAAACATTTACAAATGTTACGAAACAAATCCAAACATTTCATCTTTTTAGCGATTTAAGACAAACGTTTACAAAAGTTACGAAACAAAACAAAACGTTTAAAATGTTACAAAATAAATTCAAACGTGTCACCTTTTTAGAGATTGTAATACCCCGTGTTTTCAAACTTAATTTGTCAGTTTGGTTATCGTTACAAATTGGTTGTTTTCTTGCATTCGTTATTATTTTGTATTTCAACATTTTTCTTGTTATGTTTCGAACTTGATTTTGAATGGTTATATGTTAGAAGTAACACATGTGATACCTTGGTAGTGTCTTTTTGAGTGTCTTATATGTATCCCATGATCTCGTATGTGTTTGATGTTGATTCAATTTATTTTCGGGTATTTATCAAAACAGTATTCACATGTTTTCTATAACTGCCCTGTTTTAGTAAAACGTTGATATCTCCCAATTGAAATGTTGGATCAGGCCCATTTTTGGATATGTTGTTCATAAGAGTATTTTCTAGCATTAGTACAATTTTCACGTCGTTTGGATGCTTCTAACTCTCAAAATGATAATTAAATCGTGGGTTTTATCAAAGCCCATGTAAAGCCCGCATAAGTCTATAAGTAGACCCATATTTTCATGTGAGCAGCCCCCTTTTCTTTTCCACAAACTCTAAAACGAATATCTTCATATAAAATACACATTTCCTTTGTTTTAACAAGCCCAAATGCAATTTATTACGCTAAGAACTTGATTTTTCATCATACTCGCAAGATCTACGCGATTTCTACGTTGTGTTCTTCGCTGGTGGCTTGTGGATCCAATTGATTTCGGTCCAGCCCTTTGAACCTTGGGTTAATACATCAATTATAATCTTGTTCATCATTCTTAGGTAATATTTTTACTCCTAATTGATTTATGGATTCGTTGTTGTGTAATTTTGCCTAGAAATGCATAATATAGGATTTTGATGGATTAAATCGTTGTTATTGATATGCTATGTTTAAGCTACTGATCTTATATGATTAAATGATGGGTTATACATATATGATCTGATGTTATAAGTTTTGGAAAGTTTTTGGCATGATTCAATAACGAATTGGTGTAATTAAACAATGAATATGCGATTTCTAGACTTGTGCGAATTGGATTCGTTTAATGAATTATTTAAATGGTTGAATCCAAATTGATTGATTATTAAGTGTTCTTATACCAATAGCTACTGATATAAAAAGTTTTTATTTGTAAATGATAATTGAAATTGGTTTGTGTTGTAAAATCTTTGCGATTTGCGAAATTGACAATTCTACGAAAGTTAAACGCTACGATTGCAAAATGGTTTTCGAATGCTATATCTACTGATCTAATATTTTCTATATGATGTTTTGATGTTTTTAAATCAGTAGTAACATATTTTGGTTCATCGATTGTTGGTTTTGAATCGTTTGGCTAGTTTAGGCAATTTTCGGCAAAATTGCCAAATTTGATTATTTGAGTGCTTTGGCTTAATTTTGATTTTGATCAAATTGTTAATGGATGGAAATACATTTTATAAACTATTTTGGACATTTATAAAATGATAGTTTACCTTGGGTCGTTTTAAAAATCAGTGGTTGTTATCGTATATAAGTTATGGTGAATTTTCAAAGGTGTTATGGCTATCTAAGTTAATATTTTAGATTTGAGTTCAAATCTTTAAAAGGTGTTTAAATCCTATTAATTGAATTTAAGGTGGTATTTTTAAGTGATGTATACCTTGGGTGAAACTTGCCAAGTGTTGGCAAGCTATATGATATATTGCTTTTAAGGTTGGCATTGTTAAGTTATGATTGAGTTCTTATTTTCAAATGACTTTGGTTTTATTTAAGGATTGGTTTTAAACTCTGGTTTTCACTTTGGCTTATGGTTGGGTCGGGTTAGACTTGTGTCGCCCGACATGTTGTGTTGAGCTATACTGCAGTTAAGGCTAACACACTACTCTGGGAAACTCTTTGGTTTAAAAGAACTATTTAAGTTATGAAAAGGACTTCAGTTTTGTTTTTATGGATACGAACTCATCTAAGCAAACTTGCCTAAATTGTTTAAAGTGAATGATATGAATTCTTTGGTTTGTTTGGTACATAGATGTTTACCTTACTTGGTTTGTACTTTGGTTATGTTCAAGATGCTAGTCCTATGTGGTGTCTAGTATTCTTGGAGTTAGGGGTTGTATGGATTTTAACTTATACATTGTTTTAGACTCGTCGACTGCTCGTGCTTCAGAGTACGCAGGTTAGCTGTTTGCCAAGATTTCACGTGGATAAGGAAGCAGTGAGTTTGTAGTGCTATTTACCGCTTTATTAAGTACCGCATCATATTTAAATATTATAAATGCTTTTGAACTGTTTTTACGGATTATGGATCTGGATTGAAACCAGCTGCTCGATAGGCTTGTATCGAGACTGTGTGCACCAGTAAGAACTCTAGGATCGGCAGACTAAAGTCTTGCTTACGCTGGTATATGACGAGGATATGTTCCCGTCCACTCTGGGTTTATCAGTATGCTATGTCATACCTACGCTGGGATCATTTCAATACTGTTTTCCATAATCATATTATATTAGTATAAAAGGTTTTGATTTAAGGGTTTTAAACTTAATAAATGTAAATAGTATTGCGAACTCATCTCAGTATATCTGACCCCGTTGTTTTCCCAAATTTTCTAAGTTTATGATTTGAAAGCTGGTCCACTCCGATTCATGATTCTTGGAGGTTTTTATGTCAATAAAACTAGTCTGTTGTTTTAAACTCTTAGACCGCAGTAGAACTAGTATAGTGTTTGATTATTATACTTTGGTTTGTCGTAGTGGTACGACTTTTATATTATTATACTTTGGCATGTTACATTGGATTATTATATTTGAGGCATGATTTACAGTTTCAGATTATTATCAAGTTATGATATTAGAACTGTTGTATAAACTATTAGACTTAGGTTGGAGTCTCGGTTGCCCCCGAGTAGTGGTTTTCTTGCAGGTTTATTTGTATATAAGGTTATCTGCGAGGCTTGCTACGGATTTTGGTACGACCATATCGCCGGTCGCGATCCATGAAATTGGGCCGTGACAGAGATTTAAGCCAAACGTTACGAAACAAATCCAAACGTTTCACTTTTTTACCGATTGAAGCCAAACGTTTACAACGTTACGAAACAAATCCAAATGTTTCTCATATTTAACAATTTAATCCAAACGTTTAAAAAAGTTATGAAACAAAACCAAGCGTATCACCTTTTTCGCAATTTATGCCAAACATTTACAAACATAACAAAACTAATCCAAGCGTTTCACCTTTTCAGCAATTGAAGGCAAACGTTTACAAACGTTACGAAACAAATCGAAGCGTTTCACCTTTTTAAAAATTTATGCCAAACGTTTACGAATGTTACGAAACAAATCTAAATGTTTCACCTTTTTAGCGATTTAAGCCAAACGTTTACAAACGTTATGAAACAAATCCAAATGTTGCACCTTTTTAGTAATTTAAGACAAACATTTACAAAGGTTAAGAAACAAATTCAAATATTTCACCTTATTAGCAATTTAAGCCAAACGTTTGCAAACGTTACGAAACAAATCCAAGCGTTTCAGCTTTTTAGCAATATAAGCCAAACGTTTACAAACATTAGGAAACAAATCCAAGCATTTCACGTTTTTGGAAATTTGAGCCAAACATTTACAAACTTTACGAAACAAATCCAAATGTTTCAAATTTTTAGCGATTTAAGCTAAACGTTTACAAACATTACGAAACAAATCAAACCAAGCGTTTCACCTTTCTAGCAATTTAAGCCAAACGTTTACAAACATTACAAAACAAATCCAGGCGTTTCTCCTTTTTAGCAATATAAGCCAAACGTTTACAAACGTTACGAAACAAATTCAAGTATTTCACCTTTTTAGCAATTTAAGCCTTACATTTACAAACGTTACGAAACAAATCCAAACGTTTCACATTTTTAGCGATTTAAGTTAAACGTTTACAAACTTTAAGAAACAAATTAAACCAAGCGTTTCACCTTTTTAGCAATTTAAGCCAAACGTTTACAAACATTATAAAACAAATCCAACCGTTTCACCTTTTTAGCAATTTAAGCCAAACGTATACAAACGTTACGAAACAAATCCAAGCGTTTCACCTTTTTAGCAATTTAAGCCAAACGTTTACAATCGTTACGAAACAAATCCAAACGTGTCACCTTTTTAGCGATTTAAGCCAAACGTTTAAAAACGTTACGAAACAAATCCAAACGTTGTACCTTTTTAGCAAATTAAACCAAACATTTACAAAGGTTAAGAAACAAATTCAAATATTTCACCTTATCAGTAATTTAAGCCAAACGTTTGCAAACGTCACGAAACAAATCCAAATGTTTCACCTTTTTAGCAATATAAGCCAAACGTTTACAAATTTTACGAAATAAATCCAAACGTTTCGCCTTTTTTTCGCAATTTAATCGAAACGTTTACAAACGTTACGAAACAAATCCAAACGTTTCCCCTTTTTAGCGATTTAAGCCAAACGTTTACAAACGTTACGAAATAAATCCAAATGTTTTACCTTTTTAGCGATTTAGGCCAAACATTTACAAACGTTATGAAACAAATCTAAACGTTTCACCTTTTTAGAGATTTAAGCCAAACGTTTACAAAATTTACGAAACAAATACAAACGTTTCCCCTTTTTAGCAATTCAGGCCAAACGTTTTCAAACGTTACGAAACAAATTCAAACGTTTCACCTTTTTAGCGATCTAAGCTAAACGCTTGCAAACGTCACGAAACAAATCCAAACGTTTCCCATTTTTAGAAAATTAAGCCAAACGTTTACAAACGTTACGAAACAAATTTAAACGTTTCACCTATTTATCGATTTAAGTCAAACGTTTACAAGCGTTACGAAACAAATCCAAACATTTCACCTTTTTAGTGATTTAAGCCAAACGTTTACAAACGTTACGAAACAAATCCAAACGTTTCCCCTTTTTAGCGATGGCCAAACATTTACAAACGTTACAAAACAAATCAAAACGTTTCACCTTTTTAGCGATTTAAGCCAAACTTTTACAAACGTTACGAAACAAATCCAAACGTTTCACCTTTTTAGCGATTTAGGCCAAACGTTTACAAACGTTACGAAACAAATTCAAACGTTTCGCCTTTTTAGCGATATAGGCCAATCGTTTACAAACGCTACGAAACAAATCCAAACGTTTCACCTTTTTAGCGATTTATGCTAAACGTTTATAAACGTTACGAAGCAAATCCAAACGTTTCCCCTTTATAGTGATTTACGCCAAACGTTTACAAACGTAAGAAAACAAATCTAAATGTTTTACCTTTTTAGCGATTTAAGCAAAACGTTAACAAACTTTACAAAAAAAACAAATGTTTAAGACGTTACGAAACAAATCTAAACGTTTTCCATTTTTAGCGATTTAAGCCAAATATTTACAAATGTTACGAAACAAAACCTAGAGTTTCACCTTTTAACAATTTAAGACAAACGTTTACAAACATTATAAAACAAATCCAAGCATTTCACCTTTTTAGAAATTTAAGCCAAACATTTACAAACTTTACGAAACAAATCCAAGCGTTTCACCTTTTTAGCAATTTAAACCAAACGCTTAGAAACGTTACGAAACAAATCCAAGCGTTCCACCTTTTTAGCGATTTAAGCGAAACGCTTAGAAACGTGCTAAATAAATCCAAACGTTTCACCTTTTTAGCCATTTAAGCCAAACATTTACAAAGGTTATGAAAAAAATCCAAATGTTTCACCTTTTTGGCAATTTGAGCCGAACGTTTACAAATGTTACAAAACAAATCCAATTGTTCACCTTTTTAGCAATATAAGCCAAACGTTGACAAACGTTACAAAACAAATCCAAACGTTTTACCTTTTTGGTGATTTAAGCCAAATATTTACAAACGTTATGAAACAAAACCAAACATTTCACCTTTTTAACAATTTAAGGCAAACTTTATGAAACAAATCCAAAAGTTTCACCTTTTTAGCGATTTAAGCCAAACGTTTCACCTTTTTCGCGATTTAAGCCAAACGTTGACAAATTTTACGAAATTAACCAAACGTTTTCCCATTTTACCGATTTAAGCAAAACGTTTAAAATGTTACAAAACAAATCCAAACGTTTCACCTTTTTAGAGATTTAAGCCAAACGTTTACAAACGTTACGAAACAAATCCAAATATTTCCCACATTTACAAATTTAAGCCAAACGTTTACAAACGTTACGAAACAAATCCAAGTGTTTCACCTTTTTAGCAATTTAAGCCAAACATTTACAAACGTTAAGATACAAATCCAAGCGTTTCACCTTTTTAGCAATTTAAGCAAAACGCTTACAAACAATATGAAATAAATCTAAATGTTTCACCTTTTTAGCGATTTAAGACGAACGTTTACAAACGTTACAAAACAAAAACAAACGTTTCACCTTTTTAGCGATTTAAGCCAAACTTTTACAAACGTTATGAAACAAATCCAAACGTTTACCCATTTTACCGATTTAAGCCAAACGTTTAAAACATTACAAAACAAATCGAAACGTTTCCCCTTTTTAGAGATTTAAGCCAAACGTTACAAATGTTACAAAACAAATCCAAACATTTCACATTTTTAGCAATTTAAGCCAAACTTTTACAAACGTTACGAAACAAAACCAAGCGTTTCACGTTTTTAGCAATTTAAGGAAAACATTTACAAACGTAGCGAAACAAATCCAAGCGTTTCACGTTTTTAGCAATTTAAGGCAAACGTTTACAAACGTTACGAAACAAATCCAAGCGTTTCACCTTTTTAGCAATTTATGTGAAACGTTTACAAACGTTACGAAACAAATCCAAACGTTTCACCTTTTTAGCGATGTAAGCAAAACGTTTACAAACGGTACGAAACAAATCCAAACGTTTTGCCTTTTTAGCGATTTAAGCCAAACGTTTACAAACGATACGAAACAAATCCAAACGGTTCACTTTTTTAGCAATATAAGCCAAACGTTTACAAATGTTACGAAAATAATCCGAACGTTTATGTGTTTTAGCGATTTAAGCTAAATGTTGACAAACTTTACGAAACAAATCCAAGTGTTTCACTTTTTAGCGATTTAAGCCAAACGTTAACAAACGTAACGAAATAAATCTGAAGTTTTCACCTTTTTAGCGATTTATGCCAAACGTTTACAAACATTACGAAACAAATGCAAACGTTTCCCCTTTTTAGCGATATAAGCCAAACATTTACAAACGTTACGAAAGAAATCCAAACGTTTCACCATTTTAGCGATTTAAGCCAACGTTTACAAACGTGACGAAATAATTCCAAACGATTCACCTTTTTAGCGATTTAATCCAAACGTTACGAAAACAATCCAAACGTTTCACCTTTTTAGCAATTTAAGCCAAACGTTTACAAACGTTACGAAACAAATCCAAACGTTTCACCTTTTTAGCGATTTAAGCCAAACGTTTACAAACGTTACGAAACAAATCGAAACGTTTCCTATTTTTAGCAATTTAAGCCAAACGTTTACACACGTTACGAAACAAAACCAAACTTTTAAAACGTTACGAAACAAATCCAAAAGTTTCACATTTTTAGCGTTTTAAGTCAAACGTTTACAAATGTTACGAAACAAATTAAACAAATCGTTTCACCTTTTTAGCAATTTAAGCCAAACGTTTAAAAACATTACAAAACAAATCCAACCGTTTCTCCTTTTTAGCAATTTAAGCCAAATATTTACAAACGTTACGAAACAAATCCTAGTGTTTCACCTTTTTAGCAATTTAAGCCAAACGTTTACAAACATTACGAAACAAATCCAAACGTTTCACCTTTTTAGCGATTTAAGCCAAACGTTTACAAACGTTACGAAACAAATCCAAACGTTAAACCTTTTTAGCAATTTAAGCCAAACATTTACAAAGGTTACGTAACAAATTCAAATATTTCACCTTATTAGCAATTTAAGCCAAACGTTACGAAACAAAATCAAGCATTTCACCTTTTTTGCAATATAAACTAAATGTTTAGAAACATTACGAAACAAACCCAAGCGTTTCACCTTTTTAGCAATTTAAGCCAAACAATTACAAACTTTATGAAACAAATCCAAATGTTTCACCTTTTTAGCGATTTAAGCCCAAAGTTGACAACCGCTACGAAACAAATCCAAACATTTCACCCTTTTAGCAATTTAAGCCAAACGTTTACTAACGTTACGAAACAAATCCTAAAATTTGACCTATTTAGTGATTTAAGCCAAACGTGGACAAACGTTACGAAATAAATCCAAGCGTTTCCCCTTTTTAGCGATTTATGCCAAACGTTTACAAACGTTACGAATCAAATCCAAACATTTACAAACGTTACGAAACAAATCCAAACGTTTCACCTTTTTAGCGATTTACGCAAAACGTTTACAAACGTTACGAAACAAATCCAAAAGTTTCACCTTTTTAGCAATTTAAGCCAAACGTTTACAAACGTTACGAAAAAAACCAAACGTTTAAAATATTACAAAACAAATCCAAACGTTTCACATTTTTATCGATTTAAGCCAAACATTTACAAATTTATGAAACAAAACCTAGAGTTTCACCTTTTTATCAATTTAAGACAAACGTTTACAAACATTACAAAACAAATCCAAGCATTTCACCTTTTTAGCAATTTAAGCCAAATATTTACAAATGTTACGAAACAAATCTAAGCGTTTCACCTTTTTAGCAATTTAAACTAAACGTTTACAAACGTTACTAAACAAATCCAAGCGTTTAACCTTTTTAGCGATTTAAGCCAAACGCTTACAAACTTGCAAAATTAATCTAAACGTTTCACCTTTTTAGCTATTTAATCCAAACATTTACAAAGGTTATAAATCAAATCTAAATGTTTCACCTTTTTAGCAATTTAAGCCAAACACTTACAAATGTTACGAAACAAATCCAAGTATTTCACCTTTTTAGCAATTTAAACCAAACGTTTACAAACGTTACGAAACAAATCCAAGCGTTTCACCTTTTTAGCAATTTAAACCAAACGTTTCCAAACGTTACGAAACAAATCCAAGCGTTTCACCTTTTTAGCAATTTAAACCAAACGTTTCCAAACGTTACGAAACAAATCCAAACGTTTCACTTTTTTAGCGATTTAAGCCAAACGTTTACAAACGTTACGAAACAAATCCTAACGTTGCACCATTTTAGAAATTTAAGCCAAACATTTACAAAGGTTAAGAAATAAATTCAAATATTTCACCTTATTAGCAATTTAAGCCAAACGTTTACAAACGTTATGAAACAAATCCAAGCGTTTCACCTTTTTAGCAATATAAGCAAAACGTTTACAAACGTTACGAAACAAATCCAACCGTTTTACCTTTTTAGAAATTTATGCCAAACATTTACAAACTTTACGAAACAAATCCAAGCGTTTCACCTTTTTAGCGATTTAAGCCAAACGTTTACGAATGTTACGAAACAAATTAAACCAAGTGTTTCACCTTTTTAGCAATTTAAGCCAATGATTAACAAACATTACAAAACAAAATGTTTACAAACGTTACGAAATAAATCTAAGCGTTTTACCTTTTTAAAAATTTAAGCCAAATATTCACAAACGTTACGAAACAAATCCAAGAGGTTCACCTTTTTAGCAATTTAAACAAAATGTTTACAAATGTTCCGAAACAAATCCAAACGTTTCCCTTTTTTAGCGATTTAAGCCAAACGTTTACAAACGTTACGAAACAAATCCTAACGTTGCACCTTTTTAGAAATTTAAGCCAAACATTTACAAAGGTTAAGAAACAAATTCAAATATTTCACCTTATTAGCAATTTAAGCCAAACATTTGCAAATGTTACGAAACAAATCCAAGAGTTTCACCTTTTTAGCAATATAAGCCAAACGTTTACAAACGGTACGAAACAAATCCAACCGTTTTACCTTTTTAGCAATTTATGCCTAACATTTACAAACTTTACGAAACAAATCCAAGCGTTTCACCTTTTTAGCGATTTAAGTCAAACGTTTACGAATGTTACGAAACAAATTAAACCAAGTGTTTCACCTTTTTAGCAATTTAAGCCAAACATTAACAAACATTACAAAACAAATCCAAGTGTTTCTCCTTTTTAGAAATTATACCAAACGTTTACAAACGTTACGAAACAAATCTAAACGTTTCCCCTTTTTAGCGAGTTAAGCCAAACGTTTACAAACGTTACGAAACAAAACCAAACGTTTAAAACGTTACGAAACAAATCCAAACGTTTCCAATTTTTAGCGATTTAAGTCAAACGTTTACAAACGTTACGAAACAAATTAAACCAAGCATTTCACCTATTTAGCAATTTAAGCCAAACGTTTAAAAACATTACAAAACAAATTCAAGCGCTTCTCCTTTTTAGCAATTTAAGCCAAATGTTTACAAACGTTACGAAACAAATCCTAGCGTTTCACCTTTTTAGCAATTTATGCCAATCGTTTACAAACGTTGCGAAACAAATCCAAACGTTTCACCTTTTTAGCGATTTAAGCAAACATTTACAAACGTTACGAAACAAATCCAAACGTTAAACCATTTTAGCAATTTAAACCAAGCATTTACGTAGTTTAAGAAACAAATTCAAATATTTCACCTTATTAGCAATTTAAGACAAACGTTTGCAAACGTTACGGAACAAATCCAAGCGTTTCGCCTTTTTAGCAATATAAGTGAAACGTTTACAACGTTACAAAACAAATCCAAGCGTTTCACCTTTTTAGCAATTTAAGCCAAACATTTACAAACTTTAAGAAACAAATCAAAGCGTTTCACCTGTTTAGCGATTTAAGCCAAACATTTACAAATGTTACGAAACAAATTAAACTAAGCGTTTCACCTTTTTATCAATTTTAGACAAACGTTTACAAACATTACAAAATAAATCCAAGTGTTTCTCCTTTTTAGAATTTTATGCCAAACGTTTACAAACGTTACGAAACAAATCCAAACGTTTCACCTTTTTAGCGATTTAAGACAAATGTTTACAAACGTTATGAAACAAATCGAAATGTTTCCCATTTTTAGCGATTTAAGCCAAACGTTTACAAACATTACGAAACAAAACTAAATGCTTAAAACGATACGAAACAAATCCAAATGTTTCCCATTTTTAGCGATTTAAGGCAAACGTTTACAAGTTATGAAACAAAACCAAATGTTTAAAATGTTACGAAACAAATCCAAACGTTTCACCTTTTTAGTGATTTAAGTCAAACGTTTACAAACGTTACGAAACAAATTAAACCAATCGTTTCACCTTTTTAGCAATTTAAGCCAAACGTTTAAAAACATTACAAAACAAATCCAAGCGTATCTCCTTTTTAGCAATTTAAGCCAAATGTTTACAAACGTTACGAAACAAATCCCAGCGTTTCACATTTTTAGCAATTTAAGCCAAACGTTTACAAACGTTACGAAATAAATCCTAGCGTTTCACCTTTTTAGCAATTTAAGCCAAACATTTACAAACGTTACGAAAAAAATCCAAACGTTTCAACTTTTTAGCGATATAAGCGAAACGTTTACAAACGTTTCGAAATAAATCCAAATGTTAAACCTTTTTAGAAATTTAAGCCAAACATTTACAAAGGTTAAGAAACAAATTCAAATATTTCACCTTATTAGAAATTTAAGCCAAACGTTTGCAAACTTATGAAACAAACTTAAGCATTTCACCTTTTTAGTAATATAAGTCAAACGTTTGCAAACGTTACGAAATAAATCCAAGCGTTTCACCTTTTTAGCAATTTAAGCCAAACATTTACAAATTTTATGAAACAAATCCAAATGTTTCACCTTTTTAGCGATTTAAGCCAAATGTTTACAACCGCTACGAAACAAATCCAAACGTTTCAGCGTTTTAGGAATTTAAGCCAAACATTCACAAATGTTACAAAACAAATCCAAACGTTTGACCTATTTAGCGATATAAGCCAAACGTTGACAAACGTTACGAAACAAATCCAAGTGTTTCACCTTTTTAGCGATTTGAGTCAAACAAGTACAAACGTTACGAAACAAATCCAAACATTTCACCTTTTTAGCGATTTAGGCCAAACGTTTACAAACGTTACAATATAAATCCAAACATTTCACCTATTTAGCGATTTACGCCAAACGTTTACAAATGTTACGAAACAAATCCAAAAGTTTCACCTTTTTAGCGATTTAAGTCAAACGTTTACAAAACGTAACAAAAAAAACTAAACGTTTAAAACGTTACGAAACAAATCCAAACGTTTCACATTTTTAGCGATTTAAGCCAAACATTTACAAATTTATGAAACAAAGCCTATAGTTTCATCTTTTTAGCAATTTAAGACAAAGGTTTACAAACATTTTAAAACAAATCCAAGCATTTCATCTTTTTAGCAATTTAAGCCAAACATTTACAAACGTTACGAAACAAATCTAAGCGTTTCATCTTTTATGCAATTTAAACCAAACGTTTACAAATGTGACGAAACAAATCCAAGCGTTTCCCCTTTTTAGCGATTTGAGCCAAACGCTTAGAAACCTGCAAAATAAATTTAAATGTTTCACCTTTTTAGCTATTTAAGCCAAACATTAAAAAGCTAATGAAACAAATGCAAATGTTTCACCTTTTTAGCAACTTAAGCCAAACGTTTACAAATGTTACGAATCAAATCCAAGCGTTTCCCTTTTTTAACAATTTAAGCCAAACGTTTACACCCATTACGAAACAAATCCAAGTGTTTCACCTTTTTAGCAATTTAACCCATACGTTTACAAACGTTACGAAACAAACCGAAAACGTTTCACCTTTTTAAACCAAACCTTTACAAACGATAAGAAACAAAACCAAGTGTTTCACCTATTCAGTAATTTCAGCCAAACGTTTACAAACGTTACGAAAGAAATCCAAACGTTCCACCTTTTTAGTGATTTAAGCCAAACGTTTACAAACGTTATGAAACAAAACCAAACAATTTACCTTCTTAGAAATTTAAGGCAAACTTTACAAAATAAAACAATCGTTTCACCTTTTTAGCGATTTAAGCCAAACGTTTCACCTTTTTAGCGATTTAAGCCAAACGTTAACAAATGTTTCGAAACAAATCCAAACTTTTCACCTTTTTTGCGATTTAAGCGAAACGTTTACAAACTTTATGAAACAAATCCAAACGTTTCACCTTTTTAACGATTTAAGCCAAACGTTTACAAATGTTACAAAATTAATCCAAACGTTTAAAACGTTACGAAACCCTTATTATGAATTTAAACCAAACGTTAACAAACGTTACGAAATAAATCCAAACGTTTCACCTTTTTAACGTTAAAACAAACTTTTACAAAAGATACAAAACAAATCCAAACGTTTCACATTTTTAGCGATTTAAGCCAAACGTTTAAAAACATTATGAAACAAAACCAAGCGTTTCACATTATTAGCAATTTAAGCCAAATGTTTACAAACGTTACGAAATAAATCCAAGCGTTTCACCTTTTTAGCAATTTAAGCCAAACGTTTACAAACGTTACGAAAAAAATCCAGGCGTTTCCCCTTTTTAGCAATATAAGCCAAACGTTTACAATTGTTACAAAACTGTCACGACCCAATTTCAGGAATCGTGACCGGCGCTAGGGTATGGGTATGGTTGTACCAAAACCCGTAGCAAGCCTCGCGGAAATCAAATACACATTTAAACCTGCACAAAACTGCTCGGGGGCAACCGAGACTCCAACCTAAGTCTAGCAATTTATTATACAGTTCTAACATAAATAACTTAAATATCTGAAATATTCCACAGCATGCTTTAAATATAATATAAAGTGTTCCAGAGTAAACATGCCAATAATAAATAGTCGATCAAATTCGACAATCCCAAAGTGTAATATTGAATGTAATATATAAACTAGTTCTACTGCGGTCTAAGAGTTCGAAAACAGTAACTAGTTTAAATAACATAAAAACCTCCGAGGAATCAAAAGAATCGGAGTGGACCAGCTTTCAAATCATAAACCTGGAAAATTTGGGAAAACAACGGGGTCAGATATACTGAGATGAGTTCGCAATACTATTTACATTTATTAAGTTTAAAACCCTTAAATCAAAACATTTTTATACTAATATAATATGATTATGGAAAAACAGTATTGAAATGATCCCAGCGTAAGTATGACATAGCATACCGATAAACCCAGAGTGGACGGGAACAAATCCTCGTCATATAAATATACCAGCGTAAGCAAGACTTTAGTCTGCCGTTTCCCAGAGTACTCACCGGTGCACACAGTCTCGATACAAGCCTATCGAGTAGCTCGTTTCAATCCAGATCCATAATCCGTAAAAACAGTTCACAAATATTTATAATATTAAAATACGATGCGGTACTTAATAAAGCGGTAAATAGCACTACAAACTCACTGCTTGCTTATCCACGTGATCTTGGCAAACAGCTAACCCTGCGTAGACTCCGAAGCACGAACAGTCGACAGGTCTAAAATAATAAATAGGTTAAAATCCGTTGACCCCTAACTCTAAGATCACTAGACACCACGTAGGACTAGCACAATTAAATAACCAGATAAATCACAGAAGAACACAATTCTCAAATAAATTATAATGCCGTAATTAATTCAAGACTATTGAGTTCGTACTTAAATCCAATCCGAAAATATTATTAAAATAATATTTAATTGATAAATAAAATCAATTCCTCAAATAGTGGGGTAGCCGAATTTCTTAAAACTACCAAGCTATCCCACAAGTCGGGCGACCCAAGTCTAACCCGACCCAACCATAAAACCAGAGTTATAAACCATAGTTTATAATTAATATTAAATAAAATATTAATTAATATCAAAATAGAACTCAATAGCTTGAAACCCAAGTAATTAAATATTACCGGCAATTATCTCAATTAATTAAATAACAAATAAAGCTAAAATATAAATTTAATTCCAAAGGCAATCTAAGCCAAAAAAATATCAATTTAACAATTATTCAAATATTATTTTTATGCCTTAAAAATAATATAATTAACTTGACAAACTTTTAAATAAAATAAAATCTCCAATACTTATTTAATATAGCCAATATAAAATTTTATGTATAACTATAATAAAATTAATATTTAATATAAACTTAAAATATTAATGCCCGGAGTAATTTCAATTTATAAATAATATTATTTTTTGAATTGCTAATTAATAAGTCAAAATCAAACCCGTAGATTAAAATTAAAACTAACTATTAAAAATCAAATGTAACTAGTTAGCAATTTAACCCTAGTAACTAATTCATTTCACTCATAACAATTTAATGACCAAAAGATTATTTTTGCCAAAACTAAAACCAAAGGAGCCAACCACCCCTTTACACATCACCATCATCTTCTATATTTGAACAAAACCAATTCTGCATTACAGAGCTTAAACCCGCCAACCATTGTTAACAATTTCAAATCCTAAAACAAGCTTGGAGATTATGAACTCAGCCAATTAAGAACAATATATCACCAATGTATTTCCTTAACAAGTTAAACAAAGTTTCATTCTTTTGATAAAAAGAAGCACGAAATTGAAAATAATAACCGAAAATCCAAACCAAAATAATAACGAATCAACAATGAGATACTAAACTGAGATGGAACAAATTACTACCATGACCAACAACTAATATAATTTAAACAGCAAAAATCATAGCCTAAGAGCCTAAATCAATTCAGCAGCAACATATATAAGCATTCGCAGTTTATAAACATCTAAAACGGCAAAACGGCGGCGAATAGTACGGGTTCGTTTACGTACCGTTTGACGAACGAAAGGTATAGAAACGTAGATGCGTGAGTCTACTTTCACGGGAAACAAACGGAATTGATTTCGACCTCCGAACGGCTGCCAAACGAATTGAAATCCCAAGAGGTCGATTTAAAACTCAAAAACAGAATTTACGTAAACGCGGCAACGGTTACAGCAATTACGAGAAAGATAACGTACCGTTGTGTGAAAACTAAGCTCGGACTTGTAGATGGCTGAGTCTACAATCTCAGGAATCAAACGGAACGAAATTTGGAGCTAAAACGAGAGAGTTATCACTTACGAACGGAGACGTTGTTTTCAGTTTAAAAACAGAGTTTCAAAGCTACAAACTTACTGAATTCCCACGACAATTTGGTGCAGAATTTCTGGAATGTTTTTGAGAGGAAAAGAGAGGCTAGGATTGATGGATATGTAGTGAACAATTTTGGTTTTCAAAACGTTTTAAAATAACAAAAGGATCGCTGGAAATCAGGAGCAGAAAACCGTCCCCCCTATCAATCCGTAGCAGGTCTCAAACGAGACCTGCATTTCCCGTACGAGACCAGGTCTCGGTTCAACGAGACCTGGTCCAACCAATTCCGGTTGGACCGAAACTCAACCCGGATTCTTTTTTTTTTTTTTAAATAAAAAAAATTTATTTTCGAAACCTGGACTTTAATTAACCTTTTTCGAACCCGGACTTAAAATTAAACCATTTCCGAATCGACTGATAAAATAAATTTAATTACATCGACAACTAAATTGTTACCGGAACTCGTAACTTAAACTTCAAAATTTTACGGGATATTACAAAAACAAATCCAAACATTTCACCTTTTTAGCGATTTAAGCCAAACGTTTACAACCGGTACGAAGCAAGTTCAAACGTTTCACCTTTTATTAGCAATTTAAGTCAAACGTTTACAAACGTTACGAAACTAATCCAAACGTTTCACCTTTTTAGCGATTTAAGCCAAACGTTTACTAACGTTAAAAAACAAATCGAAATGTTTCCCCTTTTTAGCGATTTAAGACAAACATTTGCAAACATTACGAAACAAATCCAAACGTTTCACCTTTTTAGCTATTTAAGTCAAACGTTTACAAAAGTTTCGAAACAAATCCAAACATTTCACCTTTTTAGCGATTCAAGCCAAACGTTTACAAACATTACGAAAAAAAATCCAAAAACTTAACCTTTTTAGCGATTTAAGCGAAACATTTAAAAACGTTACGAAACAAATCCAAACGTTTCACCTTTTTAGCGATTTTAGCAAAATGTTAACAAACATTATGAAACAAAATAAACGTTTATAAACGTTACGAAACAAATCCAAGCGTTTTGCCTTTTTAGCAATTTAAGCCAATCGTTTACAAATGTTATGAAACAAATCCAAGCATTTCACTTTTTTAGCAATTAAAGCAAAACGTTTAGTAACGTTACAAAACAAATCCAAACGTTACGAAACAAAACAAATTGTTTACAAACGTTACAAAACAAATCCAAGCGTTTCACCTTTTTAATTATTTAAGCCAAACATTTACAAAAGTTACGAAACAAATCCAGGAGGTTTACCTTTTTAGCAATTTAAACAAAATGTTTACAAATGTTCCGAAACAAATCCAAACGTTTCACTTTTTTAGCGATTTAAGCCAAACGTTTACAAACGTTACGAAACAAATCCTAACGTTGCACCTTTTTAGAAATTTAAGCCAAACTTTTACAAAGGTTAAGAAACAAATTCAAATATTTCACCTTATTAGCAATTTAAGCCAAACGTTTGCAAACGTTACGAAACAAATCCAAGCGTTTCACCTTTTTAGCGATTTAAGCCAAACGTTTACGAATGTTACGAAACAAATTAAATCAAGTGTTTCACCTTTTTAGCAATTTAAGCCAAACATTAACAAACATTACAAAACAAATCCAAGTGTTTCTCCTTTTTAGAAATTTATGCCAAACGTTACGAAACAAATCCAAACGTTTCCCCTTTTTAGCGAGTTAAGCCAAACGTTTACAAACGTTACGAAACAAAACCAAACGTTTAAAACGTTACGAAACAAATCCAAACGTTTCACATTTTTAGTGATTTAAGTCAAACGTTTACAAACGTTACGAAACAAATTAAACCAAGCGTTTCACCTTTTTAGCAATTTAAGCCAAACGTTTAAAAACATTACAAAACAAATCCAAACGTTTCTCCTTTTTAGCAATTTAAGCCAAATGTTTACAAACGTTACGAAACAAATCCTAGCGTTTCACCTTTTTAGCAATTTAAGACAAACGTTTACAAACGTTACGAAACAAATCCTAGCGTTTCACCTTTTTAGCAATTTAAGCCAATCGTTTACAAACGTTACGAAACAAATCCAAACGTTTCACCTTTTTAGCGATTTAAGCCAAATGTTTACAAACGTTACAAAACAAATCCAAACGTTAAACCATTTTAGCAATTTAAACCAAGCATTTACAAAATTTAAGAAACAAATTCAAATATTTCACCATATTAGCAATTTAAGCCAAACGTTTGCAAACGTTACGGAACAAATCCAAGCGTTTCACCTTTTTAGCAATATAAGGGAAACGTTTACAACGTTACAAAACAAATCCAAGCGTTTCACCTTTTTAGCAATTTAAGCCAAACATTTACAAACTTTACGAAACAAATCCAAGCGTTTCACCTTTTTAGCGAATTAAGCCAAACATTTACAAATGTTACGAAACAAATTAAACCAAGCGTTTCACCTTTTTAGCAATTTTAGACAAACGTTTACAAACATTACAAAATAAATCTAAGCGTTTCTCCTTTTTAGAAATTTATGCCAAACGTTTACAAACGTTACGAAACAAATCCAAACGTTTCACCTTTTTAAACGTTTACAAACGTTATGAAACAAATCGAAACGTTTCCTATTTTTAGCGATTTAAGCCAAACGTTTACAAACATTACGAAACAAAACCAAACGCTTAAAATGATACGAAACAAATCCAAACGTTTCACATTTTTAGCGATTTAAGTCAAATGTTTACAAACGTTACGAAACAAATTAAACCAAGCGTTTCCCCTTTTTAGCAATTTAAGCCAAACGTTTAAAAACATTACAAAACAAATCCAAGCGTTTCTCCTTTTTAGCAATTTAAGCCAGATGTTTACAAACGTTACGAAACAAATCCTAGCGTTTCACATTTTTAGCAATTTAAGCCACACGTTTACAAACGTTACGAAACAAATCCTAGCGTTACACCTTTTTAGCAATTTAAGCCAAACGTTTACAAACTTTATGAAACAAATCCAAACGTTTCCCCTTTTTAGCGATTTAGGCCAAACGTTTACAAACGTTGCGAAACAAATCCAAACGTTAAGCCTTTTTAGCAATTTAAGCCAAACGTATACAAACGTTATGAAATAAATCCAAACGTTTCCCTTTTTTAGCGATTTAAGCCAAACGTTTACAAACGTTTCGAAACAAATCCAAACGTTAAGCCATTTTAGCAATTTAAGCCAAACATTTACAAAGGTTAAGAAACAAATTCAAGTATTTCACTTTATTAGCAATTTAAGCCAAACGTTTGCAAACTTTACAAAACAAATTTAAGCTTTTCACCTTTTTAGCAATATAAGCCAAACGTTTACAAACGTTACGAAACAAATCCAAGCGTTTCACCTTTTTAGCAATTTAAGCCAAACATTTACAAACTTTATGAAACAAATCCAAATGTTTCACCTTTTTAGCGATTTAAGACAAACGTTTACAAACATTACAAAATTAATCCAAACGTTTAAAATTATACGAAAACCTTATTAGGAATTTAAGCCAAACGTTTACAAACGTTACGAAATAAATCCAAACGTTTCACCTTTTTAGCGTTAAAACAAACGTTTACAAAAGATATGAAACAAATCCAAAAGTTTCCCATTTTTAGCGATTTAAGCCAAACGTTTACAAACGTTACGAAACAAATTCAAACGTTTCACATTTTTAGTGATTTGAGCCAAACATTTAAAAACGTTACGAAACAAAACCAAGCGTTTCACCTTTTTAGCAGTTTAAGTCAAATGTTTACAAACGTTACGAAGCAAATCCAAGCATTTCACCTTTTTAGCAATTTAAGCCAAACGTTTACAAACGTTACGAAACAAATCCAGGCGTTTCACCTTTTTAGCAATATAAGCCAAACGTTTACAAATGTTACGAAACAAATCCAAACATTTCACCTTTTTAGCAATTTAAGCCAAACGTTTACAAACGGTACGAAACAAGTTCAAACGTTTCACCTTTTACTAGTGATTTAAGTCAAACGTTTACAAACGTTACGAAACTAATCCAAACGTTAAACCATTTTAGCAATTTAAACCAAGCATTTACAAAATTTAAGAAACAAATTCAAATATTTCACCTTATTAGCAATTTAAGCCAAACGTTTGCAAACGTTACGGAACAAATCCAAGCGTTTCACCTTTTTAGCAATATAAGGGAAACGTTTACAACGTTACAAAACAAATCCAAGCGTTTCACCTTTTTAGCAATTTAAGCCAAACATTTACAAACTTTACGAAACAAATCTAAGCGTTTCACCTTTTTAGCGAATTAAGCCAAACATTTACAAATGTTACGAAACAAATTAAACCAAGCGTTTCACCTTTTTAGCAATTTTAGACAAACGTTTACAAACATTACAAAATAAATCTAAGCGTTTCTCCTTTTTAGAAATTTATGCCAAACGTTTACAAACGTTACGAAACAAATCCAAACGTTTCACCTTTTTAAACGTTTACAAACGTTATGAAACAAATCGAAACGTTTCCTATTTTTAGCGATTTAAGCCAAACGTTTACAAACATTACGAAACAAAACCAAACGCTTAAAATGATACGAAACAAATCCAAATGTTTCACATTTTTAGCGATTTAAGTCAAACGTTTACAAACGTTATGAAACAAATTAAACCAAGCGTTTCACCTTTTTAGCAATTTAAGCCAAACGTTTAAAAACATTACAAAACAAATCCAAGCGTTTCTCCTTTTTAGCAATTTAAGCCAGATGTTTACAAACGTTACGAAACAAATCCTAGCGTTTCACATTTTTAGCAATTTAAGCCAAACGTTTACAAACGTTACGAAACAAATCCTAGCGTTACACCTTTTTAGCAATTTAAGCCAAACGTTTACAAACTTTTTGAAACAAATCCAAACGTTTCCCCTTTTTAGCGATTTAGGCCAAACGTTTACAAACGTTGCGACACAAATCCAAACGTTAAGCCTTTTTAGCAATTTAAGCCAAACGTATACAAACGTTATGAAATAAATCCAAACGTTTCCCTTTTTTAGCGATTTAAGCCAAACGTTTACAAACGTTTCGAAACAAATCCAAAAGTTAAGCCATTTTAGCAATTTAAGCCAAACATTTACAAAGGTTAAGAAACAAATTCAAGTATTTCACTTTATTAGCAATTTAAGCCAAACGTTTGCAAACTTTACAAAACAAATTTAAGCTTTTCACCTTTTTAGCAATATAAGCCAAACGTTTACAAACGTTACGAAACAAATCCAAGCGTTTCACCTTTTTAGCAATTTAAGCCAAACATTTACAAACTTTATGAAACAAATCCAAATGTTTCACCTTTTTAGCGATTTAAGACAAACGTTTACAAACATTACAAAATTAATCCAAACGTTTAAAATTATACGAAAACCTTATTAGGAATTTAAGCCAAACGTTTACAAACGTTACGAAATAAATCCAATCGTTTCACCTTTTTAGCGTTAAAACAAACGTTTACAAAAGATATGAAACAAATCCAAAAGTTTCCCATTTTTAGCGATTTAAGCCAAACGTTTACAAACGTTACGAAACAAATTCAAACGTTTCACATTTTTAGTGATTTGAGCCAAACATTTAAAAACGTTACGAAACAAAACCAAGCGTTTCACCTTTTTAGCAGTTTAAGTCAAATGTTTACAAACGTTACGAAGCAAATCCAAGCATTTCACCTTTTTAGCAATTTAAGCCAAACGTTTACAAACGTTACGAAACAAATCCAGGCGTTTCACCTTTTTAGCAATATAAGCCAAACGTTTACAAATGTTACGAAACAAATCCAAACATTTCACCTTTTTAGCAATTTAAGCCAAACGTCTACAAACGGTACGAAACAAGTTCAAACGTTTCACCTTTTACTAGTGATTTAAGTCAAACGTTTACAAACGTTACGAAACTAATCCAAACGTTTCACCTTTTTAGCGATTTAATCCAAACGTTTACTTACGTTATAAAACAAATCGATACGTTTCCCCTTTTTAATGATTTAAGCCAAACATTTGCAAACGTTACGAAACAAATTCAAACGTTTCATGTTTTTAGCTATTTAAGCCAAACGTTTACAAAAGTTTCGAAACAAATCCAAAAGTTTCTCCTGTTTAGCGATTTAAGCCAAACATTTACAAATATTACGAAACAAATCCAAACGTTTAACCTTTTTAGCGATTTAAGCCAAACATTTAAAAACGTTACGAAACAAATCCAAACGTTTCACCTTTTTAGCGATTTTAGCCAAATGTCAACAAACATTACGAAACAAAACTAAACGTTTACAAACGTTACGAAACGAATCCAAGCGTTTCACCTTTTGAGGAATTTAAGCCAAACGTTTACAAATGTTATGAAACAAATCCAAGCATTTCACCTTTTTAGCAATTAAAGCAAAACGTTTACAAATGTTACAAAACAATTCCAAACGTTACGAAACAAAAAATATATTTACAGACATTACGAAACAAATCCAAGCGTTTAACCTTTTTAGAAATTTAAGCCAAACGTTTACAAAAGTTACAAAACAAATCCAAGAGGTTTATCTTTTTAGTAATTTAAATAAAACGTTTACAAATGTTCCAAAACAAATCCAAACGTTTCACTTTTTTAGCGATTTAAGCCAAACGTTTAGAAACGTTACGAAACAAATCCTAACGTTGCACCTTTTTAGCAATTTAAGCCAAACATTTACAAAGGTTAAGAAACAAATTAAAATATTTCACCTTATTAGTAATTTAAGCCAAACGTTTGCAAAAGTTACGAAACAAATCAAAGCGTTTCACCTTTTTAGCAATATAAGCCAAACGTTTACAAACGTTACGAAACAAATCCAAGCGTTTTACCTTTTTAGCAATTTAAGCCAAACATTTACAAACTTTACGAAACAATTCCAACCATTTCACCTTTTTAGCGATTTAAGCCAAACGTTTACAAATGTTATGAAACAAATTAAACCAAGTGTTTCACCTTTTTAGCAATTTAAGCCAAACATATACAAACATTAAAAAACAAATCCAAGCGTTTCTCCTTTTTAGAAATATATGCCAAACGTTTACAAACGTTACGAAACAAATCCAAACGTTTCCCCTTTTTAGCGATTTAAGCCAAACGTTTTCCATTTTTAGCTATTTAAGCCAAATGTTAACAAACGTTACGAAACTAAACCAAACGTTTAAAACGTTACGAAATAAATCCAAACGTTTCACATTTTTAGCGATTTAAGTCAAACGTTTACAAACGTTACGAAACAACTTAAACCAAGCGTTTCACCTTTTTAGAAATTTAAGCCAAACGTTTAAAAATATTACAAAACAAATCCAAGCGTTTCTCCTTTTTTGCAAATTAAGCCAAATGTTTACAAACGTAACAAAACAAATCCTAGTGTTTAACCTTTTTAGAAATTGAAGCCAAACATTTACAAACGTTACGAAAGAAATCCTAGCGTTTCACCTATTTAGCAATTTAGGCCAATCGTTTACAAACGTTACGAAACAAATCCAAACGTTTCATCTATTTAGCGATTTAAGCCAAAAGTTTCGAAACGTTACGAAATAAATCCAAACGTTAAACCTTTTTAGCAATTTAAGCCAAACATTTTCAATGGTTAAGAAACAAATTCAAATATTTCACCTTATTAGCAATTTAAGCCAAACGTTTGCAAACGTTACGAAACAAATCAAAGCGTTTCACCTTTTTAGCAATATAAGCCAAACGTTTACAAACGTTACAAAACAAATCCAAGCGTTTCTCCTTTTTAGCAATTTAAGCCAAACAATTACAAACTTTACGAAACAAATCCAAGCGTTTAACCTTTTTAGCAATTTAAGCCAAACGTTTACAAATGTTACAAAACAAATTAAACCAAGCGTTTCACCTTTTTATCAATTTAAGCCAAACGTTTACAAACATTACAAAACAAATCCAAGCGTTTCTCCTTTTTAGCAATTTAAGCCAAACGTTTACAAACGTTACGAAACAAATCCAAATATTTCACCTTTTTAGCGATTTAAGCCAAACGTTTACAAACGTTACAAAACAAATTGAAATGTTTCCCATTTTTAGCGATTTAAGCCAAAGGTTTACAAACGTTATGAAACAAAACCAAATGTTTAAAATGTTACGAAACAAATCCAAATGTTTCACCTATTTAGCGATTTAAGTCAAACATTTACAAACGTTACGAAACAAATTAAACCAAGCATTTCACCTTTTTAGCAATTTAAGCCAAACGTTTACAAACGTTCCGAAACAAATCCAGGCGTTTCACCTTTTTAGCAATATAAGCAAAACGTTTACAAATGTTACGAAACAAATACAAACATTTCACCTTTTTAGCAATTTAAGCCAAACGTTTACAAACGGTACGAAACAAGTTCAAACGTTTCACCTTTTACTAGCGATTTAAGTCAAACGTTTACAAACGTTACGAAACTAATCCAAACGTTTCACCTTTTTAGCAATTTAAGCCAAACAATTACAAACTTTACGAAACAAATCCAAGCGTTTAACCTTTTTAGCAATTTAAGCCAAACGTTTACAAATGTTACAAAACAAATTAAACCAAGCGTTTCACCTTTTTATCAATTTAAGCCAAACGTTTACAAACATTACAAAACAAATCCAAGCGTTTCTCCTTTTTAGCAATTTAAGCCAAACGTTTACAAACGTTACGAAACAAATCCAAAGATTTCACGTTTTTAGCGATTTAAGCCAAACGTTTAGAAACGTTAGAAAACAAATTGAAACGTTTCCCATTTTTAGCGATTTAAGTCAAAGGTTTACAAACGTTATCAAACAAAACCAAATGTTTAAAATGTTACGAAACAAATCCAAATGTTTCACTTATTGAGCGATTTAAGTCAAACATTTACAAACGTTACGAAACAAATTAAACCAAGCATTTCACCTTTTTAGCAATTTAAGCCAAACGTTTAAAAACATTACAAAACAAATCCAAGCGTGTCTCCTTTTTAGCAATTTAAGCCAAATGTTTACAAACGTTACGGAACAAATCCTAGCGTTTCACATTTTTAGCAATTTAAGTCAAACGTTTACAAACGTTACGAAATAAATCCTAGCGTTTCACCTTTTTAAATTTAAGCCAATCGTTTACAAACGTTACTAAACAAATCCAAATGTTTCAACTTTTTAGCGATATAAACCAAACGTTTACAATCTTTACGAAACAAATCCAAACGTTAAACCTTTTTAGAAATTTAAGCCAAACATTTACAAAGGTTAAGAAACAAATTCAAATATTTCACCTTATTAGAAATTTAAGCCAAACGTTTGCAAACTTATGAAACAAATTCAAGCATTTAACCTTTTTAGTAATATAAGCCAAACGTTTGCAAACGTTATGAAATAAATCCAAGCGTTTCACCTTTTTAGCAATTTAAGCCAAACATTTACAAATTTTATGAAACAAATCCAAATGTTTCACCTTTTTAGCGATTTAAGCCAAATGTTTACAACCGCTACGAAACAAACCCGAACGTTTCAGCGTTTTAGCAATTTAAGCCAAACATTCACAAACGTTACGAAACAAATCCAAACGTTTGACCTATTTAGCGATATAAGCCAAACGTTGACAAACATTTCGAAACAAATCCAAGCGTTTCACCTTTTTAGCGATTTCAGTCAAACAAGTACAAACGTTACGAAACAAATCCAAACATTTCACCTTTTTAGCGATTTAGGCCAAACGTTTACAAACGTTACGATATAAATCAAACGTTTCACCTATTTAGCGATTTACGCCAAACGTTTACAAATGTTTCGAAACAAATCCAAAAGTTTCACCTTTTTAGCGATTTAAGCCAAACGTTTACAAAACATTACAAAAAAAAAACTAAACGTTTCAAACGTTACGAAATAAATCCAAACGTTTCACATTTTTAGAGATTTAAGCCAAACATTTACAAATTTATGAAACAAAGCCTATAGTTTCACCTTTTTAGCAATTTAAGACAAAGGTTTACAAACATTTCAAAACAAATCCAAGCATTTCATCTTTTTAGCAATTTAAGCCAAATATTTACAAACGTTACGAAACAAATCTAAGCGTTTCATCTTTTATGCAATTTAAACTAAACGTTTACAAATGTTACGAAACAAATCCAAGCGTTTCCCCTTTTTAGCGATTTGAGCCAAACGCTTAGAAACCTGCGATATAAATTTAAATGTTTCACCTTTTTAGCTATTTAAGCCAAACATTTACAAAGGTTATGAAACAAATGCAAATGTTTCACCTTTTTAGCAATTTAAGCCAAACGTTTACAAATGTTACGAATCAAATCCAAGCGTTTCACTTTTTTAACAATTTAAGCCAAACGTTTACAACCATTACGAAACAAATCCAAGTGTTTCGCCTTTTTAGCAATTTAACCCAAACGTTTACAAACGTTACGAAACAAATCCAAAACGTTTCACCTTTTTAAACGAAACCTTTACAAACGATAAGAAACAAAACCAAGTGTTTCACCTATTCAGTAATTTAAGCCAAACGTTTACAAACGTTACGAAACAAATCCAAACGTTCCACCTTTTTAGTGATCTAAGCCAAAAGTTTACAAATGTTATGAAACAAAACCAAACAATTTACCTTTTTAGCAATTTAAGGGAAACTTTACAAAATAAATCAATCGTTTCACCTTTTTTGCGATTTAAGCCAAACTTTTCACCTTTTTAGCGATTTAAGCCAAACGTTAACAAATGTTTCGAAACAAATCCAAACTTTTCACCTTTTTTGCGATTTAAGCGAAACGTTTGCAAACTTTATGAAACAAATCCAAACGTTTCCCCTCTCTAATGATTTAAGCCAAACGTTTACAAATGTTACAAAATTAATCCAAACATTTAAAACGTTACGAAACCCTTATTATGAATTTAAACCAAACGTTAACAAACGTTACGAAATAAATCTAAAGGTTTCACCTTTTTAACGTTAAAACAAACGTTTACAAACATTATGAAACAAAACCAAGCGTTTCACATTTTTAGCAATTTAAGCCAAATGTTTACAAACGATATGAAACAAATCCAAGCGTTTTACCTTTTTATCAATTTAAGCCAAACGTTTACAAACGTTACGAAAAAAATCCAGGCGTTTCACCTTTTTAGCAATATAAGCCAAACGTTTACAAATGTTACGAAACAAATCCAAACATTTGCCCTTTTTAGCGATTGAAGCCAAACCTTTACAACCGGTACAAAGCAAGTTCAAACGTTTCACCTTTTTATAGCAATTTAAGTCAAACGTTTACAAACGTTACGAAACTAATCCAAACGTTTCACCTTTTTAGCGATTTAAGCCAAACGTTTACTAACTTTACAAAACAAATCGAAATGTTTCCCCTTTTTAGCGATTTAAGACAAACATTTGCAAACATTACGAAACAAATCCAAACGTTTCACCTTTTTAGCTATTTAAGCCAAACGTTTACAAAAGTTTCGAAACAAATCCAAACGTTTCACCTTTTTAGCGATTCAAGCCAAACGTTTACAAACATTACGAAACAAATCCAAACACTTAACCTTTTTAGCGATTTAAGCGAAACATTTAAAAACGTTACGAAACAAATCCAAATGTTTCACCTTTTTAGCGATTTTAGCAAAATGTTAACAAACATTACGAAACAAAACTAAACGTTTATAAACGTTACGAAATAAATCCAAGCGTTTCGCCTTTTTAGCAATTTAAGCCAAATGTTTACAAATGTTATGAAACAAATCCAAGCATTTAACTTTTTAGCAATTAAAGCAAAACGTTTAGTAACGTTACAAAACAAATCCAAATGTTACGAAACAAAAAAAAATGTTTACAAATGTTACGAAACAAATCCAAGCGTTTCACCTTTTTAAAAATTTAAGCCAAACATTTACAAACGTTACGAAACAAATCCAAGAGGTTCTCCTTTTTAGCAATTTAAACAAAATGTTTACAAATGTTCCGAAACAAATCCAAACGTTTCATTTTTTTAGCGATTTAAGCCAAACGTTTACAAACGTTACGAAACAAATCATAACGTTGCACCTTTTTAAAAATTTAAGCTAAACATTTACAAAGGTTAAGAAACAAATTCAAATATTTCACCTTGTTAGCAATTTAAGCCAAACGTTTGCAAACGTTACGAAACAAATCCAAGCGTTTCACCTTTTTTGCAATATAAGCCGAACGTTTACAAACGTTACGAAACAAATCCAACCGTTTTACCTTTTTAGCAATTTATGCCAAACATTTACAAATTTTACAAAACAAATCCAAGCGTTTCACCTTTTTAGCGATTTAAGCCAAACGTTTACGAATGTTACGAAACAAATTAAACCAAGTGTTTCACCTTTTTAGCAATTTAAGCCAAACATTAACAAACATTACAAAACAAATCCAAGTGTTTCTCCTTTTTAGAAATTTATGCCAAACGTTTACAAACGTTATGAAACAAATCCAAACGTTTCCCCTTTTTAGCGAGTTAAGCCAAACGTTTACAAACGTTATGAAACAAAACCAAACGTTTAAAACGTTACGAAACAAATCCAAACGTTTCACATTTTTAGCGATTTAAGTGAAACGTTTACAAACGTTACGAAACAAATTAAACCAAGCGTTTCACCTTTTTAGCAATTTAAGCCAAACGTTTAAAAACATTACAAAACAAATCCAAGCGTTTCTCCTTATTAGCAATTTAAGCCAAATGTTTACAAACGTTACGAAACAAATCCTAGCTTTTCACCTTTTTAGCAATTTAAGACAAACGTTTACAAACGTTACAAAACAAATCCTAGCGTTTCACCTTTTTAGCAATTTAAGCCAATCGTTTACAAACGTTACGAAACAAATCCAAACGTCTCACCTTTTTAGCGATTTAAGCCAAACGTTTACAAACTTTACGAAACAAATCCAAACGTTAAACCATTTTAGCAATTTAAACCAAGCATTTACAAAGTTTAAGAAACAAATTCAAATATTTCACCTTATTAGCAATTTAAGCCAAACGTTTGCAAACGTTACGGAACAAATCCAAGCGTTTCACCTTTTTAGCAATATAAGTGAAACGTTTACAACGTTACAAAACAAATCCAAGCGTTTCACCTTTTTAGCAATTTAAGCCAAACATTTACAAACTTTACGAAACAAATCCAAGCGTTTCACCTTTTTAGCGATTTAAGCCAAACATTTACAAATGTTACGAAACAAATTAAACCAAGCGTTTCACCTTTTTAGCAATTTTAGACAAACGTTTACAAACATTACAAAATAAATCCAAGCGTTTCTCCTTTTTTTGAAATTTATGCCAAACGTTTACACACGTTACGAAACAAATCCAAACGTTTGACCTTTTTAGCGATTTAAGGCAAACGTTTACAAACGTTATGAAACAAATCGAAACGTTTCTCATTTTTAGCGATTTAATCCAAACGTTTACAAACATTACGAAACAAAACCAAACGCTTAAAACGATACGAAACAAATCCAAACGTTTCACATTTTTAGCGATTTAAGTCAAACGTTTACAAACGTTGCGAAACAAATTAAACCAAGCGTTTCACCTTTTCAGCAATTTAAGCCAAACGTTTAAAAACATTACAAAACAAATCCAAGCGTTTCTTTTTTTTAGCAATTTAAGCCAAATGTTTACAAACGTTACGAAACAAATCCTAGCGTTTAACATTTTTAGCAATTTAAACCAAACGTTTACAAACGTTACGAAACAAATCCTAGCGTTTCACCTTTTTAGCAATTTAAGCCAAACGTTTACAAATTTTATGAAACAAATCCAAACGTTTCCCCTTTTTAGCAATTTAATCCAAACGTTTACAAACGTTACGAAACAAATCCAAACGTTAAGCCTTTTTAGCAATTTAAGCCAAACGTATACAAACGTTATGAAACAAATCCAAACGTTTCCCTTTTTTAGCGATTTAAGCCAAACGTTTACAAACGTTGCGAAACAAATCCAAACGTTAAGCCATTTTAGCAATTTAAGCCAAACATTTACAAAGGTTAAGAAACAAATTCAAATATTTCACTTTATTAGCAATTTAAGCCAAACGTTTACAAACTTTACAAAACAAATTCAAGCGTTTCACCTTTTTAGCAATATCAGCCAAACGTTAACAAACGCTACGAAACAAATCCAAGCGTTTCACCTTTTTAGCAATTTAAGCCAAACATTTACAAACTTTATGAAACAAATCCAAATGTTTCCCCTTTTTAGCGATTTAAGACAAACGTTTACAAATGTTACAAAATTAATCCAAACGTTTAAAATTTTACGAAAACCTTATTAGGAATTTAAGCCAAACGTTTACAAACGTTACGAAATAAATCCAAATGTTTCACCTTTTTAGAGTTAAAACTAACGTTTACAAAAGATACGAAACAAATCCAAAAGTTTCCCATTTTCAGCGATCTAAGCCAAACGTTTACAAACGTTACGAAACAAATTCAAACGTTTCACATTTTTAGTGATTTAAGCCAAACATTTAAAAACGTTACGAAACAAAACCAAGCGTTTCACCTTTTTAGCAGTTTAAGTCAAATGTTTACAAACGTTACAAAGCAAATCCAAGCATTTCACCTTTTTAGCAATTTAAGCCAAACGTTTACAAACGTTACGAAACAAATCCAGGCGTTTCACCTTTTTAGCAATATAAGACAAACGTTTACAAACGTTACGAAACAAATCCAGGCGTTTCACCTTTTTAGCAATATAAGACAAACGTTTACAAATGTTATGAAACAAATACAAACATTTCACCTTTTTAGCGATTTAAGCCAAACGTTTACAAACGGTACGAAAAAAGTTCAAACGTTTCACCTTTTACTAGCGATTTAAATCAAACGTTTACAAACGTTACGAAACTAATCCAAACGTTAAACGTTTACTAACGTTATAAAACAAATCGCTACGTTTCCCCTTTTTAATGATTTAAGCCAAACATTTTCAAACGTTACGAAACAAATCCAAACGTTTCACGTTTTTAGCTATTTAGGCCAAACGTTTACAAAAGTTTCTCCTTTTTAGCAATTTAAGCCAAACATTTACAAATATTGCGAAACAAATCCAAACGTTTAACCTTTTTAGCGATTTAAGCCAAACATTTAAAAACGTTACGAAACAAATCCAAACGTTTCACCTTTTTAGCGATTCTAGCCAAATGTCAACAAACATTACGAAACAAAACTAAACATTTACAAACGTTACGAAACAAATCCAAGCGTTTCACTTTTTTAGCAATTTAAGCCAAACGTTTACAAATGTTATGAAACAAATCCAAGCATTTCACTTTTTTAGCAATTAAAGCAAAACATTTACAAACGTTACAAAACAATTCAAAACGTTACGAAACAAAAAAAAATATTTACAAACGTTACGAAACAAATCCAAGCGTTTAACCTATTTAGAAATTAAAGCCAAACATTCCGAAACAAATCCAAGAGGTTCACCTATTTAGTAATTTAAATAAAACGTTTACGAATGTTCCAAAACAAATCCAAACGTTTCACTTTTTTAGCTATTTAAGCCAAACGTTTAGAAACGTTACGAAACAAATCCTAACGTTGCACCTTTTTAGCAATTTAAGCCAAACATTTACAAAGGTTAAGAAACAAATTAAAATATTTCACCTTATTAGTAATTTAAGCCAAACTTTTGCAAAAGTTACGAAACAAATCAAAGCTTTTCACCTTTTTAGCAATATAAGCCAAACGTTTACAAACGTTACGAAACAAATCCAAGCGTTTTAACTTTTTAGCAATTTAAGCCAAACATTTACAAACTTTACGAAATAATTCCAACTGTTTCACCTTTTTAGCGATTTAAGCCAAACGTTTACAAATGTTATGAAACAAATTAAACCAAGTGTTTCACCTTTTTAGCAATTTAAGCCAAACATATACAAACATTACAAAACAAATCCAAGCGTTTCTCCTTTTTAGAAATATATGCCAAACATTTACAAACGTTACGAAACAAATCCAAACGTTTCCCCTTTTTAGCGATTTAAGCCAAACGTTTTCCATTTTTAGCGATTTAAGCCAAATGTTTACAAACGTTACGAAACTAAACCAAACGTTTAAAACGTTACGAAACAAATCCAAACGTTTCACATTTTTAGTGATTTAAGTCAAACGTTTACAAACGTTACAAACAAATTAAACCAAGTGTTTCACCTTTTTAGAAATTTAAGCCAAACGTTTAAAAACATTACAAAACAAATCCAAGCGTTTCTCCTTTTTTGCAAATTAAGCCAAATGTTTACAAACGTAACAAAACAAATCCTAGGGTTTCACCTTTTTAGAAATTGAAGCCAAACGTTTACAAACTTTACGAAAGAAATCCTAGCGTTTCACATTTTTAGCAATTTAAGCCAATCGTTTACAAACGTTACGAAACAAATCCGAACGTTTTACCTATTTAGCGATTTAAGCCAAAAGTTTCGAAACGTTACGAAATAAATCCAAACGTTAAACCTTTTTAGCAATTTAAGCCAAACATTTACAATGGTTAAGATACAAATTCAAATATTTCACCTTATTAGCAATTTAAGCCAAACGTTTGCAAACGTTACGAAACAAATCAAAGCGTTTCACCTTTGTAGCAATATAAGCCAAACGTTTACAAACGTTACAAAACAAATCCAAGTGTTTCTCCTTTTTAGCAATTTAAGCCAAACATTTACAAACTTTACGAAACAAATCCAAGCGTTTAACCTTTTTAGCAATTTAAGCCAAACGTTTACAAATGTTACAAAACAAATTAAACCAAGCGTTTCACCTTTTTATCAATTTAAGCCAAACGTTTACAAACATTACAAATCAAATCCAAGCGTTTCTCCTTTTTAGCAATTTAAGCCAAACATTTACAAATGTTACGAAACAAATCCAAAGATTTCACCTTTTTAGCGATTTAAGCCAAACGTTTACAAACGTTACAAAACAAATCGAAACGTTTCCCATTTTTAGCGATTTAAGCTAAACGTTTACAAACATTATGAAACAAAACCAAATGTTTAAAATGTTACGAAACAAATCCAAATGTTTCACCTTTTTTGCGATTTAAGTCAAACATTTACAAACGTTACGAAACAAATTAAACCAAACGTTTCACCATTTTAGCAATTTAAGCCAAATGTTTAAAACCATTACAAAACAAATCCAAGCGTTTCTCCTTTTTAGCAATTTAAGTGAAATGTTTACAAACGTTACGAAACAAATCCTAGCGTTTCACATTTTTAGCAATTTAAGCCAAACGTTTACAAACGTTACGAAATAAATCCTGGCGTTTCACCTTTTTAGCAATTTAAGCCAAACGTTTCCAAACGTTACGAAACAAATCCAAACGTTTCACCTTTTTAGCGATTTAAGCCAAACGTTTACTAACGTTATAAAACAAATCGATACGTTTCCCCTTTTTAATGATTTAAGCCAAACATTTGCAAACTTTACTAAGCAAATTCAAACGTTTCACGTTTTTAGCTATTTAGGCCAAACGTTTACAAAAGTTTTGAAACAAATCCAAAAGTTTCTCCTTTTTAGCGATTTAAGCCAAACATTTACAAATATTACGAAACAAATCCAAACGTTTAACCTTTTTAGCGATTTAAGCCAAACATTTAAAAACGTTACGAAACAAATCCAAACGTTTCACCTTTTTAGCGATTTTAGCCAAATGTCAACAAACATTACGAAACAAAACTAAACGTTTACAAACGTTACGAAACAAATCCAAGTGTTTCACTTTTTTAGCAATTTAAGCCAAACGTTTACAAATGTTATGAAACAAATCCAAGCATTTCACTTTTTTAGCAATTAAAGCAAAACGTTTACAAACGTTACAAAACAATTCCAAACGTTACGAAACTAAAAAAATATTTACAAACGTTACGAAACAAATCCAAGCGTTTAAACTTTTTACAAATTTAAGCCAAACGTTTACAAACGTTCCGAAACAAATCCAAGAGGTTCACCTTCGTAGTAATTTAAATAAAACGTTTACAAATGTTCCAAAACAAATCTAAACGTTTCACTTTTTTAGCTATTTAAGCCAAACGTTTAGAAACGTTACGAAACAAATCCTAACGTTGCACCTTTTTAGCAATTTAAGCCAAACATTTACAAAGGTTAGGAAACAAATTAAAATATTTCACCTTATTAGTAATTTAAGCCAAACGTTTGCAAAAGTTACGAAACAAATCAAAGCGTTTCACCTTTTTAGCAATATAAGCCAAACGTTTACAAACGTTACGAAACAAATCCAAGCGTTTTACCTTTTTAGCAATTTAAGCCAAACATTTACAAACTTTACGAAAAAATTCCAAGCGTTTCACCTTTTTAGCGATTTAAGCCAAACGTTTACAAATGTTACGAAACAAATTAAACCAAGCGTTTCACCTTTTTACCAATTTAAGCCAAACATATACAAACATTACAAAACAAATCCAAACGTTTCTCCTTTTTAGAAATATATGCCAAACGTTTACAAACGTTACGAAACAAATCCAAACGTTTCCCCTTTTTAGCGATTTAAGCCAAACGTTTTCCATTTTTAGCGATTTAAGCCAAATGTTTACAAACGTTACAAAACTAAACCAAACGTTTAAAACGTTACGAAACAAATCCAAACGTTTCACATTTTTAGCGATTTAAGTCAAACGTTGACAAACGTTACGAACAAATTAAACCAAGTGTTTCACCTTTTTAGAAATTTAAGCCAAACGTTTAAAAACATTACAAAACAAATCCAAGCGTTTCTCCTTTTTTGCAAATTAAGCCAAATGTTTACAAACGTAGCAAAACAAATCCTAGGATTTCACCTTTTTAGAAATTGAAGCGAAACGTTTAAAAACTTTACGAAAGAAATCCTAGCGTTTCACATTTTTAGCAATTTAAGCCAATCGTTTACAAATGTTACTAAACAAATCCGAACGTTTTACCTATTTAGCGATTTAAGCCAAAAGTTTCGAAACGTTACGAAATAAATCCAAACGTTAAACCTTTTTAGCAATTTAAGCCAAACATTTACAATGGTTAAGAAACAAATTCAAATATTTAACCTTATTAGCAATTTAAGCCAAACGTTTGCAAACGTTACGAAACAAATCAAAGCGTTTCACCTTTTTAGCAATATAAGCCAAACGTTTACAAACGTTACAAAACAAATCCAAGCGTTTCTCCTTTTTAGCAATTTAATCCAAACATTTATAAACTTTACGAAACAAATCCAAGCGTTTAACCTTTTTAGCAATTTAAGCCAAACGTTTACAAATGTTACAAAACAAATTAAACCAAGCGTTTCACCTTTTTATCAATTTAAGCCAAACGATTACAAACATTACAAAACAAATCCAAGCGTTTCTCCTTTTTAGCAATTTAAGCCAAACGTTTACAAATGTTACGAAACAAATCCAAAGATTTCACCTTTTTAGCGATTTAAGTCAAACGTTTACAAACGTTACAAAACAAATCAAAACGTTTCCCATTATTAGCGATTTAAGTCAAACGTTTACAAACGTTATGAAACAAAACCAAATGTTTAAAATGTTACGAAACAAATCTAAATGTTTCACCTTTTTAGCGATTTAAGTCAAACATTTACAAAACGTTACGAAACAAATTAAACCAAGCGTTTCACCTTTTTAGCAATTTAAGCCAAACGTTTAAAAAGATTACAAAACAAATCCAAGCGTTTCTCCTTTTTAGAAATTTAAGCGAAATGTTTACAAACGTTACGAAACAAATCCTAGCGTTTCACATTTTTAGCAATTTAAGCCAAACGTTTACAAACGTTACGAAATAAATCCTGGCGTTTCACCTTTTTAGCAATTTAAGCCAAACGTTTACAAACTATACGAAACAAATCCAAACGTTTCAACTTTTTAGCGATTTAAGCCAAACGTTTACAAACTTTACGAAACAAATCCAAACGTTAAACCTTTTTAGAAATTTAAGCCAAACATTTGCAAAGGTTAAGAAACAAATTCAAATATTTCACCTTATTAGAAATTTAAGCCAAACGTTTGCAAACTTATGAAACAAATTCAAGCATTTCACCTTTTTAGTAATATAAGCCAAACGTTTGCAAACGTTACGAAATAAATCCAAGTGTTTCACCTTTTTAGCAATTTAAGCCAAACATTTACAAATTTTATGAATCAAATCCAAATGTTTCACCTTTTTAGCGATTTAAGCCAAATGTTTACAACCGCTACGAAACAAATCCAAACGTTTCAGCGTTTTAGCAATTTAAGCCAAACATTCACAAACGTTACGAAACAAATCCAAACGTTTGACCTATTTAGCGATATAAGCCAAACGTTGACAAACGTTACGAAAGAAATCCAAGCGTTTCACCTTTTTAGCGATTTGAGTCAAACAAGTACAAACGTTACGAAACAAATCCAAACATTTCACCTTTTTAGCGATTTAGGCCAAACATTTACAAACGTTACGATATAAATCCAAACGTTTCACCTATTTAGCGATTTACGCCAAACGTTTACAAATGTTACGAAAGAAATCCAAAAGTTTCACCTTTTTAGCGATTTAAGCCAAACGTTTACAAAACGTTACAAAAAAAACCAAACGTTTAAAACATTACGAAACAAATCCAAACTTTTCACATTTTTAGTGATTTAAGCCAAACATTTACAAATTTATGAAACAAAGCCTATAGTTTCACCTTTTTAGCAATTTAAGAGAAAGGTTTACAAACATTTCAAAACAAATCCAAGCATTTCATCTTTTTAGCAATTTAAGCCAAACATTTACAAACTTTACGAAACAAATCTAAGCGTTTCATCTTTTATGCAATTTAAACCAAACGTTTACAAATGTTACGAAACAAATCCAAGCGTTTTCCCTTTTTAGCGATATGAGCCAAATGCTTAGAAACCTACGAAATAAATTTAAAAGTTTCACATTTTTAGCTATTTAAGCCAAATATTTACAAAGGTTATGAAACAAATGCAAATGTTTCACCTTTTTAGCAATTTAAGCCACACGTTTACAAATGTTACGAATCAAATCCAAGAGTTCACTTTTTTAACAATTTAAGTCAAACGTTTACAACCATTACGAAACAAATCCAAGTGTTTCACCTTTTTAGCAATTTAACCCAAACATTTACAAACGTTACGAAATAAATCCAAAACCTTTCACCTTTTAAACCAAACCTTTACAAACGATAAGAAACAAAACCAAGTGTTTCACCTATTCAGTAATTTAAAGCAAACATTTACAAACGTTATGAAACAAATCCAATTGTTCACCTTTTTGTAAATTTAAGCCAAACGTTTACAAACGTTACGAAACAAATCCAAACGTTTTACCTTTTTAGCGATTTAAGCCAAACGTTTACAAACGTTAATAAACAATTCCAAACATTTCACCTTTTTAGCGATTTAAGCCAAACATTTACAAACGTTACGAAAAAAAACAAAACATTACACCTTTTTAACAATTTAAGGAAAACTTTACAAAACTAATCCAAACGTTTCACCTTTTTAGCGATTTAAGCCAAACGTTTGACCTTTTTAGCGATTTAAGCCAAACGTTGACAAATGTTTCGAAACAAATCCAAAAGTTTCACCTTTTTAGCGATTTAAGCCAAACATTTACAAACTTTACGAAAGAAATCCAAACGTTTCAGCTTTTTAGCGATTTAAGCCGAACGTTTGCAAACATTACGAAACAAATTAAACCAAGCATTTAACCTTTTTATCAATTTAAGCCAAACGTTTAAAAACATTACAAAACAAATCCAAGCGTTTCTCCTTTTTTGTAATTTAAGCCAAATGTTTACAAACGTTACAAAACAAATCCTAGCGTTTCACCTTTTTAGCAATTGAAGCAAAACGTTTACAAACGTTACGAAAGAAATCCTAGCGTTTCACTTTTTTAGCAATTTAAGCTAATCGTTTACAAACGTCACGAAACAAATCCAAACGTTAAATCTTTTTAGTAATTTAAGCCAAATATTTACAAAGGTTAAGAAACAAATTCATTAGCAATTTATGTCAAACGTTTGCAAACGTTACGAAATAAACCAAAGCATTTCACCTTTTTAGCAATATAAGCCAAACGTTTACAAACGTTACGAAACAAATCCAAGCATTTCACCTTTTTAGCAAATTAAGCCAAACATTTACAAACTTTACGAAACAAATACAAGCGTTTCACCTTATTAGCGATTTAAGCCAAACGTTTACAAATGTTACAAAACAAATTAAACAAAGCGTTTCACCTTTTTAGCAATTTAAGCCAAACGTTTACAAACATTACAAAACAAATCCAAGCGTTTCTCCTTTTTAGAAATTTATGCCAAACGTTTACAAACGTTACGAAACAAATCCAAAAGTTTCATCTTTTTAGCGATTTAAGCCAAACGTTTACAAACGTTACGAAACAAATCGAAACGTTTCCCATTTTTAGCGATTTAAGCCAAACGTTTGCAAACGTTATGAAACAAAACCAAATGTTTAAAACATTACGAAACAAATCCAAATGTTTCACCTTTTTTGCGATTTAAGTCAAACATTTACAAACATTACGAAACAAATTAAACCAAGTGTTTCACCTTTTTAGCAATTTAAGCCAAACGTTTAAAAACATTACAAAACAAATCCAAACGTTTCTCCTTTTTAGCAATTTAAGCCAAATGTTTACAAACGTTACGAAACAAATCCTAGCGTTTCACATTTTTAGCAATTCAAGCCAAACATTTACAAACGTTATGAAACAAATCCTAAAGTTTCACCTTTTTAGCAATTTAAGCCAAACATTTACAAAAGTTACGAAACAAATCCAAACGTTTCAACTTTTTAGCGATTTAAGCCAAACATTTACAAACGTTACGAAACAAATCCAAACGTTAAACCTTTTTAGCAATTTAAACCAAACATTTACAAAGGTTAAGAAACAAATTCAAATATTTCATCTTATTAGGAATTTAAGCCAAACGTTTGCAAACGTTACGAAATAAATTCAAGCATTTCACCTTTTTAGCAATTTAAGCCAAATGTTTACAAATTTTATGAAACAAATCCAAATGTTTCACCTTTTTAGCGATATAAGCCAAATGTTTACAACCGCTACGAAACAAATCCAAACGTTTGACCTATTTAGTGATTCAAGCCAAACGTTGACAAACGTTACGACACAAATTCAAGCGTTTCACCTTTTATGCGATTTAATTCAAACAAGTACAAATGTTACGAAACAAATCCAAACATTTCACCTTTTTAACGATTTAGGCCAAACGTTTACAAACGTTACGAAATAAATACAAACGTTTCACCTTTTTAGCGATTTACGCCAAACGTTTACAAACGTTACGAAACAAATCCAAAAGTTTCACCTTTTTAGTGATTTAAGCCAAACATTTACAAAACGTTACGAAAAAAAACCAAACGTTTAAAACGTTACGAAACAAATCCAAACGTTTCACATTTTTAGCGATTTAAGGCAAACATTTACAAATTTATGAAACAAAGCCAATAGGTTTACCTTTTTAGCAATTTAAGACAAACGTTTCCAAACATTTCAAAACAAATCCAAGCATTTCATCTTTTTAGCAATTTAAGCCAAACATTTATAAGGGTTATGAAACAAATCTAAGCATTTCATCTTTTATGCAATTTAAACCAAACGTTTACAAATGTTACGAAACAAATTCAAATGTTTCACTTTTTTAGCAATTTAAGGCAAACGTTTACAAATGTTACGAATCAAATCCAAGCATTTCACCTTTTTAACAATTTAAGCTAAACGTTTACAAACGCTACGAAACAAAACCAAACATTACACCTTTTTAACAATTTAAGGAAAACTTTACGAAACTAATCCAAACGTTTTACCTTTTTAGCGATTTAAGCCAATCTTTTCACCTTTTTAGCAATTTAAGCCAAACGTTGACATATGTTACGAAACAGATCCAAACGTTTCACCTTTTTAGCAATTTAAGCCAAGCGTTTACAAATGTTACGAAACAAATCCTAGCGTTTCACCTTTTTAGCAATTTAAGCCAAACGTTTACAAATGTTACGAAACAAATCCAAACGTTTCAACTTTTTAGCGATTTAAGCCAAACGTTTACAAACGTAACGAAATAAATCCAAACGTTAAATCTTTTTAGCAATTTAAGCCAAACATTTACAAAGGCTAAGAAACAAATTCAAATATTGCACCTTATTAAGAATTTAAGCCTAACGTTTGCAAACGTTACGAAACAAATTCAAGCATTTCACCTTTTTAGTAATATTAGCCAAACGTTTGCAAACGTTACGAAAAAAATCCAAGCGTTTCACCTTTTTAGCAATTTAAGCCAAACTTTTACAAATTTTAGGAAACAAATCCAAATATTTCACCTTTTTAGCGATTTAAGCCAAATGTTTACAACCGTTACGAAACAAATCCAGACGTTTCACCCTTTTAGCAATTTAAGCCAAACATTTACAAACGTTACGAAACAAATCCAAACGTTTGACCTATTTAGCGATTTAAGCCAAACGTTGACAAACGTTATGAAACAAATCCAAGTGTTTCACCTTTTTAGCGATTTAAGTCAAACAAGTACAAACGTTACGAAAAAAATCCAAACGTTTCACCTTTTTAGCGATATAGGCTAAACGTTTACAAACGTTACGAAATAAATACAAACGTTTCACCTTTTTAGCGATTTACGGCAACCGTTTACAAACGTTACGAAACAAATCCAAAAGTTTCACCTTTTTAGCGATTTAAGCCAAACGTTTACAAACGTTACGAAAAAAAACAAAATGTTTAAAACGTTACGAAACAAATCCAAACGTTTCACATTATTAGCGATTTAAGCCAAACATTTACAAATTTATGAAACAAAACCTAGAGTTTCACCTTTTTAGCAATTTAAGACAAACGTTTACAAACATTTAAAAAAAAATCCAAGCATTTAATCTTTTTAGCAATTTAAGCCAAACATTTACAAACGTTTCACCTTTTTAGCGATTTACGCCAAACGTTTACATACGTTACGAAACAAATCCAAAAGTTTCACCTTTTTAGTGATTTAAGCCAAACATTTACAAAACGTTACGAAAAAAACCAAACGTTTAAAACGTTACGAAACAAATCCAAAAGTTTCACATTTTTAGCGATTTAAGCCAAACATTTACAAATTTATGAAACAAAGCCTATAGTTTTACCTTTTTAGCAATTTAAGACAAACGTTTCCAAACATTTCAAAATAAATCGAAGCATTTCATCTTTTTAGCAATTCAAGCCAAACATTTACAAGGGTTATGAAACAAATCTAAGCATTTCATATTTTATGCAATTTAAACCAACGTTACGAAAAAAAACAAAATGTTTAAAACGTTTACGAACGTTACGAAAAAAAACAAAATGTTTAAAACGTTACGAAACAAATCAAAGCGTTTCACCTTTGTAGCAATATAAGCCAAACGTTTACAAACGTTACAAAACAAATCCAAGTGTTTCTCCTTTTTAGCAATTTAAGCCAAATATTTACAAACTTTACGAAACAAATCCAAGCGTTTAACCTTTTTAGCAATTTAAGCCAAACGTTTACAAATGTTACAAAACAAATTAAACCAAGCGTTTCACCTTTTTATCAATTTAAGCCAAACGTTTACAAACATTACAAATCAAATCCAAGCGTTTCTCCTTTTTAGCAATTTAAGCCAAACATTTACAAATGTTACGAAACAAATCCAAAGATTTCACCTTTTTAGCGATTTAAGCCAAACGTTTACAAACGTTACAAAACAAATCCAAACGTTTCACCTTTTTAGCGATTTAAGCTAAATGTTTACAAACATTATGAAACAAAACCAAATGTTTAAAATGTTACGAAACAAATCCAAGCGTTTCACATTTTTAGCGATTTAAGTCAAACATTTACAAACGTTACGAAACAAATTAAACCAAACGTTTCACCATTTTAGCAATTTAAGCCAAATGTTTAAAAACATTACAAAACAAATCCAAGCGTTTCTCCTTTTTAGCAATTTAAGTGAAATGTTTACAAACGTTACGAAACAAATCCTAGCGTTTCACATTTTTAGCAATTTAAGCCAAACGTTTACAAACGTTACGAAATAAATCCTGGCGTTTCACCTTTTTAGCAATTTAAGCCAAACGTTTCCAAACGTTACGAAACAAATCCAAACGTTTCACCTTTTTAGCGATTTAAGCCAAACGTTTACTAATGTTATAAAACAAATCGATACGTTTCCCCTTTTTAATGATTTAAGCCAAACATTTGCAAATATTACTAAGCAAATTCAAACGTTTCACGTTTTTAGCTATTTAGGCCAAACGTTTACAAAAGTTTTGAAACAAATCCAAAAGTTTCTCCTTTTTAGCGATTTAAGCCAAACATTTACAAATATTACGAAACAAATCCAAACGTTTAACCTTTTTAGCGATTTAAGCCAAACATTTAAAAACGTTACGAAACAAATCCAAACGTTTCACCTTTTTAGCGATTTTAGCCAAATGTCAACAAATATTACGAAACAAAACTAAACGTTTACAAACGTTACGAAACAAATCCAAGTGTTTCACTTTTTTAGCAATTTAAGCCAAACGTTTACAAATGTTATGAAACAAATCCAAGCATTTCACTTTTTTAGCAATTAAAGCAAAACGTTTACAAACGTTACAAAACAATTCCAAACGTTACGAAACAAAAAAAATATTTACAAACGTTACGAAACAAATCCAAGCGTTTAAACTTTTTACAAATTTAAGCCAAACGTTTACAAACGTTCCGAAACAAATCCAAGAGGTTCACCTTCGTAGTAATTTAAATAAAACGTTTACAAATGTTCCAAAACAAATCTAAACGTTTCACTTTTTTAGCTATTTAAGCCAAACGTTTAGAAACGTTACGAAACAAATCCTAACGTTGCACCTTTTTAGCAATTTAAGCCAAACATTTACAAAGGTTAGGAAACAAATTAAAATATTTCACCTTATTAGTAATTTAAGCCAAACGTTTGCAAAAGTTACGAAACAAATCAAAGCGTTTCACCTTTTTAGCAATATAAGCCAAACGTTTACAAACGTTACGAAACAAATCCAAGCGTTTCACCTTTTTAGCGATATAGGCTAAACGTTTACAAACGTTACGAAATAAATCCAAACGTTTCACCTTTTTAGCGATTTACGGCAACCGTTTACAAACGTTACGAAACAAATCCAAAAGTTTCACCTTTTTAGCGATTTAAGCCAAACGTTTACAAACGTTACGAAAAAAAACAAACGTTTAAAACGTTACGAAACAAATCCAAACGTTTCACATTTTTAGCGATTTAAGCCAAACATTTACAAATTTATGAAACAAAACCTAGAGTTTCACCTTTTTAGCAATTTAAGACAAACGTTTACAAACATTTCAAAAAAAATCCAAGCATTTAATCTTTTTAGCAATTTAAGCCAAACATTTACAAACGTTTCACCTTTTTAGCGATTTACGCTAAACGTTTACATACGTTACGAAACAAATCCAAAAGTTTCACCTTTTTAGTGATTTAAGCCAAACATTTACAAAACGTTACGAAAAAAACCAAACGTTTAAAACGTTACGAAACAAATCCAAAAGTTTCACATTTTTAGCGATTTAAGCCAAACATTTACAAATTTATGAAACAAAGCCTATAGTTTTACCTTTTTAGCAATTTAAGACAAACGTTTCCAAACATTTCAAAACAAATCCAAGCATTTCATCTTTTTAGCAATTCAAGCCAAACATTTACAAGGGTTATGAAACAAATCTAAGCATTTCATATTTTATGCAATTTAAACCAAACGTTTACAAATGTTATGAAACAAATCCAAGCGTTTCCCCTTTTTAGCTATTTAAGCCAAACGCTTACAAACCTGCGAAATAAATTTAAACGTTTCACCTTTTTAGCTATTTAAGCCAAACATTTACAAAGGTTATGAAACAAATCCAAATGTTTCACATTTTTAGCAATTTAAGCCAAACGTTTACAAATGTTACGAATCAATTCCAAGCGTTTCACCTTTTTAGCGATTTAAGCCAAACGTTTACAAATGTTACGAAACAAATTAAACCAAGCGTTTCACCTTTTTACCAATTTAAGCCAAACATATACAAACATTACAAAACAAATCCAAACGTTTCTCCTTTTTAGAAATATATGCCAAACGTTTACAAACGTTACGAAACAAATCCAAACGTTTCCCCTTTTTAGCGATTTAAGCCAAACGTTTTCCATTTTTAGCGATTTAAGCCAAATGTTTACAAACGTTACAAAACTAAACCAAACGTTTAAAACGTTACGAAACAAATCCAAACGTTTCACATTTTTAGCGATTTAAGTCAAACGTTGACAAACGTTACGAACAAATTAAACCAAGTGTTTCACCTTTTTAGAAATTTAAGCCAAACGTTTAAAAACATTACAAAACAAATCCAAGAGTTTCTCCTTTTTTGCAAATTAAGCCAAATGTTTACAAACGTAACAAAACAAATCCTAGGGTTTCACCTTTTTAGAAATTGAAGCGAAACGTTTACAAACTTTACGAAAGAAATCCTAGCGTTTCACATTTTTAGCAATTTAAGCCAATCGTTTACAAATGTTACTAAACAAATCCGAACGTTTTACCTATTTAGCGATTTAAGCCAAAAGTTTCGAAACGTTACGAAATAAATCCAAACGTTAAACCTTTTTAGCAATTTAAGCCAAACATTTACAATGGTTAAGAAACAAATTCAAATATTTAACCTTATTAGCAATTTAAGCCAAACGTTTGCAAACGTTACGAAACAAATCAAAGCGTTTCACCTTTTTAGCAATATAAGCCAAACGTTTACAAACGTTACAAAACAAATCCAAGCGTTTCTCCTTTTTAGCAATTTAATCCAAACATTTACAAACTTTACGAAACAAATCCAAGCGTTTAACCTTTTTAGCAATTTAAGCCAAACGTTTACAAATGTTACAAAACAAATTAAACCAAGCGTTTCACCTTTTTATCAATTTAAGCCAAACGTTTACAAACATTACAAAACAAATCCAAGCGTTTCTCCTTTTTAGCAATTTAAGCCAAACGTTTACAAATGTTACGAAACAAATCCAAAGATTTCACCTTTTTAGCGATTTAAGTCAAACGTTTACAAACGTTACAAAACAAATCGAAACGTTTCCCATTATTAGCAATTTAAGTCAAACGTTTACAAACGTTATGAAACAAAACCAAATGTTTAAAATGTTACGAAACAAATCTAAATGTTTCACCTTTTTAGCGATTTAAGTCAAACATTTACAAAACGTTACGAAACAAATTAAACCAAGCGTTTCACCTTTTTAGCAATTTAAGCCAAACGTTTAAAAAGATTACAAAACAAATCCAAGCGTTTCTCCTTTTTAGAAATTTAAGCGAAATGTTTACAAACGTTACGAAACAAATCCTAGCGTTTCACATTTTTAGCAATTTAAGCCAAACGTTTACAAACGTTACGAAATAAATCCTGGCGTTTCACCTTTTTAGCAATTTAAGCCAAACGTTTACAAACTATACGAAACAAATCCAAACGTTTCAACTTTTTAGCGATTTAAGCCAAACGTTTACAAACTTTACGAAACAAATCCAAACGTTAAACCTTTTTAGAAATTTAAGCCAAACATTTGCAAAGGTTAAGAAACAAATTCAAATATTTCACCTTATTAGAAATTTAAGCCAAACGTTTGCAAACTTATGAAACAAATTCAAGCATTTCACCTTTTTAGTAATATAAGCCAAACGTTTGCAAACGTTACGAAATAAATCCAAGTGTTTCACCTTTTTAGAAATTTAAGCCAAACATTTACAAATTTTATGAATCAAATCCAAATGTTTCACCTTTTTAGCGATTTAAGCCAAATGTTTACAACCGCTACGAAACAAATCCAAACGTTTCAGCGTTTTAGCAATTTAAGCCAAACATTCACAAACGTTACGAAACAAATCCAAACGTTTGACCTATTTAGCGATATAAGCCAAACGTTGACAAACGTTACGAAAGAAATCCAAGCGTTTCACCTTTTTAGCGATTTGAGTCAAACAAGTACAAACGTTACGAAACAAATCCAAACATTTCACCTTTTTAGCGATTTAGGCCAAACATTTACAAACGTTACGATATAAATCCAAACGTTTCACCTATTTAGCGATTTACGCCAAACGTTTACAAATGTTACGAAAGAAATCCAAAAGTTTCACCTTTTTAGCGATTTAAGCCAAACGTTTACAAAACGTTACAAAAAAAACCAAACGTTTAAAACATTACGAAACAAATCCAAACTTTTCACATTTTTAGTGATTTAAGCCAAACATTTACAAATTTATGAAACAAAGCCTATAGTTTCACCTTTTTAGCAATTTAAGAGAAAGGTTTACAAACATTTCAAAACAAATCCAAGCATTTCATCTTTTTAGCAATTTAAGCCAAACATTTACAAACTTTTCGAAACAAATCTAAGCGTTTCATCTTTTATGCAATTTAAACCAAACGTTTACAAATGTTACGAAACAAATCCAAGCGTTTTCCCTTTTTAGCGATATGAGCCAAATGCTTAGAAACCTACGAAATAAATTTAAAAGTTTCACATTTTTAGCTATTTAAGCCAAATATTTACAAAGGTTATGAAACAAATGCAAATGTTTCACCTTTTTAGCAATTTAAGCCACACGTTTACAAATGTTACGAATCAAATCCAAGAGTTCACTTTTTTAACAATTTAAGTCAAACGTTTACAACCATTACGAAACAAATCCAAGTGTTTCACCTTTTTAGCAATTTAACCCAAACATTTACAAACGTTACGAAATAAATCCAAAACCTTTCACCTTTTAAACCAAACCTTTACAAACGATAAGAAACAAAACCAAGTGTTTCACCTATTCAGTAATTTAAAGCAAACATTTACAAACGTTATGAAACAAATCCAATTGTTCACCTTTTTGTAAATTTAAGCCAAACGTTTACAAACGTTACGAAACAAATCCAAACGTTTTACCTTTTTAGCGATTTAAGCCAAACGTTTACAAACGTTAATAAACAATTCCAAACATTTAACCTTTTTAGCGATTTAAGCCAAACATTTACAAACGTTACGAAACAAAACAAAACATTACACCTTTTTAACAATTTAAGGAAAACTTTACAAAACTAATCCAAACGTTTCACCTTTTTAGCGATTTAAGCCAAACGTTTGACCTTTTTAGCGATTTAAGCCAAACGTTGACAAATGTTTCGAAACAAATCCAAAAGTTTCACCTTTTTAGCAATTTAAGCCAAACATTTACAAACTTTACGAAAGAAATCCAAACGTTTCAGCTTTTTAGCGATTTAAGCCGAACGTTTGCAAACATTACGAAACAAATTAAACCAAGCATTTAACCTTTTTATCAATTTAAGCCAAACGTTTAAAAACATTACAAAACAAATCCAAGCGTTTCTCCTTTTTTGTAATTTAAGCCAAATGTTTACAAACGTTACAAAACAAATCCTAGCGTTTCACCTTTTTAGCAATTGAAGCAAAACGTTTACAAACGTTACGAAAGAAATCCTAGCGTTTCACTTTTTTAGCAATTTAAGCTAATCGTTTACAAACGTTACGAAACAAATCCAAACGTTAAATCTTTTTAGTAATTTAAGCCAAATATTTACAAAGGTTAAGAAACAAATTCATTAGCAATTTATGTCAAACGTTTGCAAACGTTACGAAATAAACCAAAGCATTTCACCTTTTTAGCAATATAAGCCAAACGTTTACAAACGTTACGAAACAAATCCAAGCATTTCACCTTTTTAGCAAATTAAGCCAAACATTTACAAACTTTACGAAACAAATACAAGCGTTTCACCTTATTAGCGATTTAAGCCAAACGTTTACAAATGTTACAAAACAAATTAAACAAAGCGTTTCACCTTTTTAGCAATTTAAGCCAAACGTTTACAAACATTGCAAAACAAATCCAAGCGTTTCTCCTTTTTAGAAATTTATGCCAAACGTTTACAAACGTTACGAAACAAATCCAACAGTTTCATCTTTTTAGCGATTTAAGTCAAACGTTTACAAACGTTACGAAACAAATCGAAACGTTTCCCATTTTTAGCGATTTAAGCCAAACGTTTGCAAACGTTATGAAACAAAACCAAATGTTTAAAACATTACGAAACAAATCCAAATGTTTCACCTTTTTTGCGATTTAAGTCAAACATTTACAAACGTTACGAAACAAATTAAACCAAGTGTTTCACCTTTTTAGCAATTTAAGCCAAACGTTTAAAAACTTTACAAAACAAATCCAAACGTTTCTCCTTTTTAGCAATTTAAGCCAAATGTTTACAAACGTTACGAAACAAATCCTAGCGTTTCACATTTTTAGCAATTCAAGCCAAACATTTACAAACGTTATGAAACAAATCCTAAAGTTTCACCTTTTTAGCAATTTAAGCCAAACATTTACAAAAGTTACGAAACAAATCCAAACGTTTCAACTTTTTAGCGATTTAAGCCAAACATTTACAAACGTTACGAAACAAATCCAAACGTTAAACCTTTTTAGCAATTTAAACCAAACATTTACAAAGGTTAAGAAACAAATTCAAATATTTCATCTTATTAGGAATTTAAGCCAAACGTTTGCAAACGTTACGAAATAAATTCAAGCATTTCACCTTTTTAGCAATTTAAGCCAAATGTTTACAAATTTTATGAAACAAATCCAAATGTTTCACCTTTTTAGCGATATAAGCCAAATGTTTACAACCGCTACGAAACAAATCCAAACGTTTGACCTATTTAGTGATTCAAGCCAAACGTTGACAAACGTTACGACACAAATTCAAGCGTTTCACCTTTTATGCGATTTAATTCAAACAAGTACAAATGTTACGAAACAAATCCAAACATTTCACCTTTTTAACGATTTAGGCCAAACGTTTACAAACGTTACGAAATAAATACAAACGTTTCACCTTTTTAGCGATTTACGCCAAACGTTTACAAACGTTACGAAACAAATCCAAAAGTTTCACCTTTTTAGTGATTTAAGCCAAACATTTACAAAACGTTACGAAAAAAAACCAAACGTTTAAAACGTTACAAAACAAATCCAAACGTTTCACATTTTTAGCGATTTAAGGCAAACATTTACAAATTTATGAAACAAAGCCTATAGGTTTACCTTTTTAGCAATTTAAGACAAACGTTTCCAAACATTTCAAAACAAATCCAAGCATTTCATCTTTTTAGCAATTTAAGCCAAACATTTATAAGGGTTATGAAACAAATCTAAGCATTTCATCTTTTATGCAATTTAAACCAAACGTTTACAAATGTTACGAAACAAATTCAAATGTTTCACTTTTTTAGCAATTTAAGGCAAACGTTTACAAATGTTACGAATCAAATCCAAGCATTTCACCTTTTTAACAATTTAAGCTAAACGTTTACAAACGCTACGAAACAAAACCAAACATTACACCTTTTTAGCAATTTAAGGAAAACTTTACGAAACTAATCCAAACGTTTTACCTTTTTAGCGATTTAAGCCAATCTTTTCACCTTTTTAGCAATTTAAGCCAAACGTTGACATATGTTACGAAACAGATCCAAACGTTTCACCTTTTTAGCAATTTAAGCCAAGCGTTTACAAATGTTACGAAACAAATCCTAGCGTTTCACCTTTTTAGCAATTTAAGCCAAACGTTTACAAATGTTACGAAACAAATCCAAACGTTTCAACTTTTTAGCGATTTAAGCCAAACGTTTACAAACGTAACGAAATAAATCCAAACGTTAAATCTTTTTAGCAATTTAAGCCAAACATTTACAAAGGCTAAGAAACAAATTCAAATATTGCACCTTATTAAGAATTTAAGCCTAACGTTTGCAAACGTTACGAAACAAATTCAAGCATTTCACCTTTTTAGTAATATTAGCCAAACGTTTGCAAACGTTACGAAAAAAATCCAAGCGTTTCACCTTTTTAGCAATTTAAGCCAAACTTTTACAAATTTTAGGAAACAAATCCAAATATTTCACCTTTTTAGCGATTTAAGCCAAATGTTTACAACCGTTACGAAACAAATCCAGACGTTTCACCCTTTTAGCAATTTAAGCCAAACATTTACAAACGTTACGAAACAAATCCAAACGTTTGACCTATTTAGCGATTTAAGCCAAACGTTGACAAACGTTATGAAACAAATCCAAGCGTTTCACCTTTTTAGCGATTTAAGTCAAACAAGTACAAACGTTACGAAAAAAATCCAAACGTTTCACCTTTTTAGCGATATAGGCTAAACGTTTACAAACGTTACGAAATAAATCCAAACGTTTCACCTTTTTAGCGATTTACGGCAACCGTTTACAAACGTTACGAAACAAATCCAAAAGTTTCACCTTTTTAGCGATTTAAGCCAAACGTTTACAAACGTTACGAAAAAAAACAAAATGTTTAAAACGTTACGAAACAAATCCAAACGTTTCACATTATTAGCGATTTAAGCCAAACATTTACAAATTTATGAAACAAAACCTAGAGTTTCACCTTTTTAGCAATTTAAGACAAACGTTTACAAACATTTCAAAAAAAATCCAAGCATTTAATCTTTTTAGCAATTTAAGCCAAACATTTACAAACGTTTCACCTTTTTAGCGATTTACGCCAAACGTTTACATACGTTACGAAACAAATCCAAAAGTTTCACCTTTTTAGTGATTTAAGCCAAACATTTACAAAACGTTACGAAAAAAACCAAACGTTTAAAACGTTACGAAACAAATCCAAAAGTTTCACATTTTTAGCGATTTAAGCCAAACATTTACAAATTTATGAAACAAAGCCTATAGTTTTACCTTTTTAGCAATTTAAGACAAACGTTTCCAAACATTTCAAAATAAATCCAAGCATTTCATCTTTTTAGCAATTCAAGCCAAACATTTACAAGGGTTATGAAACAAATCTAAGCATTTCATATTTTATGCAATTTAAACCAACGTTACGAAAAAAAACAAAATGTTTAAAACGTTTACGAACGTTACGAAAAAAAACAAAATGTTTAAAACGTTACGAAACAAATCAAAGCGTTTCACCTTTGTAGCAATATAAGCCAAACGTTTACAAACGTTACAAAACAAATCCAAGTGTTTCTCCTTTTTAGCAATTTAAGCCAAATATTTACAAACTTTACGAAACAAATCCAAGCGTTTAACCTTTTTAGCAATTTAAGCCAAACGTTTACAAATGTTACAAAACAAATTAAACCAAGCGTTTCACCTTTTTATCAATTTAAGCCAAACGTTTACAAACATTACAAATCAAATCCAAGCGTTTCTCCTTTTTAGCAATTTAAGCCAAACATTTACAAATGTTACGAAACAAATCCAAAGATTTCACCTTTTTAGCGATTTAAGCCAAACGTTTACAAACGTTACAAAACAAATCTAAACGTTTCACCTTTTTAGCGATTTAAGCTAAATGTTTACAAACATTATGAAACAAAACCAAATGTTTAAAATGTTACGAAACAAATCCAAATGTTTCACCTTTTTTGCGATTTAAGTCAAACATTTACAAACGTTACGAAACAAATTAAACCAAACGTTTCACCATTTTAGCAATTTAAGCCAAATGTTTAAAAACATTACAAAACAAATCCAAGCGTTTCTCCTTTTTAGCAATTTAAGTGAAATGTTTACAAACGTTACGAAACAAATCCTAGCGTTTCACATTTTTAGCAATTTAAGCCAAACGTTTACAAACGTTACGAAATAAATCCTGGCGTTTCACCTTTTTAGCAATTTAAGCCAAACGTTTCCAAACGTTACGAAACAAATCCAAACGTTTCACCTTTTTAGCGATTTAAGCCAAACGTTTACTAATGTTATAAAACAAATCGATACGTTTCCCCTTTTTAATGATTTAAGCCAAACATTTGCAAATATTACTAAGCAAATTCAAACGTTTCACGTTTTTAGCTATTTAGGCCAAACGTTTACAAAAGTTTTGAAACAAATCCAAAAGTTTCTCCTTTTTAGCGATTTAAGCCAAACATTTACAAATATTACGAAACAAATCCAAACGTTTAACCTTTTTAGCGATTTAAGCCAAACATTTAAAAACGTTACGAAACAAATCCAAACGTTTCACCTTTTTAGCGATTTTAGCCAAATGTTAACAAACATTTCGAAACAAAACTAAACGTTTACAAACGTTACGAAACAAATCCAAGTGTTTCACCTTTTTAGCAATTTAAGCCAAACGTTTACAAATGTTATGAAACAAATCCAAGCATTTCACTTTTTTAGCAATTAAAGCAAAACGTTTACAAACGTTACAAAACAATTCCAAACGTTACGAAACAAAAAAAATATTTACAAACGTTACGAAACAAATCCAAGCGTTTAAACTTTTTACAAATTTAAGCCAAACGTTTACAAACGTTCCGAAACAAATCCAAGAGGTTCACCTTCGTAGTAATTTAAATAAAACGTTTACAAATGTTCCAAAACAAATCTAAACGTTTCACTTTTTTAGCTATTTAAGCCAAACGTTTAGAAACGTTACGAAACAAATCCTAACGTTGCACCTTTTTAGCAATTTAAGCCAAACATTTACAAAGGTTAGGAAACAAATTAAAATATTTCACCTTATTAGTAATTTAAGCCAAACGTTTGCAAAAGTTACGAAACAAATCAAAGCGTTTCACCTTTTTAGCAATATAAGCCAAACGTTTACAAACGTTACGAAACAAATCCAAGCGTTTCACCTTTTTAGCGATATAGGCTAAACGTTTACAAACGTTACGAAATAAATCCAAACGTTTCACCTTTTTAGCGATTTACGGCAACCGTTTACAAACGTTACGAAACAAATCCAAAAGTTTCACCTTTTTAGCGATTTAAGCCAAACGTTTACAAACGTTACGAAAAAAAACAAAATGTTTAAAACGTTACGAAACAAATCCAAACGTTTCACATTTTTAGCGATTTAAGCCAAACATTTACAAATTTATGAAACAAAACCTAGAGTTTCACCTTTTTAGCAATTTAAGACAAACGTTTACAAACATTTCAAAAAAAATCCAAGCATTTAATCTTTTTAGCAATTTAAGCCAAACATTTACAAACGTTTCACCTTTTTAGCGATTTACGCTAAACGTTTACATACGTTACGAAACAAATCCAAAAGTTTCACCTTTTTAGTGATTTAAGCCAAACATTTACAAAACGTTACGAAAAAAACCAAACGTTTAAAACGTTACGAAACAAATCCAAAAGTTTCACATTTTTAGCGATTTAAGCCAAACATTTACAAATTTATGAAACAAAGCCTATAGTTTTACCTTTTTAGCAATTTAAGACAAACGTTTCCAAACATTTCAAAACAAATCCAAGCATTTCATCTTTTTAGCAATTCAAGCCAAACATTTACAAGGGTTATGAAACAAATCTAAGCATTTCATATTTTATGCAATTTAAACCAAACGTTTACAAATGTTATGAAACAAATCCAAGCGTTTCCCCTTTTTAGCTATTTAAGCCAAACGCTTACAAACCTGCGAAATAAATTTAAACGTTTCACCTTTTTAGCTATTTAAGCCAAACATTTACAAAGGTTATGAAACAAATCCAAATGTTTCACATTTTTAGCAATTTAAGCCAAACGTTTACAAATGTTACGAATCAATTCCAAGCGTTTCACCTTTTTAGCGATTTAAGCCAAACGTTTACAAATGTTACGAAACAAATTAAACCAAGCGTTTCACCTTTTTACCAATTTAAGCCAAACATATACAAACATTACAAAACAAATCCAAACGTTTCTCCTTTTTAGAAATATATGCCAAACGTTTACAAACGTTACGAAACAAATCCAAACGTTTCCCCTTTTTAGCGATTTAAGCCAAACGTTTTCCATTTTTAGCGATTTAAGCCAAATGTTTACAAACGTTACAAAACTAAACCAAACGTTTAAAACGTTACGAAACAAATCCAAACGTTTCACATTTTTAGCGATTTAAGTCAAACGTTGACAAACGTTACGAACAAATTAAACCAAGTGTTTCACCTTTTTAGAAATTTAAGCCAAACGTTTAAAAACATTACAAAACAAATCCAAGAGTTTCTCCTTTTTTGCAAATTAAGCCAAATGTTTACAAACGTAACAAAACAAATCCTAGGGTTTCACCTTTTTAGAAATTGAAGCGAAACGTTTACAAACTTTACGAAACAAATCCTAGCGTTTCACATTTTTAGCAATTTAAGCCAATCGTTTACAAATGTTACTAAACAAATCCGAACGTTTTACCTATTTAGCGATTTAAGCCAAAAGTTTCGAAACGTTACGAAATAAATCCAAACGTTAAACCTTTTTAGCAATTTAAGCCAAACATTTACAATGGTTAAGAAACAAATTCAAATATTTAACCTTATTAGCAATTTAAGCCAAACGTTTGCAAACGTTACGAAACAAATCAAAGCGTTTCACCTTTTTAGCAATATAAGCCAAACGTTTACAAACGTTACAAAACAAATCCAAGCGTTTCTCCTTTTTAGCAATTTAATCCAAACATTTACAAACTTTACGAAACAAATCCAAGCGTTTAACCTTTTTAGCAATTTAAGCCAAACGTTTACAAATGTTACAAAACAAATTAAACCAAGCGTTTCACCTTTTTATCAATTTAAGCCAAACGTTTACAAACATTACAAAACAAATCCAAGCGTTTCTCCTTTTTAGCAATTTAAGCCAAACGTTTACAAATGTTACGAAACAAATCCAAAGATTTCACCTTTTTAGCGATTTAAGTCAAACGTTTACAAACGTTACAAAACAAATCGAAACGTTTCCCATTATTAGCGATTTAAGTCAAACGTTTACAAACGTTATGAAACAAAACCAAATGTTTAAAATGTTACGAAACAAATCTAAATGTTTCACCTTTTTAGCGATTTAAGTCAAACATTTACAAAACGTTACGAAACAAATTAAACCAAGCGTTTCACCTTTTTAGCAATTTAAGCCAAACGTTTAAAAAGATTACAAAACAAATCCAAGCGTTTCTCCTTTTTAGAAATTTAAGCGAAATGTTTACAAACGTTACGAAACAAATCCTAGCGTTTCACATTTTTAGCAATTTAAGCCAAACGTTTACAAACGTTACGAAATAAATCCTGGCGTTTCACCTTTTTAGCAATTTAAGCCAAACGTTTACAAACTATACGAAACAAATCCAAACGTTTCAACTTTTTAGCGATTTAAGCCAAACGTTTACAAACTTTACGAAACAAATCCAAACGTTAAACCTTTTTAGAAATTTAAGCCAAACATTTGCAAAGGTTAAGAAACAAATTCAAATATTTCACCTTATTAGAAATTTAAGCCAAACGTTTGCAAACTTATGAAACAAATTCAAGCATTTCACCTTTTTAGTAATATAAGCCAAACGTTTGCAAACGTTACGAAATAAATCCAAGTGTTTCACCTTTTTAGCAATTTAAGCCAAACATTTACAAATTTTATGAATCAAATCCAAATGTTTCACCTTTTTAGCGATTTAAGCCAAATGTTTACAACCGCTACGAAACAAATCCAAACGTTTCAGCGTTTTAGCAATTTAAGCCAAACATTCACAAACGTTACGAAACAAATCCAAACGTTTGACCTATTTAGCGATATAAGCCAAACGTTGACAAACGTTACGAAAGAAATCCAAGCGTTTCACCTTTTTAGCGATTTGAGTCAAACAACTACAAACGTTACGAAACAAATCCAAACATTTCACCTTTTTAGCGATTTAGGCCAAACATTTACAAACGTTACGATATAAATCCAAACGTTTCACCTATTTAGCGATTTACGCCAAACGTTTACAAATGTTACGAAAGAAATCCAAAAGTTTCACCTTTTTAGCGATTTAAGCCAAACGTTTACAAAACGTTACAAAAAAAACCAAACGTTTAAAACATTACGAAACAAATCCAAACTTTTCACATTTTTAGTGATTTAAGCCAAACATTTACAAATTTATGAAACAAAGCCTATAGTTTCACCTTTTTAGCAATTTAAGAGAAAGGTTTACAAACATTTCAAAACAAATCCAAGCATTTCATCTTTTTAGCAATTTAAGCCAAACATTTACAAACTTTACGAAACAAATCTAAGCGTTTCATCTTTTATGCAATTTAAACCAAACGTTTACAAATATTACGAAACAAATCCAAGCGTTTTCCCTTTTTAGCGATATGAGCCAAATGCTTAGAAACCTACGAAATAAATTTAAAAGTTTCACATTTTTAGCTATTTAAGCCAAATATTTACAAAGGTTATGAAACAAATGCAAATGTTTCACCTTTTTAGCAATTTAAGCCACACGTTTACAAATGTTACGAATCAAATCCAAGAGTTCACTTTTTTAACAATTTAAGTCAAACGTTTACAACCATTACGAAACAAATCCAAGTGTTTCACCTTTTTAGCAATTTAACCCAAACATTTACAAACGTTACGAAATAAATCCAAAACCTTTCACCTTTTAAACCAAACCTTTACAAACGATAAGAAACAAAACCAAGTGTTTCACCTATTCAGTAATTTAAAGCAAACATTTACAAACGTTATGAAACAAATCCAATTGTTCACCTTTTTGTAAATTTAAGCCAAACGTTTACAAACGTTACGAAACAAATCCAAACGTTTTACCTTTTTAGCGATTTAAGCCAAACGTTTACAAACGTTAATAAACAATTCCAAACATTTAACCTTTTTAGCGATTTAAGCCAAACATTTACAAACGTTACGAAACAAAACAAAACATTACACCTTTTTAACAATTTAAGGAAAACTTTACAAAACTAATCCAAACGTTTCACCTTTTTAGCGATTTAAGCCAAACGTTTGACCTTTTTAGCGATTTAAGCCAAACGTTGACAAATGTTTCGAAACAAATCCAAAAGTTTCACCTTTTTAGCAATTTAAGCCAAACATTTACAAACTTTACGAAAGAAATCCAAACGTTTCAGCTTTTTAGCGATTTAAGCCGAACGTTTGCAAACATTACGAAACAAATTAAACCAAGCATTTAACCTTTTTATCAATTTAAGCCAAACGTTTAAAAACATTACAAAACAAATCCAAGCGTTTCTCCTTTTTTGTAATTTAAGCCAAATGTTTACAAACGTTACAAAACAAATCCTAGCGTTTCACCTTTTTAGCAATTGAAGCAAAACGTTTACAAACGTTACGAAAGAAATCCTAGCGTTTCACTTTTTTAGCAATTTAAGCTAATCGTTTACAAACGTTACGAAACAAATCCAAACGTTAAATCTTTTTAGTAATTTAAGCCAAATATTTACAAAGGTTAAGAAACAAATTCATTAGCAATTTATGTCAAACGTTTGCAAACGTTACGAAATAAACCAAAGCATTTCACCTTTTTAGCAATATAAGCCAAACGTTTACAAACGTTACGAAACAAATCCAAGCATTTCACCTTTTTAGCAAATTAAGCCAAACATTTACAAACTTTACGAAACAAATACAAGCGTTTCACCTTATTAGCGATTTAAGCCAAACGTTTACAAATGTTACAAAACAAATTAAACAAAGCGTTTCACCTTTTTAGCAATTTAAGCCAAACGTTTACAAACATTACAAAACAAATCCAAGCGTTTCTCCTTTTTAGAAATTTATGCCAAACGTTTACAAACGTTACGAAACAAATCCAAAAGTTTCATCTTTTTAGCGATTTAAGTCGAACGTTTACAAACGTTACGAAACAAATCGAAACGTTTCCCATTTTTAGCGATTTAAGCCAAACGTTTGCAAACGTTATGAAACAAAACCAAATGTTTAAAACATTACGAAACAAATCCAAATGTTTCACCTTTTTTGCGATTTAAGTCAAACATTTACAAACGTTACGAAACAAATTAAACCAAGTGTTTCACCTTTTTAGCAATTTAAGCCAAACGTTTAAAAACTTTACAAAACAAATCCAAACGTTTCTCCTTTTTAGCAATTTAAGCCAAATGTTTACAAACGTTACGAAACAAATCCTAGCGTTTCACATTTTTAGCAATTCAAGCCAAACATTTACAAACGTTATGAAACAAATCCTAAAGTTTCACCTTTTTAGCAATTTAAGCCAAACATTTACAAAAGTTACGAAACAAATCCAACCGTTTCAACTTTTTAGCGATTTAAGCCAAACATTTACAAACGTTACGAAACAAATCCAAACGTTAAACCTTTTTAGCAATTTAAACCAAACATTTACAAAGGTTAAGAAACAAATTCAAATATTTCATCTTATTAGGAATTTAAGCCAAACGTTTGCAAACGTTACGAAATAAATTCAAGCATTTCACCTTTTTAGCAATTTAAGCCAAATGTTTACAAATTTTATGAAACAAATCCAAATGTTTCACCTTTTTAGCGATATAAGCCAAATGTTTACAACCGCTACGAAACAAATCCAAACGTTTGACCTATTTAGTGATTCAAGCCAAACATTGACAAACGTTACGACACAAATTCAAGCGTTTCACCTTTTATGCGATTTAATTCAAACAAGTACAAATGTTACGAAACAAATCCAAACATTTCACCTTTTTAACGATTTAGGCCAAACGTTTACAAACGTTACGAAATAAATACAAACGTTTCACCTTTTTAGCGATTTACGCCAAACGTTTACAAACGTTACGAAACAAATCCAAAAGTTTCACCTTTTTAGTGATTTAAGCCAAACATTTACAAAACGTTACGAAAAAAAACCAAACGTTTAAAACGTTACGAAACAAATCCAAACGTTTCACATTTTTAGCGATTTAAGGCAAACATTTACAAATTCATGAAACAAAGCCTATAGGTTTACCTTTTTAGCAATTTAAGACAAACGTTTCCAAACATTTCAAAACAAATCCAAGCATTTCATCTTTTTAGCAATTTAAGCCAAACATTTACAAGGGTTATGAAACAAATCTAAGCATTTCATCTTTTATGCAATTTAAACCAAACGTTTACAAATGTTACGAAACAAATTCAAATGTTTCACTTTTTTAGCAATTTAAGGCAAACGTTTACAAATGTTACGAATCAAATCCAAGCATTTCACCTTTTTAACAATTTAAGCTAAACGTTTACAAACGCTACGAAACAAAACCAAACATTACACCTTTTTAACAATTTAAGGAAAACTTTACGAAACTAATCCAAACGTTTTACCTTTTTAGCGATTTAAGCCAATCTTTTCACCTTTTTAGCAATTTAAGCCAAACGTTGACATATGTTTCGAAACAGATCCAAACGTTTCACCTTTTTAGCAATTTAAGCCAAGCGTTTACAAATGTTACGAAACAAATCCTAGCGTTTCACCTTTTTAGCAATTTAAGCCAAACGTTTACAAATGTTACGAAACAAATCCAAACGTTTCAACTTTTTAGCGATTTAAGCCAAACTTTTACAAACGTAACGAAATAAATCCAAACGTTAAATCTTTTTAGCAATTTAAGCCAAACATTTACAAAGGATAAGAAACAAATTCAAATATTGCACCTTATTAAGAATTTAAGCCTAACGTTTGCAAACGTTACGAAACAAATTCAAGCATTTCACCTTTTTAGTAATATAAGCCAAACGTTTGCAAACGTTACGAAAAAAATCCAAGCGTTTCACCTTTTTAGCAATTTAAGCCAAAATTTTACAAATTTTAGGAAACAAATCCAAATATTTCACCTTTTTAGCGATTTAAGCCAAATGTTTACAACCGTTACGAAACAAATCCAGACGTTTCACCCTTTTAGCAATTTAAGCCAAACATTTACAAACGTTACGAAACAAATCCAAACGTTTGACCTATTTAGCGATTTAAGCCAAACGTTGACAAACGTTACGAAACAAATCCAAGCGTTTCCCCTTTTTAGCGATTTAAGTCAAACAAGTACAAACGTTACGAAACAAATCCAAACGTTTCACCTTTTTAGCGATATAGGCTAAACGTTTACAAACGTTACGAAATAAATCCAAACGTTTCACCTTTTTAGCGATTTACGGCAACCGTTTACAAACGTTACGAAACAAATCCAAAAGTTTCACCTTTTTAGCGATTTAAGCCAAACGTTTACAAACGTTACAAAAAAAAACAAAATGTTTAAAACGTTACGAAACAAATCCAAACGTTTCACATTTTTAGCGATTTAAGCCAAACATTTACAAATTTATGAAACAAAACCTAGAGTTTCACCTTTTTAGCAATTTAAGACAAACGTTTACAAACATTTCAAAAAAAATCCAAGCATTTAATCTTTTTAGCAATTTAAGCCAAACATTTACAAACGTTTCACCTTTTTAGCGATTTACGCCAAACGTTTACATACGTTACGAAACAAATCAAAAAGTTTCACCTTTTTAGTGATTTAAGCCAAACATTTACAAAACGTTACGAAAAAAACCAAACGTTTAAAACGTTACGAAACAAATCCAAAAGTTTCACATTTTTAGCGATTTAAGCCAAACATTTACAAATTTATGAAACAAAGCCTATAGTTTTACCTTTTTAGCAATTTAAGACAAACGTTTCCAAACATTTCAAAACAAATCCAAGCATTTCATCTTTTTAGCAAATTCAAGCCAAACATTTACAAGGGTTATGAAACAAATCTAAGCATTTCATATTTTATGCAATTTAAACCAAACGTTTACAAATGTTATGAAACAAATCCAAGCGTTTCCCCTTTTTAGCTATTTAAGCCAAACGCTTACAAACCTGCGAAATAAATTTAAACGTTTCACCTTTTTAGCTATTTAAGCCAAACATTTACAAAGGTTATGAAACAAATCCAAATGTTTCACATTTTTAGCAATTTAAGCCAAACGTTTACAAATGTTACGAATCAAATCCAAGCGTTTCACCTTTTTAACAATTTAAGCCAAACGTTTACAACCATTACGAAACAAATCCAAGCGTTTCACCTTTTTAGCAATTTAACCCAAACGTTTATAAACGTTACGAAACAAATCCAAACGTTTCACCTTTTTAAACCAAACCTTTACAAACGATAGGAAACAAGACCAAGCGTTTCACCTATTAAGTAATTTAAGCCAAACGTTTACAAACGTTACGAAACAAATCCAATTTTTCACCTTTTTAGAAATTTAAGCCAAACGTTTACTAACGTTACGAAACAAATCCAAACGTTTCACCTTTTTATAGATTTAAGCCAAACGTTTACAAACGTTATTAAACAATTACAAACATTTAACCTTTTTAGCAATTTAACCCAAAAGTTTACAAACGTTACGAAACAAAACCAAACATTACACCTTTTTAACAATTTAAGGAAAACTTTACGAAACTAATCCAAACGTTTCACCGTTTTAGCGATTTAAGCCAAATATTTCACCTTTTTATCAATTTAAGCCAAACGTTGACAAATGTTTCGAAACAAATCCAAACGTTTCACTTTTTTAGCGATTTAAGCCAAACGTTACGAAATTAATCAAAACGTTTAAAACGTTATGAAACCCTTTTGAGGAATTTAAGCCAAACCTTTACAAACGTTACGAAACAAATCCAAGCGTTCCACTTTTTTAACAATTTATGCAAAATGTTTACAAATGTACCGAAACAAATCCAAGAGTTTCACTTTTTTAGTAATTTAAGCCAAACATTTACATACGTAACGAAACAAATCTAAGCGTTTCACCTTTTTAGCAATTTAGGCCAAACGTTTACAAACGTTACGAAACAAATTCAATGTTTCACCTTTTTAGCGATTTAAGCCAATCTTTAACAAACGATACGAAAAAAACAAACGTTTCACCTTTTTAGCAATATAAGCCAAAAGTTTACAAACGTTACGAAACAACTCCAAACTTGTCACCTTTTTAGCGATTTATGCGAAACGTTTATAAACGTTAAGAAAAAAATCCAAACGTTTAACCTTTTTAGCAAATTAAGCCAAACATTTACAAAGGTTAAGAAAGAAATCCAAATGTTTCACCTTTTTAGCAATTTAAGCGAAACGTTTACAAACGTTACAAAACAAATCCAAGTGTTTCACCTTTTTAGCAATTTAAGCCAAACGTTTACAAACTTTACGAAAAAAATCCAGATGTTTCACCTTTTTAGCGATTTAAGCCAAACGTTAACAAACATTACGAAACAAATCCAAACGTTTCACCTTTTTAGCGATTTAAGTCAAACATTACGAAACAAATCCAAACGTTTCACCTTTTTAGCGATTTAAGTCAAACGTTTACAAATGTTCCGAAATCCAAACGTTTCGCCTTTTTAGCGATTTAAGCCAAACGTTTACAAACATTACGAAACAAAACCAAACCTTTAAAAAGTTACGAATCAAATCCAAACGTTTAAAACGTTATGAAACAAATCCAAATGTTTCACATTTTTAGCGATTTAAGCCAAACCTTTACAAAGGTTACGAAAAAAAACCAAGCATTTTAACTTTTTCACAATTTAAGCCAAACGTTTATAAACGTTACAAAACAAATCCAAGCTTTTAACCTTTTTAGCAATGTAGGCCAAACGTTTACAAACGTTCGGAAACAAATCCAAGTGTTGCACTTATTTAGCAATTTAAGCCAAACGTTTACAAACGTTGCGAAACAAATCCAAGCGTTTCTCCTTTCTAGCAATTTAAGCGAAACGTTTGCAAACGTTACGAAACAAATCCAAGCGTTTCACCTTTTTAGCAATTTAAGCCAAATATTTACAATCGTTACGAAACAAATCCAAACGTTTCACCTTTTTAGCGATTTAAGCCGAAAGTTTACAAATTTTATGAAACAAAACCAAATATTTCACCTTTTTAGCAATTTAAGCCAAACGTATAAAAACGTTACGAAACAAATCCAAGCGTTTCTCCTTTCTAGCAATTTAAGCCAAACGTTTACAAACGTTACGAAACAAAACCAAGTGTTTTACCTTTTTAGCAATATAAGCCAAACGTTTACAAACGTAACGAAACAAATCCAAGCGTTTCACCTTTTTAGCAATTCAAGCCAAACGTTTAGAAACGTTATAAAACAAATCCAAGCGTTTTACCTTTTTAGCAATTTAAGCCAAACATTTACAAACGTTACAAAACAAATCCAAAAGTTTCACCTTTTTACCGTTCTAAGCCAAACGTTTACAAACGTTACGAAACAAATACAAACGTTTGACCTTTCCAGCGATTGAAGTCAAACGTTACGTTACGGAACAAATTCAAACGTTTAACATATTTAGCGATTTAAGTCAAACGTTTACAAACGTTACGAAATAAATCCAAACGTTTCATCTTTTTAGCTATTTAAGTCAAACGTTTACAAATGTTTCGAAACAAATCCAAACGTTACACCTTTTTAAGCCAAACTTTTACAAACGTTACAAAACAAAACCAAACGTTTAAAAAGTTACGAATCAAATCCCAACGTTTAAAACGTTACGAAACAAATCCAAATGTTTCACATTTTTAGCCATTTAAGCCAAACCTTTACAAACGTTACGAAACAAAACCAAGCGTTTCAACTTTTTCGCAATTTAAGCCAATCGTTTATAAACGTTACAAAACAAAACCAAACATTTAAAACGTAACGAAAAGAATCCAAATGTTTACAAACGTTTCAAAACAACACCAAACGTTTCGAAACAAATCCAAACGTTTCGCCTTTTTAAGCCAAACTTTTACAAACGTTACGAAACAAAACTAAACGTTTAAAAAGTTACGAATCAAATCCAAACGTTTAAAACGTTACGAAACAAATCCAAATGTTTCATCTTTTTACCAATGTAGGCCAAACGTTTAAAAACGTTACAAAATAAAACCAAGTGTTTCACCTTTTTAGCAATTTAAGCCAAACGTTTACAAACGTAACGAAACAAATCCAAGAGTTCCACCATTTTAGCAATTGAAGCCAAATGTTTAAAAACGTTACAAAACAAATCCAAGCAATTCACCTTTTGAGTAATTTAAGCCAAACGTTTACAAACGTTACAACTTTTTAGTGATTTAAGCCAAAAGTTTCAACTTTTTAGCGATTTAAGCAAAACGTTTATAAATGGTAGGAAGAAAATCCAAACCTTTCACTATTTTAGTGATTTAAGCCAAACATTTACAAACGCTATGAAACAAATCGAAACGTTTAATCTTTTTAGCAATTTAAGCAAAACGTTTACAAACGCTATGAAACAAATCCAAACGTTTCACCTTTATTGCGATTTAAGCCAAACATTTACAAACGTTTACGAAACTAATCCAAACATTTCACCTTTTTAGAGATTTAAGACAAATGTTACGAAACAAATCCAAATGTTTCACCTTTTTAGCGATTTAAGCCAAACGTTTACAAACATTCCAAAAAAATCAAAACTTTTCACCTTTCTAGCGATTTAAGCCAACCGTTTACAAATGTTAAGAAACAAATCCAAACATTTCATCTTTTTAGCGATTTAAGCCAAACGTTTACAAACGTTACGAAACAAAACCAAATGTTTATAATGTTACAAAACAAATCAAAACGTTTCCTATTTTTAGCGATTTAATCCAAACATTTACAAACGTTACGAAACAAAACCAAGGGTTTCACCCTTTTAGCAATTTAAGCCAAACATTTACAAACGTTACAAAACAAATCCATGCGTTTCACCTTTTTGGCAACTTATGCCAAAGGTTTACAAACGTTACGAAACAAATCCAAACGTTTCACCTTTTTAGCGATTTAAGCCAAACGTTTACAAATGTTGGAAACAAAATGCAAACTTTTCACCTTTTTAGCAATTTAAGCCAAACGTTTACAAACGTTATGAAACAAATCCAAACATTTCATATTTTTGCAATTTAAGCCAAACATTTTCAAACGTTACGAAACAAAACACAATGTTTAAAACATTACGAAACAAATCCAAACGTTTCCTGTTTTTAGCAATTTAAGCCAAACGTTTACAAACGTTAGGAAACAAAACCAAGCGTTTCATTTTTTTAGCAATTTAAGTTAAATGTTTACAAACGTTACTGTAATATCCCGTATTTTTTTTAAATTATTATTTAAAACTTTAATTATAAATTTTTGTATTCCGTCAAGCTTTAACTAATTTATTATTATTATTATTATTATTATTATTATTATTATTATTATTTAATTTTATTTTAGTCGCTCGTTGATTCGGTCGTGGTTCGATTCGTGTTCGATTAGTATTATTGGAATTTGGCCTATGTATATTATTTATAAAAATAAATAATATTAGTCATGAATGGATAGAATCCATGCATAAATAAAAAGGTGAAACGCTCTTTGCGATCTTTTTTTCTGCGTCGTTTTCTTTTAGTCATTAAACGTTCTTTGCGATCTTTTTTTTTTGAAACCTAGTCACCACCCTTCTCTAAACAACCCTCAGGAACGTTTAAAACTTCATCCCAACTCCGTTTGATTCCAAGTTTTGGTAAGATCACGTTTAGCTTGTTCTTCGTTTCATTATCGTCAAATACAGTTCTTGATTTCGTATCTCATTGTTAGGCTTTAATTCGATTGTTCTTTGACGGTTCACATCGACTCAACGTTCTCTTTGAATCTCACGTATTGGAATCATTAACGGTATGTAAGAATCTCGCCGTTCATTGCCGTTCCGTTTCGCCGTTTCATATTCATGTTACTGCCGATTCTTTTGATGATTTGCTATCAATTTTACTTGTTGCATCATGTTCTGGATTAGTAGTTAATCTTTGGTTTAAACTTGTGATCGCTTCGAACCGCCGTTTGTTAAATTGTTGTTGCCGCCGTGAATTTCCATGATTACAGTTAACTTATTCTTAAATTTTAATCTTGAATAGTTAAGTAATTGTTGTTCTAATTCATGTGTGATGCGGGATTATTGCTTCTAGTAGTTTAGGTTTAAGGTTGCTTTGATATTTGGATTTCCAAAAATCCCGAAAACTTCATGATCATGGTTTGAACTTTGTATGATTTACTAATGGTGTCGGCGGGGATGAGCTATGTTTTACATATGGAAGATGGCTTAGTGGCCACATTAACCACTATAATGTTTGAGTTAAATCAATTAAGTTCCTAAAGTTGATTTTATCTTTTGTCAATTGATTTGCTAGTAACTTTTGTATTGTTCGATTTAAATTGACAATTTGTATACGTTAAATATTCTATAACTTAAAATAATATAATTACTCGGGTAATTATATTTAGTTTTAATTGAAATGTCAATTTGGCTAATTTACAATTTAGCCCCTAAAAATTTCTAAAAGTTTATTCAAGTTAAGTTTTATCTTTTGGATCTTTGTTTGATCTATAATTTAGTAAATTGAGAATAAATAATTAATTTCGATTTCGAATATCAAATTTAGCTAAATTACAGTTTAGTCCCTAAACTTTTATAAACTTAAAATGGCTAAGTTTTAGTTGTAACTTGGGTTACTTGGATTTGAAGTTATTGAATTCTATTTTAAAAATAGGATAATTAATTTATCAAGTATTTTAATTTATAAATTCGGGTTTATAAATTTAATAAACTTTTGGACCGGGTTAGACTTTGGTCGCCCACCAAGTGGGAAGAAGCTTGGTAGTTTTTAATAACTCGGCTGACTCACTGATATTGATTTTAACTTGGGTTTATTTAAATTATTTTACGAATCATTCTAAATATATTTATATGATTTGTACTCTATAACTTGGGGTATTTTTTGATTGAATTTAATATAAGTGTTTATTAAATGTGGCTTGGTATTGTGTTGTGCTAGTCCTATGTGGTTTCTAGTACTCTTTAGAGTTAGGGTCTGATTTTAATTATGATTTTAATATTTTATTTAGACCTGTCGACTGTTTGTACTTCAGAGGCGAACCAGAGTTAGGTGCTTGTCAGGATCACGTGGATTTAGCAAGCAGTGAATTTATATCTCTATTTACCTCTTTATTAAGCAATTATTATATTTTTGTGTATATATATATGTATAGCAGCTTTTGAACCGTTTTTCGGCATTGTGGATTTGATTTGGAACGTGCTACTCGATGGGCATCATCAAAACTACGTGCGCACCGGTAATGATTATGGTATGGAGGTAGGTTTGAGATACGTCTCACCTTAGTGAGCGCACCGGTGGAAAATACGTCTTCTGGGCTCACTATGTATTAATTGATAGTCGGGGATCGGTTATTGAGATACGTCTCACCGACACGACAATGGATTTAGAATTGTGGTTTAATAATCCATAATGAAAATGTTTTATTAAACGTTTTAAAGGTTTCTAACTTAATAAATGTAAATGGTCATATAAACTCTACTCAGTAAATATGACCCCGTTGTTTTCCCAAATTTTGCAGGTTTATGATTTGAGCATTGGTCGAACTCCGTTTCTTCATTCTCGGAGGTTCTTTATTTTATTTTCAGAATAAAAGAGTCGAACTGTTTTAAACTCTTAGACCGCAGTAGTAGTATCAGATTATTTATGTTTTAGTCTAATACTATAATTTTAGACTGTTGTTTGTTGGTAATTATTTTATCGCTTTTGGAATGATTACAGTGTTTATGGAATTTATATTATATTGCCATACTGTTGGAGTTATAATTTGAGATAAGCATACTTTGAATATATGTTACTTATTGTACTGCTAGACAAGGCTGAAGTCTCGATTTCCCCCGAGCATGTGGTTAATCTGCAGGTACATTGTTTTAACTGTATAAATTGGTTATCCCTAAGGATAGCTACGGTTTTGGTACAAACATATCCAAAGCCTAGCGCCGGTCACGATTTATCTTTTTAGCAATATAAGCCAATCGTTTACAAACGTTACAAAATAAATCCAAGCGTTTCACCTTTTTAACAATTTAAGCCAAACATATACAAACATTACGAAACAAATCTAAATGTTTCACCTTTTTAGCGATTTTGGCCGAACGTTTACAACTGTTACGAAACAAAACCAAACATTTCACCTTTTTAGCAATTTAAGCCAAATGTTTACAAACATTACGAAACAAATCCAAATGTTTCCTCATTTTACCGATTTAAACCAAATGCGTAAAACGTTAAGAAATAAATCCAAACATTTCACCTTTTTAGGAATTATGCCAAACGTTTACAAACGTTACAAAACAAATCCAAAAGTTTCTTCTTTTTAGTGATTGAAGCCAAACGTTTACAAACGTTTCGAAAAAATCCAAACGTTTCCCATTTTTAGCAATTTAAGCCAAACGTTTACAAACGTTACGAAACAAATCCAAACGTTTCCCCTTTTTAGCAATTTAAGCCAAACATATACAAACGTTATGAAATAAAACCAAACGTTTACAAACATTTCGAAACAAATCCAAACGTTTCCCATTTTTAGCAATTTAAGCCAAACGTTTACAAACGTTACGAAACGAAACCTAGCGTTTCACCTTTTTAGCAATTTAAGCCAAACCTTTACAAACGTTACGAAACAAATCCAAACTTTTTACATTTTTAGCGATTTAAGTGAAACCTTTACAAACATTACGAAACAAAACCAAGCATTTAACCCTTTTAGCAATTTAAGCCAAATGTTTACAAACGTTACGAAACAAATCTAAGCGTTTCACCTTTTTAGTAAATTAAGCCAAATGTTTACAAAAGTTACGAAACAAATCCGAACATTTCACCTTTTTAGCAATTTAAGCCAAACGTTTACTAACGTATGAAACAAATCCAAATGTTTCTCCTTTTTTAAGATTTAAGCCAAACGTTTACAAAGGTTACGAAACAAATCCAATTGTTTCACCTTTTTAGCAATATAACCCAAACATTTAGAAACGTTACGAAACAAATCCAAGCGTTTCACCTTTCTAGCAATTTAAGCCAAACGTTTACAAACCTTACGAAACAAATCCAAGCGTTTCACATTTTAGCAATTCAAGCTAAACATTTACAAAATTTACGACACAAATCCAAGAGTTTCTCCTTTTTAGCAATTTAAGCCAAACAAATACAAACATTACGAAACAAATCAAAACGTTTCACCTTTATAGCAATTTAAGCCAAACGTTTACAAAAATTACAAAACAAATCCAAACGTTTCACCTTTTTAGCAAATTAGGCCAAAAGTTTACAAACATTATGAAACAAATCCAAACGTTTAACCTTTTTAGCGATATAAGCCAAACGCTTACAAATGTTTCGAAATAAATCCAAATATTTCACCTTTTAAGTAATTTAAGCCATATGTTTACAAACGTTATGAAACAAATCAAAGCGTTTCACCTTTTTAGCAATTTAAGCAAAACATTTAGAAACATTCCGAAACAAATCCAAGCATTCACCTTTTTAGCAATTTAAGCCAAACGTTTACAAAGGTTTCGAAACAAATCCAAATGTTTCCCCATTTTCGCGATTTAAGCCAAACGTTTACAAACGTTACGAAACAAAACCAAAAGTTTAAAACATTACAAAACAAATCCATACGTTTCACATTTTTAGCCATTTAAGCCAAACCTTTACAAACGTTACAAAACAAACCCAAAGTTTCACATTTTTAGAAATATAAGCCAAACGTTTACAAATGTTACGAAACAAATCCAAGTGTTTCACTTTTTTAGCAATTTAAGCCAAACATTTACAAACGTTCCAAAACTAATCTAAGCGTTTCACCTTTTTAGTAATTTAAGCCAAATGTTTAAAAACGTTACAAAACTAATCCAAGCGTTCACCTTTTTAGCAAATTAATCCAAACGTTTACAAACATTACGAAACAAATCCAAGCGTTTCATCTTTTTAGCAATTTAACCCAAACGTTTACAAATGTTACCAAACAAATCCAAACGTTTCACCTTTTTAACGATATAAGCCACACGTTTATTAACAATACGAAACAAATCCAAACGTTTCATATTTTTAGCGATTTAAGCCAAACATTTATAAATGCTTCGAAATAAATTCAAACGTTTTACCTTTTTAGCGATTTATGACAAACCTTTAAAAATGTTACTAAACAAATCCAAGCGTTTCTCCTTTTTTAGAAATTTAAGCCAAACGTTTACAAACGTTACGAAACAAATAAAAGTGTTTCACCTTTTTAGCAAATTAAGCCAAACGTTTACAAAGGTTACGAAACAAATCCAAACGTTTCACCTTTTTAGCGATTTAAGCCAAACATTTAGAAACGATACGAAAAAAATCTAAACATTTCACCTTTTTAGTGATTTAAGCCAAATGTTTACAAACGTTACGAAACAAATCCAAACATTTCATCTTTTTAGCGATTTAAGCCAAATGTTTACAAACGTTATGAAACAAATCCAAACATTTACAAACGTTACGGAACAAATCCAAACGTTTCACATTTTTAGCGATTAAAGCCAAAAGTTTACAAATGTTACAAAAGAAAACCAAACATTTAAAACGTTACGAAAAAAATCCAAACGTTTTACATTTTTAGCGATTTAGGCCAAAACATTACAAACGTTACGAAACAAAACCAAGCATTTCACCTTTTTAGCAATTTAAGCCAAATGTTTACTAACGTTATGAAACAAAACCAAGCATTTCACCTTTTTAGTAATTTAAGACAAATGTTTACAAACGTTATGAAACAAATCCAAACGTTTCCCCTTTTTAGCGATATAAGCCAAACGTTTACAAAGGTTATGAAATAAATCAAAATCTTTCACCTTTTTAGCAATTTAAGCCATACGTTTCCAAACGTTACGAAACAAATCAAAGCATTTTACCTTTTTAGCGATTTAAGCCAAACGTTTACTAACGTTACAAAACAAATCCAAATGTTTGGCCTTTTTACCAATTTAAGCAAAACGTTTACAAACGTTACGAAACAAATCCAAGCGTTTCATCTCTTTAGCAGTTTAAGCCAAACATTTACTAAGGTTACGAAACAAATCCAAACGTTTCCCCTTTTTAGCGATTTAAACCAAACATTTACCAACGATACGAAACAAATCCAAACGTTTCACCTTTTTAGCGATTTAAGCCAAACTTTTACAAACGTTATGAAACAAATCCAAACGTTTCACCTTTTTAGCGATTTAAGCCAAACGTTTATAAACGTTACAAAATAAATTTAAACATTTCGCCTTTTTAGCAATTTAAGCCAAATTTTTACAAACGTTATGCAACAAATTCAAGCGTTTCACCTTTTAAGAAATTTAAGCAAACGTTTACAAACGTAGCGAAATAAATCCAAGCGTTTCACCTTTTTAGTAATTTAAGTGAAACGTTTAAAAACGTTACAAAACTAATCCAAGCGTTTCACCTTTTTAGCAATTTAGCCCAAACTTTTACAAACATTCCAAAACTAATTCTAGCATTTCACCTTTTTAGGAATTTAAGCCAAACGTTTAAAAACGTTACAAAACTAATCCAAGCGTTTCCCCTTTTTAGCAAATTAAGCCAAACGTTTACAAACGTTACGAAACAAATCCAAGTGTTTCACCTTTTTAGCAATTTAACCCAAACGTTTACAAATGTTACGAAACAAATCCAAACATTTCACCTTTTTAGCGATATAAGCCACATGTTTGTAAACGGTACGAAACAAATCCAAACGTTTCTCCTTTTTAGCGATTTACGCCGAACATTTATAAATGCTACGAAACAAATTCAAACGTTTCACCTTTTTAGCGATTTAAGCCAAACCTTTACAAATGTTACTAAACAAATCCAAGCGTTTCTCCTTTTTTTAGCAATTTAAGCTAAACGTTTACAAACGTTACGAAACAAATAAAAGTGTTTCACCTTTTTAGCAAATTAAGCCAAACGTTTACAAAGGTTACGAAACAAATCCAAACGTTTCACCTTTTTAGCGATTTAAGCCAAACATTTAGAAACGATACGAAAAAAATCTAAACGTTTCCCCTTTTTAGTGATTTAAGCCAAACGTTTACAAACGTTACGAAACAAATCCAAACATTTCATCTTTTTAGCGATTTAAGACAAATGTTTACAAACGTTACGAAACAAATCCAGACGTTTCGCCTTTATATCGATTTAAGCCAAACGTTTACAAACGTCACGAAACAAATCCAAACGCTTCGCACTTTTAGCGATTAAAGCCAAACGTTTACAAACGTTACAAAACAAAACCAATCATTTAAAACGTTACGAAACAAAACCAAGCATTTCACCTTTTTAGCAATTTAAGCCAAATGTTTAAAAACGTTACGAAACAAAACCAAGCATTTCACCTTTTTAGCAATTTAAGACAAATGTTTACAAACGTTACGAAAAAAATCCAAACGTTTCCCCTTTTTAGGGATATAAGCCAAACGTTTACAAAGGTTATGAAACAAATCAAAATCTTTCACCTTTTTAGCAATTTAAGCCATACGTTTACAAACTTTACAAAACAAATCAAAGTATTTTACCTTTTTAGCAATTTAAGCCAAACGTTTACAAACGTTACGAAACAAATTCAAGAGTTTCACCTTTTTAGAAATTTAAGCCAAACGTTTACAAACGTTGCGAAACAAATCCAAGCGTTTCATCTTTTTAGTAATTTAAGCCAAACATTTACAAACGTTACGAAACAAATCCAAATGTTTCCCCTTCTTAGCGATTTAAACCAAACATTTACCAACGATACGAAACAAATCCAAACGTTTCACCTTTTTAGCGATTTAAGCCAGACTTTTACAAACGCTATGAAACAAATCCAAACGTTTCACCTTTTTAGCGATTTAAGCCAAATGTTTATAATCGTTACGAAACAAATCCAAACATTTTGCTTTTTTAGCGATTTACGCCAAACGTTTACAAATGTTATGAAACAAATGCAAATGTTTCTCCTTTTTAGCAATTTCAACCAAACATTTACAAACGTTACGAAACAAAACCAAACGTTTAAAACGTTATGAAACAAATCAAAAAAATTCACATTTTTAGCGATTTAAGCCAAACCTTTACAAACGTTACGAAACAAAACCAAATGTTTCACCTTTATAGTTATTTAAGCCAAATGTTTACAAACGTTACGAAACAAATCCAAACGTTTCCCCATTTTAGCGATTTAAGCCAAATGTTTAAAACGTTATGAAACATATCCAAGCGTTTCACCTTTTTAGCGATTTATGCCAAACGTTTACAAAGATTACGAAACAAATCCAAATGTTTCACCTTTTTAGCAATTTAAGCCAAACGTTTACAAACGTTAAGAAACAAATCCAAGCGTTTCACCATTTTAGCAATTTAAGCCAAACGTTTACAAACGTTACGAAACTAATCCAAGTGTTTCATCTTTTTAGTAATTTAAGCCTAACATTTACATACGTTACGAAACAAATCCAAGCGTTCCACCTTTTAAGCAATATAATCCAAACGTTTACAAACGTTACGAAAAAAATCCCAAAGTTTCCCCTTTTTAAAAATTTAAACCAAACGTTTACAAATGTTATGAAATAAAACCAAACGTTTAAATCGTTATGAAATAAATCCAAACGTTTCACATTTTTAGGGATTTAACCCAAACCTTTACAAACGTTACGAAACAAAACCAAACATTTAAAACGTTACGAAACATATCCAAACATTTCACATTTTTAGCGATTTAAGCCAATTCTTTACAAACATTACGAAACAAAACCAAGCGTTTCACCTTTTTAGCAATTTAAGCCAAACGTTTACAAACGTTACGAAACAAATCTAAGCGTTTCACCTTTTTAGCAATTTAAGCCAAACTTTTACAAACGTTCTGAAAACAAGCGTTTCACCTTTTTAAACGTTACAAAACAAATCCAAACATTTCACCTTTTTAGCAAATTAAGCCAAACGTTTAAAAACGTTACAAGCATTTCACCTTTTTAGCAATTTAAGCCAAACATTTACAAATGTTACGAAACAAATCCAAGCATTTCACCTTTTTAGCTATTTAAGCCAAACCTTTACAAACGTTACGAAACAAATCCAAACGTTTCACATTTTTAGCGATTTAAGCGAAACATTTACAAATGTTACAAAACAAATCCAAACGTTTTACCTTTTTAGCGATTTAAGCCAAACGTTTGCAAACGTTACAAAACAAATGCAAACGTTTTCTTCATTTTAGCGATTTAAGATAAACGTTTACTAACGTTACGAAACAAAGCCAAATGTTTGGCCTTTTTACCAATTTAAGCCAAACGTTTACAAACGTTTACAAACTTTACGAAACAAATCCAAACGTTTCCCATTTTTAGCGATTTAAGCCAAACGTTTACAAACGTTGCAAAACAAAACCAAACGTTTCACCTTTTTAGCGATTTAAGCCAAACGTTTACAAACGTTACGAAACAAATCAAAGCGTTTCACCTTTTTAGCAAATTAAGCCAAACGTTTACAAAGGTTACGAAACAAATCCAAACGTTTCACCCTTTTAGCGATTTAAGCCAAACATTTACAAACGATACGAAAAAAATCTATACATTTCACCTTTTTAGTTATTTAAGCCAAACATTTACAAACATTACGAAACAAATCCAAACGTTTCCCATTTTTAGCGATTTAAGCCAAATGTTTACAAACGTTATGAAACAAATCCAAACGTTTCGCCTTTGTAGCGATTTAAGCCAAACGTTTACAAACGTTACGAAACAAATCCAAACGTTTCACATTTTTAGCGATTTAAGCCAAATGTTTACAAACGTTGCGAAACAAAACCAAACGTTTAAAATGTTACGAAATAAACCAAACGTTTTATATTTTTAGCGATTTAAGCGAAACCTTTACAAAAGTTACGAAACAAAACAAAGCATTTATCCTTTTTAGCAATTTAAGCTAAATGTTTACATACGTTACGAAACAAAACCAAGCGTTTCACCTTTTTAGCAATTTAAGACAAATGTTCACAAAAGTGACGAAAAAAATCCAAACGTTTCCCCTTTTTAGCGATATAAGCCAAACGTTTACAAAGGTTATGAAACAATTCCAAATGTTTCCCCTTTTTAGCAATTTAAGTCATACGTTTACAAACGTTACGAAACAAATCAAAGCGTTTTACCTTTTTAGGAATTTAAGCCAAATGTTTACAAATGTTACTAAACAAATTCAAGTGTTTCACCCTTTTAGAAATTTAAGCCAAACGTTTACAAACGTTATGAAACAAATCCAAACGTTTCACCTTTTTAGCGATTTATGTCCAATGTTTACAAACGTTACGGAACAAATACAAACGTTTCACCTTTTTAGCGATTGAAGCCAAATGTTTACAACCGTTACGAAACAAATCCAAACGTTTCCTATTTTTAGCAATTTAAGCCAAACGTTTACAAACGTTACGAAACAAAACCAAATGTTTCACCTTTTAAGCGATTTAAGCCAAACGTTTACAAACGTTACGAAACAAATCAAAGCGTTTCACCTTTTTAGCAAATTAAGCCAAATGTTTACAAAGGTTACGAAACAAATCCGAACGTTTCACCCTTTTAGCGATTTAAGCAAAACATTTACAAACGATACGAAACAAATCTATACATTTCACCTTTTTAGTGATTTAAGCCTAACATTTACAAACGTTACGAAATAAATTCAAACGTTTCCCCTTTTTAGCGACTTAAGCCAAATATTTACAAACGTTAGGAAACAAATCCAAACGTTTAGCCTTTGTAGCGATTTAAGCCAAACGTTTGCAAACATTACGAAACAAATCCAAACGTTTCCCCTTTTTAGCGATTTAAGCCAAATGTATACAAACGTTGCGAAACAAAACCAAACGTTTAAAATGTTACGAAATAAATCCAAACGTTTTATATTTTTAGCGATTTAAGCCAAACCTTTACAAAAGTTACGAAACAAATCAAAGCGTTTCACCTTTTTAGCAAATTAAGCCAAACGTTTACAAAGGTTACGAAAAAAATCCAAATGTTTCACCCTTTTAGCGATTTAAGCCAAACATTTACAAACGATACGAAACAAATCTATACATTTCACCTTTTTAGTTATTTAGGCCAAACATTTACAAACATTTACGAAACAAATCCAAACGTTTCCCCTTTTTAGCGATTTAAGCCAAATGTTTACAAACGTTATGAAACAAATCCAAACCTTTCGCCTTTGTAGCGATTTAAGCCAAACGTTTACAAACGTTACGAAACAAATCCAAACGTTTCACCTTTTTAGCGATTTAAGCCAAATGTTTACAAACGTTGCGAAACAAAACCAAACGTTTAAAATGTTACGAAATAAATCCAAACGTTTCATATTTTTGGCGATTTAAGCCAAACCTTTACAAAAGTTACGAAACAAAACAAAGCATTTAACCTTTTTAGCAATTTAAGCCAAATGTTTACAAATGTTACGAAACAAAACCAAGCGTTTCACCTTTTTAGCAATTTAAGACAAATGTTTACAAAAGTGACGAAAAAATCCAAACGTTTCCCCTTTTTAGCGATATAAGCCAAACGTTTACAAAGGTTATGAAACAATTCCAAATGTTTCACCTTTTTAGCAATTTAAGCCATACGTTTACAAACGTTACGAAACAAATCAAAGCGTTTTACCTTTTTAGCAATTTAAGCAAAATGTTTACAAACGTTACTAAACAAATTCAAGCGTTTCACCTTTTTAGAAATTTAAGCCAAATGTTTACAAACGTTATGAAACAAATTCAAAAGTTTCACCTTTTTAGCGATTTATGTCCAATGTTTACAAATGTTACGGAACAAATACAAACGTTCCACCTTTTTAGCGATTGAAGCCAAACGTTTACAAACGTTGCGAAACAAATCCAAACATTTCACATTTTTAGCAATTTAAGCCAAACGTTTACAAACGTTACGAAACAAAAACCAAGTGTTTCACCTTTTAAGCAAACGTTTACAAACGTAGCGAAACAAATCCAAGCGTTTCAACTTTTTTGTAATTTAAGCGAAACGTTTAAAAATGTTACAAAACTCATCCAAGCGTTTCACCTTTTTTGCAAATTAAGCCAAACGTTTACAAACGCTCCAAAATAAATCCAAGCGTTTCACCATGTTAGTAATTTAAGCCAAATGTTTTAAAACGTTACAAAACTAATTCAAGCATTTCACCTTTTTAGCAAATTAAGCCAAATGTTTACAAACGTTACGAAACAAATCCAAGCGTTTCGCCTTTTTAGAAATTTAACCCAAACGTTTACAAACAAATCCAAATGTTTTACATTTTTAGCGATATAAGCCAACGTTTATAAACGGTACGAAACAAATCTAAACGTTTCAACTTTTTAGCGATTTATGCCAAACATTTATAAACGCTACGAAACAAATCCAAACGTTTCGCCTTTTTAGCAATTTAAGCCAAACATTTACAAACGTTACGAAACAAATCCAAGCGTTTCTCCCTTTTAGCAATTTTAAACAAAAGTTTACAAATGTTACGAAACAAATCAAAGAGTTTCACCCTTTTAGCAAATTAAACGTTTACAAAGGTTACGAACCAAATCCAAACGTTTCACCTTTTCAGCGATATAAGCCAAACGTTTACAAACGATACGAAACAAATCTAAACATTTCCCCTTTTTAGCGATTTAAGCCAAACGTTTACAAACGTTACGAAACAAATCCAAATGTTTCACCTTTTTAACGATTTAAGCCTAATGTTTACAAACAATATGAAACAAATCCAGACGTTTCGCCTTTATAGAGATTTAAGCCAAACGTTTACAAACGTTACGAAACAAATCCAAACGTTTCACCTTTTAAGAGAGTTAAGCCAAACGTTTACAAACGTTATGAAACAAAACCAAACGTTTAAAACATTACGAAACAAATCCAAACGTTTTACATTTTTAGCGATTTATGCCAAACCTTTAGAAAAGTTACCAAACAAAACCAATTATTTCACCTTTTTAGCAATTTAAGCCAAATGTTTACAAACGTTATAAAACTAATCCAAGTGTTTCACCTTTTTAGCGATTTAAGCCAAACGTTTACAAACGTTACGAAACAAATCCACGCGTTTCTCCTTTTTAGCAATTTAAGCCAAAGGATTACAAACGTTACGAAACAAATCAAAGCGTTTCAGCTTTTTAGCAAATTAAGCCAAACGTTTACAAAGGTTACGAAACAAATCCAAACATTTCACCTTTTTAGCGATTTAAGCCAAACGTTTACAAACGACACGAAACAAATCTAAAGGTTTCACCTTTTTAGCGATTTAAGCATAACGATTACAAACGTTACGAAACATATCCAAATGTTTCACCGTTTTAATGATTTAAGCCAAATATTTACAAATGATATGAAACAAATCCAAACGTTTCGCCTTTATAGCGCGTTAAGCCAAACATTTACAAAAGCGACGACACAAATCCAAACTTTTCACCTTTTTAGCGATATAAGCCAAACGTTTACAAACGATACGAAACAAATCTTAACCTTTCACATTTTTAGGGATTTAAGCCAAATGTTTACAATAGATACGAAACAAATCCAAATGTTTCACCTTTTTAACGATTTAAGCCAAATGTTTACAAACGATATGAAACAAATCTAGACGTTTCGTCTTTGTAGCAATTTAAGCCAAACGTTTACAAACGTTACGAAACAAATCCAAACTTTTCACTTTTTTAGAGATTTAAGCCAAACGTTTACAAATGTTACGAAACAAAACCAAACGTTTAAAACGTTACGAAACAAATCCAAACGTTTTACATTTTTAGCAATTTATGCCAAACCTTTAGAAAAGTTACCAAACAAAACTAAGTATTTCACCTTTTTAGCAATTTAAGCCAAATGTTTACAAACGTTAAAAACTAATCCAAGCGTTTCACCTTTTTAGCGATTTAAGCCAAACGTTTACAAACGTTACGAAACAAATCCAAGCATTTCTCCTTTTTAGCAATTTAAGCCAAAGGATTACAAACGTTACGAAACAAATCAAAGCGTTTCACCTTTTTAGCATATTAAGCCAAACGTTTACAAAGGTTACGAAACAAATCCAAACATTTCCCCTATTTAGCGATTTAAGTCAAACGTTTACAAACGATATGAAACAAATTTAAACGTTTCACCTTTTTAGCGATTTAAGCCAAACGTTTACAAACGTTACGAAACAAATCCAAATGTTTCACCGTTTTAATGATTTAAGCCAAATATTTACAAACGATATGAAACAAATCCAAACGTTTTGCCTTTATAGAGATTTAAGCCAAACGTTTACAAAAGTTACGAAACAAATCCAAACGTTTCCCCTTTTTAGCGATTTAAGCCAAACGTTTACAAACGTTACGAAACAAAACCAATCGTTTTAAACGTTACGAAACAAAACCAAACGTTTTACATTTTTTGCAATTTAAGCCAATGCTTTACAAACGTTTCAAACCAAAACCAAGCATTTCACCTTTTTAGCAATTTAAGCCAAATGTTTACAAACGTTACGAAAGTGATGTAAGCGTTTCACCTTTTTAGCAATTTAAGCCAAATGTTTACGAACGTTACGAAACAAATCCAAACATTTTACCTTTTTAGCGATTTAAGCCAAACATTTACAATGGTTATGAAACAAATCCAAATGTTTCACATTTTAAAAAATTTAAGCCATATGTTTACAAACATTAAGAAACAAATCAAAGAGTTTCACCTTTTTAGCAATTTAAGAAAAACATTTACAAATGTTCCGAAACAAATCCAAGTGTTTCACCTTTTCAGCAATTTAAGCCAAACGTTTACAAAGGTTACGTAACAAATCTATATGTTTCCCCTTTTTCGCGATTTGAGCCAAACGTTTACAAACGCTACGAAAAAAAACAAAAAGTTCAAAACATTACGAAACAAATCCATACGTTTGACATTTTTAGTGTTTTAAGCCAAACCTTTACAAACGCTATGAAATAAATCCAAACGTTTCACATTTTTTGAAATATAAGCCAAACGTTTACAAATGTTACGAAACAGATCCAAGCGTTTCATCTTTTTTGCAATTTAAGCCAAACGTTTACTAAAGTTCAAAAACTAATCCAAGCGTTTCACCTTTTTAGTAATTTAAGCCAAACTTTTAAAAACTTTGCAAAACTAATCCAAGCATTTCACCTTTTTAGCAAATTAAGCCAAACGTTTACAAACGTTACTAAACAAATCCAAGCATTTAACCTTTTTAGCGAAATAAGCAAAATTTTATAAACGCTACGAAACAAATCCAAATGTTTCACGTTTTTAGCGATTTAAACCAAACATTGATAAAGGATACGAAATAAATCCAATCGTTTCACCTTTTTAGCGATTTAAGTCAAACGTTTACAAACGTTATGAAACAAATCCAAGCGTTTCTCTTATATAGCAAACGAAACAAATCAAAGCGTTTCACCTTTTTAGCAAATTAAGCCAACCATTTACAAAGGTTACGAAACAAATCCAAACGGTTAACCTTTTTAGCGATTTAAGCCAAACATTTAAAAACGATACGAAAAAAATCTAGATGTTTCACCTTTTTACTGATTTAAGCCAAACTTTTACAAACATTACGAAACAAATCCAAACGTTTCGCCTTTTTTAGCAATATAAGCCAAATGTTTACAAACGTTGTGAAACAAATCCAAACTTTTCGCCTTTATAGCAATATAAGCCAAACGTTTACAAACGTTACGAAACAAATCCAAACGTTTTACATTTTCAGCGATTTAAGCCAAACGTTTACAAACGTTTAAAACGTTACGAAACAAATCCAAACGTTTTACATTTTTAGTGATTTAAGCCAAACCTTTACAAACCTTACGAAACAAAACATCACATTTCACCTTTTTAGCAATTTAAGCCAAATGTTTACAAACGTTACGAAACAAAACCAAATGTTTCACCGTTTTAGAAATTTAAGACAAATGTTTACAAACGTTAAGAAAAAAAATCCAAACGTTTCACCTTTTTAACGATATAAGCAAAACGTTTACAAAGGTTATGAAACAAATCAAAATATTTCACCTTTTAAGCAATTTAACCCATATGTTTACAAACGTTACGAAACAAATCAAAGCATTTTACCTTTTTAGCAATTTAAGCCAAATGTTTACAAACGTTACGAAACAAATTCACGTGTTTCACCTTTTTAGAAATTTAAACCAAACGTTTACAAACGTTACGAAACAACTCCAAATGTTTCACCTTTTTAGCAATTTAAGACAAACGTTTACAGACATTACGAATCAAATCCAAACGTTTCACCTTTTTAGGGATTTAAGCCGAATGTTAACTAATGTTACTAAACAAAACCAAACATTTCACCTTTTTAGCAATTTAAGCCAAATGTTTACAAACGTTACGAAACAAATCCAAACGTTTCCCCATTTTAGCGATTTAAGCCAAATGTTTAAAACGTTATGAAACATATCCAAACATATCACCTTTTTAGCGATTTATGCCAAACGTTTACAAAGATTACGAAACAAATCCAAATGTTTCACCTTTTTAGCAATTTAAGCCAAACGTTTACAAACGTTAAGAAACAAATCCAAGCGTTTCACCATTTTAGCAATTTAAGCCAAACGTTTACAAACGTTACGAAACTAATCCAAGTGTTTCATCTTTTTAGTAATTTAAGCCTAACATTTACATACGTTACGAAACAAATCCAAGCGTTCCACCTTTTAAGCAATATAATCCAAACGTTTACAAACGTTACGAAAAAAATCCCAAAGTTTCCCCTTTTTAAAAATTTAAACCAAACGTTTACAAACGTTATGAAATAAAACCAAACGTTTAAATCGTTATGAAATAAATCCAAACGTTTCACATTTTTAGGGATTTAACCCAAACCTTTACAAACGTTACGAAACAAAACCAAACATTTAAAACGTTACGAAACATATCCAAACATTTCACATTTTTAGCGATTTAAGCCAATTCTTTACAAACATTACGAAACAAAACCAAGCGTTTCACCTTTTTAGCAATTTAAGCCAAACGTTTACAAACGTTACGAAACAAATCGAAGCGTTTCACCTTTTTAGCAATTTAAGCCAAACTTTTACAAACGTTCTGAAAACAAGCGTTTCACCTTTTTAAACGTTACAAAACAAATCCAAACATTTCACCTTTTTAGCAAATTAAGCCAAACGTTTAAAAACGTTACAAGCATTTCACCTTTTTAGCAATTTAAGCCAAACATTTACAAACGTTACGAAACAAATCCAAGCGTTTCACCTTTTTAGCTATTTAAGCCAAACCTTTACAAACGTTACGAAAAAAATCCAAACGTTTCACATTTTTAGCGATTTAAGCGAAACATTTACAAATGTTACAAAACAAATCCAAACGTTTTACCTTTTTAGCGATTTAAGCCAAACGTTTGCAAACGTTACAAAACAAATGCAAACGTTTTCTTCATTTTAGCGATTTAAGATAAACGTTTACTAACGTTACGAAACAAAGCCAAATGTTTGGCCTTTTTACCAATTTAAGCCAAACGTTTACAAACGTTTACAAACTTTACGAAACAAATCCAAACGTTTCCCATTTTTAGCAATTTAAGCCAAACGTTTACAAACGTTGCAAAACAAAACCAAACGTTTCACCTTTTTAGCGATTTAAGCCAAACGTTTACAAACGTTACGAAACAAATCAAAGCGTTTCACCTTTTTAGCAAATTAAGCCAAACGTTTACAAAGGTTACGAAACAAATCCAAACGTTTCACCCTTTTAGCGATTTAAGCCAAACATTTACAAACGATACGAAAAAAATCTATACATTTCACCTTTTTAGTTATTTAAGCCAAACATTTACAAACATTACGAAACAAATCCAAACGTTTCCCATTTTTAGCGATTTAAGCCAAATGTTTACAAACGTTATGAAACAAATCCAAACGTTTCGCCTTTGTAGCGATTTAAGCCAAACGTTTACAAACGTTACGAAACAAATCCAAACGTTTCACATTTTTAGCGATTTAAGCCAAATGTTTACAAACGTTGCGAAACAAAACCAAACGTTTAAAATGTTACGAAATAAACCAAACGTTTTATATTTTTAGCGATTTAAGCGAAACCTTTACAAAAGTTACGAAACAAAACAAAGCATTTATCCTTTTTAGCAATTTAAGCTAAATGTTTACATACGTTACGAAACAAAACCAAGCGTTTCACCTTTTTAGCAATTTAAGACAAATGTTCACAAAAGTGACGAAAAAAATCCAAACGTTTCCCCTTTTTAGCGATATAAGCCAAACGTTTACAAAGGTTATGAAACAATTCCAAATGTTTCCCCTTTTTAGCAATTTAAGTCATACGTTTACAAACGTTACGAAACAAATCAAAGCGTTTTACCTTTTTAGGAATTTAAGCCAAATGTTTACAAATGTTACTAAACAAATTCAAGTGTTTCACCCTTTTAGAAATTTAAGCCAAACGTTTACAAACGTTATGAAACAAATCCAAACGTTTCACCTTTTTAGCGATTTATGTCCAATGTTTACAAACGTTACGGAACAAATACAAACGTTTCACCTTTTTAGCGATTGAAGCCAAACGTTTACAAACGTTGCGAAACAAATCCAAATGTTTCCTATTTTTAGCAATTTAAGCCAAATGTTTACAAACGTTACGAAACAAAACCAAATGTTTCACCTTTTAAGCGATTTAAGCCAAACGTTTACAAACGTTACGAAACAAATCAAAGCGTTTCACCTTTTTAGCAAATTAAGCCAAATGTTTACAAAGGTTACGAAACAAATCCGAACGTTTCACCCTTTTAGCGATTTAAGCAAAACATTTACAAACGATACGAAACAAATCTATACATTTCACCTTTTTAGTGATTTAAGCCTAACATTTACAAACGTTACGAAATAAATCCAAACGTTTCCCCTTTTTAGCGACTTAAGCCAAATATTTACAAACGTTAGGAAACAAATCCAAACGTTTAGCCTTTGTAGCGATTTAAGCCAAACGTTTGCAAACATTACGAAACAAATCCAAACGTTTCCCCTTTTTAGCGATTTAAGCCAAATGTATACAAACGTTGCGAAACAAAACCAAACGTTTAAAATGTTACGAAATAAATCCAAACGTTTTATATTTTTAGCGATTTAAGCCAAACCTTTACAAAAGTTACGAAACAAATCAAAGCGTTTCACCTTTTTAGCAAATTAAGCCAAACGTTTACAAAGGTTACGAAAAAAATCCAAATGTTTCACCCTTTTAGCGATTTAAGCCAAACATTTACAAACGATACGAAACAAATCTATACATTTCACCTTTTTAGTTATTTAGGCCAAACATTTACAAACATTTACGAAACAAATCCAAAAGTTTCCCCTTTTTAGCGATTTAAGCCAAATGTTTACAAACGTTATGAAACAAATCCAAACCTTTCGCCTTTATAGCGATTTAAGCCAAACGTTTACAAACGTTACGAAACAAATCCAAACGTTTCACCTTTTTAGCGATTTAAGCCAAATGTTTACAAACGTTGCGAAACAAAACCAAACGTTTAAAATGTTACGAAATAAATCCAAACGTTTCATATTTTTGGCGATTTAAGCCAAACCTTTACAAAAGTTACGAAACAAAACAAAGCATTTAACCTTTTTAGCAATTTAAGCCAAATGTTTACAAATGTTACGAAACAAAACCAAGCGTTTCACCTTTTTAGCAATTTAAGACAAATGTTTACAAAAGTGACGAAAAAATCCAAACGTTTCCCCTTTTTAGCGATATAAGCCAAACGTTTACAAAGGTTATGAAACAATTCCAAATGTTTCACCTTTTTAGCAATTTAAGCCATACGTTTACAAACGTTACGAAACAAATCAAAGCGTTTTACCTTTTTAGCAATTTAAGCAAAATGTTTACAAACGTTACTAAACAAATTCAAGCGTTTCACCTTTTTAGAAATTTAAGCCAAATGTTTACAAACGTTATGAAACAAATCCAAAAGTTTCACCTTTTTAGCGATTTATGTCCAATGTTTACAAATGTTACGGAACAAATACAAACGTTCCACCTTTTTAGCGATTGAAGCCAAACGTTTACAAACGTTGCGAAACAAATCCAAACATTTCACATTTTTAGCAATTTAAGCCAAACGTTTACAAACGTTACGAAACAAAAACCAAGTGTTTCACCTTTTAAGCAAACGTTTACAAACGTAGCGAAACAAATCCAAGCGTTTCAACTTTTTTGTAATTTAAGCGAAACGTTTAAAAATGTTACAAAACTCATCCAAGCGTTTCACCTTTTTTGCAAATTAAGCCAAACGTTTACAAACGCTCCAAAATAAATCCAAGCGTTTCACCATGTTAGTAATTTAAGCCAAACGTTTTAAAACGTTACAAAACTAATTCAAGCATTTCACCTTTTTAGCAAATTAAGCCAAATGTTTACAAACGTTACGAAACAAATCCAAGCGTTTCGCCTTTTTAGAAATTTAACCCAAACGTTTACAAACAAATCCAAATGTTTTACATTTTTAGCGATATAAGCCAACGTTTATAAACGGTACGAAACAAATCTAAACGTTTCAACTTTTTAGCGATTTATGCCAAACATTTATAAACGCTACGAAACAAATCCAAACGTTTCGCCTTTTTAGCAATTTAAGCCAAACGTTTACAAACGTTACGAAACAAATCCAAGCGTTTCTCCCTTTTAGCAATTTTAAACAAAAGTTTACAAATGTTACGAAACAAATCAAAGAGTTTCACCCTTTTAGCAAATTAAACGTTTACAAAGGTTACGAAACAAATCCAAACGTTTCACCTTTTCAGCGATATAAGCCAAACGTTTACAAACGATACGAAACAAATCTAAACATTTCCCCTTTTTAGCGATTTAAGCCAAACGTTACGAAACAAATCCAAATGTTTCACCTTTTTAACGATTTAAGCCTAATGTTTACAAACAATATGAAACAAATCCAGACGTTTCGCCTTTATAGAGATTTAAGCCAAACGTTTACAAACGTTACGAAACAAATCCAAACGTTTCACCTTTTAAGAGAGTTAAGCCAAACGTTTACAAACGTTATGAAACAAAACCAAACGTTTAAAACATTACGAAACAAATCCAAACGTTTTACATTTTTAGCGATTTATGCCAAACCTTTAGAAAAGTTACCAAACAAAACCAAGTATTTCACCTTTTTAGCAATTTAAGCCAAATGTTTACAAACGTTATAAAACTAATCCAAGTGTTTCACCTTTTTAGCGATTTAAGCCAAACGTTTACAAACGTTACGAAACAAATCCACGCGTTTCTCCTTTTTAGCAATTTAAGCCAAAGGATTACAAACGTTACGAAACAAATCAAAGCGTTTCAGCTTTTTAGCAAATTAAGCCAAACGTTTACAAAGGTTACGAAACAAATCCAAACATTTCACCTTTTTAGCGATTTAAGCCAAACGTTTACAAACGACACGAAACAAATCTAAAGGTTTCACCTTTTTAGCGATTTAAGCATAACGATTACAAACGTTACGAAACATATCCAAATGTTTCACCGTTTTAATGATTTAAGCCAAATATTTACAAATGATATGAAACAAATCCAAACGTTTCGCCTTTATAGCGCGTTAAGCCAAACATTTACAAAAGTGACGACACAAATCCAAACTTTTCACCTTTTTAGCGATATAAGCCAAACGTTTACAAACGATACGAAACAAATCTTAACCTTTCACATTTTTAGGGATTTAAGCCAAACGTTTACAATAGATACGAAACAAATCCAAATGTTTCACCTTTTTAAAGATTTAAGCCAAATGTTTACAAACGATATGAAACAAATCTAGACGTTTCGTCTTTGTAGCAATTTAAGCCAAACGTTTACAAACGTTACGAAACAAATCCAAACTTTTCACTTTTTTAGAGATTTAAGCCAAACGTTTACAAATGTTACGAAACAAAACCAAACGTTTAAAACGTTACGAAACAAATCCAAACGTTTTACATTTTTAGCAATTTATGCCAAACCTTTAGAAAAGTTACCAAACAAAACTATGTATTTCACCTTTTTAGCAATTTAAGCCAAATGTTTACAAACGTTAAAAACTAATCCAAGCGTTTCACCTTTTTAGCGATTTAAGCCAAACGTTTACAAACGTTACGAAACAAATCCAAGCATTTCTCCTTTTTAGCAATTTAAGCCAAAGGATTACAAACGTTACGAAACAAATCAAAGCGTTTCACCTTTTTAGCATATTAAGCCAAACGTTTACAAAGGTTACGAAACAAATCCAAACATTTCCCCTATTTAGCGATTTAAGTCAAACGTTTACAAACGATATGAAACAAATTTAAACGTTTCACCTTTTTAGCGATTTAAGCCAAACGTTTACAAACGTTACGAAACAAATCCAAATGTTTCACCGTTTTAATGATTTAAGCCAAATATTTACAAACGATATGAAACAAATCCAAACGTTTTGCCTTTATAGAGATTTAAGCCAAACGTTTACAAAAGTTACGAAACAAATCCAAACGTTTCACCTTTTTAGCGATTTAAGCCAAACGTTTACAAACGTTACGAAACAAAACCAATCGTTTTAAACGTTACGAAACAAAACCAAACGTTTTACATTTTTTGCAATTTAAGCCAATGCTTTACAAACGTTTCAAACCAAAACCAAGCATTTCACCTTTTTAGCAATTTAAGCCAAATGTTTACAAACGTTACGAAAGTGATCTAAGCGTTTCACCTTTTTAGCAATTTAAGCCAAATGTTTACGAACGTTACGAAACAAATCCAAACATTTTACCTTTTTAAACATTTACAAACGTATGAAATAAATCCAAACGTTTCACCTTTTTGAGATTTAAGCCAAACGTTTACAAAGGTTACGAAACAAATCCAAGCGTTTCATCTTTCTAGCAATTTAAGCCAAATGTTTGCAAACCTTACGAAACAAATCCAAGCGTTTAACCTTTTTAGCAATTTAAGCAAAACGTTTACAAAAGTTACAAAACAAATCCAAGCGTTTCTCCTTTTTAGAAATTCAGGCCAAACATATACAAAAGTTACGAAACAAATCAAAATGTTTCACGTTTTTAGAAATTTAAGCCAAATATTTACAAATATTACGAAACAAATCCAAACGTTTCACCTTTTTAGCGATTTAAGCCAAACATTTACAATGGTTATGAAACAAATCCAAATGTTTCACATTTTAAAAAATTTAAGCCATATGTTTACAAACATTAAGAAACAAATCAAAGAGTTTCACCTTTTTAGCAATTTAAGAAAAACGTTTACAAATGTTCCGAAACAAATCCAAGTGTTTCACCTTTTCAGCAATTTAAGACAAACGTTTACAAAGGTTACGAAACAAATCTATATGTTTCCCCTTTTTCGCGATTTGAGCCAAACGTTTACAAACGCTACGAAAAAAAACCAAAAGTTCAAAACATTACGAAACAAATCCATACGTTTGACATTTTTAGTGTTTTAAGCCAAACCTTTACAAACGCTATGAAATAAATCCAAACGTTTCACATTTTTTGAAATATAAGCAGAACGTTTACAAATGTTACGAAACAGATCCAAGCGTTTCATCTTTTTTGCAATTTAAGCCAAACGTTTACTAACGTTCAAAAACTAATCCAAGCGTTTCACCTTTTTAGTAATTTAAGCCAAACTTTTAAAAACTTTGCAAAACTAATCCAAGCATTTCACCTTTTTAGCAAATTAAGCCAAACGTTTACAAACGTTACTAAACAAATCCAAGCATTTAACCTTTTTAGCGAAATAAGCAAAATTTTATAAACGCTACGAAACAAATCCAAATGTTTCACGTTTTTAGCGATTTAAACCAAACATTGATAAAGGATACGAAATAAATCCAATCGTTTCACCTTTTTAGCGATTTAAGTCAAACGTTTACAAACGTTATGAAACAAATCCAAGCGTTTCTCTTATATAGCAAACGAAACAAATCAAAGCGTTTCACCTTTTTAGCAAATTAAGCCAACCATTTACAAAGGTTACGAAACAAATCCAAACGTTTAACCTTTTTAGCGATTTAAGCCAAACATTTAAAAACGATACGAAAAAAATCTAGATGTTTCACCTTTTTACTGATTTAAGCCAAACTTTTACAAACGTTACGAAACAAATCCAAACGTTTCGCCTTTTTAGCAATATAAGCCAAATGTTTACAAACGTTGTGAAACAAATCCAAACTTTTCGCCTTTATAGCAATATAAGCCAAACGTTTACAAACGTTACGAAACAAATCCAAACGTTTTACATTTTCAGCGATTTAAGCCAAACGTTTACAAACGTTTAAAACGTTACGAAACAAATCCAAACGTTTTACATTTTTAGTGATTTAAGCCAAACCTTTACAAACCTTACGAAACAAAACATCACATTTCACCTTTTTAGCAATTTAAGCCAAATGTTTACAAACGTTACGAAACAAAACCAAATGTTTCACCGTTTTAGAAATTTAAGACAAATGTTTACAAACGTTACGAAAAAAAATCCAAACGTTTCACCTTTTTAACGATATAAGCAAAACGTTTACAAAGGTTATGAAACAAATCAAAATATTTCACCTTTTAAGCAATTTAACCCATATGTTTACAAACGTTACGAAACAAATCAAAGCATTTTACCTTTTTAGCAATTTAAGCCAAATGTTTACAAACGTTACGAAACAAATTCACGTGTTTCACCTTTTTAGAAATTTAAACCAAACGTTTACAAACGTTACGAAACAACTCCAAACGTTTCACCTTTTTAACGATTTATGTCAAACGTTTACAAACGTTACGAAACAAATCCAAACGTTTCACATTTTTAGCAATTTAAGCCAAACGTTTACAAACGTTACGAAACCAAAACCAAGCGTTTTCACATTTTATGCAATTTAAGCAAACGTTTACAAACGTAGCGAAACAAATCAAAGTGTTTCACCGTTTTAGCAATATAAGCCAAACGTTTACAAACGTTACGAAAAAAATCCAAGCGTTTCACCTTGTTAGCAATTTAAGCCAAACATTGACAAACTTTACGAAACAAATCCAAGCGTTTCACCTTTTTAGCAATTTAAGCCAAACGTTTACAAACGTTATGAAACAAATCAAAACATTTTACCTTTTTAGCGATTTAAGCCAAACGTTTACAAACGGTACGAAACAAATCCAAACGTTTCCTATTTTTAGCGATTTAAGCCAAACGTTTACAAACGCTACGAAACAAATCCAAACGTTTCGCCTTTTTAGCAATGTAAGCCAAACGTTTACAAACTTTACGAAACAAATCCAAGCGTTTCACCTTTTTAGCAATTTAAGCCAAACGTTTACAAACGTTACAAAACAAATTCAAGCGTTTCACACTTTTAGAAATTTAAGGGAAACGTTTACAAAAGTTACGAAAAAGATCCAAACGTTTCACCTTTTTAGAGATTTATATCGAACGTTTACAAACGTTACGAAACAAAACCAAACGTTTCACCTTTTTAGCAATTTTTGCCAAACGTTTACAAATGTTACTAAACAAATTCAAAGGTTTCCCCACTTTAGCGATTTAAGCCAAACGTTTTAAACTTTACGAATCAAATCCAAACATTTTACCTTTTTAGCGATTTAAGCCAAACGTTTATAAACGTTGTGACACAAATCCAAACGTTTCACATTTAAAGCGATTTAAGCCAAACGTTTACAAACATTAAGAAACAAAACCAAGCGTTTCACCTTTTTAAGATTTTAAGCCAAACATTTACAAACATTACGAAACAAATTCAAGCGTTTCACCATTTTAGCAATTTAAGCTAAACTATAAAGGTTATGAAACAAATCCAAATGTTTCACCTATTTAGCAATTTACGCCTTATGTTTACAAACGTTACGAAACAAATCAAAGCGTTTTACCTTTTTTTAGAAATTTAAGCCAAACGTTTACGTAAAGGTGGCATAAATCGCTAAAAACGTTAAATGTTTTGTTTTGTTTCGTAACGGTTGTAAAAATTTGGCTTAAATTGCTAAAAGGGTGAAACCTTTGGATTTGTTTCGTAACATTTATAGACGTTTGGCTTAAATTGTTAAAAAGGTGAAACGTTTGGATTTGTTCCGTAACCTTTCTAAACGTTTGCCTTAAATCGCTAAAAAAATCCTAACGTTTGGTTTTGTTCCGTAACGTTTGTAAACGTTTGGCTTCAATCGGTAAAAAGGTGAAACATTTGGATTTTTTTTGTAACGTTTGTAAACGTTTGGCTTATATCGCTAAAAAGGTGACACGTTTGGATTTGTTTCGTAAACTTTGTAAACGTTTGGCTTAAATCACTAAAAAAGTAAAACGTTTGGATTTGTTTCGTAATGTTTGTAAACGTTTGGCTTAAATCGCTAAAATGGTAAAACATTTGCATTTGTTTCGTAAGGTTTGTAAACATTTGGCTTAAATCCATAAAAAGGTGAAACGTTTGGATTTGTTTCGTAATATTTATAAATGTTTGGCTTAAATCGCTAAATCGCTAAAAACGTGAAAAGTTGGGTTTTGTTTCGTAACGTTTGTAAACATTTGGCTTAAATTGCTAAAAAGGTTAAACGTTTTGTTTTATTTCGTAACGTTCTTAAACGTTTGGCTTACATTTTTAGCAATTTAATCCAAACGTTTAAAATGTTTCGCCTATTTAGCGATTTAAGCCAAACGTTTACCAACGTTATGAAACAAATCCAAACGTTTCACATTTTTAGCGATTTAAACCAAACATTTACAAACGTTACAGAACAAAATCAAACGTTTAAAACGTTACGAATCAAATCTAAACGTTTCAATTTTTTAGCGATATAAGGCAAACTTTTACAAATGTTACGAAAGAAAACCAAACCTTTCACCGTTTTAGCGATTGAATCCAAACGCTTGGATTTAAAACCTTTGTAAACTCTTGGATTTGTTTCGTAACGTTTGTAAACGTTTGGCTTCAATCGCTAAAAAGGTTAAACGCTTGGATTTGTTTCATAATGTTTGTTAACGTTCGGTTTAAATTGCTAAAAAGGTGAAACACATGGATATGTTCCGCAACGTTTGTAAACGTTTAGTTTAAATCGCTAAAAAGGTGAAGCGTTTGGATATGTTTCGTAACGCTTGTAAACTTTTGGCTTAAATAGCTAAAAAGGTGAAATAATTGGATTTGTTTTGTAACGTTTGTAAAAGTTCGGCTTAAATTGCTAAAAAGATGAAACGCTTGGATTTGTTTCGTAACGTTCGCAAACGTTTGGCTTATATAGCCAAAAAGGTGAAACATTTTGATTTATTTCGATACGTTTGAAACGTTTGGCTTAAATCGCTAGTAAGGTGAAACGTTTTGATTTGTTTCGTAACGTTTGTAAACGTTTAGCTGCAATCACTAAAAAGGTGAAACGTTTAGATTTGTTTAATAACATTTGTAAACGTCCGGCTTAAATTGCTGAAAAGGTGAAACTCTTGGATTTGTTTCGTAATGTTTGTAAACGTTTGGATTAAATTGCTAAAAATGTGAAACATTTAGATTTGTTTCGTAAAGTTTGTAAAAGTTTGGCTTAAATCGCTAAAAAAGGGAAACGTTTGGATTTGTTTTGTAACGTTTGTAAATGTTTGGCTTAAATCGCTAAAAAGGGGAAATGTTTGGATTTGTTTCATAACGTTTGTAAACGTTTGGCTTGAATCACTAAAATGGTGAAACATCTGGATTTGTTTCGTAACCTTTCTAACCGTTTGGCTTACATCACTAAAATTGGAAAACATTTGGATTTGTTTCATAACATTTGTAAACGTTTGGCTTAAATCGCTAAAAATGTGTAACGTTTGTAAACGTTTGGCTTAAATCGCTAAAAAGGTGAAACATTTGGATTTGTTTCGTAACGTTTACAAATGTTTGGCTTAAATTGCTAAAAAGCGGAAATGTTTGGTTTTGTTTCATAACGTTTTTAAACATTTGGCTTAAATCGTTAAAAATATGAAACGTTTGGTTTTGTTTCGTAATATTTTTAAACGGTTAGCTTAAATGGCTAAAAAGATGAAACGCTTGGATTTGTTTTGTAACGTTTGTACAGGTTTGGCTTAAATCGCTAAAATGGGGAAACGTTGGGATTTGTTTCGTATCGTTTTTTAAACGTTTGGCTTAAATCGCTAAAAAGGCAAAACGTTTGGATTTGTTTCGTAACGTTTATAAACTTTTGGCTTAAATCGCTAAAAAGGTGAAACGTTTGGATTTGATTTGAAACATTTATAAACGTTCGTCTTAAATCGCTAAAAATGAGAAACCTTTTTTTTGTTCCATAACGTTTGTAAAGGTTTGGTTTAAATCGCTAAAAAGTTGAAACATTTGATTTTGTTTTCGTAACGTTTGTAAAAGTGGCATAATTCGTTAAAAAGGTGAAACATTTTGTTTTTTTTTTCGTAACGGTTGTAAACATTTGGTTTAATTTGCTAAAAAGGTGAAACCTTTGAATTTGTTTCCTAACGTTTGTAGACGTTGGCTTAAATTGTTAAAAAGGTGAAACGTTTGGATTTGTTCCATAACCTTTCTAAACATTTGGCTTAAATCGCTAACAAAATCCAAATGTTTGGTTTTGTTTCGTAACGTTTGTAAACATTTGGCTTCAATCGGTAAAAAGGTGAAACATTTGGATTTGTTTTGTAATGTTTGTAAACGTTTGGCTTATATCGCTAAAAAGGTTACACGTTTGAATTTGTTTCGTAACATTTTTCAACGTTTGGCTTAAATCGCTAAAAAAGTGAAACGTTTAGATTTGTTTACTAACGTTTGGCTTAAATCGCTAAAAAGGTGAAATGTTTGGATTTGCTTCGTAACGTTTGTAAACATTTGGCTTAAATTGCTAAAAAGGTGAAATGTTTGTATTTGTTTCGTAATGTTTGTAAACGTTTGGCTTAAATCGCTAAAAAGGTGAAACACTTGGATTTGCTTCGTATCGTTTGTGAACGATTGGCTTAAATTGCTAAAAAGGTGAAACGTTTGGATTTGTTTCGTAACGTTTGTAAACGTTTGGCTTAAATCGCTTAAATGGGGAAATGTTTGGATTTGTTTCGTAACATTTTTAAATGTTTGGCTTAAATCCCTAAAAAAGGGGAAACGTTTGGATTTGTTTCGTAACGTTTGTAAACGTTTGGCTTAAATCGCTAAATAGGGGAAACGTTTTGATTTATTTCATAACGTTTGTAAACGTTTGGCTTAAATTGCTATAAAATTTAACCATTTGGATTTATTTCGTAAAGTTCTAAACGTTTGGCAAAAATCGCTAAAACGGTAAAACATTTGGATTTCTGTAATAACGTTTGTAAACGTTTGGCTAAAATTGCTAAAAAGGCGAAACGTTTGGTTTTGTTTCATAACCTTTGTAAATGTCCGGTTTAAATCATTAAAAAGGTGAAACGGTTGGATTTGTTTTGTAACGTTCGAAACGTTTGGATTTGTTTCGTAACGTTTGCAAACGTTTGGCTTCAATCACTAAAAAGGTGAAATGTTTGGATTTGTTTCGTAACGTTTTGAACGTTTGGCTTAAATCACTAAAAATATGAAACGTTTTGATTTGTTTTGTAACGTTTACAAACGTTTGGTTTTGTTTCGTAACGTTTATAAACGTTTGTCATAAATCGCTGAAATGGGGAAACGTTTGGTGTTGTTTAGTAACGTTTGTAAACGTTCAAATTTATTTCGTAACGTATTAAACGTTTAATTTTGTTTCGTAACGTTTGTAAACGTTTGGCATAAATCGCTAAAAAGGTGAAACGTTTGGTTTTGTTTCGTAACGTTTGTAAACGTTTGGCTTAAATTGCAAAAAAGGTGAAACGTTTGGCTTACATCGGTAAAAAGGTAAAATGTTTGGATTTATTTCGTAATATTTGTAAACGTTTGGCTTAAATCGCTAAAAAGGGGAAACATTTGGTTTTTTTTCGTAACATTTGTAAACGTTTGGCTTATATCGCTAAAAAGGTGAAACATTTGCTTTTGTTTCGTAACGTTTGTAAACGTTTGGATTTGTTTTGTAACGTTTGTTTCGTAACGTTTTAAACGTTTGGTTTTATTTCGTAACGTTTGTAAACATTTGGGTTAAATCGCTAAAAAGGGGAAACATTTGGTTTTGTTTCGTAATGTTTGTAAACGTTTGGCTTAAATCGAGAAAAAGGTGAAACATTTGGTTTTGTTTTGTAACGTTTATAAACGTTTGTATTTGTTTCGTAATGTTTGTTTCTTAACGTTTTAAACGTTTTGTTTTGTTTTGTAATGTTTATAAACGTTTGGCTTAAATCGCTAAAAAGGTGAAACGTTTGGTTTTGTTTCGAAATGTTTGTAAACGTTTGGCTTACATCGCTAAAAGGTGGAAGTTTTGGATTTGTTTCGTAACGTTTGGGTTGAATCACTAAAAAGGTGAAACGTTTGGAGTGTTTCGTAGCGTTTGTAAACGTTTGGCTTAAATCGCTAAAACTATGAATTATTTGGTTTTTTTCCGTAGCATTAGAAAACATTTGGCTTAAATTGCTAAAAGGTGAAACGCTTGGATTTGTTTCGTAACGTTTGTAAACGTTTGGCTTAAATGTCTAAAAAGGTGAAACGTTTGGTTTTGTTTCGTAATATTTGTAAACGTTTGGCTTAAATTGAGATAAAGGTGAAACACTTTGATTTGTTTGGTAACGTTTGTAAACGTTTGGCTTAAATCGCTAAAAATGTGAAAGGTTTGGTTTTGTTTCGTAAAGTTAGTAACATTTTGCTTAAATTGCTAAAAAGGTGAAATTCTTGTATTTGTTTCGTAACGTTTGTAAACGTTTGGCTTAAATTGCTAAAAAGGTGAAACATTTCGATTTGTTTCGTAACCTTTTTTAATGCTTGGCTTAAATCGCTAAAAAGGTGAAACGTTTGAAATTTCGTAACGTTTGTAAACGTTTTGCTTAAATTGCTAAAAAGGTTAAATGCTTGGAATTGTTTTATATCGTTTGTAAACGTTTGGCTTATATTTCTAAAAAAGTGAAATGTTTGGACCACTGCCGGAGTGAAAAAACTTTTCTTTGTCCGACCAACCTAATAGTTGCCTTATATGAATGCATAGAGTCTAAGGGCGACTTTACGCTCTCCCCCTAATTGTGCAAACCTGAACGCAGCGAGGGGAAGGGGGCCAAAGCCTCCTATCTTTCAATCAAATAAGAAAGCTACGGTCCTTCGCCACTACTAAGATGGATTTCTCTTCAACGGTACTCTAGCTCACCCACTCTCTGGCGAGAATTAGTGCGAGGGGATGCGATGCGCATCGATCTCACTCCCGAAACCAGGGATACTTTTAATGGAGCCATAGCAGCACCCGAGTAGTTCCTAATCTTGTTCACCTCAAAATTGATTTTAAAATCTCCGATAATAGTTCATCCGGGTCCAGATCTGGAAGTAGCATCAATGGTCTGTTTCGCCAACATTTGGTTTTGTTTCGTAACGTTTGTAAACGTTCGGCTTAAAACGCTAAAAATGTGAAACGTTTGTATTTGTTTCGTAACGTTTGTAAACGTTTGGCTTCAATCGCTAAAAAGGTAAAACGTTTGAATTTGTTTTGTAACGTCTGTAAACGTTTGGCTTAAAATGCTAAAAAGGTGGCACGTTTGGATTTGTTTCGTAACCTTTGTAAACGTTTGGCTTAAATCGCTAAAAGGGTGAAATATTTGGTTTTGTTTCGTAACCTTTGTAAACGTTTGGCTTAAATTGCTAAAAAGGTGAAACGTTTGGATTTGTTTCCTAACGTTTGTAAACGTTTCGCTAAAATAGCTAAAAGGGTGACACGTTTGGATTTGTTTCGTAACATTTGTAAACGTTTTGCTTAAATCACTAAAAAGGTGAAACGTTTTTATTTGTTTCGTAAAATTTGTAAATGTATGGCTTAAATCGTTAAAAAGGTGAAACATTTGGATTTGTTTCATAACGTTTGTAAACGTTTGGCTTAAATCGCTAAAAAAGGGAAACGTTTGGATTGGTTCCGTAAAGTTTGAAATCATTTGGCTTAAATCGCAAAAAAGGTGAAATGTTTTGTTTTATTTCGTTACGTTTGTACACGTTTGGCTTAAATCACTAAAAAGGTGAAACGTTTGGATTTGTTTCATACCGTTTGTAAACGTTTGACTTAAATGTTTGTGCAGCGGGACGCGAGTGTCTGAATCGTATATTTCAATTCAAAATCGAAATTCCAACAATCTGGAGGCTAAAGTTGATCATATAAACAAAAAATGGATCGTCGTATCATTTAGTAATTAAAGCACGCATCTAGGAATCGTTAGAAGAATACCTATGTTGATTCTCGAACGATTCATGTAGTCCAGAAAGTGCGGCGACCTCAAGCTCGTCCACACGAGTGTGCGTCCGATTGAATCCTCGCTTTGAAGTAATCCGCAAGAGTTCCTCTTCCCGAGCAGCCCTAAGCTCAAACTCTCGTCGCGATTACGTCCTTACTCGGATGTATGAAAAACATAGCCATGTTTTTCCCGTGATTGATGACTACTTGAACTCCTTCAAATACCTTTCTCTCTCTACAACTTGGTATTGTAGTGAGATGTTTCTTATGGTGTGTCTTTTGCCTTAACATTCATGAACTATATATAGGCTTGGAGGTTTATTGTTCTTAAGACACATGGAAACACAAGTATTGCCACCATGTGACACCTAGCTACATATGTGTCACTTGTGACATCATCTCCATGATATCATCTTCATTACATGATATCACTATATTGCATCATCATTCCACTAATTTATAATTAGTTCTTTAAGTATCATTAATTATACTAATTAATTACTTAAGCCTTCTAATCATAAAATTTGATTAAAATATAATTAGGTTCCTACTAATTTAAAACTCTTATGAATTAGTCCCTAATTAACTTGGATAAATACAATTAGGTTCTTACTAATTTATAACTCTTATAAACTAGTCTCTAATTTGTACTTCTTTTTTATTTTAGATTAATTTCCGAGATATGCTAGTATCTATATGAAATTGATTTTTCGTAAACTCAATCGGCTGCACACTCTATTGTTTGTGACTAACTAGGTGCACATCTATATGGCAGCGAGAGTCATAAGAAACGCCTTTCTTATATTAAATAATTAAAACCCATTTAATTATTAATTCTCATATATAGAGAGTGACGTCTAGCAACATATCACGACCCTCAAATAGAGATGAATGTTTCGATGTATTCTTTATGAACCAATGTTCATAATACCATATACTCAAAATTCCATTCATCTAAGATTCCAATCTCGACTAATGTCACGATTAGGTAAAACACTGTTTGTCTTGATCATATGACCTCTTCTCTCAATTCTAAATCTGGATAAATATGACTTCCACTAGAAACGACTTTCTAAGTAAGTCATATACACCTGCGTAGGTTTTTATCATCCATCAAGGACAATTCGAGATAGCATAGAATCTTGTCTCCGTTCATCCAGAGTGATGAATCCTTTCTAAGTTAAACCCCTATCTCCATATACAACTAACTTGAGCCAACACATCCCGCGGCTCTAGCTCATGAAAGATCTAGGGTTAAGGAGTATCAAACTCTAATCACCTATATACAAGATAGTGTCACCGCAAGTCAAAGGACATATGTACAATTATGAACTAGACGACATTAAAAATTGATTTTAATGAATTACCATGTATAAGTCATCTAGCGTCACTTGTTCGACTCACTCAACACGTTGAGTGTCCACTTGTTTATTCTGATCCCAATCAAGTAGTATGAGACTAACTACTTCCTATAATTTAGTAACTCTTTACTAATTAGGAGAATAAATAGAGGTGACGATTTTTCCGGGATAATGCGATGCCCTTATTCGTAGGATCCCATCGATCGTGAACGGTTATTTAGCTCACTTGTATAATAGAATTTGTCACTCATATTCTTAACAGCTTAAGAATAGATTCTACCACAATGTGATGAGGACAATACGTAATAAATGAACACTTAGTTCATAAGATACTTAGATCAAATAAAACATATATATCTTGGCCATTGGGATTAGTTCTAGAAATATACGTGATTAAATGGCCCTAGGGCACATACTACTAACAATCTCCCACTTGCACTAGTGCCATTTTCAACTATATCTAAGCCCCATCTTCACAAGATGTAAATCTTAATGACTCTTGGTCATGGGCTTTGTTAGTGTGTCAACTGTGTTATCGGCTGATGCTATCTTTTAGAGAAACATTTTTCTCTGTCCAACATTTTATTTAGATAGTATGATAATGCCTTTCCTTATGTTCGGATAAGTTGTGAGACCCGGTTTCTTTTGCTAGGGCAGTAGCACCATTGTGGTCGCAAAAAAGAGGAATTGTCGACTTAGTGGGAGAAAATCGTACTTAGTTCAGTTACGAACTTATTTATCAAAACACCTTATATTACGACATCTCATATCATAATATACTCGGCTTCTATAATAGAATATGGAGTTGTTTCTTGCTTAGAACACTTCTACCTCACTACTCCTTTATTGTAGATAAATATGAATCTGGAGATATACTCTCTATTGCCCATATCTGATCATTAATCAGAATCTGTAAAACGGTCTACTTAAAAATCTCCTTCCCCATTTGTTAATACCATATCTTTAATTCTTCAAAAGTACTCAAAGATATCCTTAACAACCATCCAATATTCTCAACATGGATTGGATTGAAACCGATTAGTCCCACTAACCGCATAGACAATTTCTAGTTTTGTAAGTGACAACACATACATCCGACTACCAATTGCGAAAGCCTGTGGTATCTTTGCTAGATTCTTTCTTTCTTCAGAATTCTCAGAAGACATTTTGTTTAAAAGAAGAATTTCATGCCTAACTAGTATCTATCCTTCTTAGAACTTCATATTGAACTACTTCAACATCTTTTCTAAGTAGCGCCTTTAGGTGAAACCAATTATTCGCTTAGATCTATTTCCATAGAGTCTAATACTGAGAATTTAGGCTACCTCTCTAAGGTCTTTGATGGAGTACGTATTAGATAAACCAAAGTTTTATAGAATTTAACATTCTGATATTATTATTTATTAGTAATATGTTATCTTCATACAAGATAACAAAAGTGAGTATGCTCCCACAAACATTCTTGTAAACATTAGATTAATCATTGTTATTAATAAATTTTTAACTCCTTACGGCCTTATCAAGACGACAAATATTGAAGCTTTCTTTCCATCCATTATGGATCATCATGGCTTACACGCCTTGGAACCTTCTTCGGATTTAAAATCCTCGGCTTGTTGCATATCGATAAACTCCTTAATTTAACCATTAAGGGATGTGGTTCTTACATCCACATTTCCAACCACATATTCTAAAGGTGTAGCCTTGGTAAGAAAAATCCTGATGGACTTAATCATGGCTACCGGCGAGAAAGTGTATTCACAATACGACTTCTTGCCTCTAGCAAAACTCTTTTGCAACAAGTCTAGCTATAAAGGTCTTCACCTTTCCATTAGCATCAATTTTACACTTGAAGATCCATTTATTCCATATCGGTATTATACCTTTGGATGGATCAACTAGCTCCCAAAATTTGGTTGCTTTATATGGAATCCATTTCAGATTTTATTCCTTCAAACCAATTTTGAAGAATCTATATCACATATAGCTTCCTTATAAGTAGAGGGATCAACACTTGATCTTTTTCTCCATGACTAAACAACTCTTGTTTATCACGTGGGAAAACCATATCTCTCCGGTGGACGAGATACTCTACTTGATCTTTGAGATGTTAATGTAGATACATCTTTTACTAACTCTAGCTCTTAGTGGATTTGATAAATTTTTATTGATTCATTCTTTTGTTGGTAACTAGATGACTCCTCATCTAATTCTATACTCTTTTGTTAGTCTTTTGTTCGGTTAGAATATAGGAATAACATCCTAAACTATCTTTAGGATATCCAACATAACCTTTCCATGATTGATTTTGATTACAAATTTATCGAATATCAGTTTCCTGATATGTTCCCAACAAATCTTAACTTCCTTAGACTTAATTTCATACCATATCTCATAAGGTATCTATGGAGTGAATTTAGTTGGAATGCAATTTATAATTTTTATTTGCGGTGAGAAGTGCATGACTCCATAACGAGATGGACAAGTTAGTATATAGCTCATTATTAATCGTATTATGTCCCAGAATATACAATACCTCCTTCTTGACAAACACACCATTCAACCATTGTGTTCTCAAAGACTAAGTTGAAAAATAATACCACATTCCTTTTAGGAACGTACCAAATTATGTACTCAAGTATTCTTCTCATTTCGATCACATTGTGAAGTCTTAATAGTTTTTCCAATTTGGTTTCCTACTTCATTCTTGAAGTCTTTGAATTTTTCAAAATCTTAGCGTTTCTTCTTCACAAGACAAACTTAACTATATCGTGATAAATCATCGATGTAGGAAATGAAGTATACGTATCTATCTTGGTTTGTTTCTTTAAACGTACCATATAATCACTATGTCTGATCTTTTAAACGGCTTTGGCTCTACCACTTTGTCCCACAAAGAATAATCAGGTCATTTTGCCATTAAGTTACGACTAACAAGTCAGAAGCGATGCAAAATCTTGATTGCTTAAGATTTCCATCCTATCTAACTTGTTAAGTCTATCTTTTGCAATATGTCCTAATCATAAGTACCAAAGTTGTTTAAAGGTTTGGTAACTTATGGTATTAATTTCCAAAACATCTTTTGCATTAAACATCTTTAATCAAATAATAAAGACCATTTTGTACATATCCATACCCAACTCCGTATTATCAAATATAATACTACAAAATAGAAAATCAACTACCAAATTTGTTATACAAATTCGGACATGATATTTCTATATATATTGAGTAAGTACAACTTATGTTTATTTAAGAAATTTGAAGTTGATCCTATAGCTCTTATCGCAACGCTTGCGTCATTCCCGAGCCTTAAGATTATTTCATCTTTTTCCTGTCTTTCTCACTTTTACTAAATCCATAAAAGATAAACAAATGTGAGATTTAGCATCGGTATTCAATATCCAAACTTTTAAATGAGCAATTGACATTGGAACATGAGATAGACGCATTCTTAATGGAATTGTCGTTTCTTTCATCATTGCCCTTTAAGTGCTCACAATAGTTAATGCAATTTCCATTTCAATGTCTTTCGGTTTGACAAAAGAAACACTTTCTTTTATTGACCGAACCGCCTTTCAAATATTCTAAATATTTCCGGCAATGACTTATATAGTCCTACATCTTAACAAATGAAAACACTTTTCTTTGTTAACCGATGTGCATTTATTTTTTGCAATAGCCTTGGAGGCATCTAAATATCTTAATCAATCAAAAAATGATTTTAAGCCATTAACCGATTACTATCGTGAATGTCACTTTAAAGGACTCTATTTAATCTGATTATCCCTAAGACAACAAAGATCTATGATTAGTATTCATGTTATATTTGACCATAATGATTTGGTCTTTATCAAAATGGCCTCCTACTATCTTTTTCGAATCCTACACTTCCAAAACAGGAATGCGAATCTTTGTTGGAAAAGATTTCAAGCGGGTGATTGAATTCTTATATTCATTTATCTTTCCCTCAATTACCTAATGGTATTCTTGGGATCAAAATGATATGTAAGTTAACAAAACTACTTGTTCATCATATCTCATATGAGGTTCAATCATTTCCAGCTACTAATGCTTTCACCCTCAAGTACTTAATGCTATTCTTAAGTTTCCACATTAGTTATGTTTAACCCATTGAATCAACTAAGATGTGTTGATTTGAACAATATACGACTTAAGTACGCCTAATTGCCTTTCTCGCCGTATATTATATCGACTACACCCATAACATCTCATGCTTAACAATAAATTCAACAACATCTCTTGACGATATCATCTAACCCCTATGTATCCATAGCCGACAAGATGATAACTCAAATTGTGTTAGTTTATTGCTCCAATAGAGAGCCATTGATAAATCAATTTAATGATTAATCAATATTAACTTAATCTTCAACTTTTAGAAATATTTCTTAGGGTTTTAAGTTATTTCGGTCTCACCAAGCACACAACACATGTTAGCATGCCTCTCATACATATTTAAAATGAATCATGCATCCACACATGTATGATCATGAACTTCCTAGTTCTCATTCTTTTGCCACAAAAGAATGAGCAAACTATTACATATCTTGAAAAGATTCCCTGATCATTCGCTATGTAATATCTGCTTTCTTTAGGTATCGAGGAATTATCCTAAAACCTCTGAAACCTCAACCGATTGGTGATCCTCGAAATGAAAAAATTATTTTTGTTTTTTTTTCGGTTTTTTTTTTCGGGTTTCACTTTTTCTGCATATTCCGTTGATGACAACATAATGCACAAACAAATCACGTATTGTGTTAAATGATCACATTAGAAAAATTCCCAGGATAGATTGGAGGGTCACAAGCGGATTACTTAAGTACCAATCTCCTAGACATAATTTAATCAAATGTAATTAATATCACAACAGTGTTTGTTCGTTTTTAAAAAAAAAACATAAGCCCTCAGAATTATAAATTGCATGCCCAATACTAATTCCTAAGACCATGATTATTTAAACATGTATTCAATCGTAAAGCGTTAATACTCGATGATACGGTGGCTCTGATACCACTGTTGGCGCAGCGGGACGCGAGGGTCTCGACATGAACTTGAAAACTTGTGGGGCTCGACATGAACTTGAAATCTATTTTTGTAAATTTTATCTTTCGAAACTGGTCTTAATGCGTACTTTTTTATCATTATTACAATTCGTTTTATTCTGAATTAACGTTTTGAGCATGTTATTGTTTCATTTATTATTTTGATCAATTCCGGGCTGTTTGAGTTGTTACCATGTCGGTATACATAAGATGTTCTATGCTCAACCCTTTGAGATTTATATTGTTTAACCATCTTAATAAATGAGTAATTTTTTTACTGCGAGATGTTTAAGTATTATTATTTTTGTCTCTCATGTTTGATTAAGTTATGCCATATCAGTTTTTTTCCTCGATTGGCGTCGTTGTGTGGAGTATCACGTGAGGATTTTTCTCGCTAGTTTTTCTTTGCCTTAACTTTGGCATTGGTGTCGATGTGCGATTCGAACCTTTGTTTGAACCTTGTGACTAGTTTAGATGTTCTAATTGGTTTAGCCGGATAGAACATTTGGACTCTGAAAAATCGAAGTGATTAATTTTGTTATCAAGAAATTTGGAGGAGCGATTCTTAAGAGCTGTTCGTAGACTCGAATTCCAAATTTGTCAAGGTCAGAGGGAGGCGATTTGAGTTATATTCCTCAGCACCGGGGAATAATTCTTCTCATGAGTGTTTGCCTCGTGCGTGAAAGTTCGAGCGTTATACTTTTCTACGTCAGCCTCGTTTGTGATAAATTGTAGTATCGAAGTTTCAGCAATTAGCATTCTGGAATTAGATTTGGCATATGTGAATCGAGGTTGATCAGTGTAGTAATACACTGGTATTTTCTTTAGGTGGATCGGTGAAATACCGAAACTGATAGTGGAGCCGCGAAGGCGTTCGTGTTGTTTGATGCTTTTAGAAAATTTTCAATTTGATTTGAGGGGAAATTTGTTGTTAGGTAAATTTTAGTTTCGTTGTTGATTTTAGGTTATTTCATTAATGACGATGCAAATTGGTGGACTAGTATAATAGAGATGGGCAAATATGTCAAGATGGACGAGTGCACGTCTCACAGAGTATAATGTCTAGAGAGTTTTTCAAAGGAAAATTGATTTCAAATGTTAACTTGTTAAAGTAATCGAAATGTTTTTATCACGTAATTGTGCCCAAACATGTCATGAACATGCATTTGAAATGCCACAAATAGAAAACTGCATTGAGCATTGAGTATGATCACTAATTAAAAGAGAAATAAATAATTAATACATGCATTTAGTATATTCATCACGACATTAAATGATTAGGGTTGAATGCAACTCTTTGGGGATGAGAGCTGTCATCACCCTTGCGTACAATTATGTAAAATAAATTTTACCAGTGAGACTTTTCAAGAAAAATGTTTTGTGATAAACTCGCGAGTTAAATTGTGAAAACGGTGTTTAAAAAGTTATTAAATTTCAAACGGTTTTGAAATTTTTATTTGGTTGGAAACTAGACAAATACTTTGTGATGACGGTGATGACTTAAGAGAAATTCCATTGTAAGGAATTGTTTTAATATTGTTGGAGTATTCGTATTTGATAAAGAAGAGCTATGATTATAAGATTGTATTTGAGGTTTAGTTGTGGTAAGATTGAGTTCGGATTGGAAAGAATTGTGTCGGTTTAGAGTATGTTATTTGGGGATTTTTAATTTAAGTTGGTTATGCTCTGCGTGTTTATTTACACTGAAAGACTTAAAAGAAATTTTGTTTTTACAGATTCGAATTCTATTTAAAAAAGTTATGATACCGGTATGGAAATTATTTCGTAAACGAAGAGATTCTTATTTGCAAAATTTATTTTGGAGAAAGTGACGGAATTTTGTCAGTTTGATTTAAAAGTGGATTTTAAGGTTTTTCTAAAACGATTTAATAAAATTGTGAATTTATTTTGAAAGTATGGTTCGGTTATGATTTCAAACTGAGAGTGTTTTATTTTGTTGATGCGTTTACGAAACTAGAAAATTTTTCAACGGGTTAATTATTTTCGGTTGAAAATGAAATGAAATTAAAGATGTTAGTAATTTAAAATTAAAGGCGAATGGTGTTATTATATATTTTGTGGTTGCGAAAAGCGTTTTTCTATAAATTTTAAATTTTTGTTTTGAGAATAACCAACAAAACAAATTGATTGCGATGATTCGAGGTTTTAGTGATTGAAAGAAAAAACAAACAAAAAATAGTTGGAGGATGGATTTGAATTAGGTTTCCCTTAGAAATTATGTGATTTCTTACGTCTTGCTTCGAAAAGTTGAGGGTATAGTCGAACTGATCTCAGTTGGTTGAATCGTGACGATTCTAATGGAATTTAGTTTCAGCCATTATTTTACGATAGCTTATTTAATCAAGATGACGTTTTGGTTTGCTTATATACTTGTTAAATGGCCGTTTTAAGATTTCTCATATGAGGTATTTGGTGTTATGACCATTATACGTGATATAGTGCGTAGGCGTTAAGGAATGTAAGATTATTTCCAGTTGAGAGTGTCTGTAGGTTTTTGGTTTGTAACTTAGGGCTTTTTCTCGTATTGCGTGTTGGTTATTCCCGGTTAGAAACAAATTTTTAATTCGCACGTTGTGTCTGAGAAGTCGTTTGAGATACCAGATTGTTGAACTCGGAATTTGTCGCGTATGCATATGGTGATCTTTCGAGGTTTCAAATCAGTTTTAATTTTGAGGTCGTACTTCTCTAAGTTGGGAGAATGTTACACCCCATATATTTCGGCGTACTTTCGGTTAGTTTAACTTTCGTGACTTTCCTCAGTTTTTATTGTGGTAGAATTATCTTTTGGTGAGAATTTGTTTAATCTTTTGAGTTTGCGGTTTTGTTCTGCTTAAGTCCAGTTTTACGGTCTCTATTTTGTTTATGTTGAGTTGTCATTCGACCGTTGAGCAATTTTGGGAATCAGATTTTGTATGATTAGTAGTTATCGTTCGTTTCGTTGGGGATGCATTGCTCCGTAATTTGAGTTACATGTGATTTCATGCGTGCTATATTTTTTTTTATTACTTTGGTATTGTGGTAAATTTGAGGACGATTTTTTTTTAGTTGGGGAGAATGTAATATCCCGTAATTTTTATTAAAAGAAAAATAATAATTTTCCGTTAAGTTTCGATAATTTTGAGTCGTTCATTGATTCGGTCGTGGTTCGATTCGTATTCGATTTATTTTATTACTTAGGTTATGCATTGGTTGATTTATTTAAACACATGCATTATACTAATCATAGGAAAACATTAAGACCATGGTGTGGCCCATTTCGGTTAATTCCTTTCTTTTGGTAACCTGCGTGTTTTTTTTTCCTTCTTGTTTGGCTCAACTTCTTTTCCTATAATTAAGCTTATTATTAACCCTAATTATTCTTCTGTTATTCTATCAACTCTAGCCGTCATGTACATTATTTATCCTTTGAAAATCGCTGCAAAACATCCTCTATATTCTTGAGAAAATCGGTAAGGAATCTTCTTTCTTATACTTTCAGTTTTACTTAAATCGACACTTCCGTAATTTGGATCGTTCTCTTTCGTTTTAGCATTATTTTTGGATCCGTTTCGTCTCACCCGTAGTAAACTCGATCCTCCAAAATTCCTTAGCTATGGAATCGTTAAACGGTATGTTAATCTTCTGTTATTCGGGCTATCGTTTTACCGTTTCGATTAATGTGGTTGGCTATTTTGCTTGTTTGTTTGCTGCGATTATTTGGGCCATTATTACTGCTTTTGATCTTTGTTTACTGATGTCTCTATCATGTGTTGGGTGTTTATCGTCTGTGATTTGTTGTCTTTGAGGTCTGAAAATTTATTCTTTACCGTAGTTTGGAACGATAATAATTCATGTCGGTTCAAGCTCGATTCTTAACTTTTCTTGTTCGGTTTCTTTTGGTAGTTCACAACCTTGGTAATTATTACTGTGTAATTTTTGATTGTTCTTGTGGTTGTTTTAATGTTGCCTTGTGTTGTTGTCTTTGATTTTGGCTACGTCGTTCTTTAGTTATGTAATAACTCATGTTCATAATGATGGTGCTTGGCGGGAGTTTGGTGTTTAGTTCTGATTTGGGTACTGTATGTGACTTGATTTCAATTATTTTGTTTGGCCAATTGATGTGCTAAGTGGTGACCATTTTTTTCTTAATCTGTTACATGTCACTTGGCCTTTGGATTACTATTTTGAATTATATGGTTTATTGAAGTAATTAAGAGTTATGGTGTATAAAAGAATTTGGGTTAATGTCAAAAAAAATCACGAACTTTACACGTTTTCTAATTTTAATCACGCAGTTTAAATTTTCTCATTTTCATACACAAACTATCACTTTTTCTCAAATTCATGCATGGTGCTGAGGTGGGACTCATTCATTGGTGTAAAATAACCTCCACCTAAGGGAATTACACCAATCGACCCGTGACACCTCATCACCGTGCATTAATTTGAGAAAAAGTGATAGTTCGTGCATGAAAATGAGAAAATTTAAACTACGTGATTAAAGTGAGAAAACGTGTAAAGTTGGTGAATTTTTATGACATTAACCCAAAGAATTTCAATTTGAAATTGAAATTGGACTTTTAATTATCATTTAAATTTTTAAAAATATTGTTGATAGCGTTTTAGAATCTAAAAATAATATTAGCTTTAATATTAATCGGATTAGTTTTATTATTTATAGTCGGTTTGCTTTGACATTTAAAACTGGATTTCCATTATCATTTTGCTTTCTAAAATTACTTATTGTTATTATTATTTTAAATCTTATTATAAATTTAATCTTATTATAAATTTTTATGACATATAAATTTATTATTATTTTAATTTGGGGATATCCATTAGAATCGAAATATTGCCAATTTGGTAATATTATTCTTAAAATCTAAAGAAAATAATTGAATTCTTTATAATTAAATTAATAATTATTATTATTATTATTATTATTATTATTATTATTATTATTATTATTATTTAATTGTTATTTTGAGATTTTGGCTTAGCGTGCCAATGTGATTAAATTTGTATTTATAACTTCTGGATTTTGTTTCGAGTAATAAATTGTCAAATTGAAAACAATGATTATTTTATAATCTAAATTAATACAATTACTCGGATAATTATATTTGATTTTAATTATCTTTTTGGTATGTCATTTTGGCTAAATTACAATTTAGTCCTTGAATGTTTTTAAAACTTATTTGATTAAGTTTTTAGTTGTAATTTGGGTTACTTGAATTTAAAGCTATTGGGTTCTGTTTTAAATATTGATTTATTATTTTATCAAGTTGATTCTATAATTATAAACTATGGTTTATAATTGGATATGATTACATTTATTTTATTAAAGTGATTTTTGGAAATTATAAACACTGGTTTATATTTTGATAAAATATTTTGGGTCGGGTTAGACTTGGGTCACCCGACATGTGAGGTAGCTTGGTAGTTATTGGTAACTTGGCTAACCCAATATTTGAGGAAATGGATTTAAGTTATTATTTATTTATTATTTAAGTAATATTTTCAGGAACAGATTTTAAAGTGGAAATCCAATAGACTTGGCTTATCTATTTATTAAGTATTGCGTTACTCGATGTGATTCGTATTTTTACTCGGGTCATTATGTAATCAATTGTTCTTTTTTGCTTTAGCTGTGCTTGTGCGAGATTTGATACTGTGCTAGTCATATGTGGTGTCTAGTATTCTTAGAGTTAGGGGTTGAATGGATTTAATTTACATATTGTTTTAGACCCGTCGACTGCTCATGCTTCGGAGTCTACGCAGGGTTAGCTGTTTGCCAAGATTCACGTGGATAAGCAAGCAGTGAGTTTTTAGTGCTATTTACCGCTTTATTAAGTACCGCAATTTATTTTAGTATTATAAATGCTTTTGAACTGTTTTAAGCAATTATGGATCTGGATTGAAACGAGCTACTCGATAGGCTTGTATCGAGACTGTGTGCATCGGTAAGTACTCTGGGATCGGCAGACAAATGTCTTGCTTATGCTGGTATATGACGAGAATATGTTCCCGTCCACTCTGGGTTTATCAGTATGCTATGTCATACTTACGCTGGGATCATTTCAATACTGCTTTCCATAATCATACTATATTAGTATAAAATGTTTTGATTTAAAGGTTTTAAACTTAATAAATGTAAATAGCATTGCGAACTCATCTCAGTATATCTGACCCCATTGTTTTCCCAAATTTACCAGGTTTACGATTTGAAAGCTGGTCCACTCCGATTCTTTTGGTTCCTCAGAGGTTTTATGTTATTTAAACTAGTTACTGTTTTCGGATTCTTAGACCGCAGTAGAACTAGTTTATATATTACATTTGTTGTTGCACTTTGGGATTGTCGATCTGTTTGATTATTTATTATTGGCATGTTTACTCTGGAATATTTTATTATTATATTTAAGGCATGCTGTTGAGCATTTCAGATATTTAAGTTATTTATATTAGAACTGTAATATAATTGCTAGACTAAGGTTGGAGTTTCAGTTGCCCCCGAGCAGTTTCTGCAGGTTAATGTGTTTGATTGTTTTCCGCAAGGCTTGTTACGGGTTTTCGTAGGACCATACCCATACCCTAGCGTCGGTAACGATTCATGAAATTGGGTCGTGACAGTTTCGTAACATTTGTAAACGTTTGGCTTAAATCGCTAAAAAGGTAAAACATTTGGATTTGTTTCGTAACGTTTGTAAACGTTCGGCTTAAATTGCTAAAAATATGAAACGTTTGGATTTGTTTCGTAACGTTTGTAAACGTTTTGCTTAAATTGCTAAAAATGTGACATGTTTGGATTTACTTCGTAACCTTTGTAAACGTTTGGCTTAAATTGCTTAAAAGGTGAAACTTTTTGATTTGTTTCGTAACGTTTGTAAACGTTTGGCTTAAATGTTTAAAAGGGGAAACGTTTGGACTTGTTTCATAACTTTTGTAAACGTTTTGCTTAAATCGCTAAAAAGGGGAAACATTTGGATTTCTTCCGAAACGTTTGAAAATGTTTGGCTTAAATCGCAAAAAAGGTGAAACGTTTGGTTTTGTTTCGCTGCGTTTGTAAACGTTTCGCTTAAATCGCTAAAAAGGTGAAACATTTGGATTTGTCTGAGAAACAGGGAAACCGCGGCGAAGCGGAATTGATTGTCGCTTTTCCTTTCTCTGAGACATTTCTTTCATTCTTCTGGACACTCCCTTTCTTCTTTCCTTATGAATAAGGAAAGGTTATATATATCCTGGTTAACTTGCCACTTCAACCCTTCATTTCCTTAACTTAAACCATTTTTCTTTTAAAATGTCTAATTTAACCAAATGGTTAAATTATCCTTTTAACTCGATTACTTACGTATTATTTATATCCATTTAAATAATACTAAGCCAAAATTATTATTTTCCGTCAATAATCTTTTATTTACTATTCTCGAGACTTAATTGGCTAATTTGCACTTTGGTCCTTAAACTTTTCAAAAGTTGCAATTTAGCCCAAAACGCATCCGCGTCCAAATTTTAAAAGGTCTCCAATTGACCCGAATTTTTTATCACATATACTATAAAACATTTCGCGGACCTTGACGAAATAATTTTTCACTTCGGGAATTATATGGCTAAATTACCATTTTAGTCCCTGTACTTTATTTTGTGACTTTCTTAACATTTTTCTTTTCTAATTCCAATTCCAACTTTAGAATTGAAATAAAATGTTAAATTTCTCACAATAATCCTCTCGAATCTGTCCTACTAAAATTTAATATTTATCTTAATTTATCGGAAATATTTCCGATATCGCCATTCTTGCGACTTAACACTGGACACGTGGTCCAATTAAATACTTAAATATTTTGGGGTAATACATTCTTCCCCCCTTAAAAAAATTCGTCCTCAAATTTGCATATTATTATATTTAAGGAATATCGTGTTCGTCTTACGATACTGATTAGCGCAAGGAATCGTTATCCCGCTTTTTGTACTTCTTGCAATTTGACGTTGGTTATCACTGACAACCTTTCTTTTGATTTCTTCTCCGTGAACTTTCAGTTCCCTACTGATACTCAATGGTAGCTTGTCTTAATGACGTCTTATTACTAAAGACGATAATCTTTGTCACGCGACATCTTCCTTTTATGACGATACTAACTGTATTCATATATACTAACTATTCATCGTTCTTGATTCTTTACTTTTGTCCAATATATCTAATTATGTCATCGTTCCTTGTTGAGTAATGTGAATACTCAATTAACTCATGCTTCTCTACTTACGTAATCTCTCTTGTATGACTGTTGCCGTCGTCCGATTTGTTTCGTAACGTTTGTAAATGTTTGGCTTAAATCGTTAAAAAGGTGAAACGTTTGACTTAGATCGCTAAAAATATGAAATGTTTGGTTTTGTTTTATAACGTTTGTAAACGTCTGGATTTATTTCATAACGTTTGATTCGTAACGTTTTCAACGTTTTGTTTTGTTTCATAACATTTGTAAACATTCGGTTTAAATCGCTAAAAAGGTCAAACGTTTGGTATTGTTTCGTAACGTTTGTAAACGTTTGGCTTAAATCGCTAAAAAGTTGAAATATTTGGTTTTGTTTCGTAATGTTTGTAAACGTTTGGATTTGCTTTGTAACGTTTGTTTCGTAACATTTTAAACGATTGATTTTCTTTTGTAATGTTTGTAAACGTTTGGCTTAAATCGCTTAAATGGTGAAACATTCGGTTTCGTTACGTAACGTTTGTAAACGTTTGGCTTCAATCGCTTAAAAGGTGAAACGTTCGGGTTTTTTTTCGTAACGTTGGTAAACGTTTGGCTTAAATTGCTAAAAAGGTGAAACGCTTGGATTTGTTTCGTAACGTTTGTAAACGTTTGGCTTAAATTGCTAAAAAGGTGAAACATTTTCATTTGTTTCATAACCTTTGTAAACGTTTGGCATAAATCGCTAAAAAGGCGAAACCCTTGGATTTTTTTCGTAACGTTTGTAAACGTTTGGCTTAAATTGCTAAAAAGGTGAAACGCTTAAAAAGGTGAAAAATTTGGATTTGTTTCGTAGCGTTAGTAAACGTTTGGGTTACATTGTTAAAAAGGTGAAATGTTTGGATTTGTTTTGTAGCGTTTATAAACATTTGGCTTAAATCGCTAATAAGGTGAAACACTTATGCTTGTTTCGTAGCGTTTGTAAAAGTTTGAGTTCAATCGCTAACAAGGTGAAACATTTGGAGTTGTTTTGTAGAATTTGTAAACTTTTGGCCTAATCGCTAAAAATGTGAAACGTTTGGTTTTGTTCCGGAACATTAGAAAACGTTAAACTTAAATTGCTAAAAAGGTGAAACACTTGGATTTGTTTCGTAATGTTTGTAAACGTTTAGCTTAAATCGCTAAAAAGGTGAAACGCTTGGATTTGTTTCGTAACGTTTGTTAACGTTTGGCTTAAATTGCTAAAATGGTGAAACATTTGGATTTGTTTCATAACCTTTGTAAACGTTGGCTTTAATTGCTAAAAAGGGGAAACGTTTGGATTTGTTCAATAACGTTTTGCTTCAATCGCTAAAAAGGAGAAACGTTTGGATTTGTTTCGTAATCTTTGTAAACGTTTGGCATAAATCGCTAAAAAGGGGAAACGTTTGGATTTGTTTCGTAACGTTTGTAAACGTTTGGCATAAATCGTTAAAAAGGTGAAATGTTTGGATTTGTTTCGTAAAGTTTTAAACGTTTCTCTTAATCGCTAAAATGGGAAAACATTTGGTTTTATTTCGTAACCTTTGTAAACGTTCGGCTTAAATCGCTACAAAGGTGAAACGGTTGGATTTCTATCGTCACGTTTTAAACATTTGGATTTGTTTCGAAACGTTTGGATTTGTTTCGTAACATTTGTAACGGTTTGGCTTAAATTGCTAAAAAGATAAAATGTTTGGTTTTGTTTCGTAACGTTTGTAAACTTCGGCTTAAATCGCTAAAAACGTGAAACGTTTGGATTTGTTTCGAAACGTTTGTAAACGTTTGGCTTAAATTGCTTAAAAGGTGAAACATTTGGTTTTGTTTTGTTATTTTTGTAAATGTTTGGCCTAATTCACTAAAAAGGTGAAACTTTTGGATTTGTTTCGTAACGTTTGTAATCGTTTGGGTTCAATCGCTAAAAAGGTAAAACGTTTGGCTTAAATAACTAAAAATTGAAACGTTTTGTTTTGTTCTGTAGCGTTAGTATACATTTGGCTTAAATCGCTAAAAAGGTGAAACGTTTGGATTTATTTCGTAACGTTTCTAAACGTTTGGCAAAAATCGCTAAAAGGGGAAACGTTTGGTTTTGATTCTTAATGTTTGTAAACGTTTGGTTTAAATTTTGTATAAAGGTGAACACTTGGATTTGTTGCGTAACGTTTGCAAACGTTTGGCTTTGTTCCGTAACGTTTGTAAACGTTTGGCTTTGTTCCGTAACGTTTGTAAACGTTTGGCTTAAATCGCTAAAAAGGAGAAACGTTTGAATTTGCTTCGTAACATTTTAACTGTTTGGATTTGTTTTGAAACGTGTGGTATTTGTTTCGTAGCATCTGTAAATGTTTGGCTTAAATTGCTAAAAAGGTGAAACACTTGGATTTGTTTTGAAATGTTTGTAAACGTTTGGCCTAAATTGCTAAAAAGGTGAAACATTTGAATTTGTTTCATAACCTTTGTAAACGTTTGACTTAAATCTCTAAAAAGGTGAAACATTTGGATTTTTTCGTAACGTTTGTAAAAGTTTTGCTTAAATAGCTAAAAAGATGAAATGTTTAGATTTGTTTCGTAGCGTTTATAAACAGTTTGTTTAAATTGCTAAAAAGGTGAAACGCTTGGACTTGTTTCGTATCGTTTGTAGACGTTTGGCTTAAATTGCTATAAAGGTGAAACACTTGGATATATTTTGTAATGTTTGTAAATATTTGGTTTAAATTGCTCAAAAGGTGAAACGCTTCTTTGTTTCATAACGTTTGTTAACGTTTGGATCGCCAAAAATGTGAAACGTTTGGATTTGTTTCGTAATGTTTTAAGCGTTTGGTTTTGTTTCGTAGTGTTTGTAAACGTTTGGCTTAAATCGCTAAATAGGTGAAACGTTTGGATTTGTTTCGTAATGTTTGTACACGTTTGGCTTAAATCACTAAAAAGGTGAAACGTTTAGGTTTGTTTTGTAACGTTTGTAAATATTTAGCTTAAATCACTACAATAGTAAAACGTTTGGATTTTTCTCGTATTGTTTGTAAATGTTTGGCTTAAATCGCTAAAAAGGGGAAACGTTTGGATTTATTTTGTAAAGTTTGTAAGCGTTTGGCTTAAATCGCTAAAAAGGGGAAACCTTTGGATTTGTTTCCTAACTTTGTAAATGTTTGTCTTAAATTCCTAAAATTGGTAAATGCTTGGATTTGTTCCGTAATGTTTGTAAACGTTTGGCTTAAATTGCTAAAAAGGTGAAACGCTTCGATTTGTTTCGTACCGCTGGTAAACGTTTCGCTTAAATTGCTAAAAAGGTGAAAAATTTGGATTTGTTTCGTAACCTTTGTAAACGTTTAGCTTAAATTGGTAAAAATGTGAAATGTTTGGATTTGTTTCTTACGTTTGTAAACGTTTGGCTTAAATAGCTAAAATGGTGAAATGTTTGGATTTATTTCGTAACTTTTGTAAACAGTTAGCTTAAATTGCTAAAAAGGTGAAACGCTCTGATTTGTTTTGAAACGTTTGTAAACGTTTGGCTTAAATAGCTAAAAAGGTGAAATGTTTGGATTTGTTTCGTATCTTTTGTAAACGGTTGGCTTATATGGCTTAAATCGCTAAAAAGGTAAAACGTGTGGATTTGTTTCGTAAGGTTTGTAAACGTTTGGCTTAAATCGCTAAAAAGGTTCAACGTTTGGATTTGTTTCGTAATGTTTCTAAACGTTTGGCTTAAATTGCTAAAAAGGTGAAATGTTCGGTTTTGTTTCGTAATGTTTGTAAATGTTTGGCTTAAATCGGTAACGTTTGTAAACGTTTGGCTGAAATCGCTAAAAATTTTAAACATTTGGATTTGGTACGCAACATTTGTAAACGTAGGGTTTAAATGGCAAAAAACTGAAACATTTGGTTTCGTTTGGTAACGTTTGTAAACATTTGGCTTAAATAACTAAAAAGGAGAGACGTTTGGTTTTGTTTCGTAAAGTTTGTAAACGTTTGGATTTGTTTCGTAACGTTTGTTTCGTAACGTTTTAAACGTTTGATTTTGTTTCGTAAGTTTGTTAACTTTTTGCTTAAATCGCTAAAAAGGTGAAATGTTTGGTTTTCTTTTGAAACGTTTGTAAACATTTGGCTTAAATTGATAAAAAGGTGAAACGTTTGGTTTTGTTTCGTAACGTTTGTAAACGTTTTGATTTGTTTCGTAACGTTTGTTTCGTAACATTTTAAACATTTGGTTTTGTTTCGTAACGGTTGTAAATTTTTAGCTTAAATCGCTAAAAGGGGAAACGTTTGGTTTTATAACGTAACGTTTGTAAACGTTTGGCTTAAATCGATAAAAGGTGAAACATTTGGTTTTGTTTCATAATTTTTGTAGACGTTTGGCTTAAATCCCTAAAAAGGTGAAACGTTTGGATTTGTTTCGTAACGTCTGTAATCGTTTGGTTTAAATCGCTAAAAAGGTAAAACTTTTGGATTCGTTTCATAGCGTTTGTAAATGTTTGGCTTAAATAGCTAAAAATATGAAACATTTTGTTTTGTTCTATAACGTTAGTAAATGTTTGGGTTAAATTGCTAAAAAAGGTGAAACGCTTGGATTTGGCTCGTAACGTTTGTAAACGTTTGGCATAAATCGCCAAAAAGGTGAAACGTTTGTTTTTGTTTCTTAACGCTTGTAAACGTTTGGCTTAAATTGCTATAAAGGTGAAACGCTTGGATTTGTTTCGTAACTTTTATAAACGTTTGGCTTTGTTTCGTAACGTTTGGCTTTGTTTCGTAACGTTTGTAAATTTTTGGCTTAAATCGCTAAAAAGGAAAAACGTTTTAATTTCCTTCATAATGTTTTAAATGTTTGGATTTGTTTCGAAACGTTTGGATTTGTTTCGTAACGTTTGTAAACGATTGACTTAAATTGCTATAAAGGTGAAACTCTTGGATTTGTTTCGAAACGTATGTAAATGTTTGGCTTAAATTGCGAGAAAGGTGAAACATTTGGATTTGTTTCATAACCTTTGTAAACGTCTGGCTTAAATCGCTAAAAAGGTGAAACATTTGGATTTTTTTCGTAACGTTTGTAAACGTTTGGCTTAAATAGCTAAAAAGGTGAAGCATTGGGTTTTATTTTGTAACTGTGATATCACGTATTTTTCCGTTTGGTTTCGACGTTGTTCCGTCACCGTGTTGATTGTTTTTGGTGTTCGTTGGGCTCCGTGTGTTCCATGTTATACCTTGGGTTTGGTCCGTCGTTGCCGTTGGGCCTTATGCAAGTTTTTGCATTTTTATAGCTTTGTGCAGGGAGGCACGATGGAAGGCACGATGGGTCCATCGCGCCTGCCATCGTGCCCTAGGCTTTTTCCATGCTGCTGAAGAAGGCACGATGGAAGGCGCGATGGGTCTATCGCGCCTCGCATCGTGCCCTAGGCATTTTTTCCATTTTGCTGAGGAAGGCACGACGGAAGGCACGATGGGTCCATCGCACCTCCCATCGTGCCCCTCTGTCAGATTTGATATTTTGACTATAAATAGACCCCTAACTCGACCTAACCTAATTTTTCACTTTTCTAAAACCCTAGAGCCGCCCTAGCATCTGAGATACTCTATTTTCCTTCATTCCCTTTGGTTTAATCATTCGGTAAGTGATTCTAATACTCCTTTCTTCGATTAATCAATTCCTTATCGCGTATATCGGCTCTTAACTTATTCGAACCTTTTTCCAGCGTATTGTGGATATTGATTTACTGTTTCCTTTCGATTGTTACGCCGATCTCGATTCGTTACGGTATGTGTTGCAATCCTTTAAGTTTTTGCGTAGAGATTCGCGTGCTAATTCGATAGATTATGTTCTATTGTGTTGTACCTATGTTGTGGCTGATTTGATCTCTGGAACGCTTAGCCTAATCTGTAATAGTGTGTTTACGATTGAATTATCATGCTATAACATTTAGATTTAAATGTTGATTATTGGGTTAAGGTGCTAGGTTGTTCGTATGATTATGGCGTGGTTAATTCGCTGTTTTGGCAATGTAAAAGAGGGCTGGAAATTCTTATTAAAGGCTAATCTTATGTGTTTGAATCAATGTTACATCTTTTAGCATGCTTAGTAAATCATAAGATGATTGGTTGGCTTGTAAATGCATGATTTCACCTCGTTTATGTGCCGAGTACATTTCAATGATATAGTTGCTGTCCATAATCGTATTGGGGCTGTTTTGTATCGTTCTTGACATGATGGCATTGCGTTGTTTGCGTTAGACTTATTCGTGTTGATTATGCCTTAGTAGACAAGTTTATGCCATGATTTGATTATCGTTTCAAATCTGAGTTTAACGTTTAAATGGATGATTTAATCCTTTTTGGTTCATTTAAAAGAAGTTTAACATACTTATGTTGGTATGGTGTGATTTGCCGATTGTTGGCTAAATGATGGATTATGTTCTTGTTTTTAAAAGACTATACTTTTCATTCAAGTTATTCAGAATGTAAACTTGGGTTTTATTTTGGTTTAACTTTGGGTTGGGATTGACTATGGTCGCCCAACAAGTGGGAAGAAGCTTGGAAGTTTTGATAACTCGGCTGACTCACTGGTATGGATTTAAACTTGGGTTATTTAAAACTGTTTTCTGAATTATTCACATTGTCTTTTGAAATGGAAACATATATGGTTTGTATTCTATAACTTGGGTTCTGGTTTGGCTGCGCATGAAGCTTATGTGTTCGGTTATATGTTGGCTTGTTATTGTAAGTGCTAGTCCTACATGGTGTCTAGTACTTCCTAGAGTTAGGGTACATTTTTTATTATTATTTATACCTTGTCTAGACTCGTCGACCGTTCGTGCTTCGGAGACGAAACATGATTAGATTGCTTGCCAGGTTATCACGTGGATTAGCAAGCGGTGAGTTTATATCGCTATTTACCGCTTTATTAAGTAAATTGTATTTTTGCATATATATATATATATATTGTCTATACAGCTTTCGAACTGTTTTCAACATTATGGATCTGAATTGGAACGGGCTACTCGATGGGCATCATCGAGACTGCGTGCGCACCAGTATATGATCATATGGTATTGAGGTAGGTTCGAGATACGTCTCGCCTTAGTGAGGGCGCCGGTGGAAGATACATCTCCTGGGACTCATGTGTTTATTTGAGTGACAGTTGGGGATCGGTTATGGAGATACGTCTCACCGACACGACAACTGGATTTAGATATTTGTGGTTTAGGGTTTCAATACTTTTCCATAATGATAAATTGCTTTATAAATGGTTTAAGGTTTTTAAAGGTTTTCACTTAATAAATGTAAATAGTTGTATGAACTCATCTCAGTATATCTGACCCCGTTGTTTTCCCAATTTTAGGGTTATGATTTGAGCGAGTCAACTGGTCTCCGATTCTTTATTTCCTCGGAGGTCTTACTTTATTTTATTAAAGTTATTGAAGTGATTTTACTCTTAGACCGCAGTAGTAATTAGAAGTCTTACTTGTTGTAGTACTTGTTATCAGATTAACTCAATTGAATTATTTGTTGATTGGTATTATTATATTAACTTTGGTTATTTAATATCTATGCCATGTTAGAGACTCGGAGTTGACCGAGCATTTATTATTTATATGTCGTACATATAAACTGCGATAATAGGTTGGAGTCTCGGTTACCCCCGAGCATGTGGTTTTATGCAGGTACAATGTTTTAAATGATTAATGTATGTTATCCGCAAGGCTTGCTACGGGTTTCGGTACAACCATACCCATACCCTAGCGTCGGTCGCGATTCATGAAAATGGGTCGTGACAAAGTTGGTATCAGAGCTTTGGTTTCAAACCAAGGCCTTATGCATGTTATGTGTTTATTAGTTTGGCATGATAAGTTATGTCGTGTCTTAGGAACTACTGCGGAATTAGGATTCATGTCTTGTCTTTTGAAACGTCATCTTTTGTTTTCAAACTTTCAGCCTACATCCTATAGGTGATGTGTGTCAGTCATTATTTAGTGTTGTTGCTATTATTGATAATTAATTTCACTTGGATGTTATTTGCTGTGTTTTATCATGTTGAGGTTATTTTACTTGGGTGATTATAATTACTTTTGATTTCTTGGAAAATCTTAGGTTGGTAATTTTTTCTAAAACTCATACTCGGGTATGATTTTGTATGATTAATTTTGGCGCTTATACCTGATACAATTTTGAGTATATGGTATGGTTACGGCTATTTTACATGATGTGTTGAATTGCTTTTGCCTTTTCAATAAAGTACATCTTGGCTTTGGCCTCGATTGTTCATTTTAAATGTGATCGTATGCTGGGCGTTAGCCTTGTTTTTTTTATTTAAAGAGATTTTGGGTTAAACTTTAAACCGTGTTTTGGTGGTCATACATTGTTTAACCACATGTTGTTTTAAAGATTTTCATTGAGAGTATTGTTTTATCCGATTTGTGTTTCGACACAGAATCATAAGAGAAGTTTGACTTTTAATTATTTAAAGGTTTGATTTTCGTTAAGTGGCCAGTAAAAAGAAATTTATGTGTTTTGAAATATAATGTTTGGTTTAGTGTTAACAAACGATGATTTCAAAAAGATATTTTTAAGAGATCAGCCATTGATTTGAGAATTTAACGTTGAAGTTATTTGACCATGTTGTAGTATGTCAACATTTTTATTTTTGGGATTTACGAAGTGGTTGTTTGAGATTAAAGATTTCTCACTTGAGTTTTTGAATTGCTGTTTAACAGTTGGATTATGTTGAGCTCCTAATTTTGGAAGTATGGAAATTTTATTTGAGTGCATTTTCTCGGACTTACAAATGTTTTGATTACGTTTTATAAACGGTTGTTTTAGGTTTGACTTGGGTCACCCAAATTTAGGAGTTGAGCTTGGTAGTTGTAATGACTCGGCTAACTCGATGGTTTCATGGATTGAGATACTTGGGTATTCTTTTCATAAGCAATTGATTTATAAGAAGATATTTTTACGGATATTGATTTTGTTTTAACCGTGGGGCTCAACAAAATTTGAAAGTTTTGTGATTAACTTTAAATTTCAAAATGAATTTTGAAGCATACTCTTTAAAGATGAATTATTACAGGGGGATTTTGTTATAAAATTCAAACTTGTTGTAGCATGTTTTGATATTTGTCTTTAATAATGATTGAGATGTTTTTGCTGAATGACATGCTTACGTGGTTTATGATTTACAGATTTGGTATCTTTTGGAAATAGTTTGCGTTGTATAACTCGCTTGTCTGTTGGACTAAGTTGATTTTTTGTGTTTTGTCTCTTCGTGCGGAGCAGCACGTGAGATGATTTAATCACGTGGCCATGGTTGGCTTACCTCGATGTATGGTCTTGACCTATGAGTAAGAACTTTGTTTAGACCCTATTTGCCTTGTTCGGTTTTGGGTTGCGCGGGGTTTCGCTGTTTGTTTCGTGGATCGAAACCTTTGGGTTTGGATATCGAGAAAGACGAGGGGAGTATTCCCCTGGAATGGTTGATGGTTTCTGATTATCCTAAAAAGGATATTGGAAATTCTGGCCGAAAACATAGAGCGGTGTATTAATACATTGATGTTTTCATCAAGTTAATGATGCGATGCGGGAGCTGGCGGTAGGTTTTGTAGGAACGTATGTGATGTGCTATTTTCATTGAGTATACGTTTCAGTTGGGTTGAAGTTAGTTGGATACTTCTTTATATGTAGAGTTTTTAACAAAGATATCAGGTTGAGTCGTTATAATCGAATGTTGTTAGATTTCAAGCATGGAGTTTGAGAAATATTTTGAGGTTATCGAGTGCACATCTCACAGAGTGTAACGTCTAGCAAATATTAATGAGAAATTGATTTTAAAGGTTGATTTTTTAAAAAATATTTGAAATATTTTCAACATGTAATTGTGCCCAGACATATCATGAACATGCATTTTGAATGTCACGAATAGGATTTCATTGAGCATTAAGTATGTTCACTAAATAAAAGATTAAAAAAAATTGAGACATGTATAATGGTACATTCATCACGTGCATAGAAATGATCAGGGTTGGATGCAACTCTTTGGGGATGAGAGATGTCATCACCCTGGCGCACAATTATGTAAAATGGATTTTATTGATTAAGTATTTTGAGAATGATGTTTTGAAACGAGCTCGCGAGTCACATTGTGATAAACTTATTTATAAAGTTGTTGGATTTTAAATGATTTTGAAACTGTTACCGAAAGATAGCTAGACAAATTCTCTGTGATGATGATGATGCATTTTGGATGATTGTGTTGTAATGGATTAGTTTGTTTTCTCAGAATCTTGTGTTTCATAGAAAATAAATATGGTTTTGAGGTTTGCACTCGAGATATAGTTGTACCAATTGCAGTGAGTGGTTAGATTCAGATTAGAAAATTTTCGTGATTGTTTTCGATTTGTGATTTAAGGATTTGTGGATTAAGGATATTGGTTATGCTCCATGTGTGTTTATACACTGCGTTTTTTTTTAAAAAGAGATGTTATCTTTCAGATTAGATTTTTTCAATTACTTTGGGTAAATGGATATAAAAGTATTTTCATAAACAAAGAGATTTGCGTTGTTAAATTTTATCCTTTTGAGGAAAGGAATAAATTTTGTCAAGATTAATTCAAAAGGAATAATAAAATTTTCGGTTGAACGATTCTTCAAATTGTGTTTTTGTTTGAGAAAATTTAGAAGCGACTTAAAATTTTGTGATGTTTTGGAACATTAATGTGTATTTTCAATACGAAAGATGTTTCCACAGTTGGTGTATATTCAAAAAAAGATATAAATTGATTTTAGCAAGTTTGGTTTAAATAGAACATAATTTTTGCCAAATGAACTGTTTTATAAACGTAATGAAAAGTAAGGGAAAATTTCAGATTCAAAATGTGAATATTTTGAAAATTTTCAAGGGTTTACAAAACTGATTGTTTTTTTGACAGTAAAGCATTTTGATTTTTGAAAATAAAAAGGAGGTGTAAGACATATAGTCTTTTAAAGAAAAGTGAAATTTTTGAATATAAAATATTTGAGCGTAACTAACAATCCGGTCGGGATGAATTGATCGTAGTGACCTCTCGTTGTATACGAGGTTATAGTCATTTGATTTAATAATTTGGTTTAGGATATATGAGCTAGCTGGTCCAAAAATCGATGATCGTGATTGGTGAATTTCGATAACAAAGTTGGTTGGTCGATGCTGTTGATTGAGGGTTTAACTGTTAAAATTTTGGATATCATTTTGTTCGGATATTGAACCTTTTGTGTGTGGAATAAAGTTAAGTATGTGAAACTTAGTTAGAATTAAGTTGATGGTTAGTTACCTTAGGTTATTACAGGCTGTTTATTTTTGAATGATTGGAGGAATAATTATGATTGACATGGTTTGTTACTAATCTGGAGATTTTGTTATCATGTGATAAGTTCACGTATTCTTTTGAATGACGATATGAGTTTTTGTGTTTTATGATTCGCGAGATTGATGGTATTATCAAATTTGGTGTTAATTGTTGTACCGAGTGATCCAAGTAGTGTTTGTTTTTGGCCGAAATATTATTTGGTTGTTATTGAGTATTGTTATCGATTATTTTGGTGTCGAACTCGTTATAAGTGGACAGGTGAGTAAGTGTTGTGGAACGCAATATTTTCCTGTTTGATACGATAGAGTTTGGAATGGTAAGAACTATAGTTTGAGGTTAAGGCTTGTTCTTGCGCTTTGATAATGTGGATTTGGTAATCGTTAAGATTGAGCTGATATTGAAAGCCATCTTGGTAAAGAGTAATTGTAATTCTCAGTTGGATAATTTTTGTCTGTTCACTTTTGTGTTAATCGAGTAATCGTTAGAGCACCGGGTTGTTAGACTTAATTTTTTGTACATATGTATGTTGTGACCGTTTAAACTGCGAATCAGTTTCATATTTAAAATTCGAGGTCGAATTTTTCATAGGTAGGGGAGAATGAAATACCCCGTATGTTTTCGGTGTGTTTCGTCTTGTGTTGACCTTCTCTGGATGAAAATTTTGTTAGAGTTATCATTGAAGAGATTCAAGGTTTTGTTCTTGATTATCCTTTGAATTTCAGTCGAGTTTCATGTGGGAGAGTTTGTATTCCTTCATTTGGTTTCACCTAGAAATGGAATTATCGTTTTATGTTAAGTGGAAGTTAGTGTTAATACTTTTTGTGATCATTTGAGATTGTTCGGTTTATGAAAGTGGTGGTTTAGAGTTATTGTTCGAGGAACAACCTATTAAGTTTTTGCTTACGCAAGTACTTAGGTCGTTAAGCATGGAAATTCCTATGACTACAGTTTGGATTGGACTCGGTTGAGTAATCTTCTTAAAAGACAGAGTTATTATGCAGAATTGTTATTATTGTTGTCATTGATTACCTTGGGTATCTTTTTATGCGTTTTACATTGGTTATGTGCGTTTAGTTCAGTTTGATATGTAGTTTTATGTTATGTTATTCGTCGGTCGTTTTTGTTTTAAATTCGAGGACGAATTTTATATAAGTTGGGGAGATTGTGATATCCCGTATTTTTCCGTTTGGTTTCGGCGTTGTTCCGTCACCGTGTTGATCGTTTTTGGTGTTCGTTGGACTCCGTGTGTTCCATGTTATACCTTGAGTTTGGTCCGTCGTTGCCATTGGGCCTTATGCAAGTTTTTGCATTTTTATAGCTTTGTGCAGGGAGGCACGATGGAAGGCACGATGGGTCCATCGCGCCTGCCATCGTGCCCTAGGTTTTTTCCATGCTGCTGAGGAAGGCACGATGGAAGGCACGATGGGTCCATAGCGCCTTGCATCGTGCCCTAGGCATTTTTTCCATTTTGCTGAGGAAGGCACGACGGAAGGCACGATGGGTCCATCGCACCTCCCGTCGTGCCCTTCTGTCAGATTTGATATTTTGACCTATAAATAGACCCCTAACTCGACCTAACCTAATTTTTCACTTTTCTAAAACCCTAGAGCGGCCCTAGCATCTGAGATACTCTATTTTCCTTCATTCCCTTTGGTTTAATCATTCGGTAAGTGATTCGAATACTCCTTTCTTCGATTAATCAATTCCTTATCGCGTATATCGGCTCTTAACTTATTCGAACCTTTTTCCAGCGTATTGTGGATATTGATTTACTGTTTCCTTTCAATTGTTACGCCGATCTCGATTCATTACGGTATGTGTTGCAATCCTTTAAGTTTTTGCGTAGAGATTCGCGTGCTAATTCGATAGATTGTGTTCTATTGTGTTGTACCTATGTTGTGGCTGATTTGATCTCTGAAACGCTTAGCCTAATCTGTAATAGGGTGTTTACGATTGAATTATCATGCTATAACATTTAGATTTAAATGTTGATTATTGGGTTAAGGTGCTAGGTTGTTCGTATGATTATGGCGTGGTTAATTCGCTGTTTTGGCAATGTAAAAGAGGGCTGGAAATTCTTATTAAAGGCTAATCTTATGTGTTTGAATCAATGTTTCATCTTTTGGCATGCTTAGTAAATCATAAGATGATTGGTTGGCTTGTAAATGCATGATTTCACCTCGTTTATGTGCCGAGTACATTGCAACGATATATTTGCTGTCCATAATCGTATTGGGGCTGTTATGTATCGTTCTTGACATGATGGCATTGCGTTGTTTGCGTTAGACTCATTCGTGTTGATTATGCCTTAGTAGACAAGTTTATGCCATGATTTGATTATCGTTTCAAATATGAGTTTAACGTTTAAATGGATGATTTAATCCTTTTTGGTTCATTTAAAAAAAGTTTAACATACTTATGTTGGTATGGTGTGATTTGCCGATTGTTGGCTAAACGATGGATTATGTTCTTATTTTTAAAAGACTATACTTTTCATTCAAGTAATTCAGAATGTAAACTTGGGTTTTATTTTGGTTTAACTTTGGGTTGGGTTTGACTATGGTCGCCCAACAAGTGGGAAGAAGTTTGGAAGTTTGGATAACTCGGCTGACTCACTGGTATGGATTTAAACTTGGGTTATTTAAAACTGTTTTCTGAATTATTCAAATTGTGTTTTGAAATGGAAACTTATATGGTTTGTATTCTATAACTTGGGTTCTGGTTTGGCTGCGCATGAAGCTTATGTGTTCGGTTATATGTTGGCTTGTTATTATATGTGCTAGTCCTACATGGTGTCTAGTACTTCCTAGAGTTAGGGTACGTTTTTGATTATTATTTATACCTTGTCTAGACTCGTCGACCGTTCGTGCTTCGGAGACGAAACAGGATTAGATTGCTTGCCAGGTTATCACGTGGATTAGCAAGCGGTGAGTTTATATCGCTATTTACCGCTTTATTAAGTAAATTGTATTTTTGCATTTATATATATATATATATATATATATATATATATATATATATATATATATATATATATATATATATATATATATATATATATATATTGTCTATACAGCTTTCGAACTGTTTTCAACATTATGGATCTGAATTGGAACGGGCTACTCGATGGGCATCATCGAGACTGCGTGCGCACCAGTATATGATCATATGGTATTGAGGTAGGTTCGAGATACGTCTCGCCTTAGTAAGGGCGCCGGTGGAAGATACGTCTCCTGGGACTCACGTGTTTATTTGAGTGACAGTTGGGGATCGGTTATGGAGATACGTCTCACCGACACGACAACTAGATTTAGATATTTGTGGTTTAGGGTTTCAATACTTTTCCATAATGATAAATTGCTTTATAAATGGTTTAAGGTTTTTAAAGGTTTTCACTTAATAAATGTAAATAGTTGTATGAACTCATCTCAGTATATCTGACCCCGTTGTTTTCCCAATTTTTCCCAGGGTTATGATTTGAGCGAGTCAACTGGTCTCCGATTCTTTATTTCCTCGGAGGTCTTACTTTATTTTATTAAAGTTATTGAAGTGATTTTACTCTTAGACCACAGTAGTAATTAGAAGTCTTACTTATTGTAGTACTTGTTGTCAGATTAACTCAATTGAATTATTTGTTGATTGGTATTAATATATTAACTTTGGTTATTTAATATTTATGCCGTGTTAGAGACTCGGAGTTGACCAAGCCTTTATTATTTATATGTCGTACATATAAACTGCTATAATAGGTTGGAGTCTCGGTTGCCCCCGAGCATGTGGTTTTATGCAGGTACAATGTTTTAAATGATTAATGTATGTTATCCGCAAGGCTTGCTACGAGTTTCGGTACAACAATACCCATACCCTAGCGCCGGTCGCGATTCATGAAAATGGGTCGTGACAGTAACGTTTGTAAACGTTCGGCTTAAATCGCTAAAAAGATGAAACGTTTGGATTTGTTTCGTAACGTTTGTAAACGTTTGGCTTAAATTGCTAAAAATGTGAAACGCCTGGATTTGTTTCGTAACGTTTGTAAACGTTTTCCTTAAATATCTAAGAAGGTGAAACGCTTGGATTTATTTTGTAATGTTTGTAAACATTTGGCTTAAATTGCTAAACAGGCGAAATGCTTGGTTTTGTTTCGTAACGTTTGTAAACGTTTGGATCGCCCAAAATGTGAAATGTTTGAATTTGTTACGTAATGTTTTAAACGTTTTGTTTTGTTTCGTAAAGTTTGTAAATGTTTATAACGTTTGGCATAAATCGCTAAAAAAGAAAACTTTTGTATTTGTTTCGTAATGTCTGTAAACGTTTGGCTTAAATCGCTGAAAAGGTGAAACATTTGGATTTCTTTTTTAACGTTTGTAAACGTTTGGCTAAAATCGCTAAAATGGTTAAACGTTTGTATTTGTTTATTAACGTTTGTAAACGTTTGTCTTAAATCGCTAAAAAGGGGAAACGTTTGGATTTGCTTCGTAACGTTTGTAAATGTTTGCCTTAAATCGCTAAAAAGGTGAAACGTTTGAATTTGTTTCGTAACGTTTGTAAACGTTTGGCTTAAATTCCTAAAAAGCTGAAATGCTTGGATTTGTCTCGTAACATTTGTAAACATTTGGCTTAAATTGCTAAAAAGGTGAAACACTTGGATTTGTTTCGTTAAGTTTGTAAACGTTTTGTTTAAATTTCTAAAAAGGTGAAAAATTTGGATTTGTTTCGTAACTTTTGCAAACATTTGGATTTGTTTCTTACGTTTGTAAACGTTTTACTTAAATAGGTGAAATGTTCAGATTTTTTTCGTAACGTTTGTTAATAGTTGGCTTAAATTGCTAAAAAGGTGAAACACTTGGATTTGTTTTGAAACATTTATAAACGTTTGGTTAAATCGCTAAAAAGGTGAAACACTTGGATTTGTTTCGTAACGTTTGTAAACGTTTGGCTTAAATCGCTAAAAAGGTGAAACGCTTGGATTTCTTTCTGTAATACCCCAAAATATTTTAAGATAACTACGTCGTGCCACGTGTCGAGATTTCCGATAAATTAAATTAAGGAGAATTTAATTTAATTATATCGGGAATTTAGAATAAATTTTAATAAGTCAATTAGCGGGATTTGAGGATTTGACTTCAGAAATTAATATAAAATAAATTATAAATCCGATAACGATAATTATTTCGCCAAAGTCCGCAAAATAATATATATTATTAGTGGTAAAAGTTTCGAGTCGATCGAAGATCGTTTAAAATTTGGACGCGAATAGGTTTTGGACTCAATTGAAACTTTTAAAAAGTTTGAAGGACCAAAGTGCAAATTAGCCGTTTATATATATGAAATAAGAAATGAAGAAGAGTCCAGAACCCTTTCCTTCATCAGATCAACGTTTTCTTTCTCTCTCGCTTCGTTCTCGACGGTTCGTCGCGCGGTTTCTGTTTCTCGTCCGTTTCCGACGTTCTATAACTCAAAACGATCATATTCCAGAGGTGAATCACGGTAAGCTTGACCTTTTACCGTATAAACGGATATATTTTGCGTTATATCAATTCAAAGTATTAGGCTAGAAACGAATATACCGTTTTAATCGATATTAGAATTGAATTATAGCATTTTGAGCCTAGATTATGTGTTATACGTGTGTTAGGAGCGTTTTTGGGTCGAAAGCACGTCGGAAAATCCGGAAATTGATTTTTGGGTCGGGGTGTGCGGCACGCCCGTGAGGCATGCGTGCGCCCGCATATGCGGGGCGTGCGTCCGTAAACCGCACATCGAGGCGTGCGTCCGCAGTCCGCACAAGTCGGCGGCTCGCCCGCAAAGAAAATTCGCCGATCGATCTATTTTGAGAAAAATTTGCCGTACACATATATCGAGATTTGAAATCAATTGGTATTCGATTAATTATCGAATAGTTTGAGACGTTAACCTAATGAGGTTAAACGAGAATCGATTTTAAAGTAATATTCAATCCGTAAACGAGTTAGATGCCGTTTATCGGGATAATTACGTGAGAAGCACGACGGTTAATAAAAGTTCAGTGTGTCGAGTCTCGAGTCTAGAGTCAATCTTAGAATAGGATTCTAATACAAGTCAAATGTTTTAAAATTTGTTTTAGATCCGGCGAGGCAAGAAGCAGCTGGACCAGTAGTTCGGGAAGCTTGACGTTTCTAAACTCCGACGTATTGTTGGATAAGCGTTTTCTGTGAGTTTATACGATTTTCTTTTAAAGTATTTATTCAAGCAATTATTCTATATTGCTTTATGTTTGAATTGCATGTTTTATATGCGAAATTTTTTATATGAATTGCGCATACGCTTGATTTGAAACCAGTATTGATCCGATGAAACGTGCTACCTGTTGAGCGGCAATAGGACTGTGTGATCACCAGTTTTGATTTGATACAGCTGTGAGCTGATTATGATTATGAAATTTGAGATTTGAGGTATAATTCGATACGAGTGAGCACTCGGTTACGGTGTAACCTGGAGTCCCTGTATGTCACGACCCAATTTCATGGATCGCGACCGGCGCTAGGGTATGGGTATGGTCGTACCAAAACCCGTAGCAAGCCTCGCGGATAACCTTAAATACAAATAAACCTGCAAGAAAATCAATGCTCGGGGGCAACCGAGACTCCAACCTAAGTCTAGCAGTTTATATAACAACTTAAATAATAACTTAAATATCTGAAATACTCGGCTAAAACCCGAGACTCAACAGCCTTCCTTATATATAACGATATAAACCAAAGTATAACATGCCAAGGTTAATAACAAAACAATCGGACCAATCCGACAACTAACATAAGATATCCATAACAAATAAACTAGCTCTAATGCGGTCTACGAGTTTAAAACAGTTGACTAGTTTAAACAACATAAAAACCTCCGAGGAATCAAAGAATCGCAGATCGACCAACTCTCTCAAATCATAACCCTGGAAAAATTTGGAAAACAACGGGGTCAGATATACTGAGATGAGTTCATAATGCTATTTACATTTATTAAGTTTAAAACCCTTAAAACCAAATCCTTTTAATACTTATATACTTATATACTTCATTATGGAATACAGTATTGAAATGAAATTCCAAAGTATATATATATCCCAAAGTATAATCCAAAGTAGGCCAGACATTGGTCAGCCAATCCCAAAGTACTTACCGGTGCACGCAGTCTCGATACAAGCCTATCGAGTAGCTCGTTTCAATCCAGATCCATAATCCTTAAAACAGTTCGCAAACAGTTGTAATACTAATAATTTGCGGTACTTAATAAAGCGGTAAATAACACTACAAACTCACTGCTTGCTTATCCATGTGATAATCTTGGCAAACAGCTAACCCTGCGTAGACTCCGAAGCACGAGCAGTCGGCGAGTCTAAAACAAGGTATAAGTTAAAAGCACATCAACCCCTAACTCTAAGAATACTAGACACCACATAGGACTAGTATCTCAAACAACAGCCAAGGTACAAGCCAAAGTAAATGCCACAGCATAGCATTCATACATATACAATCCATATACAAAGTAATACCAAAGTATACAAACAAGTTAAGCATAATTGAGTTCCCCTTTGAAAACATAATCCGGAAGCTTATATAACTTGAAAACCTTAAAACCAAGTGAAATCCCAAAGTAGTGAATTAGCCTTCAAGCTTAATCTCACATGTCGGACGACCCAAGTCTATCCCGACCCAAAGATACCAAAGTAAACCAAAGTATGAATCCGGAACCTTTAAATCAAAACATTGCTCATTTGAAAATATGGAACTCAACCTACCTTAACAACAGAGATGCACATTTACAACAAACCCAAAGCTAGCCACACTTGGCCAAAACACCCAAAGAAGACACAAGCGTGTCACAACACTTAAATAGGTTCTAAATATGCATATGAGTTCATCAACTCAGATCTGAAAATAGAGAAGCCAAATCAACCATTTACATGGCATAATAATTCCACCTTACATATTAACAACTTGAAATCAAGCCAATGATATTTAAACAATGTCAACATGTTACAAACATCTAGAACATCCTTAGAATCACTTATGGGCAGCCACTTATGTCTTGAACAACAATCAAGTCAAAACAAGTTGAATACATGCATTACGAATCCAAAAACCAACCTTAAATCTATTAAAATTAGCCCAAACAACATCAACTTGAATTCATTAACTTATAACAGCCCTAAGTATGGATTTCCAGCAGTATAAGATCAACCAAAACAGTAATCAAACATGACGAGATCGTACCAAGGACCTAGCATTCAATTCCATCAATCTATAATATAACTCTAGAGTGTATTTCAATCACAACACATACTAGAATAATCCTAACATACAACTCAGATTTAACATAATGAAAACATTAGGTAATCATAATAACAACACACCAACGAATCTAGAACGCGATAAATACGATATGGCGCAAGAATGGTACATACCCGATGTGAGACAATGGAATGAATCAAAGAACAAATGAGATCATATTAGAGGTGATTTTAAATTACCTTAGTCGTTGGAAATCAGAGATAAACAAGTAAGGAATCGATTAAAAAGAAAGGAACATGAATGAACCACGAACGAAGTGTGAGAATTACTTACCAAGCGTTAAAATTGAGAGGAAAGGAAACCAAGGATCAATCTCATAGTGTTTTTATGATTTGGGTTTGGCTAGGGTTTTTAAAACGTGAATGAGAGCGTTTAAAATCAGAAAAGGGGTCTATTTATAAGCTCCGAATCAAAGTTACAGGTGAGGGTGCGATGGGAGGCGCGATGCGAGGCGCGTTCGTCCCATTGCGCCTTCACAGGCGCAGACAAATAGCCTGGGGCGCGTTGCGAGGCGCGATGGGCCATCGCGCCCTCCAACGCGCCTCAAATTTTGATCCAATGGTCAGCTCTGTCTCTTGCACAACATATCCAAAGATGAGCTCGATCCAACGGTTAAATTGGGAGTTATGGATGTTTTATCACAACATGTCAGATTCAAAAGGCATACGAACAAATCATCGATTATAATCCGGATACAAATCAATTTCTATCAAAAACCCACACGAAACATGTGACGCATATAAGATACAAATCAAACCCCAAAGTAAATGTTACACTTGCTATTTCCACCATAAATGATCTGGAACCAAGTCGGAAACACGACGAAACCATGACGGAAAAACACGGGATATTACAATCTCCCCAACTTATATAAAATTCGTCCTCGAATTTAAAACAACAAAACTAAGCACAAACACATATAAACGCACCAAAGTAAATCACATAACATATACCCAATGTACTAACATAACATCGAATATACGAAGCAACGCTAAACCCAATGTAACCAAGAATGAAAGATAATAATTCTACATAACGGACTTTGTTCCCTAAGTATATTCCCCAACTATAACCGAAAATAATAATAATTGAAACCATAGGAATACCTCCACTAATCACTATACGCACTTGCGTAACCGGAACACGAAAGTTGTAACTCGAATGATAACTCAAATCACCCCTTACATAAAACAACAACGCAAATATTCACACCGCGCAGGCGCAAAATTTAAAACTTAACAGTTCAGAGCTCCAAACTATTATTTGATTAAACAAAAAAAAACTTCCAAGATTATTCAACAATAAACATTAAGCATCTCACAAGGGCGGTTACCAAAAGTCGCTCGAGTTCCAATAGCTATCATAACAACCTTAACAAGGTGCAAGGACAAGCCCGAAACTCAAATCGTAATTCTTATAATACAAAAATCTAACTCTTCAAATGGAAACCTTGAATCCCCATTAATAACATCATGCAACCCTCGCCACCTACTTAGCATCTCTACACTTATCATCTCATATCGAAGCATATAATTAACTCGTTACATCAAACGAACGATCTAGTCCATAAACAATTAGATAAAGTTCTTGCCAAATTATATATTAGCCAACTTAAACATCAAGAGAATCGAGCTGTACACCCGAAAAGGACTAAGCTCGACAAGACCATCAACCTTAACGAATCCAAAAACACGTACGCACATACTGACATTCCAAAGGATATATCACTTTAACTAATGATAAAAAAATCTCCAAGATACATACAAATCGACTCATTCAAAAAGATTCTTCCACTCATACCATAAGAAAGCATACAGTCCGAAGTTACCCAAGGTAATTGACCACCCACTTACATCCTAACTATATTTCATAGACTTAATTTTTATTTCACACACAAAAGGTTCAATATCTGAATAAAGCGATATCCAAACTTTCAAAAATAGCAATTCACAATTAACAATATCGACCAACCAACCTTTATTGTCAAAACCCACTCATCACGATCCTCGAATCTGCTAACTCATAAATCCGAAACAAACTCAAATTATCAAATCAATTCACCAAATGTAACTGTAACCTTATATTCAAGAGATCACCTAGATCAAATCCACTAGTACTCGGGTCATTTATGCTCAAAATCACATTTATAGGAAAATAAAATTTCCAAAATACAAAATATTATATATTAATATAATCCACCTCTTCATAAAAGACATTAACCTCTTAAATTTCATTTCGTTTCCAAACTGAAAATAAATAATCTGTTAGGAAAAACCTCCAGTTTCATAATGCATCAAAATACTAAAATACTTTCTTTTTGAATTCGTAATTTAAACCTTACCTTTTTAAATAAATTTACAATGTTATGAAATCGTTTAGCTGACAAAATTTTATTATCCTCTTTAAAATTAAATTATCCTTTTTAAAATTAACCTTGATAAAATATCCTCACTTTCTCAAAAAGGAAAAATCTTGCAAATAAGCATCCCTTCGTTTACAAAAAAATAATTATATTGATATAGCAAAACTTTTTGGACACAATTCGAATCTGTAAAAGACAAAATTTCTTTTAAAATTTTAAGTGTAAACACACATGTGGAGCATAACCAAATTACTCAATCCAACAACCCTCAAAGCATAAATTGGAAGCTAACACGTAAGCCTTCCGAACCGATCTCAAAATCCTATCATACTTATAACAAAAATAACTCAAGTGCAATCATATATTCATTCTTACTCCCTACGAAGCCCAAAATTTCTGATATTACAGACCAATCACTCCTGACATATGCGTCCTCAATTCACCACCATCATCATAGAGTATTTGTCTAGCTACTTTTCGGTAAAATTTCAAACCATTTTAAATCTATCAATTTTATAAATAAATTTATCCCAAGGTGACTCGCGAGTTCTTTTTAAAACATTTTTCTCAAAAACACTTTATTGCAAAAATCCACTTTACATAATTGTGCGCCAGGGTGATGACACCTCTCATCCCCAAAGAGTTGCATCCAACTCTAATCATTTCTATGCACGTGATGCATGTACTATTATGCATGTATCAATTTTTAATTTCTCTTTTATTTAGTGAACATACTAAGTGCTCAATGCAATTTCCTATTCGTGATATTCAAAATGCATGTGCATGATATGTCTAGCCACAATTACGTGATAAAAATATTTCAAACACTTTAACTAATCAACATTTGAAATCAATTTCTCGATAAAACATTTGCTAGACATTACACTTTGTGAGACATGCACTCGATAACCTCAAACTATTCCTCTAACTCCATACTTACAATCTACCAAGTCATACGATACCACAATAACAAATCAAAACGATAACTCCACTAAAATTCATAAGTATAAAATAATATTCTATAAAACTCCAAACAAATCGAAACTTAAGTCAAGGAAAACAATATATCACATACGTTTCTACAACACTTACCACCCGTTTCCGCATTTACATCGATCAACCCTGAAGAAAAACACTAGTGTATTAATACACTGATATATCTCCTCGAGTTAGAATTTCCAATATCCTTATATAGGATAAACATAAACCACCAACCATTCCAAGGAAATAATTCCATCAATCTCCTCGATATCAGAATTCAAAGATCTCGATCCACAAACAAAACACCAAACCCAGCGTCACCCAAACCGAAACTAAAGCAAAACAGGGTCTAAACGAAGGTTCGACTCACTATCAAACCAGACATCAAGGTAAGCCAAAAAGAACCGCGTGAAATAATTTACCTCACGTGCTTCTCCGCACGAAGAGACAAAACAAAAACAATCAACATAGTCCAACCAAACTTGCGAGGTATACAAATTAAATTAAAATTAAAAGATTGTGATTTCTATAAATCATAAACCACCCAAGCATGCCATTAACCACAATTAACCCAACGTACTTAAAAGATAAAATTAAGACATGCTGCAACCAACTTTGAATTTTCGTAACAAAATCACCCTGTAATATATAACTTTTCAAGAGTACGCTTCAAAATTCATTATTGAAATTAAAGTCAACCATAAAACTTCCAAATTTGTAATTGATCCCCACAGTTAAAACAATCTCGATTATCCGGAAATTTTTTTCTTATAATTCAATTGCTTTAAAAATAATTCTCAAAGTATCTCAATCATAAACCATTGAGTTAGCCGAGTCATTACAACTACCAAGCTCAACTCCTAAACTTGGGTGACCCAAGTCAAATCCAAACAACCTTTTGTAAAACGCATTCAAAACATTTGTAAATCCGAAAAAATGCCCTTAAATAAAATCTCAATCTTTTCTCAAAAATAGGAGCTCAACGTAATCCAAGCATCAAACAGCAATTCAAAAATTTAAGTGAGAAAACCCTTTATCACAAACAACCATTCCGAGAAACAAATACTCTCGCCAAACATAATATACCAAAACATATAACCAAAGACACCTCCAATGTACACAAACCAAAACATGGTAAGACCATTGAAGTCATAATAAATTATCAAGGTCATATTCCATCATTTAAATAATATTACTTTGAAAATAATCGTTGGTCAACCCAATCCAACTGTAAAATTCTGATATATGAGAAACTCCATTTACCGGCAAATTATCCAAAATCAAACTTTTAAAGTATTATGACTAGGCCGCTCATCCGGTTCTCGTGTCAAAACACTAATCAAATTAAAATAATTTTCTCAATAAAACCATAATACCAACGTGTAGTCAAACAACGTATAGCCACAAAACATGCTTAATAATTTAATCACCAAATATCCTTTAAAAGCAAAACAAGGCCAACGCCTAATGTATCCTCTTATGTGCCGACATATATGGCAACCAACAAATACGGCCCAACCCAAAGTGTACTCACCAAAAAGGTAAGAGCATCCAATATAATTATAATCATCCAATCATGAACACCAACAAGTAATCACCCAAGGTAAATACCGTATAAGGCACAAGAGCCAATAAAACACAACCCGAAATAAATATCATATAAGGCACAACAGCCAACAAAACAACAACCGAAGTAAATATCATATAAGGCACAACAGCCAACAAAGCATCACCCGAAGTAAACACCATATAAGGCACAACAGGCCACAAAACATCACCCAAAGTATATCTCATATATGGCTTAACAGCCAACAAACCACCCAATATTGCATAAGCAATAAACAATCCAAAGTAAAGCATCAGCAACACATAAGACCGACACTCAACATTACTATAGATGAAGATAGAAAGTTTTGAAAACAAAAGATGACGTTTCAAAAGACAAGACTTGAATCCTAATTCCGCATTAGATCTTATGACACAACAACAACTTAACATGCCTTACAGCAATAAGCACATAACATACAAATGGCCTTGGTTTGAAACCAAAGCTCTGATACCAACTTTGTCACAACCCAATTTCATGGATCGCGACCGGCGCTAGGGTATGGGTATGGTCGTACCAAAACCCGTAGCAAGCCTCGCGGATAACCTTAAATACAAATAAACCTGCAAGAAAATCAATGCTCGGGGGCAACCGAGACTCCAACCTAAGTCTAGCAGTTTATATAACAACTTAAGTAATAACTTAAATATCTGAAATACTCGGCTAAAACCCGAGACTCAACAGCCTTCCTTATATATAACGATATAAACCAAAGTATAACATGCCAAGATTAATAACAAAACAATCGGACCAATCCGACAACTAACATAAGATATCCATAACAAATAAACTAGCTCTACTGCGGTCTACGAGTTTAAAACAGTTGACTAGTTTAAACAGCATAAAAACCTCAGAGGAATCAAAGAATCGGAGATCGACCAACTCTCTCAAATCATAACCCTGGAAAAATTTGGAAAACAACAGGGTCATATATACTGAGATGAGTTCATAATGCTGTTTACATTTATTAAGTTTAAAACCCTTAAAACCAAATCCTTTTAATACTTATATACTTATATACTTGATTATGGAATACAGTATTGAAATGAAATCCCAAAGTATATGTATATATCCCAAAGTATAATTCAAAGTGGATGGGAATAAATCCTGATCGAATCCCAAAGTAGGCCAGACATTGGTCAGCCAATCCCAAAGTACTTACCGGTGCACGCAGTCTCGATACAAGCCAATCGAGTAGCTCGTTTCAATCCAGATCCATAATCCTTAAAACAGTTCGCAAACAGTTGTAATACTAAAATAATTTGCGGTGCTTAATAAAGCGGTAAATAACACTACAAACTCACTGCTTGCTTATCCACGTGATAATCTTGGCAAACAGCTAACCCTGCGTAGACTCCGAAGAACGAGCAGTCGGCGAGTCTAAAACAAGGTATAAGTTAAAAGCACATCAACCCCTAACTCTAAGAATACTAGACACCACATATGACTAGTATCTCAAAAAACAACCAAGGTACAAGCCAAAGTAAATGCCACAGCATAGCATTCATACATATACAATCCATATACAAAGTAATACCAAAGTATACAAACAAGTTAAGCATAATTGAGTTCCCCTTTGAAAACATAATCTGGAAGCTTATATAACTTGAAAACCTTAAAACCAAGTGAAATCCCAAAGTAGTGAATTATCCTTCAAGCTTAATCTCACATGTCGGACGACCCAAGTCTATCCCGACCCAAAGATACCAAAGTAAACCAAAGTATGAATCCGGAACCTTTAAATCAAAACATTGCTCATTTGAAAATATGGAACTCAACCTACCTTAACAATAGAGATGCACATTTACAACAAACCCAAAGCTAGCCACACTTGGCCAAAACACCCAAAGAAGACACAAGCATGTCACAACACTTAAATAGGTTCTAAATATGCATATGAGTTCATCAACTCAGATCTGAAAATAGAGAAACCAAATCAACCATTTACATGGCATAATAATTCCACCTTAAATATTAACAACTTGAAATCAAGCCAATGATATTTAAACAATGTCAACATGTTACAAACATCTAGAACATCCTTAGAATCACTTATGGGCAGCCACTTATGTCTTGAATAACAATCAAGTCAAAACAAGTTGAATACATGCATTACGAATCCAAAAACCAACCTTAAATCTATTAAAATTAGCCCAAACAACATCAAGTTGAATTCATTAACTTATAACAGCCCTAAGTATGGATTTCCAGCAGTATAAGATCAACCAAAACAGTAATCAAACATGACGAGATCGTACCAAGGACCTAGCATTCAATTCCATCAATCTATAATATAACTCTAGAGTGTATTTCAATCACAACACATACTAGAATCATCCTAACATACAACTCAGATTTAACATAATGAAAACATTAGGTAATCATAATAACAACACACCAACGAATCTAGAACGCGATAAATACGATATGGCGCAAGAATGGTACATACCCGATGTGACACAATGGAATGAATCAAAGAACAAATGAGATCATATTAGAGGTGATTTTCAATTACCCTAGTCGTTGGAAATCAGAGATAAACAAGTAAGGAATCGATTAAAAAGAAAGGAGCATGAATGAACCATGAACGAAGTGTGAGAATTACTTACCAAGCGTTAAAATTGAGAGGAAAGGAAACCAAGGATCAATCTCATAGTGTTTTTATGATTTGGATTTGGCTAGGGTTTGTAAAACGTGAATGAGAGCGTTTAAAATCAGAAAAGGGGTCTATTTATAAGCTCCGAATCAAAGTTACAGGTGAGGGTGCGATGGGAGGCGCGATGCGAGGCGCGTTCGTCCCATTGCGCCTTCACAGGCGCAGACAAATAGCCTGGGGCGCGTTGCGAGGCGCGATGGGCAATCGCGCTCTCCAACGCGCCTCAAATTTTGATCCAATGGTCAGCTCTGTCTCTTGCACAACATATCCAAAGATGAGCTCGATCCAACGGTTAAATTGGGAGTTATGGATGTTTTATCAAAACATGTCAGATTCAAAAGGCATACGAACAAATCATCGATTATAATCCGGATACAAATCAATTTCTATCAAAAACCCACACGAAACATGTGACGCATATAAGATACAAATCAAACCCCAAAGTAAATGTCACACTTGCTATTTCCACCATAAATGATCTGGAACCAAGTCGGAAACACGACGAAACCATGACGGAAAAACACGGGATATTACAATCTCCCCAACTTATATAAAATTCGTCCTCGAATTTAAAACAACAAAACTAAGCACAAACACATATAAACGCACCAAAGTAAATCACATAACATATACCCAATGTACTAACATAACATCGAATATACGAAGCAACGCTAAACCCAATGTAACCAAGAATGAAAGATAATAATTCTACATAACGGACTTTGTTCCCTAAGTATATTCCCCAACTATAACCGAAAATAATAATAATTGAAACCATAGGAATACCTCCACTAATCACTATACGCACTTGCGTAACCGGAACACGAAAGTTGTAACTCGAATGATAACTCAAATCACCCCTTACATAAAACAACAACGCAAATATTCACACCGCGCAGGCGCAAAATTTAAAACTTGACAGTTCAGAGATCCAAACTATTATTTGATTAAACAAAAAAAAACTTCCAAGATTATTCAACAATAAACATTAAGCATCTCACAAGGGCGGTTACCAAAAGTCGCTCGAGTTCCAATAGCTATCATAACAACCTTAACAAGGTGCAAGGACAAGCCCGAAACTCAAATCGTAATTCTTATAATACAAAATTCTAACTCTTCAAATGGAAACCTTGAATCCCCATTAATAACATCATGCAACCCTCGCCACCTACTTAGCATCTCTACACTTATCATCTCATATCGAAGCATATAATTAACTCGTTACATCAAACGAACGATCTAGTCCATAAACAATTAGATAAAGTTCTTGCCAAATTATATATTAGCCAACTTAAACATCAAGAGAATCGAGCTGTACACCCGAAAAGGACTAAGCTCGACAAGACCATCAACCTTAACGAATCCAAAAACACGTACGCACATACTGACATTCCAAAGGATATATAACTTTAACTAATGATAAAAAAATCTCCAAGATACATACAAACCGACTCATTCAAAAAGATTCTTCCACTCATACCATAAGAAAGCATACAGCCCGAAGTTACCCAAGGTAATTGACCACCCACTTACATCCTAACTATATTTCATAGACTTAATTTTTATTTCACACACAAAAGGTTCAATATCTGAATAAAGCGATATCCAAACTTTCAAAAACAGCAATTCACAATTAACAATATCGACCAACCAACCTTTATTGTCAAAACCCACTCATCACGATCCTCGAATCTGCTAACTCATAAATCCGAAACAAACTCAAATTATCAAATCAATTCACCAAATGTAACTGTAACCTTATATTCAAGAGATCACCTAGATCAAATCCACTAGTACTCGGGTCATTTATGCTCAAAATCACATTTATAGGAAAATAAAATTTCCAAAATACAAAATATTATATATTAATATAATCCACCTCTTCATAAAAGACATTAACCTCTTAAATTTCATTTCGTTTCCAAACTGAAAATAAATAATCTGTTAGGAAAAACCTCCAGTTTCATAATGCATCAAAATACTAAAATACTTTCTTTTTGAATTCGTAATTTAAACCTTACCTTTTTAAATAAATTTACAATGTTATGAAATCGTTTAGCTGACAAAATTTTATTATCCTCTTTAAAATTAAATTATCCTTTTTAAAATTAACCTTGATAAAATATCCTCACTTTCTCAAAAAGGAAAAATCTTGCAAATAAGCATCCCTTCGTTTATAAAAAAATAATTATATTGATATAGCAAAACTTTTTGGACACAATTCGAATCTGTAAAAGACAAAATTTCTTTTAAAATTTTAAGTGTAAACACACATGTGGAGCATAACCAAATTACTCAATCCAACAACCCTCAAAGCATAAATTGGAAGCTAACACGTAAGCCTTCCGAACCGATCTCAAAATCCTATCATACTTAAAACAAAAATAACTCAAGTGCAATCATATATTCATTCTTACTCCCTACGAAGCCCAAAATTTCTGATATTATAGACCAATCACTCCTGACATATGCGTCCTCAATTCACCACCATCATCATAGAGTATTTGTCTAGCTACTTTTCGGTAAAATTTCAAACCATTTGAAATCTATCAATTTTATAAATAAATTTATCCCAAGGTGACTCGCGAGTTCTTTTTAAAACATTTTTCTCAAAAACACTTTATTGCCAAAATCCACTTTACATAATTGTGCGCCAGGGTGATGACACCTCTCATCCCCAAAGAGTTGCATCCAACTCTAATCATTTCTATGCACGTGATGCATGTACTATTATGCATGTATCAATTTTTAATTTCTCTTTTATTTAGTGAACATACTAAGTGCTCAATGCAATTTCCTATTCGTGATATTCAAAATGCATGTGCATGATATGTCTAGCCACAATTACGTGATAAAAATATTTCAAACACTTTAACTAATCAACATTTGAAATCAATTTCTCGATAAAACATTTGCTAGACATTAGACTTTGTGAGACATGCACTCGATAACCTCAAAATATTCCTCTAACTCCATACTTACAATCTACCAAGTCATACGATACCACAATAACAAATCAAAACGATAACTCCACTAAAATTCATAAGTATAAAATAATATTCTATAAAACTCCAAACAAATCGAAACTTAAGTCAAGGAAAACAATACATCACATACGTTTCTACAACACTTACCACCCGTTCCCGCATTTACATCGATCAACCCTGAAGAAAAACACTAGTGTATTAATACACTGATATATCTCCTCGAGTTAGAATTTCCAATATCCTTATATAGGATAAACATAAACCACCAACCATTCCAAGGAAATAATTCCATCAATCTCCTCGATATCAAAATTCAAAGATCTCGATCCACAAACAAAACACCAAACCCAGCGTCACCCAAACCGAAACTAAAGCAAAACAGGGTCTAAGCGAAGGTTCGACTCACTATCAAACCAGACATCAAGGTAAGCCAAAAAGAACCGCGTGAAATAATTTACCTCACGTGCTTCTCCGCACGAAGAGACAAAACAAAAACAATCAACATAGTCCAACCAAACTTGCGAGGTATACAAATTAAATTAAAATCAAAAGATTGTGATTTCTACAAATCATAAACCACCCAAGCATGCCATTAACCACAATTAACCCAACGTACTTAAAAGATAAAATTAAGACATGCTGCAACCAACTTTGAATTTTCGTAACAAAATCAACCTGTAATATATAACTTTTCAAGAGTACGCTTCAAAATTCATTATTGAAATTAAAGTCAACCATAAAACTTCCAAATTTGTAATTGATCCCCATAGTTAAAACAATCTCGATTATCCGGAAATTTTTTTCTTATAATTCAATTGTTTTAAAAATAATTCTCAAAGTATCTCAATCATAAACCATTGAGTTAGCCGAGTCATTACAACTACCAAGCTCAACTCCTAAACTTGGGTGACCCAAGTCAAATCCAAACAACCTTTTGTAAAACGCATTCAAAACAATTGTAAATCCGAAAAAATGCCCTTAAATAAAATCTCAATCTTTTCTCAAAAATAGGAGCTCAACGTAATCCAAGCATCAAACAGCAATTCAAAAATTTAAGTGAGAAAACCCTTTATCACAAACAACCATTCCGAGAAACAAATACTCTCGCCAAACATAATATACCAAAACATATAACCAAAGACACCTCCAATGTACACAAACCAAAACATGGTAAGACCATTGAAGTCATAATAAATTATCAAGGTCATATTCCATCATTTAAATAATATTACTTTGAAAATAATTGTTGGTCAACCCAATCCAACTGTAAAATTCTGATATATGAGAAACTCCATTTACCGGCAAATTATCCAAAATCAAACTTTTAAAGTATTATGACTACGCCGCTCATCCGGTTCTCGTGTCAAAACACTAATCAAATTAAAATAATTTTCTCAATAAAACCATAATACCAACGTGTAGTCAAACAACGTATAGCCACAAAACATGCTTAATAATTTAATCACCAAATATCCTTTAAAAGCAAAACAAGGCCAACGCCTAATGTATCCTCTTATGTGCCGACATATATGGCAACCAACAAATACGGCCCAACCCAAAGTGTACTCACCAAAAAGGTAAGAGCATCCAATATAATTATAATCATCCAATCATGAACACCAACAAGTAATCACCCAAGGTAAATACCGTATAAGGCACAAGAGCCAATAAAACACAACCCGAAATAAATATCATATAAGGCACAACAGCCAACAAAACAACAACCGAAGTAAATATCATATAAGGCACAACAGCCAACAAAGCATCACCCGAAGTAAACACCATATAAGGCACAACAGGCCACAAAACATCACCCAAAGTATATCTCATATATGGCTTAACAGCCAACAAACCACCCAATATTGCATGAGCAATAAACAATCCAAAGTAAGGCATCAGCAACACATAAGACCGACACTCAACATTCCTATAGATGAAGATAGAAAGTTTTGAAAACAAAAGATGACGTTTCAAAAGACAAGACTTGAATCCTAATTCCGCATTAGATCTTATGACACAACAACAACTTAACATGCCTTACAGCAATAAGCACATAGCATATAAAATGGCCTTGGTTTGAAACCAAAGCTCTGATACCAACTTTGTCACAACCCAATTTCATGGATCGCGACCGGCGCTAGGGTATGGGTATGGTCGTACCAAAACCCGTAGCAAGCCTCGCGGATAACCTTAAATACAAATAAACCTGCAAGAAAATCAATGCTCGGGGGCAACCGAGACTCCAACCTAAGTCTAGCAGTTTATATAACAACTTAAGTAATAACTTAAATATCTGAAATACTCGGCTAAAACCCGAGACTCAACAGCCTTCCTTATATATAACGATATAAACCAAAGTATAACATGCCAAGGTTAATAACAAAACAATCGGACCAATCCGACAACTAACATAAGATATCCATAACAAATAAACTAGCTCTACTGCGGTCTACGAGCTTAAAACAGTTGACTAGTTTAAACAGCATAAAAACCTCAGAGGAATCAAAGAATCGGAGATCGACCAACTCTCTCAAATCATAACCCTGGAAAAATTTGGAAAACAACAGGGTCATATATACTGAGATGAGTTCATAATGCTATTTACATTTATTAAGTTTAAAACCCTTAAAACCAAATCCTTTTAATACTTATATACTTATATACTTGATTATGGAATACAGTATTGAAATGAAATCCCAAAGTATATGTATATATCCCAATGTATAATTCAAAGTAGATGGGAATAAATCCTGATCGAATCCCAAAGTAGGCCAGACATTAGTCAGCCAATCCCAAAGTACTTACCGGTGAACGCAGTCTCGATACAAGCCAATCGAGTAGCTCGTTTCAATCCAGATCCATAATCCTTAAAACAGTTCGCAAACAGTTGTAATACTAAAATAATTTGCGGTGCTTAATAAAGCGGTAAATAACACTACAAACTCACTGCTTGCTTATCCACGTGATAATCTTGGCAAACAGCTAACCCTGCGTAGACTCCGAAGCACAAGCAGTCGGCGAGTCTAAAACAAGGTATAAGTTAAAAGCACATCAACCCCTAACTCTAAGAATACTAGACACCACATAGGACTAGTATCTCAAACAACAACCAAGGTACAAGCCAAAGTAAATGCCACAGCATAGCATTCATACATATACAATCCATATCCAAAGTAATTCCAAAGTATACCAACAAGTTAAGCATAATTGAGGTCCCCTTTGAAAACATAATCTGGAAGCTTATATAACTTGAAAACCTTAAAACCATGTGAAATCCCAATGTAGTGAATTAGCCTTCAAGCTTAATCTCACATGTCGGACGACCCAAGTCTATCTCGACCCAAAGATACCAAAGTAAACCAAAGTATGAATCCGGAACCTTTAAATCAAAACATTGCTCATTTGAAAATACGGAACTCAACCTAACTTAACAACAAAGATGCACATTTACACCAAACCCAAAGCTAGCCACACTTGGCCAAAACACCCAAAGAAGACACAAGCGTGTCACAACACTTAAATAGGTTCTAAATATGCATATGAGTTCATCAACTCAGATCTGAAAATAGAGAAGCCAAATCAACCATTTACATGGCATAATAATTCCACCTTATATATTAACAACATGAAATCAAGCCAATTATATTTAAACAATGCCAACATGTTACAAACATCTAAAACATCCTTAGAATCACTTATGGGCAGCCACTTATGTCTTGAACAACAATCAAGTCAAAACAAGTTGAATACATGCATTACGAATCCAAAAACCAACCTTAAATCTATTAAAATTGGCCCAAACAACATCAAGTTGAATTCATTAACCTATAACAGCCCTAAGTATGGATTTCCAGCAATATAACATCAACCAAAACAGTAATCATACATGAAGAGATCGTACCAAGGACCTAGCACTCAATTCCATCAATCTATAATGTAACTCTAGAGTGTATTTCAATCACAACACATACTAGAATCATCCTAAGATACAACTCAGATTTAACATAATGAAAACAATAGGTAATCAAAATAACAACACACCAACGAATCTAGAACGCGATAAATACGATATGGCACAAGAATAGTACATACCCGATGTGAGACAATGGAATGAATCAAAGAACAAAAGAGATCATATTAGAGGTGATTTTCAATTACCCAAGTTGCTGGAAATCTAAGATAAACAAGTAAGGAATCGATTAAAAAGAAAGGAATATGAATGAACCACGAACGGAGTGTGAGAATTACTTACCAAGCGTTAAAATTGAGAGGAAAGGAAACCAAGGATCAATCTCATAGTGTTTTTATGATTTGGGTATGGCTAGAGTTTGTAAAACATGAATGAGAGCGTTTAAAATCAGAAAAGGGGTCTATTTATAAGCTCCGAATCAAAGTTACAGGTGAGGGCGCTATGCGAGGCGCGCTCGTCCTATCGCGCCTTCACAGGAACACACAAATAGCCTGGGGCGCGTTGCGAGGCGCGATGGCCCATCGCACCCTCCAACGCGTCTCAAAGTTTGATCCAACGGTCAACTTTGTCTCTTGCACAATATCTCAAAAGATGAGCTCGATCCAACGGTTAAATTGGGAGTTATGGATGTTTTATCAAAACATGTCAGATTCAAAAGGCACACGAACACATCATCGATTATAATCTGGATACAAATCAAATTGCTATCAAAAACCTACACGAAACATGTGACGCATATAAGATACAAATCGAACCCCAAAGTAAATGTCACACTTGATATTTTCACCATAAACGATCTGGAACCAAGTCGGAAACACGACAAAACCATGACGGAAAAACACGGGATATTGCACAGTATCTAGTGGGTTGGACCCACCAGTGAGTTGGACTCACAACTTTATATTAATGATTGGGTTGCTTGATTGATGATTAGTATGTTTGAGGATTAAGGTTTCAATCGGATCTCGTACTTGGCTGCATACGACTGAGTATCGTTTTATGTTTTATTTGAATACTTATTAGTAAATGTATGAACTCACTCAGTATATCCCCATATACTGACCCCTCACAGATTTCCTTTCAGGATAAAAGACGCTTTGAAGCAACGGACTTCTATCATACTTCCAGAAGTCTGTATTTTTGAAAGTATGTAAAGAAACAATACTTTACTCCTAGAGCTGCAGTAGATAAGTGTTTTGCAAGTCAACTTGTAATGTATAGTTTTCTGTAAATATAACTTTAATGTTTTAAAGTTATTAAATGTTTTACGCTAGCTGCGTTTTGATATTTGAGATTTCCAGAGGATGTGTATGCCTGGCATGTATGATTCTGCATGACACGTGTTTATGTATGTCATGCATGACGTTTATGTTTCGAGAAAAATTATTTTACGTTTTTAGGCTTGCTACGGGTTTCGGAGCAACCACTCCCATTCCCTAGCGCCGGTCTCGACCAATCAGATTGGGTCGTGACAGTTTCATAACGTTTTAAACGTTTGGCTTCAATCGCTAAAAAGGTGAAACGTTTAAATTTGTTTCATAATGTTTGTAAACGTTTGGCATAAATCGCTAAAAAGGTGAAACGTTTGGATTTGTTTCGAAACGCTTTAAACGTTCGGCTTAAATCGCTAAAATTGGGAAACGTTTAAATTTGTTTCGTAACGTTTGTAAACGCTTGGCATAAATCACTAAAGAGGAGAAACGTTTGGATTTGTTTCGTAAGGTTTTAAATGTCTGGCTTATATCGCTAAATAGGGGAAACGTTTGGATTTGTTTGGTAATGTTTGTAAACGTTTGGCTTAAATTGATAAAAAGGTGAAACGCTTGGATTTGTTTCGTAATGTTAGTAAACGTTCAGCTTATATCGCTAAAATGGTGAAACGTTTGGATATGTTTTGTAACATTTGTAAACGTTTGGATTAAATTGCTAAAAAGGTGATACGCTTGGTTTTGTTTCTTAACATTCGTAATCGTTTGGCTTAAATTTCTATAAAGGTGAAACACTTGGATTTGTTTCGTAACGTTTGTAAACGTTTGGCTTTGTTTCATAATGTTTGTAAATGTTTGGCTTAAATCGCTAAAAAGGAGAAACGTTTGAATTTGCTTCGTAACTTTTTAAATGTTTGGATTTGTTTCGAAACATTTTGAATTGTTTCGTATCGTTTGTAAATGTTTGGCTTATACTGTTAAAAATGTGAAAGGCTTGGATTTGTTTCGAAACATTGGTAAACGTTTGGCTTAAATTGCTAAAAAGGTGAAATATTTGGATTTGTTTCATAACCTTTGTAAACGTTTGGCTTGAATCGCTAAAAAGATGAAACATTGGATTTTTTTTCGTAACGTTTGTAAACGTTTGGCTTAAATAGATAAAAAGGTGAAATGTATAGATTTGTTTCGTAGCGTTTATAAATGTTTAGCTTAAATTTCCAAAAAGGGGAAACACATGGATTTGTTTCGTAACTTTTGTAAACGTTTGGCCTAAATTGCTAAAAAGGTGAAACACTTGGATTTGTTTTGTAATGTTTGTAAACGTTTGGCTTAAATTGCTAAGGCTTAATTACTTAAAAACCACCCACCTTGAACTTTTTTTTCGTTTATACCCTGATCTAGGAAAAATTTCATTTATACCCTGACATATGTGTTTATGTTTCACCTCTACCCGAGGCACTAAATTAACCTCTTTTCATTTAAAAAAAAATATAAAATAGTCATTCATTTAGAGAAAAATTCATTTCTAATTACACTCTAATTAGCTTAGGTTAAAAATGAAGAACTATTTTAAACTTTTTTCTTATTGAAAAGAGGTTAATTTAGTGTCTCGGGGTAGAGGTGAAACATAAATACATACGTCAGGGTATAAATGAATTTTTTCCTAGGTCAGGGTATAAATGAAAAAAAATTCAAGGTGTGTGGTTTTTGAGTAATTAAGCCAATTGCTAAATAGGCAGAACTCTTGGTTTTGTTTTGTCATGTTTGTAAACGTTTGAATCGCCAAAAATGTGAAACATTTGGATTTGTTTCGTAACGTTTTAAACGTTTTGTTTTGTTTCGTAACGTTTGTAAACATTTGGCTTAAATTTCTAAAAAGAGGAAACGTTTGGATTTGTTTCGTAATGTTTGTAAATGTTTGGCTTAAATTTCTAAAAAGGTGAAACGTTCGGATTTATTTATAAACGTTTGGTCTAAATCGCTAAAATGGTGAAACGTTTGGATTTGTTTCGTAACGTTTGTAAACGTTTGGCGTAAATCGCTAAAAAGTGGAAACGTTTGGATTTGCTTTGTAACGTTTGTAAACATTTGGCTTAAATTACTAAAAAGGTGAAACGTTTGGATTTATTTCGTAACGTTTGTAAACGTTTGGCTTAAATTCCTAAAAAGGTGAAATGCTTGGATTTGTTTCGTAATGTTTGTAAACGATTGGCTTAAATTGCTAAAAAGGTGAAACGCTTGGATTTGTTTCGTTACGTTTGTAAACGTTTTGCTTAAATTGCTAAAAAGGTGACAAATTTGGATTTGTTTCGTAACCTTTGTAAACGTTTAGCTTAACTTGGTAAAAAGGTGAAACTTTTGGATTTGTTTCTTACGTTTGTAAATGTTTGGCTTAAATAACTAAAAAGGTGAAATGTTTGGATCTGTTTCGTAAAGTTTGTAAACGGTTGGCTTAAATTGCTAAAAAAGGTGCAACGCTTGGATTTGTTTGGAAATATTTATTAGCGTTTGGATTAAATTGCTAAAAAGGTGAAACGCTTGGATTTGTTTCGTAACGTTTGTAAACATTTTGATTAAATTACTAAAAAGGTGAAACACTTGGTTTTGTTTCGTAACATTTGTAAACGTTTGGCTTAAATCGCTAAAAATGTGAAACGTTCGGATTTGCTTCGTATCGTTTTAAATATTTTGTTTTGTTTCGTAACCTTTGTAAACGTTTGGCTTTAATCGCTAAAAAGGTGAAACGTGTGGATTTGTTTCGTAACGTTTGTAAACGTTTGGCTTAAATCGCTGAAAAGGTGAAACATTTGGATTTCTTTCGTAACGTTTGTAAACGTTTGGATTAAATCGCTAAAAAGGTGAAACATTTGGATTTATTTCGTAAGGTTTGGCTTAAATCGCTAAAAAGGTGAAACGTTTGGATTTGTTTCAAAACATTTTAAACGTTCGGCTTAAATCGCTAAAATGGGAAAACGTTTAAATTTCTTTCGTAACGTTTGTAAACGTTTGGCATAAACTACTAAAGAGGTGAAACATTTGGATTTTTTTCGTAAGGCTTTAAACATTTGCCTTATATTGCTAATAAGGTCAAACGCTTGGTTTTGTTACTTAACATTTGTAAACGTTTGGCTTAAATTGCTATAAAGGTCAAACGCTTGGATTTGTTTCGTATTGTTTGTAAACGTTTAGCTTTGTTTCGTAACATTTGTAAACGTTCGGTTTCAATTGCTAAAAAGGAGAAACATTTGAATTTGCTTCGTAAAGTTTTAAATGTTTGGATGTGTTTCGAAATGTTTTGATTTGTTTCGTAACGTTTGTAAACGTTTGGCTTAAACTGCTAAAAAGGTGAAAGGCTTGGATTTGTTTCAAAACGTTTGTAAACGTTTGGCTTACATTGCTAAAAAAGTGAAACATTTGGATTTGTTTCATAACCTTTGTAAACATTTGGCTTAAATTGCTAAAAAGGTGAAACATTTGGACATTTTTCGTAACGTTTATTAACGTTTGGCTTAACTAGCTAAAAAGGTGAAATGTATAGATTTGTTTCGTAGCGTTTGTAAACATTTGGCTTAAATTGCGAAAAAGGTGAAACGCTTGGATTTATATCGTAGCGTTTGTAAACGTTTGGCTTAAATCGCTAACAAGGTGAAACGTTTTGGATTTGTTTAATAACGTTTGTAAACGTTTGCCTTAAATCGCTAAAATGGTGAAACGTTTGGATTTGTTTCTTAGCATTTGTAAACGTTTGGCTTAAATCGCTAAAAAGGGGAAACGTTTGGCTTAAATCGCTAAAAAGGGGAAACGTTTGGCTTAAATCGCTAAAAAGGGGAAACGTTTGGATTTGTTTCGTAACGTTTGTAAACGTTTGGCTTAAATTCCTAAAAAAAGTGAAATGCTTGGATTTGTTTCGTAACGTTTGTAAATGTTTGTCTTAAATAGCTAAAAAGGTGAAATGCTTGGATTTTTTTCGTTACATTTGTAAACGTTTCGCTTAAATTGCTAAAAATGTGAAAAATTTGGATTTGTTTCGTAACCTTTGTAAACGTTTGACTTAACTCGGTAAAAAGGTGAAACGTTTGGATTTATTTCTTACATTTGTAAATGTTTTGCTGAAATAGCTAAAAAGATGAAATGTTTGGATTTGTGTCGTAACGTTTTTGGCTTAAATTGCTAAAAAGGTGAAACACTTGGATTTGTTTCGAAACATTTATAAGCGTTTGGCTTAAATTTATAAAAAGGTGAAACGCTTGTATTTGTTTCGTAACGTTTGCAAACGTTTGGCTTAAATCGCTAAAAAGGTGAAACGTGTGGATTTGTTTGGTAACGTTTGTAAACGATTGGCTTAAATCGCTGAAAAGGTGAAACATTTGGATTTCTTTCGTAACGTTTGTAAACGTTTGGCTTAAATCACTAAAAAGGTGAAACGTTTGGATTTGTTTCGTAACGTTTTTAAACGTTTGGCTTAAATCGCGAAAAAGGTGAAACGTTTGGTCTTGTTGCGAAACGTTTTAAACGTTCGGCTTAAATCGCTAAAATGGGGAAACGATTAAATTTGTTTCGTAACGTTTGTAAACGTTTGGCATAAATCACAAAAGAGGTGTAAAACGTTTGGATTTGTTTCGTAAGGTTTTAAACGTTTGGCTTATATCGCTAAAAAGGGGAAACGTTTGGATTTGTTTCGCAACGTTTGTAAACGTTTGGCTTAAATTGCTAAAAATGTGAAACGTTTGGATTTGTTTCGTAACGTTTGTAAACGTTTTTCTTAAATTGCTAAAAAGGTGAAACGCTTGGTTTTGTTTCGTAACATTTGTAAACGTTTGACATAAATCGCTAAACAGTTGAAATGATTGGATTTGTTTTGTAACATTTTAAACATTTGGTTTCAATCACTAAAAAGGTGTAATGTTTAAATTTGTTTCAAAATTTTTGTAAACGTTTGGCTTAAATCGCTAAAAATGTGAAATGTTTGGATTTGTTTAGAAACGTTTTAAACGTTCGGCTTAAATCGCTAAAATGGGGAAAGGTTTAAATTTGTTTCGTAACATTTGTAAACGTTTGGCATAAATAACTAAAAATGTGAAACATTTGGATTTCTTTCGTAAGGTTTTAAACGTTTGGCTTATATCGCTAAAAAGGAGAAGGTTTGGATTTGTTTCGTAACGTTTGTAAACGTTTGGCTTAAATTGCTAAAAAGGTGAAACGTTTGGATTTATTTTGTAACGTTTGTAAACGTTCGGCTTAAATCACTAAAAAGGTGAAACGTTTGAATTTGTTTCGTAAAGTTTTAAAGGTCTGGTTTTGTTTTGTAGCGTTTATAAATGTTTGGCTTAAATCGCTAAAAAGGTGAAACGTGTGGATTTGTTTCGTAGCATTTGTAAACTTATGGCTTAAATAACTAAAAAGGTGAAATGCTTGGATTTATTTCGTAAGTTTTGTAAACGGTTGGCTTAAATTTATAAAAAGGTGAAACGCTTGGATTTGTTTCGTAACTTTTGTAAACGTTTGGCATAAATTGCTAAAAAGGTGAAACTTTTGGTTTTGTTCCGTAACATTGGTAAACGTTTGGTTTAAATCGCTAAAAATATGAAACGTTTGGATTTGTTTCGTAACGTTTTAAACGTTTGGCTTTGTTTCGTAACATTTGTAAACGTTTGGCTTAAATCGCTAAAAAGGTGAAACGTGTGGATTTGTTTCGTAACGTTTGTAAACGTATTGTTTAAATCTCTGAAAAGGTGAAATGTTTGGATTTCTTTCGTAACGTTTGTAAACGTTTGGCTTAAATCGCTAAAAAGGTGAAACGTTTGGATTTGTTTCGTGATGTTTTGAAACGTTTCGCTTAAATCGCTAAAAAGGTTAAATGTTTGGTTTTGTTTCGTAATGTTTGTAAATGTTTGGCTTAAATCGCTAAAAAGGTGAAACGTTTGGATTTGGTTCGTAACGTTTGTAAACGTAGGGCTTAAATCGCTAAAAAAGTGAAACATTTGGTTTTGTTTCGTAACGTTTGTAAACGTTTGGCTTAAATCCCTAAAAGGGGAGACGTTTGGTTTTGTTTCGAAAAGTTTGTAAACGTTTAGATTTGTTTCGTAACGTTTATTTCGTAACATTTTTAACGTTTGATTTTGTTTCGTAACGTTTGTAAACGTTTTGCTTAAATCGCTAAATAGGTGAAACGTTTGGTTTTGTTTCGTAACGTTTGTAAACATTTGTCTTAAATTGATAAAAAGGTGAAACGTTTGGTTTTGTTTCGTAACGTTTGTAAGCGTTTTGATTTGTTTTATAACATTTGTTTCGTAATGTTTTAAACGTTTGGTTTTCTTTTGTACCGTTTTAAATGTTTGGTTTTGTTTCGTACCGTTTTAAACGTTTGGTTTTTTTTCGTAATGTTTGTAGACGTTTGGCTTAAATCCCTAAAAAGGTGAAACGTTTGGGTTTTTTTCGCAACGTTATTAATCATTTGGGTTCAATCGCTAAAAAGGTAAAACTTTTGGATCTGTTTCATAGCGTTTGTAAACGTTTGGCTTATATAGCTAAAAATGTAAAACATTTTGTTTTGTTCAGTAACGTTAGTAAATGTTTGGCTTAAATTGCTAAAAAAAGGTGAAACGCTTCGATTTGTTTTGTAACGTTTGTAAACGTTTGGCATAAATCGCAAAAAAGGTGAAACGTTTGTCTTTATTTCTTAACGCTTGTATACGTTTGGCTTAAATTGCTATAAAGGTTAAACGCTTGGATTTGTTTCGCAACGTTTGTAAACGTTTGGCTTTATTTCGTAACGTTTGTAAACGTTTGGCTTAAATCGCTAAAAAGGAAAAACATGTGAATTTGCTTCGTAATATTTTAAATGTTTGGATTTGTTTCGTAACGTTTATAAACGTTTGACTTAAATTGCTGAAAAGGTGAAACGCTTGGATTTATTTCGAAACGTTTGTAAACGTTTGGCTAAAAATTGCTAAAAAGGTGAAACATTTGGATTTGTTTCATAACCTTTGTAAACGTTTGGCTTATATCGCTAAAAAGGTGAAACATTTGGATTTTTTTCGTAACGTTTGTGAATGCTTGGCTTAAATAGCTAAGAAGGTCAAATTTATATATTTGTTTCATAGCGTTTGTAAACGTTTGGCTTGAATTGCTAAAAAGGTGAAACGCTTGGATATATTTCGTAACGTTTGTAAACGTTTTGCTAAAATTGCTAATAAGGTGAAACGTTTGGATTTATTTGGTAATGTTTGTAAACGTCTGGCTTAAATTGCTAAATAGGCGAAACACTAGGATTTGTTTCGTAACGTTTGTAAACGTTTGGATCGCCAAAAATGTGAAAAGTTTGGATTTGTTTCGTAACGTTTTAAACGTTTTGTTTTGTTTCGTAACGTTTGTAAACGTTTGGCTTAAATCGCTAAAAAGGTGAAACATTTGGATTTGTTTCGTAAAGTATTCAACGTTTGGCTTAAATCGCTAAAAAGGGGAAACATTAGGATTTGTTTCGTAACGTTTGTAAACGTTTGGCTTAATTTTTAAATAGGTGAAACGTTTGGTTTTATTTTTTAGGGTTAAATGCAAATTCATACACCAACTTTGACCTAATTTGCAATTACAACATAAACTTTTAAACTTGGCAATGTCGGTAACAAACTTTCATTTTTTGGCAAATTGACACACGACCAATCATGCAACGACAAATGGTGGTATATTACAATGTCCACGTTAGTGTTTTTTGAGTTTGGTGTATCAATTTGCCAAAAGTGTAAAGTTTGTTACTGAAATTGCCAAGTTTCAAAGTTTATGCTGTAATTGCAAATTAGGTCAAAGTTGGTGTATGAATTTGCATTTTTTAACGTGTGTAAACGTTCGGCTTATATCGCTAAAAGGGTGAAACGCTTGGATTTGTTTCGTAACGTTTGTAAACGTTTGGCTTAAATAGCTAAAAAGGTGAAACGCTTGGGTTTGTTTCGTAACATTTGTAAACGTTTGGCTTAAATTGCTAAGAAGGTGAAACGCTTGGATTTGTTTTGTAATGTTTGTAAACGTTTGGCTTAAATTGATAAAGGCGAAATGCTTTGTTTTTTTCGTAACGTTGGTAAACGTTTGGATCGCCAAAAATGTGAAACCTTTGGATTTGTTTCATAACGTTTTAAACGTTTTGTTTTGTTTCGAAACGTTTGTAAACATTTGGCTTAAATCGCGAATAAGGTGAAACGTTTGGATTTGTTTCGTAATGTTTGTAAACGTTTGGCTTAAATCGCTATAAAGGGGAAACGTTTGGATTTGTTTATTAACGTTTGTAAACGTTTGGCTTAAATTGCTAAAATGGTTAAACGTTTGGATTTGTTTCGTATTTTTTGTAAATGTTTGGATTAAATCGGTAAAAAGGGGAAACGTTTGGATTTGTTTCTTACGTTTGTAAACATTTGACTTAAATAGCTAAAAAGGTGAAGTGTTTGGATTTGTTTCGCAACATTTGTTAACGGTTGGCTTGAATTGCTAAAAAGGTGAAACGCTTGGATTTGTTTCGAAAAATTTACAAACGTTTGGCTTACATCGCTAAAAGGGGGAAACGCTTGGATTTGTTTCGTAACGTTTGTAAATGTTTTGCTTAAATCGCTAAAAAGGTGAAACGTTTGGATTTGTTTCGTAACGTTTTAAATGTTTGGTTTTTTTTTCGTAACCTTTATAAACGTTTGGCTTAAATCACTAGAAAGGAGAAACGTGTGGATTTGTTTCTTAACATTTGTAAACATTTGGCTTAAATAGCTGAAAAGGTGAAACGTTAGGATTTCTTTCGTAACGTTTGTAGATGTTTGGCTTAAATCGCTAAAAAGGTAAAACGTTTTGATTTATTTCATAACGTTCATAAACGTTGGCTTAAATTGCTAAAAAGGTGAAACGTTTCGATTTGTTACGAAACGTTTGTAAACGTTTGGCTTAAATCCTTAAAAAAGGGAAACGTTAGGATTTGGTTTGTAAGGTTTGTAAATGTAGGGCTTAAATCGCTAAAAATATGAAACGTTTGGATTTGTTTCGTAACGTTTATAAACGTTTGGTTTAAATTGCTAAAAAGGTGGAAACACTTGGATTTGTATCGTAACGTTTGTAAACGTTTGGCTTTACTTGCTAAAACGGTGAAAAGCTTTGTTTTGTTTCGTAGCATTTGCAAACGTTTGGCATTAATCGCTAAAGAGGTGAAATGATTGGATTTGTTTTGTAACGTTTGACTTCAATCGCTAAAAAGGTGAAACGTTTAAATTTGTTTCATAATGTTTGTAAACGTTTGGCATAAATCGCTAAAAGGATGAAACGTTTGGATTTGTTTCGAAACGTTTTAAACGTTCGGCTTAAATCACTAAAATGGGGAAATGTTTAAATTTGTTTCGCAACGTTTGTAAACGTTTGGCATAAATCACTTAAGAGGGGAAACTTTTGGATTTGTTTCGTAAGGTTTTAAACGTTTGGCTTATATTGCCAAAAAGGGGAAACGTTTGGATTTGTTTCGTAACGTTTGTAAAAGTTTGGCTTAAATTGCTAAAAAGGGGAAACGTTTGGATTTGTTTCATAACGTTTGTAAACGTTCAGCTTAAATCGCTAAAAAGGTGAAACATTTGGATTTGTTTTGTAACGTTTGTAAACGTTTGGATTATGTAATATCCCGGAATTTTTTTTAAAATTTTCTAAATTGTTTTCGGTATTAAATTAAATTTTCGGGGGCGGTTTGATTCGTAGTTAAATTTTGGTCCGGTCCAATTTCAATTTTGGGCTTGATTCTCGGTCCCTTGGGTCTTGGTTCAACCATTTGGTTGAACCAAGGAGGAAAAACCCAGGTCTCGTAAGAGACCTGGGAATTCCACGCACAGTCCCGTACGGGACTGTGCCTGTCCCGTACGGGACTGAGAATTTCACACACAGTCCCGTACGGGACTGTGCCTGTCCCGTACGGGACTGTGAATTCTTTTCCCAGATTTGTTAAGGGCAGTTTTGCCCTTTCACCGACCCTACTTCCACCTCGTTTTTAACCCAATTCCTACGTCTAAACGCTTAATATTTTTGACCTAAAACGTTCACCACGCTGCAAACAATTCATAGCAACCTTTCCTTTCCGTTTTCGCTGAGGAATCGCTAGCCGTAATCTCTTCCGAAGTTGACAGAAAATTTCTGTGGTAAGTTGGTTTCAATTTCAGTTTTAGCTTTAAACGTCCCTTGCTTTAATTGATTCGTTCTCCTTCGTTTCTTGATCGAATCCAGTTCCGTTTCGTCGATAAGATTATAGACACACGCCTCAACAATTCTCACCCTTGTTTTCGCCAAAACGGTACGTAATTCAATACGATTTTGTCGCCGTTTCGATATCGACTTGTTCTTGTTTCATAACTGCCGATATGATGAAATTGCTTGCTACGTTTTCCTTGTTTATCTTTGCTGCCATCATGCCCTTGCATCATATCATGATCGTACAAAAGAACCCTTTGCTTGATCTTGCGATTGTTCGTTTCGATTCGACGTGTCGTGTTTGACAGATTGCCATTGCTTTTCCCTTGCCACTGCCGTAGGTGTTATGCTCTGTTGTTGAAGTATTTTCATGGTGATAATGTGTTAAACTCATGATTAAAGAATGCTTATGGTTTTGGTTAGAGATTACAATTCTATTTTTGTTATCTGATTCATTCAAACAAATTGGTATAGGCGGGTTACTGTAGTTATAGCAGTAGCAACTTGGATTTGTAAATTGAATTGTTAGGGATGGTTAAATGGTTATTATGATTGTCATTGTTGTTTTGCTCTAACCTAATAATCCCTCAACTTGTTTATCTATTATTATTGTTTAAACTTAAACTTTTAAGTTAGAAATTGATTTATAAACTAGTAAAGTGTAAACGATATGTATCTTACAACTTAAGTTAGAATTACGCGGATACTTATAATAAATTTTGATTAATATGTCAATTTGGCTAATTTGCAATTTAGCCCCTAAAAGTTTCTAAAAGCTTATTTAAGTTATGTTTTATCTTTTGGGACTTCCAATTGATTTTTAATTAGAAAATGAAGAATGGGAAATTTATTGGATTTCATAATTGACTAAAGTACTATTTAGCCCTTTTTGGCTAAAGTACAGTTTAGTCCCTATTTGGCTAAAGTACAATTTAGTCCCTAAACTTTTATGGCTTATTTAATTAAGTTTTTGGGGTGTAACTTGGGTTACTTGAATTATAAGATATTAAATTCTATTTTAATATAGATAATTGTTTTATTAAAGTATTTTAAATTATAAACTCGGGTTTATAAATTTAATAAAGTTTTGTTTTGGGTTAGACTGTGGTCGCCCAACAAGTGGGAAGAAGCTTGGTAGTTTTAATAACTCGGCTGACTCGCTGATACGGATTTTAACTTGGGTTAAATCAATTTGTTTATTTAAATTACTAAAATTGTAATTTAATATATAATTAATATGATTGTATTCTATAACTTGGATTATATTTGGAATGCATTTAATATAAGTGATTATTAAATGTGGTTTGGTTTTGCGTTGTGCTAGTCCTATGTGTTGTCTAGTACTCTTTAGAGTTAGGGTCTGATTTTAATTATGATTTTAATATTTATTTAGACCCGTCGACTGTTCGTACTTCAGAGGCGAACCAGAGTTAGATTGCTTGTCAGGATCACGTGGATTTAGCAAGCGGTGAGTTTATATCTCTATTTACCTCTTTATTAAGCAACTATTATATTTTGTATATATATATATGTATAAACAGCTTTCGAACTGTTTTTCGGCATTGTGGATTTGATTTGGAACGTGCTACTCGATGGGCATCATCGGGACTGCGTGCGCACCGGTAATGATTATGGTATTGAGGTAGGTTTGAGATACGTCTCACCTTAGTGAGGGCACCGGTGGAAGATACGTCTCCTGGGCTCACTATTTATTAAGTGATAGTCGGGGATCGGTTATTGAGATACGTCTCACCGACACGACAATGGATTTAGAATTGTGGTTTAGGGTTTCATTGATAATCCATAATGAAAATGTTTTATTAAACGTTTTAAAGGTTTTTAACTTAATAAATGTAAATGGTTATATAAACTCTACTCAGTAAATCTGACCCCGTTGTTTTCCCAAATTTTTCAGGTTTATGATTTGAGCTTTGGTCGATCTCCGTTTCTTCATTCTCGGAGGTTCTTTATTTATTTCAGAAATAAAGTGTCGAACTATTTTAAACTCTTAGACCGCAGTAGTAGTTTCATATTATTCATGTCTTAGTCTTACGTTTATATTTTAGACTATTGTTGTTGGATTGGTCCAACTATTACTTATCGCTTGTGGCATGATTACAGTGTTATGGCATTTATATTATATTGCCATGTTGGAGTTTATTTGAGATTAAGCGTACTTTAAATGTTGTTTATCTGTACTGCTAGATTAGGCTGAAGTCTCGGTTGCCCCCGAGCATGTGATTTTCTGTAGGTACTTTGTTTTAAATGTATCTAAGTTGTTATCCGCAAGGCTTGCTACGGGTTTTGGTACAACCATACCCATACCCTAGCGCCGGTCACGATTCATAAAAATGGGTCGTGACAAACTTGGTATCAGAGCTTTGGTTTCAAACCAAGGCCTTTTTAAATGTTAATTGTTTAATTGTTTTGGCATGCTAAGTGGTTAATTTACCCTAGGAACTACTGCGGAATTAGGATTCGAGTCTTGTCTTTGAAACGTCATCTTTTGTTTCAAAAACTTTCTGCCTACTCCTATAGGAATGTCGTGAGTCAGTCGTGTGGATTTAATTGCTTATTGCTTATTATGTGGTTGTTTTCACTTGGGTGAATAAAATTTTTATCGTTGTTGATTTCTCGGGAAATCTTAATTGGTGCTTGTTTTATTTCATGCTTGAGTATGAAATTTTATGTGTTATTTAAAATTGTTCTTGTTTCATTCTTAGGAATGAATACTCGTACTCGTGCTGCGGCTCAGCAAAATGCTGAGGCTGATGACGCGATCTCTATGGAGGTGGATCAGAATGAACCAGAGGTTCATGCTGGTAGAGGACTAGCAGGCAGAGGCCCAGCTGGTCGGGGTCGAGCTGGTCGAGGTCGTGGTGGCCGAGGCCAAGCTGGCAGAGGTAGAGGCAGAGGCGTAGGACGCGGTGCTGCAGGAGGTGCTCAAGCGCCAGGTGTGGCACAACCTGAGTTGGGCGACTTCGACTTCAACACGTTTTTGGCTGGAGTCGCGGCGTTACAACTCAACCAGGTTCAGCTGCAAGCGGGACAGGTCGCTTTGCAGGATCAGTATGCGGTTTTGGGTCAGATTGCCCAGCAACAGCAACCACAGGCTGGTGGTGCAGTAGTTGGTGGTGTTGGAACCACTGACAGGGATCTGGTATTGGCTTACATGAGGCTAAAGCCAACGGAGTTTGACGGTTCTGGAGACGCGCTGGATTTTCTCGAGGAGGTTGAGCAGAATGCTCGGCGACTTCAGGCTACTGAGCGTCAGACCGTCGTTCTAGTCGAGATTTCCATGAAGGGTTCAGCTGGTGACTGGTTTCGTGGCTATGTTCATGCTGACATGGCTACCATCTCTTGGGCTCAGTTTGTGGCGAGATTCAGAGCTTTCTTCTTGCCGTTTTCAGTGACAGAGGGTCACAGAGACAGATTGCTTTCACTTACTAGGGATGATAGGTCAGTATCCGAGTATACGACAGAGTTCGTGAGGTTGGGTCGGTTCGCGCCGGACTTGCAGACAGATCCGGAGAGGGTGAACAACAGATACGTGAAAGGCTTAGGGCGCGATTTTGTGAGTTTGCTGACTGAGACACGCAGGGATTTTACGGACGTAGTAGACAGTGCTCGGCGTATGGAGAGCTCGTTACTGCAGTTTGGGGATATTTCCGGTCCTTCTCAGACCAAGAAGTCTTCTGGCCCTGGACAGCAGAGTGGTGGTGGTAGCTACCAATCGGCACCTTCTCAGTACAAGAACAAGAAGAGGGGTGTCAAGAAGAGTTATCAGCCGTACACCTACAGTTCAGGCAACAGCGGTAGCAGCCGCAGTTTTGGGCGCGGTAACAGCGGAGGTGCTAGTTTTCCTTTCTGTCAGAACTGCAGACGTCGACATCCAGGCGAGTGTCGCTTAGCACCAGGGGGTTGTTTTACTTGTGGCCAGCCGGGTCACTTTGCCAGAGAGTGTCAGGCATCTGGACAGCAGATGTCGGCAGCTAGTGTCGCTCAGCCATCCTATCAGAGTCAGAGACCAGTGTTCTCTGCACCAGCAGGGTTTTCTCAACCTGCTGCTTCTTTTGGTGGCCAGCGGGGCCGAGGTTCTGGAGGGCGTGGTTTTGGAGGCCGTGGCAACGGCGGTAGAGGTTCTAGCAGCTATGGTACCGGGCAGAGCTCTCAGCAGCAGAGTCAGGGTCAGGCCAGAGTTTTTGCCTTGACTCCTCAGGATGCTCATGCATCTAACGCAGTGGTGCAAGGTACTCTTCAGATCTCTTTCGTAGATGCACTTGTTTTATTTGATGCGGGTGCAACCCATTCTTTTGTGTCTACGTGTTTTGCTGCTAAGTTGGGTGTAACACCAACAAGTCTGAGTGAACCTTTATCTGTTTCTACTCCCTTGTCTGACTGTGTGGTGGTGGATGTTGTGTATCCATCGTGTTCCGTGGTTATCCATGGAAGAGACTTGCGTGCTGACTTAGTTGTTTTGGATGTTCTTTCATTTGACGTGATTTTGGGGATGGATTGGCTGGCACGCCATTATGCTTCGATCGACTGTCGAGGGAAGTCGGTTGAGTTTCGGATTCCAGGTGATCTACCCTTTTCTTTTCAAGGGGAAAAGGCGGAGACACCGAAGAATCTGATTTCTGCGATCAAGGCAAAGCGGATGATGAGTAAGGGTTGTCAAGCTTTCTTAGCGGTGGTTAGAGACATGGATGCTGAGGTGGGCAGTATGAACACTGTCCCTATAGTGAATGAGTTCACTGATGTTTTTCCAGAGGAGTTGCCTGGATTACCACCTGATCGGGATATCGAGTTCTGCATTGACGTTGTTCCTGGAACTGGTCCTATTTCGATACCGCCGTATCGGATGGCTCCTGCTGAGCTGAAGGAGTTAAAGGAGCAGTTACAAGAACTTCTGGACAGTGGCTTCATCAGACCGAGTACTTCTCCGTGGGGTGCTCCAGTTCTATTTGTTAAGAAGAAGGATGGTTCCTTTCGACTTTGTATCGACTACAGACAGTTGAATAAGGCAACCATCAAGAACAGATATCCCCTTCCTCGCATCGACGACTTGTTTGATCAGTTGCAGGGTGCGAAGTGCTTTTCCAAGATTGACTTGAGATCCGGGTATCATCAACTTCGGATTCGAGATGTCGATGTGCCTAAGACTGCTTTCAGAACGCGTTATGGGCATTTCGAGTTTCTAGTCATGTCGTTTGGGTTGACTAACGCACCAGCAGCGTTTATGGACATGATGAATCGGGTTTTCAAGCCGTTTTTGGATCAGTTTGTTATCGTCTTTATTGATGACATCCTGATTTATTCTCGGAGTGAGGAGGAGCATGCTTATCACTTGAGGACTATACTACAGACCTTGCGAGAGCATCAGTTGTATGCTAAGTTCTCAAAGTGCGAGTTTTGGCTGGAACAGGTTACCTTCTTAGGACACGTGGTGTCGAAGGATGGGATCAAGGTTGATCCGAAGAAGATTGAGGCGGTTATGGATTGGCAGAGGCCGAGGTCAGTTACCGAGATTAGGAGTTTTCTTGGGTTAGCTGGCTACTACCGTCGGTTCGTGCAGGATTTTTCTCGAATATCTGCACCTTTGACTAAGCTGACACAGAAGGGTGTTAAGTTTGAGTGGACCGACAAGTGTGAGGCAAGTTTCGAGAAGCTGAAGGAGATTCTGACTACAGCTCCTGTTTTGGCGTTGCCTTCTGGCATAGAGGGTTTTACTGTGTACTGCGATGCTTCTCGGATTGGCTTAGGTTGCGTGTTAATGCAACATGGACAAGTGATCGCCTATGCTTCTCGTCAGCTGAAGAAGCATGAGGTGAATTACCCTACTCATGACTTGGAGTTAGCTGCTGTAGTTTTTGCTCTGAAGATCTGGAGGCACTACTTGTACGGTGCGACTTGCGAGATCTTCACTGATCACAAGAGTCTGAAGTACATCTTTGATCAGCGAGAGTTGAATCTGAGACAGAGAAGGTGGCTAGAGTTGTTGAAAGACTACGACTGTACTATTCAGTACCATCCTGGTAAGGCTAATGTGGTAGCCGATGCGTTGAGTCGCAAGTCTTCGGGCAGTTTAGCCCATATTTCTGAGGTTGGACGTAGACCCATGGTTAGAGAGTGGCATGGTTTGATAGCTTCGGGCTACGGTTTTCAGGTTTCTCAGAACGGGAGTTTGTTGGCACATCTGCAAGTGCAGCCGGTTTTGATTGATAGGATTAAAGCTTTACAAGCTGAGGATCCACAATTGAAACGGATTATGGATGAGATCCATCTAGATGGGAATTCCGAGTTTGTCTTTGTTGACGGAGTTCTCAGGTTTGGTTCTAGACTGTGCGTTCCGGATTCAGATGGTTTGAGAGACCAGATTCTGGAGGAAGCGCATAGATCAGCTTACAGTGTTCATCCGGGATCTACCAAGATGTACCATGACCTCAAGGGTACGTATTGGTGGAGCGGAATGAAGAAGGATGTTGCAGAGTACGTTTCCAAGTGTCTGACTTGCCAGCAGGTGAAGCTGGAACATCAGAGACCTTTTGGCTATCTACAACCACTACCTATTCCAGAGTGGAAGTGGGAGCGGATTGCCATGGACTTTGTTGTTGGTTTACCACGTACTCGACAGGGGTACGATTCCATCTGGGTGATAGTTGACCGTATGACCAAGTCAGCTCATTTCCTTCCGATCAAGGTTTCGTATCCTGCTTCGAAGTTGGCTCAGCTGTACATCGACAGGATTGTCAGTTTGCATGGTGTACCGGTTTCGATTGTTTCTGACAGAGGTTCTGTGTTTACTTCGAGGTTCTGGAAAGCGTTACAGGAGTCCTTGGGTTCTCGGTTGGATTTCAGTACAGCTTTTCATCCTCAGACTGACGGTCAGTCTGAGAGGACTATTCAGACGTTGGAGGATATGCTCAGGATGTGCATTCTTGATTTTCAGGGTAGCTGGGATACTCATTTGCCGTTGATTGAGTTTTCCTACAACAACAGTTACCATGCGAGCATTGAGATGGCACCTTATGAGGCTTTGTACGGACGCAAGTGTCGATCTCCTATTTGCTGGGAAGAGGTCGGCGAGCGGAAGTTGTCTGGTGCTGAGATTATTCAGATTACCTCAGAGAAGGTACCGTTGATAAAACGGAGATTGGAGACAGCTTTTAGTCGGCATAAGAGTTATGCTGATCCGAAGAGAAAAGACATCGAGTTTCAGGTGGGAGACTTTGTGTTTCTTCGGGTTTCGCCTATGAAAGGCGTGGTTCGTTTTGGTGTCAAGGGAAAGTTGGCACCGAGGTACGTTGGTCCTTATGAGATTTCAGAGAGGATTGGAGCTATGGCATATCGTCTGGTTCTGCCGCCAGACATGTCGTTGGTGCATCCTGTGTTTCACGTTTCTATGTTGAGGAAGTGTATTTCCGATCCTTCGCATGTGATTGTGCCTCAGAGTGTTGAGATTGACCAGGAGCTGTCCTATGAGGAACAGCCAGTTGAGATTGTTGATACGCAAGTGCGTAAATTGCGGAACAAGGAGATTCCGATGGTCAAGGTTCTTTGGCGCAATCATTCTGTAGAGGAGTGTACTTGGGAGACAGAGTTGGACATGCGGAATCGCTATCCTTTTCTTTTTCCGTGAGGTACGATATCTTGATTTCTGTGATTATTTATGATCCTTAATTGTGTTACGTGTTGTTTTGGTGTGAATTACTTATCGTGTTAAATTCGAGGACGAATTTATAATTAGTTGGGGAGAATGTAATATCCCGGAATTTTTTTTAAAATTTTCTAAATTGTTTTCGGTATTAAATTAAATTTTCGGGGGCGGTTTGATTCGTAGTTAAATTTTGGTCCGGTCCAATTTCAATTTTGGGCTTGATTCTCGGTCCCTTGGGTCATGGTTCAACCATTTGGTTGAACCAAGGAGGAAAAACCCAGGTCTCGTAAGAGACCTGGGAATTCCACGCACAGTCCCGTACGGGACTGTGCCTGTCCCGTACGGGACTGAGAATTTCACACACAGTCCCGTACGGGACTGTGCCTGTCCCGTATGGGACTGTGAATTCTTTTCCCAGATTTGTTAAGGGCAGTTTTGCCCTTTCACCGACCCTACTTCCACCTCGTTTTTAACCTAATTCCTACGTCTAAACGCTTAATATTTTTGACCTAAAACGTTCACCACGCTAAAACAATTCATAGCAACCTTTCCTTTCCGTTTTCGCTGAGGAATCGCTAGCCGTAATCTCTTCCGAAGTTGACAGAAAATTTCTGTGGTAAGTTGGTTTCAATTTCAGTTTTAGCTTTAAACGTCCCTTGCTTTAATTGATTCGTTCTCCTTCGTTTCTTGATCGAATCCAGTTCCGTTTCGTCGATAAGATTATAGACACACGCCTCAACAATTCTCACCCTTGTTTTCGCCAAAACGGTACGTAATTCAATACGATTTTGTCGCCGTTTCGATATCGACTTGTTCTTGTTTCATAACTGCCGATATGATGAAATTGCTTGCTACGTTTTCCTTGTTTATCTTTGCTGCCATCATGCCCTTGCATCATATCATGATCGTACAAAAGAACCCTTTGCTTGATCTTGCGATTGTTCGTTTCGATTCGACGTGTCGTGTTTGACAGATTGCCATTGCTTTTCCCTTGCCACTGCCGTAGGTGTTATGCTCTGTTGTTGAAGTATTTTCATGGTGATAATGTGTTAAACTCATGATTAAAGAATGCTTATGGTTTTGGTTAGAGATTACAATTCTATTTTTGTTATCTGATTCATTCAAACAAATTGGTATAGGCGGGTTACTGTAGTTATAGCAGTAGCAACTTGGATTTGTAAATTGAATTGTTAGGGATGGTTAAATGGTTATTATGATTGTCATTGTTGTTTTGCTCTAACCTAATAATCCCTCAACTTGTTTATCTATTATTATTGTTTAAACTTAAACTTTTAAGTTAGAAATTGATTTATAAACTAGTAAAGTGTAAACGATATGTATCTTACAACTTAAGTTAGAATTACTCGGATACTTATAATAAATTTTGATTAATATGTCAATTTGGCTAATTTGCAATTTAGCCCCTAAAAGTTTCTAAAAGCTTATTTAAGTTATGTTTTATCTTTTGGGACTTCCAATTGATTTTTAATTAGAAAATGAAGAATGAGAAATTTATTGGATTTCATAATTGACTAAAGTACTATTTAGCCCTTTTTGGCTAAAGTACAGTTTAGTCCCTATTTGGCTAAAGTACAATTTAGTCCCTAAACTTTTATGACTTATTTAATTAAGTTTTTGGGGTGTAACTTGGGTTACTTGAATTATAAGATATTAAATTCTATTTTAATATAGATAATTGTTTTATTAAAGTATTTTAAATTATAAACTCGGGTTTATAAATTTAATAAAGTTTTGTTTTGGGTTAGACTGTGGTCGCCCAACAAGTGGGAAGAAGCTTGGTAGTTTTAATAACTCGGCTGACTCGCTGATACGGATTTTAACTTGGGTTAAATCAATTTGTTTATTTAAATTACTAAAATTGTAATTTAATATATAATTAATATGATTGTATTCTATAACTTGGATTATATTTGGAATGCATTTAATATAAGTGATTATTAAATGTGGTTTGGTTTTGCGTTGTGCTAGTCCTATGTGTTGTCTAGTACTCTTTAGAGTTAGGGTCTGATTTTAATTATGATTTTAATATTTATTTAGACCCGTCGACTGTTCGTACTTCAGAGGCGAACCAGAGTTAGATTGCTTGTCAGGATCACGTGGATTTAGCAAGCGGTGAGTTTATATCTCTATTTACCTCTTTATTAAGCAACTATTATATTTTGTATATATATATATATGTATAAACAGCTTTCGAACTGTTTTTCGGCATTGTGGATTTGATTTGGAACGTGCTACTCGATGGGCATCATCGGGACTGCGTGCGCACCGGTAATGATTATGGTATTGAGGTAGGTTTGAGATACGTCTCACCTTAGTGAGGGCACCGGTGGAAGATACGTCTCCTGGGCTCACTATTTATTAAGTGATAGTCGGGGATCGGTTATTGAGATACGTCTCACCGACACGACAATGGATTTAGAATTGTGGTTTAGGGTTTCATTGATAATCCATAATGAAAATGTTTTATTAAACGTTTTAAAGGTTTTTAACTTAATAAATGTAAATGGTTATATAAACTCTACTCAGTAAATCTGACCCCGTTGTTTTCCCAAATTTTTCAGGTTTATGATTTGAGCTTTGGTCGATCTCCGTTTCTTCATTCTCGGAGGTTCTTTATTTATTTCAGAAATAAAGTGTCGAACTATTTTAAACTCTTAGACCGCAGTAGTAGTTTCATATTATTCATGTCTTAGTCTTACGTTTATATTTTAGACTATTGTTGTTGGATTGGTCCAACTATTACTTATCGCTTGTGGCATGATTACAGTGTTATGGCATTTATATTATATTGCCATGTTGGAGTTTATTTGAGATTAAGCGTACTTTAAATGTTGTTTATCTGTACTGCTAGATTAGGCTGAAGTCTCGGTTGCCCCCGAGCATGTGATTTTCTGCAGGTACTTTGTTTTAAATGTATCTAAGTTGTTATCCGCAAGGCTTGCTACGGGTTTTGGTACAACCATACCCATACCCTAGCGCCGGTCACGATTCATAAAAATGGGTCGTGACAGATTAAATTGCTAAAAAGGTGAAACACTTGGTTTTGTTTCTTAACATTTGTAAACGTTTGGCTTAAATTTCTATTAAGGTGAAACGCTTGGATTTGTTTCGTGACGTTTGTAAATGTTTAGCTTTGCTTCGTAACGTTTGTAAACATTTGGCTTAAATTGCTAAAAAGGAGAAACGTTTGAATTTGCTTCGTAACGTTTTAAATGTTAGGATTTGTTTCGAAACGTTTTGATTTGTTTCGTATCGTTTGTAAACGTTTGGCTAAAACTGTTAAAAAGGTGAAAGGCTTGGATTAGTTTCGAAACTTTTGTAAAAGTTTGGCTTAAATTGCTAAAAAGGTGAAACATTTGGATTTGTATCATAACCTTTGTAAACGTTTGGCTTAAATCGCTAAAAAGGTGAAACATTTGGATTTTTTTGTAGCGTTTGTAAACGTTTGGCTGAAATAGCTAAAAAGATGAAATGTATTGATTTGTTTCGTAGCGTTTATAAACTTTTGGCTTAAATTGCTAAAAAAGTGAAACGCTTGGATTTGTTTCGTAACATTTGTAAACGTTCAGATTAAATCGCTAAAAAGGTGAAACTTTTGGATTTGTTTTGTAACGTTTGTAAACGTTTGAATTAAATTGCTAAAAAGGTGAAACACTTGGTTTTGTATCTTAACATTTGTAAACGTTTGGCTTAAATTGCTACAAAGGTGAAACACTTGGATATGTTTCGTAACGTTTGTAAACGTTTGGCTTTGTTTCGTAACGTTTGTAAACGTTTGACTTAAATCACTAAAAAGGAGAAACGTTTGAATTTGCTTCGTAACGTTTTAAATGTTTGGATTTGTTTCGAAACGTTTTGATTTGTTTCGTATCGTTTGTAAACGTTTGGCTTAAACTGTTAAAAAGGTGAAAGGCTTGGATTTGTTTCGAAACGTTTGTAAACGTTTGGCTTAAATTGCTAAAAAGGTGAAATATTTGGATTTGTATCATAACCTTTGTAAACGTTTGGCTTAAACCGCTAAAAAGGTGAAACATTTTGAATTTTTTCGTAACGTTTGTAAACTTTTGGCTTAAATAACTAAAAAGGTGAAATGTATAGATTTATTTCGTAGCGTTTATAAACGTTTGGCGTAAATTGCTAAAAAGGTGAAATGCTTGGATTTGTTTCGTAACGTTTGTAAACATTTGGCCTAAAAAGGTGAAACGCTTGGATTTGTTTTGTAATGTTTGTAAACGTTTGGCTAAAATCGCTAAATAAGAAAAACGCTTTGTTTTGTATTGTAACGTGTGTAAACGTTTCGATCGCCAAAAATGTGAAACGTTTGTTTTTGTTTCGTAACATTTTGAACGTTTTGTTTTGTTTCGTAACGTTTGTAAAAGTTTAGGTTAAATCGCTAAAAAGAGGAAATGTTTGGATTTGTTTTATAATGTTTGTAAACATTTGGCTTAGATCGCTAAAAATGTGAAACGTTCGAATTTGTTTATTAACGTTTGTAAATGTTTGGTCTAAATCGCGAAAATGGTGAAACGTTTGGATTTGTTTCGCAACGTTTGTAAACGTTTGGCTTAAATCATTAAAAAGGGGAAACGTTTGGATTTGTTTCATTACGTTTGCAAACGTTTGGCTTAAATTGCTAAAAAGGTGAAACGTTTGGATTTGTTTCGTAACGTTAGTAAACGTTTGGCTTAAATTCCTAAAAAGTCGAAATGCTTGAATTTGTTTCGAACTTTTGTAAGCGATTGGCTTAAATCGCTAACAAGGTGAAACGCTTGGATTTGTTTCATTACGTTTGTAAACGTTTCGCTTAAATTGATAAAAAGGTGAAAAATTTGGATTTGTTTCGTAACCTTTGTAAACGTTTGGCTTAGATCGGTAAAAAGGTGAAACGTTTAGATTTGTTTCTTACGTTTGTAAATGTTTGGCTTAAATAGCTAAAAAGGTGAAATGTTTGGATTTCTTTCTTAACGTTTGTAAACTGTTGTCTTAAATTGCTTAAAAGGTGAAACGCTTGGATTTGTTTCGAAACATTTATAAATGTTTGGCTTACATCGCTAAAAGGGTGAAACTCTTGGATTTGTTTCGTAACGTTTGTAAACATTTGGCTTAAATAGCTAAAAAGGTGAAACATTTTGATTTGTTTCGTAACGTTTTAAACATTTAGTTTTGTTTCGTAACCTTTGCAAACGTTTGGCTTAAATAGCTAAAAAGGTGAAACGTGTGTATTTGTTTGGTAACATTTGTAAACGTTTGGCTTAAATCGCTGAAAAGGTGAAACGTTTGGATTTCTTTCGTAACGTTTGTAAACGTTTGGCTTAAATCGCTAAAAAGGGGAACCGTTTGGATTTGTTTCGTAACGTTTCTAAACGTTTGGCTTAAATCGTTAAAAAGGTGAAACGTTTTGTTTTGTTTCGAAACGTTTTAAACGTTCGTCTTAAATCGTTAAAATGGGGAAACGTTTAAATTTGTTTCGTAACGTTTGTAAGCGTTTGGCATAAATCACTAATGAGGTGAAACGTTTGAATTTGTTTCGTAAGGTTTTAAATGTTTGGCATATATCGCTAAAAAGGGGAAACGTTTGGATTTGTTTCGTAACCTTTATAAACGTTTGGCTTAAATTGCTAAAAAGGTGAAACGTTTGGATTTGTTTCGTAACGTTTGTAAATGTTTTTCTTAAATTGCTTAAAAGGTGATACGCTTGGTTTTGTTTTGTAACATTTGTAAACGTTTGGCATAAATCACTAAATATGTGAAATGATTGGATTTGTTTCGTAACGTTTTAAACATTTGGTTTCAATCGCTAAAGAGGTGTAACGTTTAAATTTGTTTCATAATGTTTGTAAACGTTTGGCTTAAATCGCTAAAAGGGTGAAACGTTTGGATTTGTTTCGAAACGTTTTAAACGTTAGGCTTAAATCGCTAAAATGGGGAAACGTTTAAATTTGTTTCGTAAACTTTGTAAACATTTGGCTTAAATTGCTAAAAAGGTGAAACACTTGGATTTGTTTCGTAACGTTTGTAAATGTTTGGCTTAAATTGCTTAAAAGGTGAAACATTTGGATTGGTTTAATAACCTTTGTAAACGGTGAAATGTTTGGATTTGTTTCATAACGTTTGTAAACGTTTGGCTTAAATCGCTAATAAGGTGAAACTTTTGGATTTGTTTCGTAACGTTTGTAAATGTTTGGCTTCAATTGCTAAAAAGGGAAAACGTTTGGATTAGTTTCTTAACATTTGTAAACGTTTGGCATAAATTGCTAAAAAGGTGAAATGTTTGGATTTATTTCGTAACGTTTTAAACGTTTATCATAAATTGCTAAAATGGGGAAACATATGGATTTGTTTCGTAACCTTTGTAAACGTTTGGCATAAATTGCTAAAAAGGTGAAATGTTTGGTTTTGATTTGCAACGTTTGTAAATGTTCGGCTTAAATCGCTAAAAACATGAAATGTTTGGATTTGTTTCGTAACGATTGTAAACATTCGTCTTAAATCGCTAAAAAGGTGAAACTCTTGGATTTGTTTCGTAACGTTTGTAAATATTTGGCTTAAATCGCTAATAAGGTGAAACGCTTGGATTTGTTTTGGAACGTTTGTAAACGTTTGGCTTAATTCGCTAAAAAGGGAAAACATTTGGATTTGTTTTGTAGCATTGATAAACGTTTGGCTAAAATCGCTAAAAAGGTGAAACTCTTGGATTTTTTTTCGTAACGTTTGTAAATATTTGGCTTAAATCGCTAATAAATTGAAACGCTTGGATTTGTTTCGTAACGTGCGTAAATGTTCGGCTTAAATCGCTAAAAAGGTGAAATGTTTGGCTTTGTTTCGTAACGTTTGTAAACATTCGGCTTAAATCGCTAAAAAGGTGAAACTCTTGGATTTGTTTCGTAACGTTTGTAAATATTTAGCTTATATCGATAATAAGGTGAAACGCTTGGATTTGTTTTGGAACGTTTGTAAACGTTTGGCTTAATTCGCTAAAAAGGGGAAACGTTTGGATTTGTTTTGTAGCATTTGTAAATGTTTGGCTAAAATCGCTAAAAAGGTGAACCGTTTGGATTGGTTTCGTACCGTTTGTAATCGTTTGGCTTTAATCGCTAAAAAGTTGAAACATTTGGATTTATTTTGTAACATTTGTAAACGTTTGGATTCAATCGCTAAAACGGTGAAACGTTTGGATTAGTTTCGTAACGTTTGTAAACGTTTGGCATAAATCCCTAAAATGATGAAATGTTTGGACTTGTTTCGTAACGTTTTAAACGTTTTTCTTAAATTGCAAAAATGGACGTTTGGCTTAAATTGCAAAAATGGGGAAACATTTGGATTTATTTCGTAACGTTTGTAAACGTTGGCTTAAATTGCTAAAAAGGTGAAATGTTTAGTTTTGTTTCGCAACGTTTGTAAATGTTCGGCTTAAATCGCAAAAAAGGTGAAACGTTTGGATTTGTTTCGTAACGTTTGTTAACGTTTGGCTTAAATCGGTAAAAAGGTGAAACGTTTGGATTTGTTTCGCAACGTTTGTAAACGTTTGGCTTAAATCGCTAAAAAAGTGAAATGTTGGATTTGTTTCGTAACGTTTGTAAACGTTTGGCTTTAATCGCTAAAAATTGAAACGTTTGGATTTGTTGGTAAATGTTTGGCTTAAATCGCTAAAAAGGGGAAACGTTTTGATTTGTTTCGTAATTTTTGTAAACGTTTGGCTTAAATTGCGCAAAAGGTGAAATAGTTTGATTTTTTTTCGTAACGTTTGTATACGTTTGTCTTAAATTGCTAAAAAGGAGATACGCTTGGATTTGATCCGTAACGTCTGTAAATGTTTGGCTTAAATTGCTTAAAAGGTGAAACACTTGGATTTGTTTCGTAACGTTTGTAAACGTTTGGCTTAAATCGCTAAAAAGGTGAAACGTTTGGATTTGTTTCGTGCCATTAGTAAACGTTTGGCTTAAATCTCTAAAAGGGGAAACGTTTGGATTGGTTTCGAAATGTTTATAAAGGTTTGGCTTAAGTTGCTAAAAAGGTGAAAACGCCTAGATTTGTTTCGTAACATTTGTAAACGTTTGGCATAAATTGCTAAAAAGGTGAAACGCTTGGTTTTGTTTCGTAACATTTGTAAACTTTTGGCTTATATTGCTAAAAATGTGAAACGTTTGGATTTGTTTCGAAACGTTTATAAACGTTTGACTTAAATCGCTAAAATGGTGAAACGTTTGGATTTATTTCATAACGTTTTAAAAGTTTGTCTTAAATCGCTAAAATGTGGAAACGTTTGAATTTGTTTCGTAACGTTTGTAAACGTTTGGCTAAATCGCTAAAAAGGTGAAACGTTTGGTTTTGTTTCGTAACTTTTGTAAACGTTCGGCTTAAATCGCTAAAAAGGTGAAACGTTTTGATTTGTTTCATAACGTTTGTCAACATTTGGCTTAAATTGCTATAAAGGAGAAACGCTTGAATTTGTTCGTTACATTTTTAAAGGTTTGGCTTAAATCGCTAAAAATGTGAAACGTTTGGATTTGTTTCGTAGCGTTTGTAAATGTTTGGCTTTAATCACTAAAAAGGAGAAACGTTTGGATTTGTTTCGTAGCGTTTGTAAACGTTTGGCATATATTGCTAAAAAGGCAAAACATTTGGATTTGTTTTGTCATGTTTGTAAACGTTTGGCTTATATCGCTAAAAAGGTGAAACGTTTGGATTTATTAATAACATTTTTAATTGTTTGGCTTATACCGGTAAAAAAGTGAAACGTTTGGATTTGTTTCGTAATGTTTCTGAACGTTTGGCTTACATCGCTAAAAAAGTGAAACGTTTGGATTTGTTTCGTAACGTTTGTAAATGTTTGGCTTAAATTGTTAAAAAGGTGAAACGTTTGGATTTGTTTCGTAACGTTTGTAAAGGTTTGGCTTAAATTGCTAAAAAGGTGAAACGCTTGGATTTGTTTCGCAACGTTTGTAAACATTTGGCTTAAATTGCCAAAAAGATGAAATGCTTGGATTTGTTTCGTAACGTGTGTAAATGTTTGGCTTAAATTACTAAAATGGTGAAACATGTAGATTTGTTTCATAACCTTTGTAAACGTTTGGCTTAAATCACTAAAAAAGTGAAACGTTTGGATTCGTTCCGTAACGTTTGTAAACGTTTGACTTAAATCGCTAAAAAGGTGAAACGTTTGGATTTGTTTCGTAATGTTTGTAAACGTTTGGTTTAGTAGCTAAAAAGGTGAAACGTTTGGATTTGTTCCATAACGTTTGTAAACGTTTGGCATAAATCGTTAAAAATGTGATTTTTTTTTGATTTGTTTCGTAACGTTTTAAACATTTGGCTTATATTGCTAAAATGGGGAAACATTTGGATTTGTTTCGTAACGTTTGTAAACGTTTGACATAAATTGCTAAAAAGGTGAAATGTTTGGTTTTGTTTCGCAACGTTTATAAACGTTCGGCTTAAATCGCTAAAAAGGTGAAACGTTTGGATTTGTTTCGTAACTTTTGTAAACGTTCAGCTTAAATGTCTAAAAAGGTGAAACGTTTGGATTTGTTTCATACTTTTTGTAAACGTTTCGCATAAATTGCCAAAAAGATGAAACGCTAGGATTTTTTTCAAAACGTTTGTAAACATTTGGCGTAAATCGCTAAAAAGGTGAAACATTTGGATTTTTTTTGTAACGTTGGTAAACGTTTGGCTTGATTAGCTAAAAAGGTGAAAGGTTTGATTTTTTGAAAGCGTTTCTAAACGTTTTGGGTTATATCACTAAAAAGGTGAAACGTTTGAATTTCTTTCGTAACGTTTGTAAATGTGTGGCTTAAATCGCTAAAGAAGTGAAACGTTTGGATTTCTTTCGTAATGTTTGTAAACATTTAGCTTCAATCGCTAAAAAGGTGAAACGTTTGGATTTGTTTCGTAACATTTGTAAATGTTTTGCATAAATCACTAAAAAGGTGAAATGTTTCCATTTTTTTCGTAACGTTTTAAACGTTTGGCTAAGATTGCTAAAATGGGGAAATATTTAGATTTGTTTTATAACGTTTGTAAACGTTTTGCTTAAATTGCTAAAAAAGTAAAATGTTTGGTTTTGTTTAGCAACGTTTGTAAACGTTAGGCTTAAATCGCTAAAAAGGTGAAACGTTTGGATTTTTTTCCGTATCATTTATAAACGTTTGGCTTAAATTGCTAGAAAGGAGAAACGCTTGTATTTGTTTTGTAACGTCTGTAAATGTTTGGCTTAAATTGCTTAAAAGGTGAAACACTTGGATTTGTTCCATAACGTTTGTAAACGTTTGGCTTAAATCGCTAAAAAGGTGAAACGCTTGGATTTGCTTCGTAACGTTTGTTAAACTTTGGCTTAAATTGCTAAAAAGGTGAAACGCTTGGATTTGTTTCGTAACGTTTGTAAACGTTCGGCTTAAATTGCTAAAAAGGGGAAACATTTGGATTTTTTTCGTAACGTTTGTAAACGTTCGGCTTAAATGGCTAAAAAGGTGAAACTCTTGGATTTGTTTCGTAACCTTTGTAAACTTTGGCTTAAATTTCTAATGCTAGATTTCTGAAACACAATCTAAAATAAGTTCGGCTTAATTCGCTAAAAAGGGGAAATGTTTGGATTGGTTTCGTAACGTTTGTAAACGTTTGGCTTAAGTCGCTAAAAAAGTGAAACGTTTGGATTTGTTTCGTAACGTTTGTAACCGTTTGGCTTAAGTCGCTAAAAAGGTGATACGTTTGGATTTGTTTCGTAACGTTTGTAAACGTTCGACTTAAATCGCTAAAAAGGTGATACGTTTGGATTTGTTTCGTAATATTTGTAAACGTTGGCTTAAATCGCTAAAAGGTAATATGTTTGGATTTGTTTCGTAACGTTTGTAAACGTTTGGCTTAAATCGCTAAAAAGGTAAAATGTTTGGATTTATTTCGTAACGTTTCTAAACGTTTGGCTTAAATCGCTAAAAAGATGAAACATTTGGTTTTGTTTCGAAACGTTTTAAACGTTCGGCTTCAATCGCTAAAATGGAGAAACGTTTAGATTTGTTTCGTAACGTTTGTAAACGTTTGGAATAAATCACTAAAGAGGTGAAACGTTTGGATTTGTTTCGTAAGGTTTTAAACGTTTGGCTTATATCGCTAAAAAGGGGAAACGTTTGCATTTGTTTCATAACGTTTGTAAACGTTTTACTTAAATTGCTAAAAAAGGTGAAACGTTGGATTTGTTTCGTAACATTTGTAATTTTTTTGCTTAAATTGCTAAAAAGGTGAAACGCTTGGTTTTGTTTCGTAACATTTGTAAACGTTTTGCATAAATCACTAAATAGGTGAAACGATTGGATTTGATTCGTAACGTTTTAAACATTTGGCTTCAATCGCTAAAAAGATGTAACGTTTAAATTTATTTCAGAAGGTTTGTAAACGTTTGGCTTAAATCACTTAAAAGATAAAACGTTTGGATTTGTTTCGAAACGTTTTAAACGTTCGGCTTAAATCGCTAAAATGGGGAAATGTTTCAATTTGTTTCGTAACGTTTGTAAACGTTTGGCATAAATAATTAAAAAGGTGAAACGTCTGGTTTTGTTTCGTTAGGTTTTAAACGTTTGGCTTATATCGCTAGAAAGGGGAAGCGTTTGGATTTGTTTTGTAACGTCTGTAAACGTTTGGCTTAAATTGCTAAAAAGGTGAATCGTTTGGATTTGTTTCGTAAAGTTTGTACGTTCGGCTTAAATTGCTAAAAAGGTGAAACGTTTGTATTTGTTTCGTAACGTTTGTAAATGTTTGGCTTCAATTGCTAAAAACGGGAAACGTTTGGATTAGTTTCGTAACGTTTGTAAACGTTTGGCCTAAATCGCTAAAAAGGTGAAACATTTGGATATATTTCGTAACGTTTAAAACGTTTGGCTTAAATCGCTAAAAAGGTGAGATGTTTGGATTTGTTTCACAACGTTTGTAAACGTTTGTCTAAAATTGCTAAAAAGGTGAAATGTTTGGTTTTGATTCGCAACATTTGTAAATATTCTGCTTAAATTGGTAAAAAGGTGAAATGTTTCGATTTGTTTCGTAACGTTTGTAAACATTCGGCTTAAATCGCTAAAAAGGTGAAACTCTTGGATTTATTTTGTAACGATTGTAAATATTTGGCTTAAATCGCTAATAAGGTGAAACACTTGGATTTGTTTTGGAACGTTTTTAAACGTTTGGCTTCATTCGCTAGAAAGGGGAAACGTTTGGATTTGTTTTGTAGTATTTGTAAACTTTTGGCTAAAATCGCTAAAAAGGTGGAATGTTAGGATTGGTTTCATACCGTTTGTAATCGTTTGTCTTAAATCGCTAAAAAGGTGAAACATTTGGATTTGTTTTGTAACGTTTGTAAACGTTTGGCTTCAATCGCTAAAAAGGTGAAACGTTTGGATTAGTTTTATAATGTTTGTAAACGTTTGGCATAAATCGCTAAAATGGTGAAATGTTTGGACTTGTTTCATAACGCTTTAAACATTTTGCTTAAATTGCTAAAATAGGGAAACATTTGGATTTGTATCGTAACGTTTGTAAACGTTTGGCTTAAATTGCTGAAAGGTGAAATGTTTGGTTTCGTTCCGCAACGTTTGTAAACGTTCGGCTTAAATCGCTAAAAAGGTGAAATGTTTGGATTTGGTTCGGAACGTTTGTTAACGTTTGGCTTAAAACGGTGAAAAGGGGAAACATTTGGATTTGTTTCCCAACGTTTCTAAATGTTTGGCTTAAATTGCTAAAAAAATGAAATGTTTGGATTTGTTTCGTAACGTTTGTAAACGTTTGGCTTTAATCGCTAAAAAGTTGAAACGTTTGGATTTGTTTCGTATCGTTTGTAAACATTTTGCATATCTCGCTAAAAAGGTGAAACGTTTGGATTTGTTTCTTAATTTTTGTAAACGTTTGGCTTAAATTGCGTAAAAGGTGAAACAGTTTGATTTGTTTCGTAACGTTTGTATATGTTTGGCTTAAATTGCTAAAAAGGAGAAACGCTTGGATTTATTTCGTAACGTCTATAAACGTTTGGCTTAAATTGCTAAAAAGGTGAAACACTGTAATGTTTGTAAACGTTTGGTTTAAGTCGCTAAAAACGTGAAACGTTTGGATTTGTTTCGTACCGTTTGTAAACGTTTAGCTTAAATCGCTACAAAGGTGATACATTTGGGTTTTGTTTCGTAACGTTTGTAAATGTTTGGCTTAAATCGGTAGAAAGGTAAAACGTTTGGATTTGTTTTGTAACGTCTGTAAACGTTTGGGTTCAATTGCTAAAAAGGTGAAATGCTTAGATTTGTTTCGTAACGTTTGTAAACGTTTGGCTTAATTTGCTAAATAGGTGAAATGCTTGGATTTGTTTTGTAACATTTGTAAACGTTTGGCGTAAATTACTAAAAAGGTGAAACATTTGGATTTGTTTTGTAACATTTGTAAATGTTTGGCTTAAATGGCTAAAAAGGTAAAACATTTGGATTTATTTTGTTACGTGTGTAAACATTTGGCTTCAATCGATATAAAGGTGAAGCGTTTGGATTTGTTTCGTAACGTTTGTAAACGTTTGACATAAATCATAAAAAAGATCAAATGTTTCGATTTGTTTTAGTAACGTTTTTAACGTTTGGCTTAAATTGCTAAAATGGGGAAACATTTGGATTTGTTTCATAAAGTTTGTAAACGCTTGGCTTCAATTGCTAAAAAGGTAAAATGTTTGGTATTGTTTTGCAACGTTTGTAAATGTTCGGCTTAAATCGCTAATGAGATGAAAGATTTGGAATTTTTTCATAGCGTTTGTAAACGTTCGGCTTAAATCGCGAAAAAGGTAACGCTTGGATTTGTTTCGTAAAGTTTGTAAACGTTCGTCTTAAATTGCTAAAAAGGTGAAACGTTTGGATTTGTTTCGTAACGTTTGTAAAAGTTCTGCTTAAATCGCTAAAAAGGTGAAACGCTTGGATTTGTTTCGTAACGTTTGTAAACGTTCGTCTTAAATCGCTAAAAAGGTGAAACGTTTGGATTTGTTTCGTAACGTTTGTAAAAGTTCGGCTTAAATCGCTAAAAAGGTGAAACGCTTGGATTTGTTTCGTAACGTTTGTAAACTTTGGCTTACATTGCTAAAGAGGTGAAATGTTTGGTTTTGTTTCGCAACGTTTATAAGCGTTCGGCTTAATTCGCTAAAAAGGGGAAATGTTTGGATTTGTTTCGTAACGTTTGTAAACGTTTGGCTTAAATCGCTAAAAAAAGGGGAAATGTTTTTATTTGTTTTGTAACGTTTATAAACGTCTGGCTTAAATCGCTAAAAAGGTTAAACGTTTGTATTTGTTTCGTAACGTTTGTAAACGTTTGGCTTAAATTGCTAAAAAGGTGAAACGCTTGGATTTGTTTCGTAACGTTTGTAAACGTTTGGCTTAAATTTCTAAAAAGTTGAAATGCTTGGATTTGTTTTTTAACGTTTGTAAACGTTTGGCTTAAACTGCTAAAAAGGTGAAACATTTGGATTTGTTTTGTAACGTTTGTAAAGGTTTGGCTTAAATCGCTAAAAAGGTACAACGTTTGGATTTGTTTCGTAATGTTAGTAAACGTTTGGCTTAGATCGCTAAAAAGGCGAAACGTTTGGATTCGTTTCGTAAGGTTTGTAAACGTTTGGCTTCAATCGCTTAAAAGGTGAAACGTTTGGATTATTTTCGTAATGTTTGTAAACGTTTGGCATAAATCGCTAAAAAGGTTTTGTGTCGTAACGTTTTAAATGTTTGGCTTAAATCGCTAAAATGGGGAAACATTTGGATTTGTTTCGTAACGTTTGTAAATGTTTGGCTTAAATTGGTAAAAAGGTGAAGTGTTTGGTTTTGTTTCGTAACGTTTGTAACCGTTCGGCTTAAATAGCTAAAAAGGTGAAACGCTTGGATTTGTTTTGTAACATTTGTAAACGTTTCGCTTAATCGCTAAAAAGGCAAAACGCTTGGATTTGTTTCGTAGCGTTTATAAACGTTTGGCTTAATCGCTAAAAAGGTGAAACATTTGGATTTGTTTCGCAACGTTTCTAAACGTTTGGCAGAAATCGCTAAAAAGGTGAAATTTTAGAATTTGTTTCGTAACGTTTTAAATATTTGGCTTAAATTACTAAAATGCGGAAACATTTGGATTTATTTCGTAACGTTTGTAAACGTTTTGCATAAATTGCTAAAAAGGTGAAATGTTTGGTTTTGTTTCGCAACGTTTATAAACGTTCGGTTTAAATCGCTAAAGAGGTGAAACGTTTGGATTTATTTCGTAACACTTGTAAATGTTCGGCTTAAATCGCTAAAAAGGTGAAACGCTTGGATTTGTTTCGTAACGTTTGTAAATGTTTGGCTTAAATTTTCAAAAAGGTGAAAAAGCTTGGATTTTTTCGGAACGATTGTAAACATTTGGCATAAATAGATAAAAATGGTGAAACGTTTGTATTTGTTTTTGTAACGTTTGTAAACGTTTGGATTGATTCGCTAAAAAGATGAAACGTTTGAATTTTTTTGTAGGGTTTATAAACGTTTGACTTATATCGCTAAAAAGGGGAAACGTTTGGATTTGTTTCATAACGTTTGTAAACGTTTGGCATAAATCACTAAAAGGGTGAAATGTTTAGATTTATTTCGTAACGTTTTAAACGTTTGGCTTATATTGCTAAAATGGGGAAGCATTTGGATTTGGTTCGTAGCGTTTGTAAACGTTCGGCTTAAATTGCTAAAAAGGTAAAATATTTGGTTTTGTTTCGCAGCGTTTGTAAATGTTCGACTTAAATCGCTACATAGGTAAACGTTTGGATTTCTTTCGTCGCGTTTGGAAACGTTCGGCTTAAATCGCTTAAAAGGTGAAACGCTTGGATTTGTTTCGTAACGTTTGTAAACGTTTGGCTTAAATTGTTAAAAAGGTGAAACGCTTGGATTTGTTTCGTAACGTTTGTAAACGTTCTGCTCAAATCGCTAATAAGGTCAAACACTTGGATTTTCTTCGTAACGTTTGTAAACGTTGGCTTAAATTGCTAAAAAGGTGAAATGTTTGTTTTTGTTTTGCAACGTTTGTAAACGTTCGGCTTAATTCGCTAAAAAGGGGAAACGTTTGAATTTGTTTCGTACTGTTTGTAAACGTTTGGCTTAAATCGCTAAAAAGGTGAAACGTTTGGATTTATTTCTGAACGTTTGTAAACGTTTGGCTTAAATCGGTAAAAAGATGAAACGTTTGTATTTGTTTCGTAACTTTTGTAAACGTTTCGGTTAAATTGCTAAATAGGTGAAATACTTGGATTTGTTTCGTAATGTTTGTAAACGTTAGCTTAATTTGATAAAAAGATGAAAAGCTTGGATTTGTTTTGTAACGTTTGTTAATGTTTGGCTTAAATTGCGAAAAAGGTGAAACATTTGGATTCTTTTGTAACGTTTATACATGTTTAGCTTAAATCGTTTGAATTTGTTTCCTAATATTTGTAAACATTTGGCTTCAATCGCTAAAAAGGTGAAACGTTTGGATTTGTTTCGTAACGTTTGTAAACGTTTGGCATAAATCACTAAAAAGTTGAAATGTTTCGATTTGTTTCGTAACGTTTTAAACGTTTGGCTTAAATGGATAAAATGGGGAAACATTTGGATTTGTTTCATAACATTTGTAAATGTTTGACTTAAATTTCTAAAAAGGTAAAATATTTGGTTTTGTTTCGCAACGTTTGTAAATGTTTGGCTTAAATCGCTAAAAAGGTGAAATGTTTGGATTTCTTTCGTAGCGTTTGTAAACGTTCGGCTTAAATCGCTAAAAAAGTGAAACGCTTGGATTTGTTTCTTAACGTTTGTAAACATTCTTCTTAAATCACTAAAAAGGAGAAACGTTTGGATTTGTTTCGTAACATTTGTAAACGTTCAGCTTAAATCGCTAAAAAGGTGAAACAGTTGGATTTGTTTCGTAACGTTTGTAAACTTTGGCTTAAATTGCTAAAAAGGGGAAATGTTTTGTTTTGTTTCGCAACGTTTGTAAACGTTCGGCTTAATTTGCTAAAACGGGGAAATGTTTGGTTTTTTTTCGCAACGTTTGTAAACGTTCGGCTTAATTAGCTTAAAAGGGGAAACGCTTGGATATGTTTCGTAACGTTTGTTAACGTTTGGCTTAAATCGATAAAAAGCTGAAACGTTTGGATTTGTTTCGTAACATTTGTAAATGTTTGGCTTAAATTTGTAAAAAGGGGAAACGTTTGGATTTATTTTGTAACGTTTGTAAGTGTTTGGCTTAAATTGCTAAAAAGATGAAAGCTTGGATTTGTTTCATAACGTTTGTAAACGTTTGGCTTAAATTGCTAAAAAGGTGAAAGCTTGGATTTGTTTCATAACGTTTGTAAACGTTTGGCTTAAATTGCTAAAAAGTTGAAATGCTTGGATTTGTTATGTAACGTTTGTAAACGTTTGGCTTAAATTGCTAAAAAGGTGAAACGTTTGGATTTGTTTCATAACGTTTGTAAAGATTTGGCTTAAATCGCTAAAAAGGTTCAAGGTTTGGATTTGTTTTGTAACGTTTCTAAACGTTTGGCTTAAATCGCTAAAAAGGTGAAATGCTTATATTTATTTCGTAACTTTTCTAAATGTTTGGCTTAAATCGCTAAAAAGGTGAAATATTTGGATTTCTTTTGTAACGTTTCTAAACGTTTGGCTTCAATCGCTAAAAATGGGAAACGTTTGGATTAGTTTCGTAACGTTTGTAAACGTTTGGCATAAATCGCTAAGAAGGTGAAATGTTTGTATTTGTTTCGTAACGTTTTAAACGTTTGGTTAAATCGCTAAAATGGGGAAACATTTGTATTTGTTTCCTAACGTTTGTAAATGTTTGGCTTAAATTGCTAAAAAGGTCAAATGTTTGGTTTTGTTTCGTAACCTTTGTAAACGTACAACTTAAATCGCTAAAAAGGTGAAACGGTTGGATTTATTTCGTAGCGTTTGTAAATGTTTGGCTTATATAGCTAAAAAGGCGAAACATTTCGATTTGTTTGGTAACGTTTGTAAACGTTCGGCTTAATTCGCTAAAAAGGAGAAACGCTTGGATTTGTTTCGTAACGTTTTAAAACGTTTGGCTTGAATTGCTATAAAGGTGAAACGCTTGGATTTCTCTCGTATCGTTTGCAAACATTCGTCTTAAATCGCTAGAAAGGCGAAATGTTTGGATTTGTTTTGTAACGTTTGTAAACGATCAGCTTAAATCGCTAAAAAGGTGAAACGCTTGGATTTGTTTCGTAACGTTTGTAAACTTTGGCTTAAATTGCTAAAAGGGGGAAATGTTTGGTTTTGTTTCGCAAGGTTTGTAAACGTTCAGCTTAATTCGCTAAAAAGGGGAAACGTTTGGATTTGTTTCGTAACGTTTGTAAACGTTTGGCTTAAATCGCTAAAAAGGTGAAATGTTTGGATTTGTTTTGTAACGTTTGTAAACGTTTGGCTTAAATTGCTAAAAAGGTGATATGTTTAGGTTTGTTTCGTAACGTTTATAAACGTTTGGCTTAAATTTGTAAAAAGGGGAAACGTTTGGATTTGTTTCGTAACGTTTGTAAACGTTTTGCTTGAATTGCTAAAAAGGTGATACGCTTGGAATTGTTTCGTAACGTTTGTAAACGTTTGTCTTAAATTGCTAAAAAGTTGAAATGCTTGGATTTGTTTTGAAACATTTGTAAACGTTCGGCTTAAATTGCTAAAAAGGTGAAACATTTGGATTTGTTTTTTAGCGTTTGTAAATGTTTAGCTTAAATCGTTAAAAAGGTGAAACGTTTAGATTTCTTTCGTAATGTTTGTAGACATTTGGCTTCAATCGCTAAAAAGGTGAAACGTTTGGATTTGTTTCGTAACATTTGTAAACGTTTGGCATAAATCACTAAAAAGGTGAAATGTTTCGATTTGTTTCGTAACGTTTTAAACATTTGGCTTAAATTGCTAAAATGGGGAAACATTTGGATTTGTTTCGTAACATTTGTAAACGTTTGCCTTAAATTGCTAAAAAGGTAAAATATTTGGTTTTGTTTCGCAACGTTTGTAAATGTTTGGCTTAAATCGCTAAAAAGGTGAAACGTTTGGATTTGTTTCGTAACGTTTGAAAACGTTTGGCTTCAATCGCTAAAAATGTGAAACGTTTGGATTAGTTCTGTAACGTTTGTAAACGTTTGGCATAAATCGCTAAAAAGGTGAAATGTTTTATTTTGTTTCGCAACGTTTGTAAACGTTCGGGTTAAATCGCTAAAAAGGTGAAACATTTGGATTTGTCTTGTAACGTTTGTAAAAGTTTGACTTAAATCGTTAAAAAGGTGAAACGTTGGAATTTGTTTCGTAACGTTTGTAAACGTTTGGCTTTAATTGCTAAAAAGGAGAAACACTTGGATTTGTTTCGTAAAGTTTGTAAACAATTAAACTGGCAAAAAGGAGAAATGCTTGGATTTGTTTCGTAACGTTTGTAAACTTTTGGCTTCAATTGCTAAAAAGGTGAAACGTTTGGATTTGTTTTGTAACGTTTGTAAACGTTTTGCTTCAATCGCTAAAAATGTGAAACGTTTGGATTAGTTCTGTAACGTTTGTAAGCGTTTGGTATAAATCGTTAAAAAGGTTAAATGTTTGGTTTTGTTTCGCAACGTTTGTAAACGTTCGGGTTAAATCGCTAAAAAGGTGAAACGTTTGGATTTGTTTCTTAACGTTTGAAAACGTTTGGCTTCAATCGCTAAAAATATGAAACGTTTGGATTAGTTCTGCAACGTTTGTAAACGTTTGGCATAAATCGCTAAAAAGGTGAAATGTTTTTTTTTGTTTCGCAACGTTTGTAAACGTTCAAGTTAAATCGCTAAAAAGGTGAAACATTTGGATTTGTCTTGTAACGTTTGTAAACGTTTGACTTAAATCGTTAAAAGGGTGAAACGTTGGGATTTGTTTCGTAATGTTTGTAAACGTTTGGCTTTAATTGCTAAAAAGGTGAAGCGCGTGGATTTGTTTCATAACGTTTGTAAACAATTAAACAGGCAAAAAGGACAAATGCTTGGATTTGTTTCGTAACGTTTGTAAACTTTTGGCTTCAATTGCTAATAAGGTGAAACGTTTGGATTTGTTTTGTAACGTTTGTAAATGTTTGGCTTTAATCGCTAAAAATGTGAAACGTTTGGATTAGTTCTGTAACGTTTGTAAGCGTTTTGTATAAATCGCTAAAAAGGTGAAATGTTTGGTTTTCTTTCGCAACGTTTGTAAACGTTCGGGTTAAATCGCTAAAAAGGTGAAACATTTGGATTTGTTTCGTAACGTTTGAAAACGTTTGGCTTCAATCGCTAAAAATGTGAAACATTTGGATTAGTTCTGTAACGTTTGTAAACGTTTGGCATAAATCGCTAAAAAGGTGAAATGTTTTGTTTTGTTTCGCAATGTTTGTAAGAGTTCGGGTTAAATCGCTTAAAAGGTGAAACATTTGGATTTGTATGGCAACGTTTGTAAACGTTTGACTTAAATCGTTAAAAAGGTGAAACGTTGGGATTTGTTTCGTAACGTTTGTAAACTTTTGGCTTCAATTGCTAAAAAGGTGAAACGCTTGGATTTGTTTCCTAACGTTTGGCTTAAATCGCTAAAAAGGTGAAATGTTTGGATTTGTTTTGTAACGTTTGTAAACGTTTGGCTTAAATCGCCAAAAAGGTGATACGTTTGGATTTGTTTCGTAACGTTTGTAAACGTTTGGCTTAAATTTGTAAAAAGGGGAAACGTTTGGATTTGTTTCGTAACGTTTGTAAACGTTCGGCTTAAATTGCTAAAAAGGTGAAACATTTGGATTTGTTTTTTAGCGTTTGTAAACTTTTGGCTTAAATTGCAAAAAAGGTGAAACGTTTGGATTTGTTTCATAATGTTTGTGAATGTTTGGCTTAAATCGCTAAAAAGGTGAAACGTTTCAATTTCTTTCGTAACGTTTGTAATCGTTTGGCTTCAATCGCAAAAATATGAAACGTCTGGATTAGTTCCGTAACATTTGTAAATGTTTGGCATAAATCGCTAAAAAGGTGAAATGTTTGGTTTTGTTTCACAGCGTTTGTAAACGTTCGGGTTAAATTGCTAAAAAGGTCGAATGTTTGGATTTGTTTCGCAACGTTTGTAACCATTTGGCTTAAATCGTTAAAAAGGTGAAACATTTGGATTTGTTTTGTAACGTTTGTAAACGTTTGGCTTCAATCGCTAAAAATGTGAAACGTTTGGATTAGTTCAGTAACGTTTATAAACGTTTGGTATAAATCGCTAAAAAGGTGAAATGTTTGGTTTCGTTTCGCAACGTTTGTAAACGTTCGGGTTATATCACTAAAAATGTGAAACATTTGGATTTGTCTTGAAACGTTTGACTTAAATCGTTAAAAAGGTGAAACGTTGGGATTTGTTTCGTAATGATTGTAAACATTTGGCTTTAATTTCTAAAAAGGTGAAACGCTTGGATTTGTTTCGTAATGTTTGTAAACAATTAAATTTCCAAAAAGGAGAAATGCTTGGATTTGTTACGTAACGTTTGTAAACGTTTGGATTAAATTGCTAAAAAGGTGAAACATTTGGATTTGTTTCATAACCTTTCTAAACGTTTGGCTTAAATCACTAAAAATGTGAAACGTTTTGATTTGTTTCGTAGCGTTTGTAAACGTTTGGCTTAAATCGCTAAAAAGGTGAAAAATTTGGATTTGTTTCGTACCGTTTGTAAACGTTTGGCTTATTCGCTAAAAAGGTGAAATTTTTTGATTTGATTCGTAACGTTTGGCATAAATCTCTAAAAAGGTGAAATGTTTGGATTTGTTTCAAAACGTTTTAAATGTTTGGTTTAAATTGCTAAAAAGGTGAAACATTAGGATTTATTTCGGTACGTTTGTAAACGTTCAGCTTCAATCGCTAAAAAGGTGAAACGGTTGGATTTGTTTCATAACGTTTGTAAACTTTGGCTTAAATCGCTAAATAGGTGAAACGTTTCAATTTCTTTCGTAACGTTTTAATCGTTGGGCTTCAATCGCTAAATTGTGAAACGTCTGGATTAGTTCCGTAACATCTGTAAATGTTTGGCATAAATCGCTAAAAAGGTGAAATGTTTGGTTTTGTTTCACAACGTTTGTAAACGTTTGGGTTAAATTGCTAAAAAGATCAAATGTTTGGATTTTTTTCGCAACGTTTGTAACCATCTGGCTTAGATCGTTAAAAAGGTGAAATGTTTGGATTTGTTTTGCAACGTTTATAAACGTTTGGCTTCAATCGCTAAAAATGTGAAATGTTTGGATTAGTTCTGTAACATTTGTAAACGTTTGGTATAAATCGCTAAAAACGTGAAATGTTTGGTTTTGTTTCGCAACGTTTGTAAACGTTCGGGTTATATCGCTAAAAAGGTGAAACGTTTGGATTTGTTTCTTAACGTTTGAAAACGTTTGGCTTCAATCGCTAAAAATGTGAAACGTTTGGATTAGTTCTGTAACATTTGTAAACGTTTGGCATAAATCGCTAAAAAGGTGAAATGTTTTTTTTTGTTTCGCAACGTTTGTAAACGTTCGGGTTAAATCACTAAAAAGGTGAAACATTTGGATTTGTCTTGTAACGTTTGTAAATGTTTGACTTAAATCGTTAAAAAGGTGAAACCTTGGGATTTGTTTCGTACCGTTTGTAAACGTTTGGCTTTAATTGCTAAAAAGGTGAAGCGCTTGGATTTGTTTCGTAACGTTTGTAAACAATTAAACAGGCAAAAAGGAGAAATGCTTGGATTTTTTTCGTAACGTTTGTAAACTTTTGGCTTCAATTGCTAAAAAGGTGAAACGTTTGGATTTGTTTTGTAACGTTTGTAAACGTTTGGCTTCAATCGCAAATAATGTGAAACGTTTGGATTAGTTCTGTAACGTTTGTAAGCGTTTTGTATAAATCGCTAAAAAGGTGAAATGTTTGGTTTTGTTTCGCAACGTTTGTAAACGTTCGGGTTAAATCGCTAAAAAGGTGAAACATTTGGATTTGTTTCGTAACGTTTGAAAACGTTTGGCTTCAATCGCTAAAAATGTGAAACATTTTGATTAGTTCTGCAACGTTTGTAAACGTTTGGCATAAATCGCTAAAAAGGTGAAATGTTTTGTTTTGTTTCGCAATGTTTGTAAGAGTTCGGGTTAAATCGCTAAAAAGGTGAAACATTTGGATTTGTATGGCAACGTTTGTAAACGTTTGACTTAAATCGTTAAAAAGGTGAAACGTTGGGATTTGTTTCGTAACGTTTGTAAACTTTTGGCTTCAATTGCTAAAAAGGTGAAACGCTTGGATTTGTTTCCTAACGTTTGGCTTAAATCGCTAAAAAGGTGAAATGTTTGGATTTGTTTTGTAACGTTTGTAAACGTTTGGCTTAACTCGCCAAAAAGGTGATACGTTTGGATTTGTTTCGTAACGTTTGTAAACGTTTGGCTTATATTTGTAAAAAGGGAAAACGTTTGGATTTGTTTCGTAACGTTTGTAAACGTTCGGCTTAAATTGCTAAAAAGGTGAAACATTTGGATTTGTTTTTTAGCGTTTGTAAACTTTTGGCTTAAATTGCTAAAAAGGTGAAATGTTTTTTTTTGTTTCGCAACGTTTGTAAACGTTCGGGTTAAATCGCTAAAATGGTGAAACATTTGGATTTGTATGGCAACGTTTTAAACGTTTGACTTAAATCGTTAAAAAGGTGAAACGTTTGGATTTGTTTCGTAACGTTTGTAAACGTTTGGCTTTAATTGCTAAAAAGGTGAAACGCTTGGATTTGTTTCGTAACTTTTGTAAACAATTAAATTGCCAAAAAGGAGAAATGCTTGGATTTGTTTCGTAACGGTTGTAAACGTGTGGATTAAATTACTAAAAAGGTGAAACATTTGGATTTGTTTCATAACCTTTCTAAACGTTTGGCTTAAATCACTAAAAAGGTGAAACGTTTTGATTTGTTTCGTAGCGTTTGTAAACGTTTGGCTTAAATCGCTAAAAAGGTGAAAAATTTAGATTTGTTTCGTACCGTTTGTAAACGTTTGGCTTAATCGCTAAAAATGTGAAACATTTGGATTTGCTTCGTAACGTTTGTAAACGTTTGACATAAATCGCTAAAAAGGTGAAATGTTTGGATTTGTTTCGTAACGTTTTAAATGTTTGGCTTAAATTGCTAAAAAGGTGAAACGTTTGGATTTATTTCGGTACGTTTGTAAACGTTCAGCTTAAACCACTAAAAAGGTGAAACGGTTGGATTTGTTTCGTAACGTTTGTAAACTTTGGCTTAAATTGCTAAAAAGGGGAAATGTTTGGTTTTTTTCGCGACGTTTGTAAACGTTTGGCTTAATTTGCTAAAAAGGGGAAAGATTTGGATATGTTTCGTAACGTTTGTTAAATATTTGGCTTAAATCTCCAAAAAGTTAAAACGTTTGGATTTGTGTCGTATCGTTTGTCAACGTTTGGCTTAAATCGCTAAAAAGGTGAAGCATTTGGATTTGTTTCGTAACATTTGTAAATGGTCGGCTTAAATCGCTAAAAAACTGAAACATTTGGATTTCTTTTGTAGCGTTTGTAAACGTTTGGCTTAAATCGCTAAAAAGGTGATACGTTTGGATTTGTTTCGTAACGTTTGTAAACGTTTGGCTTAAATTTGAAAAAAGGGGAAACGTTTGGATTTATTTCGTAACGTTTGTAAACGTTTGGCTTAAAGTTTTAAAAAGGTGAAATGCTTGAATTTGTTTCGTAAGGTTTGTAAACGTTTGGCTTAAATTGCTAAAAAGTTGAAATGCTTGGATTTGTTTTGTAACTTTTGTAAATGTTTGGCTTAAATTGCTAAAAAGGTTAAACGCTTGGATTTGTTTCTTATCTTTTCTAAACGTTTGGCTTAAATTGCTAAAAAGGTGAAACGTTTGGATTTCTTTCGTAACGTTTCTAAACGTTTGTCTTCAATCGTTAAAAATGTGAAACGTTTGGATTAGTATCGTAAAGTTTGTAATCGTTTGGCATAAATCGCTAAAAAGGTGAAATGTTTGGATTTGTTTCGTAATGTTTTAAACGTTTGGTTAAATCGCTAAAATGGGGAAACATTTGGTTTTGTTTCGTAACTTTTGTAAATGTTTGGCATAAATTGCTAAAAAGGTCAAATGTTTGGTTTTGTTTCGTAACGTTTGTAAACGTTCGGCTTAAATCGCTAAAAAGGTGAAACGGTTAGATTTATTTCGTAAGGCGAAACATTTGCATTTGTTTTGTAATGTTGGTAAACGTTTAGCTTATATCACTAAAAAGCTGAAACGTTCGGATTTGTTTCGTAATGTTTGTAAATGTTCGGCTTAATTTTCTAAAAAGGTGAAACACTTGGATTTGTTTCGTAACGTTTTAAAATGTTTGGCTTGAATTGCTATAAAGGTGAAACGCTTGGATTTCTTTCGTATCTTTTGCAAACATTCGTCTTAAATCGCTAGAAAGGCGAAACGTTTGGATTTGTTTTGTAACATTTGTAAATATTTGGCTAAAATCGCTAAAAAGGTGAAACGCTTGGATTTGTTTCGTAACGCTGGTAAACTTTGTCTTAAATTGCTAAAAGGGGGCAATGTTTGGTTTTGTTTCGCAACATTTATAAACGTTCAGCTTAATTCGCTAAAAAGGGGAAACGTTTGGATTTGTTTCGTAACGTTTGTAAACGTTTGGCTTAAATTTCTAAATAGGAGAAACATTTGGATTTGTTTTGTAATGTTTGTAAACGTTTGTCTTATATCGCTAAAAAGTTGAAACGTTTGGATTTGTTTCGTAATGTTTGTAAACGTTCGGCTTAATTCATTAAAAAGGTGAAACACTTGGATTTGTTTCGTAACGTTTTAAAACGTTTGGCTTCAATTGCTATAAAGGTGAAACGCTTGGATTTCTTTCGTATCGTTTGCAAACATTCGTCTTAAATCGTTAGAAAGGCGAAACGTTTGGATTTGTTTTTTAATGTTTGTAAACGTTCGGCTTAAATCGCTAAAAAGGTGAAACGCTTGGATTTGTTTCGTAGCGTTGGTAAACTTTGTCTTAAATTGCTAAAAGGGGGTAATGTTTGGTTTTGTTTCGCAACATTTGTAAACGTTCAACTTAATTCGGTAAAAAGGGGAAACGTTTGGATTTGTTTCGTAACGTTTGTAAACGTTTTGCTTAAATCGCTAAAAAGGTTAAATGTTTGGATTTGTTTTGTAACGTTTGTAAACGTTTGGCTTAAATTGCTAAAAAGGTGATACGTTTGGATTTGTTTCGTAACGTTTGTCAACGTTTCGCTTAAATTATTAAAAAGGTGAAACGTTTGGATTTGTTTCGTAACGTTTGTAAACGTTTGGCTTAAATTGCTAAAAAGGTGAAACGCTTGGATTTGTTTCGTAACGTTTGTAAACGTTTGTTTTAAATTGCTAAAACGTTGATATGCTTGGATTTGTTTTGTAACATTTGTAAACGTTCGGCTTAAATTGCTAAAAAGGTGAAACATTTGGATTTGTTTTTTAGCGTTTGTAAACTTTTGGCTTAAATTGCTAAAAAGTTGAAACGTTTGGATTTGTTTCGTAATGTTTGTGAACGCTTGGCTTAAATCGCTAAAAAGGTGAAACGTATCAATTTCTTTCGTAACGTTTGTAATCGTTTGGCTTCAATCGCTAAAATGTGAAACGTCTGGATTAGTTCCGTAACATTTGTAAATGTTTGGCATAAATCGCTAAAAAGGTGAAATGTTTGGTTTTGTTTCACAACGTTTGTAAAGGTTCGGGTTAAATTGCTAAAAAGGACAAATGTTTGGATTTGTTTCGCAATGTTTGTAACCGTTTGGCTTAAATCGTTAAAAAGGTGAAATGTTTGGATTTGTTTTGTAACGTTTGTAAACTTTTGGCTTCAATCGCTAAAAATGTGAAACGTTTGGATTAGTTCTGTAATGTTTGTAAACGTTTGGTATAAATCACTAAAAAGGTGAAATGTTTGGTTTTGTTTCGCAACGTTTGTACACGTTCGGGTTAAATCGCTTAAAAGGTGAAACGTTTGGATTTGTTTGGTAACGTTTGAAAATGTTTGGCTTCAATCGCTAAAAATATGAAACGTTTGGATTAGTTCTGTAACGTTTGTAAACGTTTGGCATAAATCGCTAAAAAGGTGAAATGTTTTGTTTTGTTTCGCAACGTTTGTAAACGTTCGAGATAAATCGCTAAAAATGTGAAACATTTCGATTTGTCTTTTAACGTTTGTAAACGTTTGACTTAAATTTAAAAAGGTGAAACATTGGGATTTGTTTCGTAACGTTTGTAAACGTTTGGCTTTAATTGCTATAGAGGTGAAACGCTTTGATTTGTTTCGTAACGTTTGTAAACAATTAAATTGCCAAAAAGGAGAAATACTTGGATTTGTTTCTAAACGTTTGTAAACGTTTAGATTAAATTGCTAAAAAGGGGAAACATTTGGATTTGTTTCATAACCTTTCTAAACGTTTGGCTTAAATCACTAAAAAGGGGAAACGTTTAGATTTGTTTCGTAACGTTTGTAAACGTTTGGTTTAATCGCTAAAAAGGTGAAACATTTGGATTTGCTTCGTAACGTTTGTATACGTTTGGCATAAATCGCTAAAAATGTGAAATGTTTGGATTTGCTTCGTAACGTTTTAAATGTTTGGCTTAAATTGCTAAAATGGGAAACAATTTGGATTTGTTTCGTAACGATTGTAAACGTTTGGCATAAATTGCTAAAAAGGTGAAATGTTTGGTTTTGTTTTGCAATGTTTGTTAACGTTCTGGTTAAATCGATGAAAAGATGAAACGTTTGGATTTGTTTCGTAAAGTTTGTAAACGTTCGTCTTAAATCGCTAGAAAGGTGAAACACTTAGATTTGTTTCGTAACGTTTGTAAACGTTTGGCTTAAATTGCCAAAACGGTGACATGCATGGATTTGTTTCGAAACATTCGTAAACATTTGGACTAAATTGCTAAAAAGGTGAAATGTTTTGATTTGTTTTGTAACGTTAGTAAACATTTGGCTTAATTCGCTAAAAAGGTGAAATGTTTGGATTTTTTTTAGCGTTTGTAAATGTTTGGCTTATATCGCTAAAAAGGGGAAACGTTTGGATTTGTTTCGTACCGTTTGTAAATATTTGGCATAAATCGCAAAAAAGGTGAAACATTTGGATTTGTTTCATATCGTTTGTAAACGTTTGGCTTAAATTGCTAAAAAGGGGAAATGTTTGATTTTGCTTCGCAAAATTTGTAAACATTCGGCTTAAATAGCTAAAAAGGTGAAACGCTTGGATTTCTTTCGTAATGTTGGTAAACGTTAGGCTTGAATCGCTAAAAAGGTGAAACGCTTGGATTTGTTTCGTAACGTTTGTAAACGTTCGCCTTAAATCGCTAAAAAGGTGAAACGCTTGGATTTGTTTCATAACGTTTGTAACCTTTGGCTTAAATTGCTAAAAAGGTGAAATGTTTGGTTTTGTTTCGCAACGTTTGTAAACGTTCGGCTTAATTCGCCAAAAAAGGGAAATGTTTGGATTTGTTTCGTAACGTTTGTAAACGTTTGGCTTGAATTGCTATAAAGGTGAAACGCTTGGATTTCTTTCGTATCGTTTGCAAACATTCGTCTTAAATCGCTAGAAAGGCGAAACGTTTGGATTTGTTTTGTAACGTTTGTAAACGTTCGGCTTAAATCGCTTAAAAGGTGAAACACTTGGTTTTGTATCGCAACGTTGGTAAACTTTGTCTTAACTTGCTAAAAGGGGGTAATGTTTGGTTTTGTTTCGCAACATTTGTAAACGTTCAGCTTAATTCGCTAAAAAGGGGAAACGTTTGGACTTGTTTCGTAACGTTTGTAAACGTTTGGCTTAAATTTCTAAAAAGGTGAAACATTTGGATTTGTTTTGTAATGTTTGTAAACGTTTGGCTTATATCGCTAAAAAGATGAAACGTTTGGATTTGTTTCGTAATGTTTGTAAACGTTCGGCTTAATTCGCTAAAAAGGTGAAACGCTTGGATTTATTTCATAACGTTTTAAAACGTTTGGCTTGAATTTCTATAAAGGGGAAACGCTTGTATTTCTTTCGTATCATTTGCCAACATTCGTCTTAAATCGCTAGAAAGGTGAAACGTTTGGATTTGTTTTGTAACGTTTGTAAACGTTCGGCTTAAATCGCTAAAAAGGTGAAACGCTTAGATTTGTTCCGTAACGTTGGTAAACTTTGTCTTAAATTGCTAAATGGGGGTAATGTTTGGTTTTGTTTCGCAACATTTGTAAACGTTCATCTTAATTCGCTAAAAAGGGGAAACGTTTGGATTTGTTTCATAACGTTTGTAAACGTTTGTCTTAAATCGCTAAAAAGGTGAAATGTTTGGATTTGTTTTGTAACGTTTGTAAACGTTTGGCTTAAATCACTAAAAAGGTGATACGTTTGGATTTATTTCGTAACGTTTGTAAACGTTTGGCTTAAATTTGTAAAAAGGTGAAACGTTTGGATTTGTTTCGTAACGTTTGTAAACGTTTGGCTTAAATTGCTAAAAAGGTGAAACGTTTGGATTTGTTTCGTAACGTTTGTAAACGTTTCTCTTAAATTGCTAAAACGTTGAAATACTTGGATTTGTTTTGTAACATTTGTAAACGTTCGGCTTAAATTGCTAAAAAGTTGAAACATTTGGATTTGTTTTTTAGCGTTTGTAAACTTTTGGCTTAAATTTCTAAAAAGGTGAAACGTTTCGATTTGTTTCGCAACGTTTGTGAACGTTTGGCTTAAATCGCTAAAAAGGTGAAACGTTTCGATTTCTTTCGTAACGTTTGTAATCGTTTGCCTTTAATCTCTAAAATGTGAAACATTTGGATTAGTTCTGTAACATTTGTAAATGTTTGGCATAAATCGCTAAAAAGGTGAAATGTTTGGTTTTGTTTCACAACGTTTGTAAATATTTGGGTTAAATCGCTAAAAAGGTGAAATGTTTGGTTTTGTTTCGCAACGTTTGTAAACGTTCGGGTTAAATCGCTAAAAAGGTGAAACGTTTGGATTTGTTAGGTAACGTTTGAAAACGTTTGTCTTCAATCGCTAAAAATGTGAAACGTTTGGATTAGTTCTGTAACGTTTGTAAACGTTTGGCATAAATCGCTGAAAAGGTGAAATGTTTTGTTTTGTTTCGCAACGTTTGTAAACGTTCAGGTTAAATCGCTAAAAAGGTGAAACATTTGGATTTGTATGGTAACGTTTGTAAATGTTTGACTTAAATCGGTAAAAAGGTGAAACGTTGGGATTTGTTTCGTAACGTTTGTAAACTTTTGGCTTCAATTGCTAAAAAGGTGAAACGCTTGGATTTGTTTCGTAACGTTTGTAAACAATTAAATTGTCAAAAAGGTGAAATACTTGAATTTGTTTCATAACCTTTATAAATGTTTGGCTTAAATCACTAAAAAGTTGAAACGTTTTGATTTATTTTGTAGCGTTTGTAAACGTCTGGCTTAAATCGCTAAAAACGTGAAACATCTGGATTTGTTTCGTACCATTTGTAAACGTTTGGCTTAATCGCTAAAAAGGTGAAATATTTGGATTTGTTTCGTAACATTTGGAAACGTTTGGCATAAATCGCTAAAAAGGTGAAATGTTTGGATTTGTTTCGTAACGTTTTAAATGTTTGGCTTAAATTGCTAAAATGGGGAAACATTTGGATTTGTTTTGTAACATTTGTAAACGTTTGGCATAAATTGCTAAAAAGGTGAAATGTTTGGTTTTGTTTCGCAACGTTTGTTAATTTTTCGGGTTAAATCGATGAAAAGATGAAACGTTTGGATTTGTTTCGTAAAGTTTGTAAACGTTCGTCTTAAATCGCTAAAAAGGTGAAACACTTGGATTTGTTTCGTAACGTTTGTTAAATATTTGGCTTAAATCGAAGGTAAAACATTTGGATTTGTGTCGTATCGTTTGTCAACGTTTGGCTTAAATCGCTAAAAAGGTGAAGCATTTGGATTTGTTTCGTAACAATTGTAAATGGTCGGCTTAAATTGCTAAAAAACTGAAACGTTTGGATTTCTTTTGTAGCGTTTGTAAACGTTTGGCTTAAATCGCTAAAAAGGTGATACGTTTGGATTTATTTCGTAATGTTTGTAAACGTTTGGCTTAAATTTGTAAAAAGGTGAAACGTTTGGATTTATTTCGTAACGTTTGTAAACGTTTAGCTTAAAGTGCTAAAAAGGTGAAACGCTTGAATTTGTGTCGTAAGGTTTGTAAACGTTTGGCTTCAATTGCTAAAAAATTGAAATGCTTGGATTTCTTTTGTAACGTTTGTAAACGTTTGGCTTAAATTGCTAAAAAGTGAAACATTTGGATTTGTTTCGTAACGTTTGTAATGGATTGGCTTAAATTGCTAAAAAGGTGAGACACTTGGATTTGTTTCGTAACGTTTTTAAACGTTTGGCTTAAATTGCTAAAAAGGTGAAACGCTTGGATTTGTTTCGTAACTTTTCTAAACGTTTGGCTTAAATTGCTAAAAATGTGAAACGTTTGGATTAGTTTCGTAAAGGTTGTAAAGTTTTGGCATAAATCGCTAAAAAGATGAAAAGTTTGGATTTGTTTCGTAACGTTTTAAAAGTTTGGTTAAATCGCTCAAATGGGGAAACATTTGGTTTTATTTCGTAACGTTTGTAAATGTTTGGCTTAAATTGCTAAAAATGTCAAATGTTTGGTTTTGTTTCGTAACGTTTGTAAACGTTCGGCTTAAATTGCTAAAAAGGAGAAACGGTTAGATTTATTTCGTAACGTTTATAAACGTTTGGCTTAAATTGCTAAAAAGGCGAAACATTTGGATTTGTTTTGTAATGTTTGTAATCATTTGGCTTATATCGCTAAAAAGCTGAAACGTTTTGATTTGTTTCGTAATGTTTGTAAACGTTCGGCTTAATTCGTTTTAAAATGTTTGTCTTGAATTGCTATCAAGGTGAAACGCTTGGATTTCTTTCGTATCTTTCGCAAACATTCGTGAGAAAAGCGAAACGTTTGGATTTGTTTTGTAACGTTTGTAAACGTTCGGCTTAAATCGCTAAAAAGGTGAAACGCTTGGATTTGTTTCGTATCGTTGGTAAACTTTGTCTTAAATTGCTAAAATGGGGTAATGTTTGGTTTTGTTTCGCAACATTTGTAAACGTTCAGCTTAATTCGCTAAAAAGGTGAAACGTTTGGATTTGTTTCGTAACGTTTGTAAACGTTTGGCTTAAATTGCTAAAAAGGCGAAACATTTGGATTTGTTTTGAAATGTTTGTAAACGTTTGGCTTATATCGCTAAAAAGCTGAAACGTTTGGATTTCTTTCGTAATGTTTGTAAACGTTCGGCTTAATTCGCTACAAAGGTGAAACAGTTGGATTTATTTCGTAACGTTTTAAAACCTTTGGCTTGAATTTCTATAAAGGTGAAACGCTTGTATTTCTTTCGTATCGTTTGCAAACATTCGTCTTAAATCGCTAGAAAGGCGAAACGTTTGGGTTTGTTTTGTAACGTTTGTAAACGTTCGGCTTAAATCGCTAAAAAGGTGAAACGCTTGGATTTGTTTCCTAACGTTGGTAAACTTTGTCTTAAATTGCTAAAAGGGGGTAATGTCTGGTTTTGTTTGGCAACATTTGTAAACATTCAGCTTAATTTGCTAAAAGGGGGAAACGTTTGGATTTGTTTCGTAACGTTTGAAAACGTTTGGCTGAAATTGCTAAAAAGGCGGAACATTTGGATTTGTTTTGTTATATTTGTAAACGTTTGGCTTATATCGCTAAAAAGTTGAAACGTTTGGATTTGTTTTGTAATGTTTGTAAGCGTTCGGCTTAATTCATTAAAAAGGTGAAACGCTTGGATTTGTTTCGTAACGTTTTAAAACGTTTGGCTCGATTTTCTATAAAGGTGAAACGCTTGGATTTCTTTCGTATCGTTTGGAAACATTCGTCTTAAATCACTAGAAAGGCGAAACGTTTGGATTTGTTTTTTAACGTTTGTAAACGTTCAGCTTAAATCGCTAAAAAGGTGAAACGCTTGGATTTGTTTCGCAACGTTGGTAAACTTTGTCTTAAATTGCTAAAAGGGGGTAATGTTTGGTTTTGTTTCGCAACATTTGTAAACGTTCAGCTTAATTTGCTAAAAAGGGGAAACGTTTGGATTTGTTTCGTAACGTTTGGTTTAATCGCTAAAAAGGTGAAACATTTGGATTTGCTTCGTAACGTTTATATACGTTTGGCATAAATCGCTAAAAATGTGAAATGTTTGGATTTGTTTCGTAACGTTTTAAATGTTTGGCTTAAATTGCTAAAATGGGAAACAATTTGGATTTGTGTTCGTAACGATTGTAAACGTTTGGCATAAATTGCTAAAAAGGTGAAATGTTTGGTTTTGTTTCGCAACGTTTGTTAACGTTCGGGTTAAATCGATGAAAAGATGAAACGTTTGGATTTGTTTCGTAAAGTTTGTAAACGTTTTTATTAAATCGCTAGAAAGGTGAAACACTTGGATTTGTTTCGTAACGTTTGTAAACGTTTGGCTTAAATTTCCAAAATGGTGACATGCATGGATTTGATTCGGAACATTCGTAAACATTTGGCCTAAATTGCTAAAAAAAGGTGAAATGTTTTGATTTGTTTTGTAACGTTAGTAAACATTTGGCTTAATTCGCTAAAAAGGTGAAATGTTTGGATTTTTTTTAGCGTTATTAAACGTTTGGCTTATATCGCTAAAAAGGGGAAACGTTTGGATTTGTTTCGTACCGTTTGTAAATGTTTGGCATAAATCGCAAAAAAGGTGAAACATTTGGATTTGTTTCATATCGTTTGTAAACGTTTGGCTTAAATTGCTAAAAAAGGGAAATATTTGATTTTGTTTCGCAAAGTTTGTAAATGTTCGGCTTAAATAGCTAAAAAGGTGAAACGCTTGGATTTCTTTCGTAATTTTGGTAAACGTTAGGCTTAAATCGCTAAAAAGGTGAAACGCTTGGATTTGTTTCATAACGTTTGTAACCTTTGGCTTAAATTGCTAAAAAGGTGAAATGTTTGGTTTTGTTTCGCAACGTTTGTAAACGTTCGGCTTAATTCGCTAAAAAAGGGAAATGTTTGGATTTGTTTCATAACGTTTGTAAACGTTTGGCATGAATTGCTATAAAGGTGAAACACTTGGATTTCTTTCGTATCGTTTGCAAACATTTGTCTTAAATCGCTAGAAAGGCGAAACGTTTGTATTTGTTTTGTAACATTTGTAAATGTTCGGCTTAAATCGCTTTAAAGGTGAAATACTGTGATTTGTATCGTAACGTTGGTAAACTTTGTCTTAACTTGCTAAAAGGGGGTAATGTTTGGTTTTGTTTCGCAACATTTGTAAACGTTCAGCTTAATTCGCTAAAAAGGTGAAACGTTTGGATTTGTTTCGTAACGTTTGTAAACGTTTGGCTTAAATTGCTAAAAAGGCGAAACATTTGGATTTGTTTTGAAATGTTTGTAAACGTTTGGCTTATATCGCTAAAAAGCTGAAACGTTTGGATTTCTTTCGTAATGTTTGTAAACGTTCGGCTTAATTCGCTAAAAAGGTGAAACAGTTGGATTTATTTCGTAACGTTTTAAAACCTTTGGCTTGAATTTCTATAAAGGTGAAACGCTTGTATTTCTTTCGTATTGTTTGCAAACATTCGTCTTAAATCGCTAGAAAGGCGAAACGTTTGGGTTTGTTTTGTAACGTTTGTAAACGTTCGGCTTAAATCGCTAAAAAGGTGAAACGCTTGGATTTGTTCCGTAACGTTGGTAAACTTTGTCTTAAATTGCTAAAAGGTGGTAATGTTTGGTTTTGTTTCGCAACATTTGTTAACGTTCATCTTAATTCGCTTAAAAGGGGAAACGTTTGGATTTGTTTCGTAACGTTTGTAAACATTTGGCTGAAATCGCTAAAAAGGTGAAATGTTTGGATTTGTTTTGTAACGTTTATAAACGTTTGGCTTAAATCGCTAAAAAGGTGATACATTTGGATTTGTTTCGTAACGTTTGTGAACGTTTGGCTTAAATTTGTAAAAAGGTGAAACGTTTGGATTTGTTTCGTAACGTTTGTAAACGTTTGGCTTAAATTGCTAAAAAGGTGAAACACTTGGATTTGTTTCGTAACGTTTGTAAACGTTTCTCTTAAATTGCTAAAACGTTGAAATGCTTGGATTTGTTTTGTAACATTTGTAAACGTCGGCTTAAATTTCTAAAAAGGTGAAACATTTGGATTTATTTTTTAGCGTTTGTAAACTTTTGGCTTAAATTGCTAAAAAGGTGAAACGTTTTGATTTGTTTCGTAACGTTTGTGAACGTTTGCCTTAAATCGCTAAAAAGGTGAAACGTTTCAATTTCTTTCGTAACGTTTGTAATCGTTTGGCTTCAATCTCTAAAATGTGAAACGTTTGGATTAGTTCTGTAACATTTGTAAATGTTTGGCATAAATCGCTAAAAAGGTAAAATGTTTGGCTTTGTTTCATAACGTTTGTAAATGTTCGGGTTAAATCGCTAAAAAGGTCAAATTTTTGGATTTGTTTTAAAACGCTTGTAACCGTTTGGCTTAAATCGTTAAAAAGGTGAAACGTTTGGATTTGTTTTGTAACGTTTGTAAACGTTTGGCTTCAATCGCTAAAAATGTGAAACGTTTGGATTAGTTCTGTAACGTTTGTAAACGTTTGGTATAAATGGCTAAAAAGGTGAAATGTTTGGTTTTGTTTCGCAACGTTTGTGAACGTTCGGGTTAAATCGCTCAAAAGGTGAAACGTTTGGATTTGTTTCGTAACGTTTGAAAACGATTGGCTTCAATCGCTAAAAATGTGAAACGTTTAGATTAGTTCTGTAACGTTTGTAAACGTTTGGCATAAATCGGTAAAAAGGTGAAATGTTTTGTTTTGTTTCGCAACGTTTGTAAACGTTCGGGTTAAATCGCTAAAAAGGTGAAACATTTGGATTTGTATGGTAACGTTTGTTAACGTTTGACTTAAATCAGTAAAAAGGTGAAACGTTGGGATTTGTTTCGTAACGTTTGTAAACTTTTGGCTTCAATTGCTAAAAAGGTGAAACGCTTGGATTTGTTTCGTAACGTTTGTAAACAATTAAATTGTTAAAAAGGTGAAATTCTTGAATTTGTTTCGTAACGTTTGTAAATGTTTCGCTTAAATTGCTAAAAAGGTGAAACATTTGGATTTGTTTCATAACCTTTATAAATGTTTGGCTTAAATCACTAAAAAGTTGAAACGTTCTGATTTGTTTTGTAGCGTTTGTAAACGTTTGGCTTAAATCGCTAAAAACGTGAAACATTTGGATTTGTTTCGTACCATTTGTAAACGTTTGGCTTAATCGCTAAAAAGGTGAAACATTTGGATTTGTTTCGTAACGTTTGGCATAAATCGCTAAAAAGGTGAAATGTTTGGATTTGTTTCGTAACGTTTTAAATGTTTGGCTTAAATTGCTAAAATGGGGAAACATTTGGATTTGTTTCGTAACGTTTGTAAACATTTGGCATAAATTGCTAAAAAGGTAAAATGTTTTGTTTTCTTTCGCAACGTTTGTTAATGTTCGGGTTAAATCGATGAAAAGATGAAACGTTTGGATTTGTTTCGTAAAGTTTGTAAACGTTCGTCTTAAATCGCTAAAAAGGTGAAACACTTGGATTTGTTTCGTAACGTTTGTAAAAGTTTGGCTTAAATTGCCAAAAAGGTGAAATGCATGAATTTGTTTCGGAACATTCGTAAACATTTGGCCTAAATTGCTAAAAAGGTGAAATATTTGTTTTGTAACATTAGTAAACGTTTGGCTTAATTTGCTAAAAAGGTGAAATGTTTGGATTTTTTTAGCGTTTGTAAATGTTGGGCTTATATCGCTAAAAAGGTGAAACGTTTGGATTTGTTTCGTTCCGTTTGCAAATGTTTGGCATAAATCGCAAAAAAGGTGAAACATTTGGATTTGTTTCACATCGTTTGTAAACGTTTGGCTTAAATTGCTAAAAAGGGGAAATGTTTGATTTTGTTTCGCAAAATTTCTAAACATTCGGCTTAAATCGCTAAAAAGGTGAAACGCTTGGATTTCTTTCGTAATTTTGGTAAACGTTAGGCTTAAATCGCTAAAAAGATGAAACGCTTGGATTTGTTTCGTAATGTTTGTAAACGTTCGCCTTAAATCGCTAAAAAGGTGAAACGCTTAGATTTCTTTCGTAACGTTTGTAACCTTTGGCTTAAATTGCTAAAAAGGTGAAATGTTTGGTTTTGTTTCGCAACGTTTGTAAACGTTCGGCTTAATTCGCTAAAAAGGGGAAATGTTTGGATTTGTTTTGTAACGTTTGTAAACGTTTGGCTTAAATCGCCAAAAAGGTGAAATGTTTGGATTTATTTTGTAAAGTTTATAAACGTTTGGCTTAAATCATTAAAAAGGTGAAACGTTTGGGTTTGTTTCTTAACGTTTGTAAACGTTTGTCTTAAATTGGTAAAAAGGTGAAACGTTTAACGTTTGGATTTGTTTTGTAAAGTTTGTAAATGTTTGGCTTAAATTGCTAACAAGGTGAAATATTTGGATTTTTTTTGTAACGTTTATAAACGTTTGGCTTAAATCATTAAAAAGAAGAAACGTTTGGATTTGTTTCGTAACATTTGTAAACGTTTGGCTTAAATCATTAAGGTGAAACGTTTGGATTTGTTTCATAACCTTTGTAAACCTTTGGCTTAAATCTCTAAAAAGGTGAAACGTTTTGATTTGTTTTGTAGCGTTTGTAAATGTTTGGCTTAAATCGCTAAAAAGGGGAAATGTTTGGATTTGTTTCGTAACGTTTGTAAACGTTTGGCTTAAATCGCTAAAAAGGTGAAATGTTTGGATTTGTTTTATAACGTTTATAAACGTTTGGCTTAAATTATTAAAAAGGTGAAACATTAGGATTTGTTTCGTAATGTTTGTAAACGTTTGGCTTAAATTGGTAAAAAGGGGAAACGTTTGGATTTATTTTGTAACGTTTGTAAACTTTGGCTTAAATTGCTAACAAGGTGAAACGCTTGGATTTGCTTCATAACATTTGTAAGCGTTTGGCCTAAATTGCTAAAAATGTGAAATGCTTGGATTTATTTTCTAACGTTTGTAAACATTTGGCTTAAATCGCTAAAAAGGTGAAACATTTGGATTTGCATTGTAACGTTTGTAAATATTTGGCTTAAATCGCTAAAAAGGTGAAACGTTTATATTCGTTTCGTAACGTTTGTAAACGTTTGGCTTAAATCGCTAAAAAGGTAAAACGTTTGTATTTGTTTTGTAATGTTTGTAAACGTTTGGCTTCAATCGCTTAAAAGGGGAAACGTTTGGAGTATTTTCGTAACATTTGTAAACGTTTGGCATATATAGCTAAAAAGGTGAAATGTTTGGATTTGTTTCGTAACGTTTTAAACGTTTGGCATACATCGCTAAAATGGGGAAACATTTGGATTGGTTTCGGAACGTTTGTAAACGTTTGGCTTAAATTGCTAAAAAGTGAAATGTTTGGTTTTGTTTCGTAACGTTTGTAAACGTTCGGCTTAAATCGCTAAAAAGATGAAACACTTGGATTTGTTTTGTAACGTTTGTAAATGTTTGGCTTAAATTGCTAAAAAGGTGAAACGTTTGCATTTGTTTCGTAACGTTTGTAAACGTTTGGTTTAAATTGCTAAAAAGGCGATACATTGGGATTTCTTTCGTAATGTTTGGCTTAAATTTCTAAAAAGGTGAAACGCTTGGATTAGTTTCGCAACCTTTGTAAACGTTTGGCTTAAATTTATAATAAGGCGAAACGCTTGGATTTGTTTCGTAACGTTTGTAAGCGTTTGGCTTAAATTAAATTAAAAAGTGAAATATTTGGATTTATTTCATAACCTTTGTAAATGTTTGGCTTAAATCGCTAAAAAGGTGAAACATTTGGATTTGTTTCGTAAAGTTTGTAAACGTTTGGCTTAAATCGCTAAAAAGGTGAAAGTTTGGATATGTTTCGTAAAGTTTGTAAATGTTTGGCTTAAATTGCTAAAAAGGTGAAACGCTTTGATTTATTTCGTAACATTTGTAAACGTTTGGCTTAAATTGCTAAAAAAGTGAAACCCTTGGATTTGTTTTGTAATATTTGTAAACGTTTGGCTTAAATTGCTAAAAAGATGAAACGCTTGGATTTGTTTCGTAAAATTTGTAAACTTTCGATTTAAATAGCTAAAAAGGTGAAACGCTTGGATTTGTTTTGTAACGTTTGTAAACGTTTGGCTTAAATTGCTAAAAAGCTGAAACGTTTGGATTCGTTTCGTAACGTTTGTAAACGTTTGGCTTAAATCGCTAAAAAGGTTAAACGTTTGGATTTGTTTCATACTTTTGTAAGGGTTTGGTATAAATTGCTAAAAAGGTGAGAAGCTTCGTTTTGTTTCGTTACATTTGTAATGGTTTGTCTTAAATCGCTAAAAATGTGAAACGTATGAATTTGTTTCGTAACGTTTTAAACGTAAGGTTTTGTTTCATACGTTTGTAAACGTTTGGCTTAAATCGCTAAAAACGTGAAATGTTTAGATTTGTTTCATAACGTTTGTAAACGTTTGGCTTAAATCGCTAAAAATGTTCAACGTTTGGATTTGTTTTGTCACGTTTGTAAACATTTGGCTTAAATCGCTAAAAAGGTGAAACGTTTGCATTTGTTTCGTAACGTTTGTAAATGTTTGGTTTAAATTGCTAAAAAGGCGATACACTGGGATTTCTTTCGTAATGTTTGGCTTAAATTTCTAAAAAGGTGAAACGCTTGGATTAGTTTCGCAACCTTTGTAAACGTTTGGCTTAAATTTATAATAAGGCGAAACGCTTGGATTTGTTTCGTAATATATGTAAGCGTTTGGCTTAAATTAAATAAAAAAGTGAAATATTTGGATTTATTTCATAACCTTTGTAAATGTTTGGCTTAAATCGCTAAAAAGGTGAAACATTTGGATTTGTTTCGTAAAGTTTGTAAACGTTTGGCTTAAATCGCTAAAAAGGTGAAAGTTTGAATATGTTTTGTAAAGTTTGTAAATGTTTGGCTTAAATTGCTAAAAACGTGAAACGCTTTGATTTATTTCGTAACATTTGTAAACGTTTGGCTTAAATTGCTAAAAAAGTGAAACCCTTGGATTTGTTTTGTAATATTTGTAAACGTTTGGCTTATATTTCTTAAAAGGTGAAATTTTTGGATTTGTTTCGTAACGTTTGTAAACATTTGGTTTAAATTGATAAAAAGGTGAAACGTTAGGATTTGTTTTGTAATGTCTGTAAAGGTTTGGCTTAATTCACTAAAAAGGGGAAATGTTTGGATTTGTTTCGTACCGTTTGTAAATGTTTTGCATATATTGCTAAAAAAGGTGAAACTCTTGGATTTGTTTCGTAATGTTTGTAAACGCTTGGATTAAATTGCTAAAAAGTTGAAACTCTTGGATTTGTTTCGTAATGTTTGTAAAAGTTTGGCTTCAATTGCTAAAAAGGTGAAACGCTTGGATTTGTTTCGTAATGTTTATAAATGTTTGGCTTAAATTGCTAAAAAGGGGAAACTTTTGGATTTGTTTCGTAGCGTTTGTAAATGTTTGGCTTAAATTGCTAAAAAGGCGAAACATTTGGATTTGTTTCGTAACGTTTGTAAACGTTTGGCTTAAATCTCTAAAAAGGTGAAATATATGGATTTGTTTCGTAATGTTTGTAAATGTTTAGCTTATATTTCTAAAAAGGCAAAACGTTTGGATTTGTTTCGTTACGTTTTTAAACGTTTTGCCTAAATTGCTAAATAGGTGAAACGCTTGGTTTTTGTTTCGTAACATTTGTTAACGTTTGGCTTAAATTGCTAAAAATATGAAAAGTTTGGATTTGATTTGTACCGTTTGAAGTCTTCTATCGCTATAAATGCAATATGTTTGGATTTGTTTCTTAACGTTTGTAAATGTTTGGCATAATTCGCGAAAGAGGTGAAACGTTTGGATTTGTTTCATAATGTTTTAAACGTTTGGCTTAAATCGCTAAAAAGGGGAAACGTTTGGATTTGTTTCATAATGTTTTAAACGTTTGGCTTAAATCGCTAACAAGGGGAAACGTTTGGATTTGTTTCGTAACGATTGTAAACGTTTTGCTTAAATTGCTAAAAAGGTGAAACATTTGGATTTGTTTCATAACGTTTGTAAATGTTTGGTTTAAATTTCTGAAAAGGTGAAACGCTTGGTTTTTATTTCGTAACGTTTGTAAACGTTTAGCTTAAATTGCTAAAAATTTGAAAAGTTTGGATTTGATTCATAACGTTTGTAAACGTTTGGCTTCAATCGCTATAAAGGCGAAACGTTTGAATTTGTTTGGTAACGTTTGTAAATGTTTGGCATAAATCGCTAAAGAGGTGAAACGTTTGGATTTGATTCGTAACGTTTTAAACGTTTAGCTTAAATCGCTAAAAAGGTGAAACCTTTGGTTTTGTTTCGTAACGTTTGTAAACGTTTGGCTTAAATTGCTAAAAAGGTGAAAGGCTTGGATTATTTTTGTGACGTGTGTAAACGTTTGGCTTAAATTCCTAAAAATGTGAAAAACTTGGATTTGTTTCGGTGCGTTTGTAAGCGTTTGGCTTAAATTTCTTATGAGGTAAAACACTTCTATTTTTTTGTAACATTTGTAAACGTTTGGATTAAATTGCTAAAAAGGGGAAAAGTTTGGAATTGTTTCGTAACGTCTGTAAACGTTTGACTTAAATCGCTAAAAAGGGGAAACGTTTGGTTTAGTTTTGTAACGTTTACAAACGTTTGGCTTAAATTGCTAAAAAGGGGAATTGTTTGATTTTGTTTCGCAAAATTTCTAAACGTTCGGCTTAAATCGCTAAAAAGGTGAAACGCTTGGATTTCTTTCATAATTTTGGTAAACGTTAGGCTTAAATCGCTAAAAAGGTGAAACGCTTGGATTTGTTTCGTAATGTTTGTAAACGTTCGCCTTAAATCGCTAAAAAGGTGAAACGCTTAGATTTATTTCGTAACGTTTGTAACCTTTGGCTTAAATTGCTAAAAAGGTGAAATGTTTGGTTTTGTTTCGCAACGTTTGTAAACGTTCGGCTTAATTCGCTAAAAAGGGGAAATGTTTGGATTTGTTTTGTAACATTTGTAAACGTTTGGCTTAAATCGCTAAAAAGGTGAAATGTTTGGATTTGTTTTGTAAAGTTAATAAACGTTTGGCTTAAATCATTAAAAAGGTGAAACGTTTGGATTTGTTTCTTAACGTTTGTAAACGTTTGTCTTAAATTGGTAAAAAGGTGAAACGTTTAACGTTTGGATTTGTTTTGTAAAGTTTGTAAATGTTTGGCTTAAATTGCTAACAAGGTGAAATGTTTGGATTTTTTTTGTAACGTTTATAAACGTTTGGCTTAAATCATTAAAAAGGAGAAACGTTTGGATTTGTTTCGTAACATTTGTAAACGTTTGGCTTAAATCATTAAGGTGAAACGTTTGGATTTGTTTCATAACCTTTGTAAACCTTTGGCTTAAATCGCTAAAAAGGTGAAACGTTTTGATTTGTTTTGTAGCGTTTGTAAACGTTTGGCTTAAATCGCTAAAAATGGGAAATGTTTGGACTTGTTTCGTAACGTTTGTAAATGTTTGGCTTAAATCGCTAAAAAGGTGAAATGTTTGGATTTGTTTTATAACGTTTATAAACGTTTGGCTTAAATTATTAAAAAGGTGAAACGTTTGGATTTGTTTCGTAACGTTTGTAAACGTTTGGCTTAAATTGGTAAAAAGGGGAAACGTTTGGATTTATTTCGTAACGTTTGTAAACTTTGGCTTAAATTGCAATCAAGGTGAAACGCTTGGATTTGCTTCATAACATTTGTAAGCGTTTGGCCTAAATTGCTAAAAATGTGAAATGCATGGATTTATTTTCTAACGTTTGTAAACATTTGGCTTAAATCGCTAAAAAGGTGAAACATTTGGATTTGCTTTGTAACGTTTGTAAATATTTGGCTTAAATCGCTAAAAAGGTGAAACGTTTGGATTCCTTTCGTAACGTTTGTAAACGTTTGGCTTAAATCGCTAAAAAGGTGAAACGTTTGTATTTGTTTTGTAATGTTTGTAAACGTTTGGCTTCAATCGCTTAAAAGGGGAAACGTTTGGAGTATTTTCGTAACATTTGTAAACGTTTGGCATATATAGCTAAAAAGGTGAAATGTTTGGATTTGTTTCGTAACGTTTTAAACGTTTGGCATACATCGCTAAAATGAGGAAACATTTGGATTGGTTTCGTAACGTTTGTAAACGTTTGGCTTAAATTGCTAAAAAGTGAAATGTTTGGTTTTGTTTCGTAACGTTTGTAAACGTTCGGCTTAAATCGCTAATAAGATGAAACACTTGGATTTGTTTTGTAACGTTTGTAAATGTTTGGCTTAAATTGCTAAAAAGGTGAAACGTTTGCATTTGTTTCGTAACGTTTGTAAACGTTTGGTTTAAATTGCTAAAAAGGCGATACGTTGGGATTTCTTTCGTAATGTTTGGCTTAAATTTCTAAAAAGGTGAAACGCTTGGATTAGTTTCGCAACCTTTGTAAACGTTTGGCTTAAATTTATAATAAGGCGAAACGCTTGGATTTGTTTCGTAACGTTTGTAAGCGTTTGGCTTAAATTAAATTAAAAAATGAAATATTTGGATTTATTTCATAACCTTTGTAAATGTTTGGCTTAAATCGCTAAAAAGGTGAAACATTTGGATTTGTTTCGTAAAGTTTGTAAACGTTTGGCTTAAATCGCTAAAAAGGTGAAAGTTTGGATATGTTTCGTAAAGTTTGTAAATGTTTGGCTGAAATTGCTAAAAAGGTGAAACGCTTTGATTTATTTCGTAACATTTGTAAACGTTTGGCTTAAATTGCTAAAAAAGTGAAACCCTTGGATTTGTTTTGTAATATTTGTAAACGTTTGGCTTAAATTGCTAAAAAGATGAAACGCTTGGATTTGTTTCGTAAAGTTTGTAAACGTTCGATTTAAATAGCTAAAAAGGTGAAACGCTTGGATTTGTTTTGTAACGTTTGTAAACGTTTGGCTTAAATTGCTAAAAAGCTGAAACGTTTGGATTCGTTTCGTAACGTTTGTAAACGTTTGGCTTAAATCGCTAAAAAGGTTAAACGTTTGGATTTGTTTCATACGTTTGTAAGGGTTTGGTATAAATTTCTAAAAAGGTGAAAAGCTTCGTTTTGTTTCGTTACATTTGTAATGGTTTGGCTTAAATCGCTAAAAATATGAAACGTATGAATTTGTTTCGTAACGTTTTAAACGTAAGGTTTTGTTTCATACGTTTGTAAACGTTTGGCTTAAATCGCTAAAAACGTGAAATGTTTAGATTTGTTTCATAACGTTTGTAAACGTTTGGCTTAAATCACTAAAAATGTTCAACGTTTGGATTTGTTTTGTCACGTTTGTAAACGTTTGGCTTAAATCGCTAAAAAGGTGAAACGTTTGCATTTGTTTCGTAACGTTTGTAAATGTTTGGTTTAAATTGCTAAAAAGGCGATACATTGGGATTTCTTTCGTAATGTTTGGCTTAAATTTCTAAAAAGGTGAAACGCTTGGATTAATTTTGCAACCTTTGTAAACGTTTGGCTTAAATTTATAATAAGGCGAAACGCTTGGATTTGTTTCGTAATGTTTGTAAGCGTTTGGCTTAAATTAAATAAAAAAAGTGAAATATTTGGATTTATTTCATAACCTTTGTAAATGTGTGGCTTAAATCGCTAAAAAGGTGAAACATTTGGATTTTTTTCGTAAAGTTTGTAAACGTTTGGCTTAAATCGCTAAAAAGGTGAAAGTTTGAATATGTTTCGTAAAGTTTGTAAATGTTTGGCTTAAATTGCTAAAAAGGTGAAACTCTTTGATTTATTTCGTAACATTTGTAAACGTTTGGCTTAAATTGCTAAAAAAGTGAAACCCTTGGATTTGTTTTGTAATATTTGTAAACGTTTGGCTTAAATTTCTTAAAAGGTGAAATTTTTGGATTTGTTTCGTAACGTTTGTAAACATTTGGTTTAAATTGCTAAAAAGGTGAAACGTTTAGATTTGTTTTGTAATGTCTGTAAAGGTTTGGCTTAATTCACTAAAAAGGGGAAATGTTTGGATTTGTTTCGTACCGTTTGTAAATGTTTCGCATCTATTGCTAAAAAAGGTGAAACGCTTGGATTTGTTTCGTAATGTTTGTAAACGCTTGGATTAAATTGCTAAAAAGGTGAAACTCTTGGATTTGTTTCGTAATGTTTGTAAAAGTTTGGCTTCAATTGCTAAAAAGGTGAAACGCTTGGATTTGTTTCGTAATGTTTATAAATGTTTGGCTTAAATTGCTAAAAAGGGGAAACGTTTGGACTTGTTTCGTAGCGTTTGTAAATGTTTGGCTTAAATCGCTAAAAAGGCGAAACATTTGGATTTGTTTCGTAACGTTTGTAAACGTTTGGCTTAAATCTCTAAAAAGGTGAAATATATGGATTTGTTTCGTAATGTTTGTAAATGTTTAGCTTATATTTCTAAAAAGGCGAAACGTTTGGATTTGTTTCGTTACGTTTTTAAACGTTTTGCCTAAATTGCTAAATAGGTGAAACGCTTGGTTTTTGTTTCGTAACGTTTGTTAACGTTTGGCTTAAATTGCTAAAAATATGAAAAGTTTGGATTTTATTTGTACCGTTTGAAGTCTTCTATCGCTATAAATGCAATATGTTTGGATTTTTTTCGTAACATTTGTAAATGTTTGGCATAATTCGCGAAAGAGGTGAAACGTTTGGATTTGTTTCATAACGTTTTAAACGTTTGGCTTAAATCGCTAAAAAGGGGAAACGTTTGGATTTGTTTCGTAATGTTTTAAACGTTTGGCTTAAATCGCTAACAAGGGGAAACGTTTGGATTTGTTTCGTAACGATTGTAAACGTTTCGCTTAAATTGCTAAAAAGGTGAAACATTTGGATTTGTTTCGTAACGTTTGTAAATGTTTGGCTTAAATTTCTAAAAAGGTGAAACGCTTGGTTTTTGTTTCGTAACGTTTGTAAACGTTTAGCTTAAATTGCTAAAAATTTGAAAAGTTTGGATTTGATTCATAACGTTTGTAAACGTTTGGCTTCAATCGCTATAAAGGCGAAACGTTTGAATTTGTTTGGTAACGTTTGCAAATGTTTGGCATAAATCGCTAAAGAGGTAAAACGTTTGGATTTGATTCGTAACGTTTTAAACGTTTAGCTTAAATCGCTAAAAAGGTGAAACGTTTGGTTTTGTTTCGTAACGTTTGTAAACGTTTGGCTTAAATTGCTAAAAAGGTGAAAGGCTTGGATTATTTTTGTGACGTGTGTAAACGTTTGGCTTAAATTCCTAAAAATGTGAAAAACTTGGATTTGTTTCGGTGCGTTTGTAAGCGTTTGGCTTAAATTGCTTATGAGGTAAAACACTTCTATTTTTTTGTAACATTTGTAAACGTTTGGATTAAATTGCTAAAAAGGGGAAAAGTTTGGAATTGTTTCGTAACGTCTGTAAACGTTTGACTTAAATCGCTAAATAGGGGAAACGTTTGGTTTAGTTTTGTAACGTTTACAAACGTTTGGCTTAAATCGCTAAAAAGGTGGAATGTTTGGATTTGTTTGTTAGTAGTATGTGCCCTAGGGCCATTTGATCGTGTATATTTGTAGAATTAATTCCAATGGCAAAGATATATATGTTCTATTTGAACTAAGTGTCTCATCAACTAAGTGTTCATTTATTACGTATTGTCCTTATCACATTGTGATAGAATCTATTCTTAAGGTGTTAAGAATATGAGTGACAAATTCTATTGAACAAGTGATCTAAATAACCGTTCGCGATCGATGGGGTCCTGCGAATAAGGGCATTGCATTATCCCAGAAAGATCGTCACCTCTGTTTATTCTCCTGATTAGTAAAGAGTTACTAAATTATAGGAAGTAGTGAGTCTCATACTACTTGATGGGGATCAGAATAAACATGTGGACACTCAAGGTGTTGAGTGAGTCGAACAAGTGACGCTAGATGACTTATACATGGTAATTCATTAAAGTCAATTTAATGTCATCTAGTTCATAATTGTACATATGTCCTTTGACTTGCGGTGACACTATCTTGTATATAGGTGATTAGAGTTTGATACTCCTTAACTCTAGATCTTTCATGAGCTAGAGCCGCGGGATGTGTTGGCTCTAGTTAGTTGTATATGGAGATAGGGGTTTAACCTAGAAAGGATTCATCACTCTGGATGAACGGAGACAAGATTCTATGCTATCTCAAATTGTTCTTGATGGATGATAAACACCTGCGCAGGTGTATATGACTTACATAGAAAGTTGTTTCTTGTGGAAGTCATATTTATCAAGAATTAGAAATGAGAGATGAGGTCATATGATCAAGACAAACAGTGTTTGACTTAACCGTGACACTAGTCGAGATTGGAATCTTAGATGAAGGGAATTTTGAGTGTACGGTATTATGAACAATGGTTCAAAAAGAATGCATCGAAACATTCATCTCTATTTGGGGGTCGTGATATGTTGCTAGACGTCACTCTCGATCTACGAGAATTAATAATTAAATGGGATTTAATTATTTAATATAAGAAAGGCGTTTCTTATGTCTCTCGTTGCCATATAGATGTGAACCTAGTTAGTCACACACAATAGAGTGTGCAACCGATTGAGTTTACGAAAGATCGATTTCATATAGATACTAGCATATCTCGGAAATTAATCTAAGATGAAAAACAAGTACAAATTAAGGACTAATTTGTAAGAGTTATAAATTAGTAAGAACCTAATTGTACTATGTCCAAGTTAATTAGGGACTAATTTATAAGAGTTATAAATTAGTAGGAACCTAATTATATTTTAACCAAGTTTTATGATTAAAAGGTTTAAGTAATTAATTAGTGTAATTAATGATACTTAAATCATTAATCATAAGCTAATGGAATGATGATGTCATGGTGATGATGTAATGAGATAAGCCTATGTCATATGTGTGATGTCATATGATGACATCACCTATATGATGTCACCTATGTGATGTCACCACATGAAAGGTGTCATGTGGTGGCAACACCTTTGCTTGGTGTGTGACACCTAGCATGCAAGGTGTTGCATTCTTAAGGCATGCTCTAGCCTATAAATAGAGCATGTCCTTGCTCATTTCACAACACCACACAACACACATCTCACTACAAAGTTGTAGAGAGAGAAAGCACTTGAAGGAGTTCAAGTATTCATCAATCACGGGAAAAACTTGGCGACGTTTTTCATACATCCGAGCAAGGTAGTGATCACGGCGAGAGTTTGAGCTTAGGGCTGCTCGGCAAGAGGAACTCTTGCAGGATTACTTCAAGGCGAGGATTCAATCGGACGCATACTCGTGTGGACGAGCTTGAGGTCGCCGTACTTTCGGGACTACAAGAATCGTTGGAGAATCGACATAGGTATTCCTCTTATGATTCCTAGATGCGTGCTTTAATTACTAAATGATACGACGATCCATTTGTTGTTGATATGATCAACTTTAGGATCCGAATTGTTGGAATTTCGATTTTGAATTGAAATATACGATCCGGACCCGCGCCTCCCGCTGCGCCAACAGTTGTATCGGAGCAAAGGATAATGTGCATGGAGATGCAACACATGGAGATGTGTCGATTATCCGATTCTAGGGAACTCTCACTCATGATCGTGTGACGAAGTGAGGCTCTCCACCCTAGAGCGTATGAGATGCGTGCTTTGATAGGTACATATGGATGTCACCCTATGAGATAGGATAGAGTCCATATTGGTCCACAACCTCACTATTGGCTGGGAGCCAATAGTGGTATCAAAGCAAATGATAATGTGCATGGAGATGCAACACATGGAGATGTGTCGATTATCCGATTCTAGGGAACTCTCACTCATGATCGTGTGACGAAGTGAGGCTCTCCACCCTAGAGCGTATGTGATGCGTGCTTTGGTAGGTACATATGGATGTCACCCTATGAGATAGGATCGAGTCCATATTGGTCCACAACCTCACTATTGGCTGGGAGCCAACAGTGGTATCGGAGCCACCGTATCATCGAGTATTAACGCTTTACGATTGAATATATGTATAAATAATCATGGACTTAGGAATTATTATTGGGCATGTAATTTATAATTCCGAGGGCTTATTTTTTTTTAAAACGAACAATCGCTATTGTGATATTAATTACATTTGATTAAATTCTGTCTAGGAGATTGGTACTTAAGTGGTCCGCTCGTGACCCTCCAATCTATCCTGGGAATTTTTCTAATGTGATCATTTAACACAATACGTGATTCGCTTGTGCATGATGTTGTCATCAACGGAATATGCGGAAAAAGCGAAACCCGAAAAAAAAATATTTTTTTTTTCCGTAAAAAACCGAAATGCTGAGAAAGGGGTTTTACACCCGGGGAAAAATTTTCCGACTCGAAAAAAAAAAAAAAAAAAAACGTAAAATAAAAATAAATTTTTATTTCGAGGATCAGCGATCGGTTGAGGCTTTCGGAGGTTCTAGGACGAATCCTCGATACCTAAAGAAAGTAGATATTACATAGTAAATGATTAGAGAATCATTTCCGAGACATGTAATAGTTTGCTCATTCTTTTGTGGCTAAAGAATGAGAACTAGGAAGTCCATGATCATACATGTGTGATTGCATGATTCATTTTAGCTTTAATATGTATGAGATGCATGCTAAAATGTATTGTGTGTTTAGTGAGACCAGAATAACTTAAAACCCTAAGAAATCTTCCTAAAAGTTTAAAGATTAAGTTTATATTGATTAATCATTAAATTGATTTATTAATGGCTCTCCATTGGAGCAATAAACTAACACGCTTTGAGTTATCATCTTGTCGGCTATGGATACATAGGGGTGAGATGATATCGTCAAGAGATGTTGTTGAGTTTATTGTTAAGCATGAGATGTTACGGGTGTAGTCGATATAATATACGGCGAGAAAGGCAATTAGGCGTACCTGAGTCGTATGTTATTCAAATCGATACATCTTAGTTGATTCAATGGGTTAAACTTAACTAATGTGGAAACCTAAGAATAGCATTAAGTACTTGAGGGTGAAAGCATTAGGAGCCGGAAATGATTGAACCTCATATGAGATATGATGAACAAGTAATTGTTCACTTATATATCATTTTGATCCCAAGAATAGCATTAAGTACTTGAGGGAAAGATAAATGAATATAAGAATTCAATCACCCACTTGAAATCTTTTCCAACAAAGATTCACGTTTCCTATTTTGGAAGTGTAGGATTCGAAAAAGATAGTGGGAGGCCATTTTGATAAAGACCAAATCATTATGGTTAAATATACAAAATAACACGAATACTAATTAGAGATCTTTGCTATCTAAGGGATAATAAGATTAAATAGAATCCTTTTAAGTGACATTCACGATAGTAATCGGCTAGTGGTTTAAAACCATTTTTTTTTGATTGATTAAGATATTTAGATGCCTCCAAGGCTATTGCGAAAAAGAAATGCACATTGGTTAACAAAGAAAAGTGTTTTCGTTTGTTAAGATGTAGGACAGTATAAGTCATAGCCGGAAATATTTGGAATATTTAAAAGGCGGTTTGGTCAATAAAAGAAATTGTTTCTTTTGTCAAAACAAAAGACATTGAAATGGAAATTGTATTAAGTATTGTGAATACTTAAAGGGCAATGACGAGAGGAACGACAATTCCATCAAGAATGTGTCTATCTCATGTTCCAATGTCAATTGCTCATTTAAAAGCTTAGGTATTGGATACCGATGCTAATTCTCACATTTGTTTATCTTTTACGGATTTAGTAAAAGTGAGAAATAAAGGAAAAAGATGAAGTAATCTTAAATCTCGGGAATGACGCAAGCGTTGCGACAAGAGCTATAGGATCAACTTCAATTTTCTTAAATAAACATAAGTTGTACTTAAACAAGTTTTTTTGTACTTACCCAATATATATAGAAATATCATATCCGAATTTATATGACAAATTTGGTAGTTGATTTTCTATTTACAAAGGATGTTTGTAGTATTATGTTTGATAATACGGAGTTGGGTATGGATATGTACAAAATGTTCTTTATGACTTGAATAAAGATGTTTAATGCAAAAGATGTTTTGGAAATTAATACCATAAGTAATCAAACTTCTAAACAACTTTGGCATTTATAATTAGGACATATTGCAAAAGATAGACATAATAAGTTAGATAGGATGGGAATCTTGAGCAATCAAGATTTTGCATCTCTTCCGATTTGTGAGTCGTATCTTAAAGGCAACATGGCCTGATTATTCTTTGTGGGACAAAGAGGTAGAGCTAAAGCCGTTTAAGAGATCATACATAGTGATGTATATGGTACGTTTAAAGAAACGGACCAAGGTAGATACTTATACTTCATTTTCTACATCGATGATTTATCACGATATAGTTAAGTTTGTCTTATGAAGAACAAACATGAAGATTTTGAAATGTTCAAATGACTTCAAGAATCAAGTAGAAAACCAAATTGGAAAAGGTATTAATACTTTACGATGTGATCGAAAAGCGAAGAATACTTGAGTACAGAATTTGGTATGTTCCTAAAAGGAATGTGGTATTATTTTTCAACTTACTCCTTGAGAACACCATGGTTGAATGGTGCGTCTGTCAAGAAGGACGTATCGTACATTGTGGGAAATGATACGATCAAGAATGAGCTATATACTGACTTATCCATCTCGTTATAGGGTCAAGCACTTCTTACCGCAAATAAAATTCTAAATTAAATTCCAACTAAATCCGCTCCATACATACCTTATGAGATATGGTATGGAATAAAGTCTTAAGGATGTTAAGATTTGAGGGTGTTCGGAATATATCATGTAACTGATATCCGATAAATTTGGAATCAAAATCAATCATGGAAAGATTATGTTGGATATCCTAAAGACAGTTTAGGATATTGTTTCTATATTCGAACCGAACAAACAATCGTTGTTTATCGGTGGTAGTCTTTCTTAATAAAGCGTTTATTCAAGAGGGACACTAAGAAAGGAATATAGAATTAGATGAGGAGTCATCTAGTTACCAACAAAATAATGAATCAATGAAGATTGATCAAACCCACTAAAAGCCGGAGTTAGTAAAAGATGTATCTACATTAACAACTCGAAGATTAAGTAGAGTATCTCGTCCACTGGAGAGAGATGGTTTTCCCACATGATAAACAAGAGTTGTTTAGTCATGGAGTAAAAGATCAAATGTTGATCCCTCTACTTATGAGGAAACTATATGTGATATAGATTCTTCAAAATTGGTTTGAAGGAATAAAATCTGAAATGGATTCCATATAAAGAAACCAAATTTTAGGAGCTAGTCGATCCATCCAAAGGTATTATACCAATAAGGTTTAAATGGATCTTCAAGTGTAAAATTGGTACTAATGGAAAGGTGGAGACCTTTAAAGCTAAGCTTGTTGCAAAAGAGTTTTGCTAGAGGCAAGAAGTTGTATTGTGAATACACTTTATTGCGGGTAGCCATGCTTAAATTCATCAAGATTTTTCTTACCAAGGCTACACATTTAGATTTTGTGGTTAGACATATGAATGTAAGAACCACATTCCTTAATGGTTAAATTAAGGAGTATATCTATATGGAACAAGTCGAGGATTTTGAATCCGAAGAAGGTTCCAAGACGTGTAAGCTAAAATGATCCCTAGTAGATGAAAAGAAATCTTCGAGTTTCATCGTCTTGATAAATCCGTAAGAAGTTACGAATTTATTAAAAACGATGATAAACCCAATGTTTACAAGAAGGTTAGTGGGAGCAGACTCACTTTCATGATCTTGCATGTAGATAACTTATTACTAATAAATAATAATATCGGAATGTTAACTTTTGTAAAACTTTGGTTTATCTAATACGTACTCCATCAAAGACCTTGGAGAGGTAGCCTAAATTCTCAGTATTAGACTCTATAGAGATAGATCTAAGAGAATAAATGGTTTCTCCAAAAGGCTCTTCTTAGAAAAGATATTGAAATAGTTCAATATGGAAGTTCTAAGAGAGGATTTATACTAGTTAGGCATAAAATTCTTCTTTCAAAGGGAGTGTCTTCCGAAACTTCTGAAGAAAGAAAGAATCTAGCAAAGATACCATAAGCTTCGGCAATTGGTAGTCTGAGGTATGTGTTGCCACATACAAAGCTAGAAATTGTCTATGCGGTTAGTGGGACTAATCGGTTTTAATCCAATCAATGTTGAGAACATTGGATGGTTGTTAAAGGTATCTTTAAGTACTTTTATAGAACTAAAGATATGGTATTAACAAATGGAGAACGAGATTTTTAAGTAGACCGTTTTACAGATTCTGATTAATAATCAGATATGGATAATAGAGAGTCTATCTCCAGATTCATATTTATCTATAATGAAGGAGTAGTGAGCTAACAGAGTTCTAAGCAAGAGTCAACTCCATACTCCATTATAGAAGCCGAGTATATTATGACATGAGATGTCGTAATAGAAGGTGTTTGGATAAATTAGTTTATAACTGAACTAAGTACGGTTTTCTTCCATTAAGTCGAAAAGTTCCTCTTTTCTGCGACCACAATGGTGCTACTGCCCTAGCAAAAGAAACCGGGTCACACAATTTATCCGAACATAAGGAAAGGCATTATCATATTATCTAAAGAAATTGTTGGAAAGAGAAAATTGTTTCTCTAAAAGATAGCATTAGCCAATAACACGGCTAACCCACTAACAAAGCCCATGACTTGGAGTCAGTAAGGTTTACATGACTTAGAGTCATTAAGGTTTACATGACTTAGAGTCATTAATATTTACATCTTGTGAAGATGGGGCTTAGATATAGTTGTCAATGGCACTAGTGCAAGTGGGAGATTGTTAGTAGTATGTGCCCTAGGGCCATTTGATCGTGTATATTTGTAGAATTAATCCCAATGGCAAAGATATATATGTTCTATTTGAACTAAGTGTCTCATCAACTAAGTGTTCATTTATTACGTATTGTCCTTATCACATTGTGATAGAATCTATTCTTAAGGTGTTAAGAATATGAGTGACAGATTCTATTGAACAAGTGATCTAAATAACCGTTCGCGATCGATGGGGTCCTGCGAATAAGGGCATTGCATTATCCCAGAAAGATCGTCACCTCTGTTTATTCTCCTGATTAGTAAAGAGTTACTAAATTATAGGAAGTAGTGAGTCTCATACTACTTGATGGGGATCAGAATAAACATGTGGACACTCAAGGTGTTGAGTGAGTCGAACAAGTGACGCTAGATGACTTATACATGGTAATTCATTAAAGTCAATTTAATGTCATCTAGTTTATAATTGTACATATGTCCTTTGACTTGCGGTGACACTATCTTGTATATAGGTGATTAGAGTTTGATACTCCTTAACTCTAGATCTTTCATGAGCTAGAGCCGCGGGATGTGTTGGCTCTAGTTAGTTGTATATGGAGATAGGGGTTTAACCTAGAAAGGATTCATCACTCTGGATGAACGGAGACAAGATTCTATGCTATCTCAAATTGTTCTTGATGGATGATAAAAACCTGCGCAGGTGTATATGACTTACATAGAAAGTTGTTTCTTGTGAAAGTCATATTTATCAAGAATTAGAAATGAGAGATGAGGTCATATGATCAAGACAAACAGTGTTTGACTTAACCGTGACACTAGTCGAGATTGGAATCTTAGATGAAGGGAATTTTGAGTGTACGGTATTATGAACAATGGTTCAAAAAGAATGCATCGAAACATTCATCTCTATTTGGGGGTCGTGATATGTTGCTAGACGTCACTCTCGATCTACGAGAATTAATAATTAAATGGGATTTAATTATTCAATATAAGAAAGGCGTTTCTTATGTCTCTCGTTGCCATATAGATGTGAACCTAGTTAGTCACACACAATAGAGTGTGCAACCGATTGAGTTTACGAAAGATCGATTTCATATAGATACTAGCATATCTCGGAAATTAATCTAAGATGAAAAACAAGTACAACTTAAGGACTAATTTGTAAGAGTTATAAATTAGTAAGAACCTAATTGTACTATGTCCAAGTTAATTAGGGACTAATTTATAAGAGTTATAAATTAGTAGGAACCTAATTATATTTTAACCAAGTTTTATGATTAAAAGGTTTAAGTAATTAATTAGTGTAATTAATGATACTTAAATCATTAATCATAAGCTAATGGAATGATGATGTCATGGTGATGATGTAATGAGATAAGCCTATGTCATATGTGTGATGTCATATGATGACATCACCTATATGATGTCACCTATGTGATGTCACCACATGAAAGGTGTCATGTGGTGGCAACACCTTTGCTTGGTATGTGACACCTAGCATGCAAGGTGTTGCATTCTTAAGGCATGCTCTAGCCTATAAATAGAGCATGTCATTGCTCATTTCACAACACCACACAACACACATCTCACTACAAAGTTGTAGAGAGAGAAAGCACTTGAAGGAGTTCAAGTATTCATCAATCACGGGAAAAACTTGGCGACGTTTTTCATACATCCGAGCAAGGTAGTGATCGCGGCGAGAGTTTGAGCTTAGGGCTGCTCGGCAAGAGGAACTCTTGCAGGATTACTTCAAGGCGAGGATTCAATCGGACGCATACTCGTGTGGACGAGCTTGAGGTCGCCGTACTTTCGGGACTACAAGAATCGTTGGAGAATCGACATAGGTATTCCTCTTATGATTCCTAGATGCGTGCTTTAATTACTAAATGATACGACGATCCATTTGTTGTTGATATGATCAACTTTAGGATCCGAATTGTTGGAATTTCGATTTTGAATTGAAATATACGATCCGGACCCGCGCCTCCCGCTGCGCCAACATTGTTTTATACCGTTTGTAAACATTTGGCTTAAATCGCTAAAAAGGGGAAAAGTTTGGAATTGTTTCGTAACCTTTGTAAACGTTTTGACTTAAATCGCTAAAAAGGTGAAATGTTTGGATTGTTTCGTAATGTTTGTAAACGTTTGGCTTAAATTGCTAAAAAGGGGAAACGTTTGGATTTGTTTCGTACTGTTTGTAAACGTTTAGCTTAAATCGCTAAAAAGGTGAAATGTTTAGATTTCTTTCCAATCGTTTGAAAAAACGTTTGGCTTAAATCGTAAAAAAGGTGAAACATTTAGGTTTGTTTCGTAACGTTTGTAAACGTTTAGCTTCAATTGCTAAAAAGGCGAAACGTTTGGATTTGTTTCACAGCATTTGTAAACGTTTGGCTTAAATCGCTAAAAAGGGAAAACGTTTGGATTAGTTTCGTACCATTTTTAAATGTTTGCCTTAAATTGCTAAGAAGGTGAAGCGATTGGATTTGTTTCGTAACATTTGTAAACATTCGGCTTAATTTTCTAAAAAGATGAAATGCTTGGTTTTATTTCGTAACGTTTGTAAACGTTTGACTTAAATTGATCAATATGGGAAACGTTAGGATTTGTTTCGTAATGTTTGTAAACGTTTCGCTTAAATCGCTAAAAAGATGAAACGTTTGGATTTGTTTCGTAAAGTTTTAAATGTTTGGCTTAAATCGCTAAAATGGGAAACATTTGGATTTATTTCGTAACGTTTGTCAACATTTGGCTTAAATCGCTAAAAAGATGAAACGTTCGGTTTTATTTCGTAACGTTTGTAAAAGTTTTGCTTAAATTGCTAACAAGGTGAAACGCTTGGATTTGTTTTGTCACGTTCTTAAATGTTTTGCTTAAATTGCTATAAAGGTGAAAACCTTGGATTTATTTCGTAAGGTTTGGTTTTGTTTCGTAACGTTTGGATTTGTTTCGTAGCATTTGTAAACGTTTGGCTTAAATCGCTAAAAAGGTGAAACGTTAGGATTTGTTTCGTAAAGTTTGTAAATGTTTGGCTTAAATAGCTAAAAAGGCGAAACGTTTGGATTTTTTTCGTAAAGTTTGTAAACGTTTGGCTTAAATTGCTAAAAAGGTTAAACGTTTGGATTTGTTTCGTAACGTTTGGTTTTGTTTCGTAACGTTTGGATTTGTTTCGTAGCATTTGTAAACGCTTGGCTTAAATCGCTAAAAAGGTGAAACGTTAGGATTTTTTTGTAATGGTTGTAAATGTTTGGCTTAAATAGCTAAAAAGGTGAAACGTGTGGATTTGTTTCGTAAAGTTTATAAACGTTTGGCTTAAATCGCTAAAAAGGTAAAACGTTTGGATTTGTTTCGTAACGTTTGTAAACGTTTGGCTTAAATCGCTAAAAAGGTGAAACGTTTGGATTTGTTTACTAACGTTTGCAAACGTTTGGCTTAAATTGCTGAAAAGGTTAAACGTCTGGATTGGTTTCGTAATGTTTGCAAACGTTTGGCTTAAATCGCTAAAAAGGTGAAACGTTTAGATTTGTTTCGTAATGTTTGTAAATGTTTGGCTTAAATTGCTGAAAAGGTGAAATGTTTAGATTTGTTTCGTTGCGTTTGTAAACGTTTTGATTAAATCGCTTAAAAGGTAAAACGTTTGGATTTGTTTCGTACCGTTTGTAAACGTTTGGCCTAAATCGCTAAAAAGGTGAAACGTTTGGATTTGTTTAGTAACATTTGTAAATGTTTGGCTTAAATTTCTAAAAAGGTGAGACGCTTCGTTTTATTTCGTAACGTATGTAAACATTTGGCTTAAATTGATAAATATGGGAAACGTTTGGATCTCTTTCGTAGCGTTTGTAAACGTTTGGTTTCAATCGCTAAAAATGTGAAACATTTGGATTTGTTTCGTAACGTTTGTAAACATTTGGCCTAAATCACTAAAAAGGTGAAACGTTTGGATTTGTTTTGTTACATTTTAAATGTTTGGCTTATATCGCTAAAATGGGGAAACATTTGGATTTGTTTCATAACGTTTGTAAATGTTTGGCTGAAATCGCTAAGAAGGTGAAACGTTCGGTTTTGTTTCGTAACGTTTGTAAACGTTTTGCTTAAATTGCTAAAAAGGTGAATCGCATGTATTTGTATCGTAACTTTTGGCTTAAATTGCTATAAAGCTGAAACTCTTGGATTTGTTTTGTTACGTTTGTAAAAGTTTGGTTTTGTTTCGTAGCATTTGGATTTGTTTCCAAACGTTTGTAAACATTTGGCTTAAATCGCTAAAAAAGGGAAACGTTTGGATTTGTTTCGCAACGTTTCTAAATTTTTGGCCTAAATTGCTAAAACGGTGAAACGCTTGGATTTCTTTCATAACGTTTTAAACGTTTGGTTTTGTTTCATAATGTTTGTAAATGTTTGGCTTAAATCGCAAAAAAGGTGACACGTCCTGTTTTGTTTTATAATGTTTGTAAACTTTTGGCTTAAATCGCAAAAAAGGTGAAACGTTTGGATTTGTTTTGTAACGTTTGTAAACTTTTGGCTTAATTCGCTAAAAAGGTGAAATGTTTGGATTTATTTCGTATGGTTTTTAAATGTTTGGCTTAAATCATTAAAAAGGTGAAACTCTTGGATTTGTTTCATAACATTTGTAAACTTTTGGCTTAAATCGCTAAAAAGGTGAAACATTTGGATTTTTTCGTAATGTTTGTAAACGTTTGGCATAAATCGCTAAAAAGGTGAAACATTTGGATTTGTTTCGTAATATCTATAAACGTTTGGCATAAATCGCTAAAAAGGGGAAACGTTTTGATTTGTTTCGTAAAGTTTGTAAATGTTTGGCTTAAATCGCTAAAATTGTGAAACATTTGGATTTGTTTCATAACGTTTGTAAACATTTGGTTGAAATGGCTAAAAACGTGAAACATTTGGATTTGTTTCGCAACGTTTATAAATTTTTGGCTTAAATTTCTAAGAAGGGGAAACGCTTGGATTTGTTTCGTAACGTTTTAAACGTTTGGATTTGTTTCGTAATGTTTGTAAATGCTTGGCTGAAATTGCAAAAAAGGTGACACGCCATGTTTTGTTTTGTAACGTTTGTAAACGTTTGGCTTAAATCGCTAAAAGGGTGAAACATTTGGATTTGTTTCGTAATATTTGTGAACGTTTGGCTTAATTCGCAAAAGAAGTGAAACGTTTGGATTTGTTTCGTAACGTTTTTAAACTTTTGGCGTAAATCACTAAAAAGGGGAAACATTTGGATTTTTTCGTAATGTTTGTAAACATTTGGATTAAATCGCTAAAAAGGTGAAACGTTTGGATATGTTTCGTAACGTCTGTAAATGTTTGGCTAAAAATGGAAATATTTGGTTTTGTTCCGTAACGTTTGTAAACGTTTGGCTTAACTTGCTAAAAAGGTGAAACGTTTGGATTTGTTTCGTAACATTTGTAAACATTTGTTTTAAATCGCTAAAAAGGTGAAACGTTTGGATTTGTTTTGTAACGGTTTAAACATTTGTATTAGTTTCGTAACGTTTATAAATGTTTGGCTTAAATCGCTAAAAAGGTGAAACATTTGGATTTTTTTCGTAATTTTTATAACGTTTGGCTATAATCTCTAAAAAGGTGGAACGTTTGGCCTATATCGCTAAAAAGTTGAAACGTTTGGATTTGTTTCGTAACGTTTGTAAACGTTTGGCTTAAATCGCTAAAGATGTGAAACTTTTGGATTTAAATTGCTATAGAGGTGAAACGTTTGGATTTGTTGCGTAACGTTTGTAAACGTTTGGCTTATATCGCTAAAAAGGTGAAACGTTTGAATTTGTTTAGTAACGTTTGTAAATGTTTAGCTTAGATCGCTAAAAAGGTGAAACATTTGGTTTTATTTCGTAACGTTTGTAAATGTTTGGTTTAAATTGCTAAAAAGGTGAAACGCTTGGATTTGTTTCGTAGGGTTTGTCAACATATGGCTTTAATCGCTAAAAATGTGAAATGTTTGGATTTGTTTTGTAAAGTTAGTAAACATTTGGCCTAAATCCCTAAAAAAGTTGAAACGTTTAGATTTGTTTCGTATCGTTTGTCAACGTTTGGCTTAAATCGCTAAAAAGGTGAAACGTTTGGATTTGTTTCGTAATATTTGTAAACGTTTGGGTTCAATCGCTAAAAAGATGAAACGTTTGGATTTGTTTCGTATCGTTTGTAAATGTTTGGCTTAAATCGCTAAAAAGGTAAAATGTTTGGATTTGTTTCGTATAATTTGTCAACGTTTGGCTTAAATCGCTAAACGGGAAAACATTTGGATTTGTTTCGTAAAATTTGTAAATGTTTGGTTTCAATCGCTAAAAAGGTGAAACGTTTGGTTTTGTTTCGTATCGTTTGTAAATGTTTGGCTTAAATTTCTAAAAAGGTGATACGTTTGGATTTGTTTCGTAACATTTGTAAACGTTTGGCTTCAATCGCTAAAAAGATGAAACTTTTGGATTTGTTTCGTAACTTTTGTAAACGTTTGGCTTAAATCGCTAAATAGGTGAAACATTTGGATTTGTTTCATAACATTTTAAACGTTTGGCTTAAATTGCTAAAATGGGGAAACATTTTGATTTGTTTTGTAACGTTTGTAAACGTTTGACTTAAATCGCCAAAAAGGGGAAACTTTTGGATTTGCTTCGTAACACTTGTAAACGTTTGGCTTGTATTGCTAAAAGGGAGAAACACTTGGATTTGTTTCGTATCGTTTGTAAACGTTTGACTTAAATCGATAAAAAGACAAAACATTTGGATTTGTTTCGTAATATTTGCAAACATTTGGCTTCAATCGCTTAAAAGGGGAAACATTTGGATTTGTTTCGTAACGTTTGTAAACGTTTGGCTTACATCGCTTAAATGGGAAAACGTTTGGATTTGTTTCGTAACGTTTGTAAACGTTTGGCTCAAATCGCTAAAAAGGTGAAACGTTTAGATTTGTTTCGTTACATTTGTAAAGGTTTGGCTTCAATCGCTTAAAAGATGAAACGTTTGGATTTGTTTCGTATCGTTTGTAAATGTTTTGCTTAAATCACTAAAAAGGTGAAATGTTTGGATTTGTTTCGTATCGTTTGTCAACGAATGGCTTAAATCGCTAAAAAGGTTAAACGTTTGGATTTGTTTCGTAACATTTGTAAATGTTTGGTCTAATCTTTTAACTTTTAGGAAGGTTTCTTAGGGTTTTTAGTTATTCCGGTCTCACTAAGCACACAACACATTTTAGCATGCATCTCATACATATTAAAGCTAAAATGAATCATGCAATCACACATGTATGATCATGGACTTCCTAGGTCTCATTCCTTAGCCACAAAAGAAGGAGCAAAGTATTACTTGTTGCGCATGTTTTGTTGATGACAACATAATACACAAGCGAGTCACGTATTGTGTTAAATAATCACATTAGAAAACTTCCCAGGATAGATTGGAGGGTCACGAGCGGACCTATTAAGTACCAATCTCCTAGACAGAATTTAATCAAATGTAATTAATGTCACAATAGCGTTTGCTCGTTTTTGCAAACAAGACCTAAGCCCTCAGAATTATAAATTTCATGCCAATTAATAATTCCTAAGTCCATGATTATTAATACATGCATTCAATCGTAAAGCTTTAATACATGATGATACGGTGGCTCCGATACCACTGCTGGCTCCCAGTCAATAGTGACGTTGTGGACCAATATGGACTCGATCCTATCTCATAGGGTGACATCCATATGTACCTACCGAAGCACGCCTCACTTCGTCACACAATCATGAGTTAGAGCTCCCTAGAATTGGATAATCGACACATCTCCATGTGTTACATCTCCGTGCACATTATCCTTTGCTCTGATACCACTGTTGGCGTAGCGGGACACGAGGGTCTCGATCGTATATTTTAGTTCAAAATTTGAATTCCAACAATCCGGATCCAGAAATTGATCATATCAATAACAAATGGATCGTCGTATCATCTAATAATTTAAGCACGCATCTAGAAATCGTAAGAAGAATACCTATGTCGATTCTCCAACGATTCTTGTAGTCCCGATAGTACGACGACCTTAAGCTCGTCCACATGAGTATGCGTCCAATTGAATCCTCGTCTTGAAGTAATCCGCAAGAGTTCCTCTTGCCGAGCAACCCTAAGCTCAAACTGTCGCCGCGATTACGTCTTTGCTCGGATGGATGAAAAACTTTTGCCAAGCTTTTCTATGCTTGATTATTACTTGAACTCTTTCAAATATGCTCTTTTAAGTGTCGTAGTTTAGAATGAGCAAAGACAACCTCTATTTATAGGCAAGAGTTTGTCGGAAACTCTAACACCTCACATACTAGGTGTCACACACCAAGAAAAGGTGTACCACCATTCGACACCTCGCATGCTAGGTGTCACACACCAAGCATAGGTGTTGCCACGATCTGACACTTCACATGCTAGGTGTCACACACAAAGCATAGGTGTTGCAACCATCTGACACATCACATGTTAGGTGTCACACATCAAGCATAGGTGTTGCCACCTTCTAACACGTCGGATGCTAGGTGTCACACACAGAGACATACATGACATCATCACATGACATCATCGCATGACATCACATTGACATCATCGTGACATCATCACATGACATATCGTGGCGTCATCACATGACATCATCGTGACGTCATCACATGACATCATCGTGACGTCATCACATTAACTTGGATAAAATACAATTAGTTGCCTACTGATTTATAAGTCTTACAAATTAGTCCCTAATTTATACTTGTTTTTCATCTTAGATTAATTTCCGAGATATGCTAATATCTATATGAAATAGATCTCTCGTAAACTCAATCGGTTGCACACCCTATTGTGTGTGACTAACTAGGTTCACATCTATATGGCAACGAGAGACATAAGAAACGCCTTTCTTATATTTAATAATTAAATCCCATTAGTATTAATTCTCGTAGATCGAGAGTGACGTCTAGCAACATATCACGATCCCCAAATAGATATGAATGTTTCGATGCATTCTTTATGAGCCAATGTTCATAATTACCGTACACTCAAATTTCCCTTCATCTAAGATTCTGATCTCAACTAGTGTCACGGTTAAGTCAAACACTGTTTGTCTTGATCATATGACTTCATCTCAGTTATTATTCTTGATAAATATGACTTCTATAGGAACGACTTTCTAAGTAAGCTATAAACACCTATGCAGGTTTTGTTATCCATCAAGAACAATTTGAGATAGCATAAAATCTTTTCTCCGGTCATCCGGAGTGATAAATCCTCTCTTGGTTAAACCCTTATCTCCATATACAACTAACTAGAGCCAACACATCCCGCGACCCTAGCTCATGAAAGATCTAGGGATAAGGAGTATCAAACTGTAATCACCTATATACAAGATAGTGTCACCGCAAGTCAAAGGACATATGTACAATTATGAACTAGATGACATTAAATTGACTTTGATGAAATACCATGTATAATTCATCTAGCGTCACTTGTTCAACCCACTCAACATCTTGAGTGTCCACATGTTTATCCTGATTCCCATTAAGTAGTATGAGACTCACTACTTCCAATAATTAGTAAATCCTTACTAGTCAGGAGAATAAACAAAGGTGACAATCTTTCTCGGATAATACGATGCCCTTATTCGTAGGACCCCATCGATCCCGAACTGTTATTTAGATCACTTGTATAATAGAATCTGTCTCTCATATTCTTAACACCATAAGAATAGATTCTATCACAAAGTGATAAGGACAATATATAATAAATGAACACTTAGTTCAATTAGAACATATATATCTTTGCCATTGGGATTAATTCTACAAATATACATGATCAAATGGCCCTAGGGCACATACTACTAACAATCTCCCACTTGCACTAGTGCCATTGACAATTATATTTAAGCCCCATCTTCTCAAGATGAAATCTTAATGACTCTAAGTCATGTGAATTTTAATGACTCGAAGTCATGGGCTTTGTTAGTGGGTCAGCCGTGTTATTGGCTGATGCTATCTTTTAGAGAAACAGTTTTCTCTTTCCAACACTTTCTTTAGATAATATGATAAAACCTTTTCTTATGTTCGGAAACGTTGTGAGACCCGGTTTCTTTTTCTAGGGAAGTAACACCATTGTGGTCGCATAAAAGAGGAACTGCCGACTTAATGGAAGAAAACCGTACTTAGTTCTATTACGAACTAATTTATCCAAACATCTTCTATTTCGACATCTCATGTCATAATATACTCGGCTTATATAATGGAATCTGGAGTTAATTCTTTCTTAGAACACTTCTAGCTCACTACTCCTTCATTATAGATAAATATGAATCTGTAGATAGACTCTCTATCATCCATAACTGATTATTAATAAGAATATGTAAAACGGTCTACTTAAAGATCTCCTTCACCATTAGTTAATACTATATCTTTAGTTCTTCGCAAGTACTTAAAGATATTCTTAATAACCATCCAATGTTCCTGTAAGCAAATTTTACTCGCTAACTTGTAGTAACTCGACAAGTCGAGTGTCGATCCCACGGAGACAAGAGGTTTAAAGTGAACGAACGCGGATTTTGATTTTCAATTCGGAAAGAAAACAAGCAATTGGATTTAGATTAATAACTACGGAATTTAAAACTAATAAAATTAACAATTGACAAGCAATTAAAAACTAAAGCAATCAAATATTAAGCGGGGTATAACAAATAAGTAAAAGGCGCTTAGAGGTTGCTAATTGGGTTTGAAAACGTTCCTAGGTAACCGAGGTTGATTGAGAAATTAGTTCGGGTCAAGTCTTTCTAAAATGCCTAATCCGCTCTCTCGAGTTCGCAATTAGAGCTAATTGTAATTAAATTAATACACCGAAATCTAACTCGCTCTCGCGTAATTAGATTTTGATTAAACTAATTGAATCCAATCACGAAGCTAACCTATAACCGATTAAGCCCTAAACCGCTCTCGCGTGATTAAGTCGTAATTAAGTGATTTGCTAATTCCGGGAAATTAAACGACTCTCGCCTAATCAATTAACCTTTAAACCTACGATTAGGAGATCAATCTATCCTAGACATTAAGCATACAAATCACTACAAACCTTGAACCCAAACAAACCCTAGTCAACTAATCACAATAAAACTTCATTAACAACCCCTAAACAAGGGGTTTAGCTACTAAACACAAACATGCTAACAATAACTAATAAACAAGAAATAAGAATAAACATAGTGTAGAGACTAATTACCTTGTAATAATTGAAGACCCAAAGCATAAAAGAGATAATGAAGAACAATAATAAAAGAACTAATAATCTTCTATTAATAATAATAATCTTCAATCCGTAAAAAAAGCTATAAATATAACTAAGAACAAGAGTAATTTAAAAATCTGTGAATAGTAAAAAGATGGAGGCTACAATTTCCAAATAGAGTGCATAACCCTAAAAAGGAAATAAAGGGGTCCTTTTATAGTTCAAGGACAAAAAAGGGATGAAATTACATCCTAGTACAAGTCTAAATGAAGTCACCAATGAAAATAGACCAAGGACTTGTCCACATGTGTCATTTCAGTTTTTCATCACGTATCTTCATTAATGAGGTGTTTCTTTCGAAACAGGGGGTGTTTCTTTCGAAATAGGCTTAAGTCAAATGCTCTCTGATCTGCCCAGACATGGTTTCGATCGAAACCAACTTGTTTCTTTCGAAACAAGTGTTTCTGAGGGTGTTTCTATCGAAACATCTTATGTCTCGTTCGAGACTCCAAATCTGCTATCACTGACTTCAAAAGTCCATAACTCCTTATAGAAAAATCCATATGAGATGAATCTTGAACTCATGGAAAGCTTGGGATGTCTACGTCAACTCATATGAAGATCATGATTTCATTAGGAGCTTCTAACTGTTCCAAATTCATTAATTAGTGCAGAGAGGTCATATTGTCAAGTATGCAAATGTGCTTTCAGCGTCTCTTTACTTCGGAAACCTTCGAAATGCTCCAATTAAACCCGAAACTCATCGATTCCATGCATTTAACCTGAAATACTCAAAAACAACAATGAGACCCAAGATAGCTCAATTATAACAATAAAAGAATATTAAAAATACCAAAACCGACATAGAAAATAGGAGCATTTCTACTCCTATTAAACTCCTAACATGGATTGGATTGAAACCGATAAGTCCCAATAACCGTATAGACAATTTCTAGCTTTGTATGTGACAACACATACACCAGATTACTAATTTCCAAAGCCTATGGTATCTTTTCTAGATTGTTTCCTTCTTCAAAAGTCTCGGAAGACATTCCCTTTAAAAGAAGAATTTCATGCTTAACTAGTATCAATCCTCTCTTAGAAATTCCATATTGAACTACTTCAATATCTTTTCTAAGAAGAGCCTTTAGGAGAAACCACTTTTTCTCTTAGATATATCTCTATAGATACCAATACTGAGAATATAAGCTACTTCTCCGAGGACTTTGATGGAGTGCGTATAAGATAAACCAAAGTTTTACAGGAGTTAACATTCCGATATTATTATGTATTAGTAATATGTTTTCTACATACAAGATCAAGAAAGTGAGTCTTCTTCCACTAACCTTCTTGTAAACATTAGGTTTATCATCGTTTTCAATAAATTCGTAATTTTTTAAGGCTTTATCAAGACGACGAATCTCGAAACTTTGTTTCCATCCACTAGGGATCATTTTAGCTTACACGCCTCAGAACCTTATTCGGATTCAAAATTCTCGGCTTTTTCCATATAGATATACTCCTTAATTTAACTATTAAGGAATATGGTTCTTACATCAACATGTCCAACCATATAATCTACATATGTAGCTATGGCAAGAAGAATCTGGATGGACTTAAGCATGGCTACCAGCGAGAAAGTGTATTCACAATACAACTTCTTGCCTCTAGCAAAAATATTTTGCAACAAGCCTAGCTTTAAAAGTTCTCCACCTTCCCATTATTACCAATTTTACACATGAAGATCCATTTAATCCTTATCGGTATAATACCTTCGGATGGATCGACTAGCTCCCAAAATTTGGTTACTATAAGTGGAATCCATTTCAGATTTTATTGCTTCAAACCATTTTTTAAGAATCTATATCATATATAACTTCTAAATAAGTAGAGGGACCAACACTTGATCTTTTTCCCCATGACTAAAAAACTTTTGTTTATCATGCGGGAAAACCATATCTCTCTGGTGGACGAGATACTCTACTTGATTTTCGAGATGTTAATGTAGATACATATTTTACTAACTCTAGCTCTTAGTGGGTTTGATCAATTTTATTGATTCATTATTTTATTGGTAACTAGATGACTCCTCATCTAATTCTATATTCCTTTCTTAGTCTCCCTCTTGAATAAACGCTTTATCAAGAAAGACTACCACCGATAAACAACGATTGTTTGTTAGGTTAGAATATAGAAATAACATCCTAAACTGCCTTTAGGATATCTAAAATAACCTTTCCATGATTGATTTTGATTCCAAATTTATCGGATATCAGTTTCCTGATATGTTCCGAACATCCTCAAATCTTAATATCCTTAAGACTTGATTCCATACCATATCTCATAAGGTATCTATGGAGCGAACTTAGTTGGAATTAAATTTAGAATTTTATTTGCAGTAAGAAGTGCATGACCCGATAACGAGATGGATAAATCAGTATATAGCTCATTATTGATCGTATCATGTCCTACATTGTACGATACATCCTTCTTGACAGACAGACCATTCAACCATGGTTTTTTCAAGGAGTAAGTTGAAAAATAATAGCACATTCCTTTTAGGAACGTACTAAATTCTTCACTCAAGTATTCTTCCCTTTTCGATCACATCGTAAAGTTTTAATACTTTTTCCAATTTGGTTTTCTACTTCATTCTTGAAGTCATTTGAACATTTCAAAATCTTCATGTTTGTTCTTCATAAGACAAACTTAACTATATCGTGATAAATCATCGATGTAGAAAATGAAGTATAAGTATCTACCTTGGTCCGTTTCTATAAACATACCATATACATCACTATGTATGATCTCTCAAACGACCTTGGCTATCACTTTGTACCACAAAGAATGATCAGGTCATTTTGCCTTTAAGATATGACTCATAAGTTGGAAGCGAAGCAAAATCTTGATTGCTCAAGATTCCCATCCTATCTAACTTGTTATGTCTATCTTTTGCAATATGCCCTAATCATAAGTACCAAAGTTGTTTAAAAGTTTGATAACTTATGGTATTAATTTCCAAAACATCTTTTGCATTAAACATCTTTAATCAAATAATAAAGACAACTTATGTTTATTTAAGATCTTGTTTAAGTACAACTTATGTTTATAAAGACAACTTATGTCTATATATATTGGGTAAGCACAAAAATCTTGTTTAAGTACAACTTATGTTTATTTAAGAAAATTGAAGTTGATCTTATAGCTCTTGTCACAACGCTTGCGTCATTCCCGAGATTTAAGATTACTTCGTCTCTTTCCTTTCTTTCTCACTTTTACTAAATCCGTAAAAAGAATTAGCATCGGTATTTAATACCCAAGCTTTTAAATGAACAATTGACATTGGAACATGAGATAGACACATTCTTGATGGAATTGTCGTTCCTCTCTTCATTTCCCTTTAAGTATTCAAAATACTTAATGCAAATTCCATTTCTATGTCTTTTTGTTTGATAAAAGAAACACTTTCTTTTATTGACTGAACCGCCTTTCAAATATTCCAAATATTTCCGGAAATGACTTATACTATCCTACATCTTAACAAATGAAAACATTTTTCATTGTCAACCGATGTGCATTTGTTTTTCGCAATAGCCTTGGAGGCATCTAAATATCTTAATCAAACAAAAATGATTTAAACCACTAGCCGATTACTATCTTGAATGTCACTTTAAAGGATTCTTATTTAATCTCATTATCCTTTAGATAGCAAAGATCTCTAATTAGTATTCATGTTATTTTGTATATTTAAACCATAATGATTTGGTCTTCATCAAAATGGCCTCCCGCTATCTTTTTCGAATCCTACACTTTCAAAATAGGAAACGTAAATCTCTGTTGGAAACAATTTCAAGCGGGTGATTAAATTCTCGTAGTCATTAATCTTTCCCTCATGTACGCCTAATTTCCGTTATTGGGATCGCAATGCACTACAAGTGAACAACACTTGTTCATCATATCTCATATCAGATTTAATCATTTCCGGCTCCTAATGTATTCACCCTCAGATACCCATTGTCGTTATTGGGTTTCCCATTAGTTAAGTTTAACCCATTGAATAAACTAAGATGTATCCATTTGAATAATACACAACTCAGGTACGCCTAATTGCCGTTGATAAATCAATTTAATGATTAATTAATATAAACTTAATCTTTTAACTTTTAGGAAGATTTCTTAGGGTTTTAAGTTATTCTGGTCTCACTAAGCACACAACACATTTTAGCATGCATCTCATACATATTAAAGCTAAAATGAATCATGCAATCACACATGTATGATCATGGACTTCCTAAGTCTCATTCTTTAGCCATAAAAGAATGAGAAAAGTATTACTTGTTCTGCATGTTTTGTTGATGACAACATAATGCACAAGCGAGTCACGTATTGTGTTAAATAATCACATTAGAAAAATTCCCAGGATAGATTGGAGGGTCACGAGCGGACCACTTAAGTACCAATCCCTTAGATACTGATTTACTCCCGGAATGAGGAGGCGCATGCTTTCCACTTGAGGACGATACTACAGACTTTGCGTGAGCATCAGCTGTATGCTAAGTTCTCGAAGTGCGAATTCTGGTTGGAACAAGTTACTTTCTTAGGACACGTGGTGTCAAAGGATGGGATCAAGGTTGATCCGAAAAATATTGAGGCAGTTATGGATTGGCAGAGGCCGAGGTCAGTTACCGAGATAAGAAGTTTTCTGTGGTTAGCTGGCTATTATCGTCGGTTCGTGTAGGATTTCTCAAGAATATCTGCACCGTTGACTAAACTGATACAGAAGGGTGTTAATTTTGAGTGGATTGACAAGTGTGAGGCGAGCTTTGAGAAGCTCAAGGGGATTTTGACTACAGCTCCTGTGTTGGCTTTGACATCTGGCATTGAGGGGTTCACTGTGTATTGTGATGCTTCTCGTATCGGTTTGGGTTGCATTCTGATGCAACATGGTAAGGTGATTGCCTATGCTTCTCGCCAGCTGAAGAAGCATGAGGTGAGTTATCCTACTCATGATCTGGAGTTAGCAGTTGTGATTTTTGCTCTTAAGATTTGGAGGAACTATTTGTACGGTGCGACTTGCGAGATCTTTACTGATCATAAGAGTTTGAAGTACATCTTTGATCAGCGCGAGTTGAATCTGAGGCAGCGAAGATGGTTGGAGTTACTGAAAGACTACGATCGTACTATTCAGTACCATCCGGGTAAGGCTAATGTGGTAGCCGATGCGTTGAGTCGCAAGTCTTCGACAGTTTGGCCCATATTTCTGAGGTTGGGCGGAGACCCAGGATTCGTGAGTGGCATAGTTTGTTAGTTTCAGGATACGGATTTCAGGTTTAGCAGAGAGGTTGTTTGTTGGCACAGTTGCAGGTGCAACCGATTTTTATTGATAGGATCAAAGCTTCACAAGCTGAGGATCCACAATTGAAACGGATTATGGATGAGATGCATTTGGATGGGAATTCTGAGTTTGTTCTGGCGGATGGAGTTCTCAGGTACGGTTCTCGACTGTGTGTTCCGGATTCAGATGGTTTGAGAGACCAGATTCTGGACAAAGCGCACAAGTCAGCTTACAGTGTTCATCAAGGTTCTACCAAGATGTATCATGATCTCAAGGGTACGTACTGGTGGAGCGGAATGAAAAAGGATGTTGTAGAGTTTGTGTCTAAGTGTTTGACTTGCTAGCAGGTAAATTTAGAGCATCAGAGACCGTTTGGATATCTGCAACCGCTACCTATTCCAGAGTTGAAATGGGAGCGGATCGCTATGGATTTCGTGGTTGGTTTGCCACGTACCCGACAGGGGAATGATTCGATTTGGGTGATAGTTGACCGTTTGACCAAGTCAGCTCACTTCTTACTGATCAAGGTTACTTATCAGGCTTCAAAATTGGCACAGTTGTACATCGATCGGATTGTGAGTCTCCATGGTGTACCCGTGTCGATAGTTTCGGACAGAGGTTCAGTTTTCACCTCTCGGTATTGGAAGGCGTTGCAGGAATCGTTTGGTTCGAGATTGGATTTCAGTACTGCTTTTCATCCTCAGACTGACGGTCAATCTAAGAGGACTATTCAGACTTTGGAGGACATGCTCAGGATGTGTGTTCTGGATTTTCAGGGTAGCTGGGATACTCATTTACCTTTGATTGAGTTTTCCTAAAACAACAGTTACCATGCTAGTATCGAGATGGCACCTTATTAAGCTTTGTACGGGCGCAAGTGTCGAGCTCCTATCTGTTGGGAGGAGGTTGGCGAGCGTAAGCTCTCGGGAGCAGAGATTATTCAGATTACCTCAGAAAAAGTACCATTGATCAAGCGGAGATTGGAGACAGCTTTTAGTCGGCATATGAGTTATGCTGATCCAAAGAGAAAAGACATGGAGTTTCGGGTTGGAGATTTCGTGTTTCTTCGGGTTTCGCCTATGAAGGGCGTTGTGCGATTTGGTGTTAAGGAAAAATTAGCACCGAGGTATGCTGGTCCGTATGAGATCATTGAGCGTATTGGAGCAGTGGCATACAAGTTAGCGTTGCCACCAGATATGTCGTTAATTCACCCAGTGTTTCACATTTCCATGTTGCGGAAGTGTATTTCTGATCCTTCTCACGTGATAGTACCGCAGAGTGTTGAGATTGACCATGAGTTATCTTACGAGGAGCAGCCTGTAGAGATTGTTGATACGCAGGTTCGTAAGTTACAGAGCAAGGAGATTCCGATGGTCAAGGTTCTTTGGCGGAACCATTCTGTTGAGGAGTGCACTTGGGAGACCGAGTCGGATATGCGGAGTCGCTATCCTTTTCTATTTCCTTGAGGTACGAAATTTTATTGTTATTTGATTTTTATGAGTTTTACTTGTGTTTTGTGTTATTTTTGGTGCTATGTGTTTATTGTGTTAAATTTGAGGACGAATTTTTAATAAGTTGGGGAGAATGTAATAACCCGTAAAAAATTTAAGATTTAACTTGCGAGTTTCGAAAATGTTTCAATTGTTTACGTATTTGTAATTCGTTTGGGTGTTTGGTTCAGAATTATATTCGGTTCAACCAATTTGAGTCGAACCATTGGTTCAGGTCTCGTTAAAACGAGACCCTTATGTAATTGGTGTTGGTCTCGAACGAGACCCTCACTCGTTTGGCTGGTCTCGTTTGAGACCAGCCTTAGACCGTGCACCACCAAGTTTTCGAGCCCTATTTTGCCCCTGATTCCGTACTTATTTAAATAGTTTTTTAAACCATAATGTATTACCACATTTCATACAAACCCTAGCCTCTTTCCCTACTCAATTTCGTAGAGAATCCTTCCCGCAATCATCAACCGAACTTGGGTGTTAATCGGTAAGATTTTGAACTTATATTTTCGTTTTGGTTTAAAATTGACCTCTCCGTAATTTGATTCGTTCTTCATTATTATTACATATATTTCAGTTCCGTTTCATACTAGTCGAAGAAGACTCAATCCTCTACAAATCCCAACTTTCGTTTCGTCAAACGGTACGTAAACGGACCCGTAACAATGGCCGCCGTTTTACTGTTTTCTAGATTTTTTCTGTTTTAGTTCTAAATCGACCTCTTTGAATTTCAATCTGTTTCGCAGCCATTCGGAAATCAAAATCAGTTTTGTTTGCTTCTCATGATAGTAGACTCGTCCCTCTACGTTTCTATGCTTTTCATTCGCCAAACGGTACGCATATTATTCCGTTTCAATCGGCGCCGTTTCACCGTTTTGCTTTGATGTAAACTGTGAATGATAGTATATGTTTCTGCCGAATCTTACAAATCCTTCTGGGCATTAAATTGTTGTTATTTTAGGCCTAAATCTCACGTCTGAACCGAGCCAATTCATCTCTGATTTTATCGAAGTTTTATTGATTCATAGGTATGTCAAATCCCTTGAGTTACCGTGTTCTTGGTTTTGTTTATTCTTTGGTTTTCGGGTTTGTTAATGTGTTCTTGGATGATTTAGATTTGGTTTCGTTTAGCTTGATTGTTTAAGCATCATTATAGAATGTTAAGTTAAGAAGCTTAGTTTCATGAATGGAGGTTAAGTTGAATTTGGTTTTTTTAAGAGATTGGCATGGAGGTTACTGCTCATATTGGAGAAGATGGTCAAATGACAATCAGGTCATGTTAGTTGAATGGTTGACTTAGTTAGATCCTAATTGTTTTATAATTTATTTGGTACCTAAATGTTAATTTTTAAACTATTCAATTATTGATGATTAACTTAGGGATTTTAATTTCGATTTTTAAATTTACCAACTCGACAATATTATTTTTAAATCTAAAAATAATATTTGAATCCATTTAAAATTAATTTATTATTATCATTATTATTTTAAATGGAATTGGATATTTATTATCAATTTATAAATTTACAAATTCTCGGGTTACACTTTTTGGCTTAATGTGCCAATGCGATTAAATTTTAGTTTAACTTTTAAATTATTTATGTGATTTATTATAAAGGGAAAAATCGATATTTTATCTAATTATTGGTTTGTGATTTTGTCTTTGCGTGCCAATTGGCTAAATTTATGATTTAGCCATTTATTGAATTATTGATTATTTAGTGAGATATTTTGCCGGTAATCTTTAATTACTTGGGTTCAAGCTATTGAGTTTTATTTTGATATTGATAAATATTTTTATAAAATTATAATTATAAACTGTGGTTTATAATTCTGGAATATCAGTTTGGTCGGTTTAGACTTGGGTCACCGACATGTGAGATTACCTTGGTAGTTTAAAGAAACTCGGCTACCCCACTATCTGAGGAAAGGATTTTATTTATTTATTTATTATTATTTAATCAATATTTTCGGATGAATTTTAAACATGAACTCAATAGGCTTGATTTATTTATGGCATTATAATTTAATTGAGATTGTGTTTCTCTGTGATTTTATCTGGCTTATTAATTGTGATAGTCTTACGTGATGTCTGGTATTCTTAGAGTTAGGGGTTTGAGCGATTTTAACGTATGATTTATTTTTAGACTCTTCGACTACTCACGCTCCGGAGTCGAACCAGGGTTAGCTGTTTGCCGAAGTTTCACGTGGATAAGCAAGCAGTGAGTTTGTGGTGCTATTTACCGCTTTATTAAGTATCGCATCATATTTTAATATTATAAATGCTTTTGAACTGTTTTTACGGATTATGGATCTGGATTGAAACGAGCTGCTCGATAGGCTTGTATCGAGACTGTGTGCACCGGTAAGTACTCTGGGAAACGGCAGACCAATGTCTCGCTTATGCTCGTATATATATGACGAGGATTTATTCCCGTCCAGTCTGTGTTTAGCAGTTTGCTATGTCATACTTACGCTGGGATCATTTCAATATTGTTTTCCATAATCATACTGTATTAGTATAAACTGTTTTGATTTAAGTGTTTTAAACTTAATAAATGTAAATAGTATTGCAAACTCATCTCAGTATATCTGACCCCGTTGTTTTCCCAAATTTTCCAGGTTTATGATTTGAAAGCTGGTCCACTCCGATTCTTTTGATTCTTCAGTGGTTTTTATGTTATTTAACTAGTTACTGTTTTCGAACTCTTAGACCGCAGTAGAACTAGTTATTATATGTTATATTTGATATTACACTTTGGGATTATCGATTTGATCGATTATTTATTATTGTCATGTTTACTCTGGACTACATTATTGTTATATATAAGGTATGTTGTTTAGCATTTCAGATGTTTAAGCTATTTATATTAGAACTGTAATATAAATTGGTAGACCTAGGTTGGAGTCTCGGTTGCCCCCGAGTAGTTTTCTGCAGGGTTAAATGTTTAATTGTTTTCCGCAAGGCTTGCTATGGGTTTTGGTACGACCATACCCATACCCTAGCGTCGGTCACGATTCATGAAATTGGGTCGTGACAAAGTTGGTATCAGAGCTTTAGTTTCGAACTAAGGCCATATTTTTGCATGTTATGTGTTTATCGATTCAAGGCATGTTAAGTATTATTATTGTGTCATAGGATCTACTGCGGAATTAGGATTCAAGTCTTTTCTTTTGAAACGTCATCATTTGTTTTCAAAACTTTCTACCTTCACCTTTAGGGATGTTTGAGGCGGTCTTATGTGTTACTGATGTTTTACTTTGTGAAGTTTATGCTTACTTTGTAATGTTATTGTTATTACTTTGGTTAAATTGTTAATTTTTGAGCTATTTAAATTTACTCTGGGTGTTGCCATGTGAGCATTGTTGAGATTTATTTGTTTCATTCTTAGGAATGAATACTCGTAGGCATGCTGCAGCTCAGGCTGAGGCTGAAGTTGATGACGCTATGTCAATGGAGGTTGATCAGCATGAGCCGGAGGTTCAAGCTGGTAGAGGACGTGCAGGCAGAGTTCAAGCTGGCAGAGGTCGAGCTGGCAGAGGACGGGGTGGCAGAGGTCAGGCTGCTGAAGGCAGAGGTAGGGGACGTGGTGGTGCAGGCGTTCAGGCACCAGGTGTACCACAAGCTCCTATTGATCCATTTGATTTCACTACATTTCTGACTGGGATCACTGCACTCCGAAATAATCAAGTGCAACTGCAGGCAGGACAAATCTCCATGCAGAACCAGTATGCTATGCTGGGACAGATTGTACAGCAGCACGTACCACAGGCTGGTGGTGTTGCGGTTGGTGGTGCTGGAACCACTGACAAAGATTTGGTGTTGGCTTATGCAAGGCTAAAGTCGACTGAGTTTTCGGGCGACGGCGATGCCCTAGACTTGCTGGAGGAAGTTGAGCGGAATGCTCAGAGATTGCAGGCTACTGAGAGGCAGACTGTTATGTTAGTGGAAATGTCCTTGAAGGGTCCTGCAAGTGATTCGTTTCGCAGTGCCATTCGTGCTGAAATGGATACTATTACTTGGGCGGATTGTGTGACTCGATTCAAGCATTTTTACTTACCTTTTTCAGTGACAGACGGTCACAAAGACAAATTGCTGGTTTTGAAGAGAGGAGATAGGTCGGTAAACGAGTACACTACTGGGTTTGTGAGGCTAAGTCGTTTTACCCCAGATATGCAGACTGAGCAGCAGGGTGAACGATAGGTATGTGAAGGGTTTATGCGCTGATTTTATCAGTCTTCTGACTGAGACGCACAAGGAATTTCCGATTGTAGTGGACAGTGCCCGTCAAATGGAGACAAATTTACTACACTTTAGGAAAATGACCGAGAAAAAGAAAGCGAGCGGTGTTGTTCAGAGTAGTGGGCAACAGAGTGGTAGCAGCAGCTATCAGTTCAAGCCTTCCTAGTACAAGATTCAGAAAGGGGGTGTTCGAAAAGGGTATCAACCGTATTCTCACAGTTCTGGTTATGGGAGTAGCCGTGGATCTGGTCGCGGTTACAGTGGTACTTTTAGCGTCCCGTTTTGTCAGAACTGGAGGCGCAGACATTCGGGAAAGTGCACAGTGGCACCAGGTAGTTGCTATGCGTGTGGCCAGCAGGGTCATTTCGCTAGGGAGTGTCCGGCACCATGACAGTAGATGTCGTCGGCTAGTGTTGCTCAGCCGTTCTTTCAGCAGCAGAGACCTGTTTTCACTCCTTCGGCAGGGTATTCTCAACCTACCGCTTCGTTTTGTGGCCAGCGGGGCCTTGGTTCAGAAGTGCGAGGTTTGGTGGCCGTGGAAACGGTGGTAGAGGCTCCAGTAGTTACAGTTCTGTTACGAAAAAAAACCAAACATTTCATTTTTTTTAGCAATTTAAGCCAAACGTTTATAAACATTACGAAACAAATCCAAATGTTTCCCCATTTTTATGATTTAAGACAAACGTTTAAAACGTTACGAAACAAATCCAAACATTTCACCTTTTTAGCGATTTATGCCAAACGTTTACAAACGTTGCGAAACAAATCCAAACGTTTCCCCTTTTTAGCGATTGAAGCCAAACGTTTACAAATATTACGAAACAAATCCAAACGTTTCCCCTTTTCAGCGATTGAAGCCAAACGTTTACAAACGTTACATAACAAAACCAAACGTTTAAAACGTTACGAAACAAATCCAAACTTATCATCTTTTTAGCGATTTAAGCCAAACCATTAAAAATGCTACGAAACAAAACCGAACGTTTAAAACGTTGGAAATCCAAACGTTTCAGATTTTTATCGATTTAAGCGAAACCTTTACAAATGTTACGAAAAAAACCAAGTGCTTCACCTTTTTAGCTATTTAAGCCAAGCGTTAACAAACGTTACGAAACAAATCCAAGCATTTCACCTTCTTAGTAATTTAAGCCAAACATTTACAAACGTTATCAAACAAATCCAAGCGTTTCACCTTTTTAGCAATTTAAGCCAAACGTTTACAAACGGTACGAAATAAATCCAAGCGTTTCATCGTTTTAGCAATTTAAGCCAAACGTTTACAAACGCTACGAAATAAATTCTAGCGTTTCACCTTTTTAGCAATTTAAGCCAAACGTTTACAAACGCTACGAAACAAATCCAAACGTTTCACCTTTTTAGCGATTTAAGCCGAACATTTATAAAGTTACGAAACAAATCCAAACGTTTCACCTTTTTAGAGATTTAAGCCGAACGTTTAAAGTTACGAAAAAAACCAAACATTTCATTTTTTTAGCAATTTAATCCAAACGTTTACAAACGTTACGAAACAAATCCAAATGTTTCCCCATTTTTATGATTTAAGCCAAACGTTTAAAACGTTACGAAACAAATCCGAACATTTCACCTTTTTAGCGATTTATGCCAAACGTTTACAAACGTTGCGAAACAAATCCAAACGTTTCCCCTTTTTAGCGATTGAAGCCAAACGTTTACAAATGTTACGAAACAAATCCAAACGTTTCCCCTTTTCAGCGATTGAAGCCAAACATTTACAAACGTTATGAAACAAATCAAACGTTTCACCTTTTTAGCAATTTAAGCCAAACGTTTATAAAGGTTATGAAACAAATCCAAACGATTCACCTTTTTAGGAATTTAAGCCAAACATTTACAATGGTTACGAAACAAATCCAAACGTTTCACCTTTTTAGCAATTTAAGCCAAACGTTTATAAAGGTTACGAAACAAATCCAAGTGTTTCACCTTTTTAGTTATTTATGGCAAACGTTGACAAACGTTACGAACTAAATCCAAGAGCTTCACCTTTTTAGCAATTTAAGCCTAACGTTTACAACCGTTACGAAACAAATCCAAACGTTTCCCCTTTTTAGCGATTTAAGCCAAACGTTTACAAACGTTACGTAACAAAACCAAACGTTTAAAACGTTACGAAACAAATCCAAACGTATCATCTTTTTAGCGATTTAAGCCAAACCTTTAAAAATGCTACGAAACAAAACCGAACGTTTAAAACGTTGGAAATCCAAACGTTTCAGATTTTTAGCGATTTAAGCCAAACCTTTACAAATGTTACGAAAAAAACCAAGTGCTTCACCTTTTTAGCTATTTAAGCCAAGCGTTAACAAACGTTACGAAACAAATCCAAGCATTTCACCTTCTTAGTAATTTAAGCCAAACATTTACAAACGTTATCAAACAAATCCAAGCGTTTCACCTTTTTAGCAATTTAAGCCAAACGTTTACAAACGTTAAGAAATAAATCCAAGCGTTTCACCGTTTTAGCAATTTAAGCCAAACGTTTACAAACGCTACGAAATAAATTCTAGCGTTTCACCTTTTTAGCAATTTAAGCCAAACGTTTACAAACGCTACGAAACAAATCCAAACGTTTCTCCTTTTTAGCGATTTAAGCCGAACGTTTATAAAGTTACGAAACAAATCCAAACGTTTCACCTTTTTAGAGATTTAAGCCGAACGTTTAAAGTTACGAAAAAACCAAACATTTCATTTTTTTAGCAATTTCAGTCAAACGTTTACAAACTTTACGAAACAAATCCAAATGTTTCCCCATTTTTATGATTTAATCCAAACGTTTAAAACATTACGAAACAAATCCGAACATTTTACCTTTTTAGCGATTTATGCCAAACGTTTACAAACGTTGCGAAACAAATCCAAACGTTTCCCCTTTTTAGCGATTGAAGCCAAACGTTTACAAAGGTTACGAAACAAATCCAAACGTTTCCCCTTTTTAGCGATTGAAGCTAAACATTTACAAACGTTATGAAACAAATCAAACGTTTCACCTTTTTAGCAATTTAAGCCAAACGTTTATAAAGGTTAAGAAACAAATCCAAACGATTCACCTTTTTAGCAATTTAAGCCAAACATTTACAAAGGTTACGAAACAAATCCAAACGTTTCACCTTTTTAGCAATTTAAGCCAAACGTTTATAAAGGTTACGAAACAAATCCAAGTGTTTCACCTTTTTAGTTATTTATGGCAAACGTTGACAAACGTTACGAACTAAATCCAAGAGCTTCACCTTTTTAGCAATTTAAGCCTAACGTTTTGTAATATCCCGTAAAATTTTGAATTTATTTTGTTAATTTCCGACGTGGTTCCGGATGTGTTTTGAGGGGTATTTGAAGTTTCGTATTTTAATTGTGGTTCGATTCATTTTGGTTCGGTTTTAAAAATAAAATAAAATAAAATGAAACTTGAACCATTCCCGTTCGAGAATTGAGATTCTCGAACGGGAATCTCATTTTAGGCCTGGTCTCGTTCGAGACCAGGCATTCCCGAACGGGAATCATGGCCTGAAAGGCCATTCCCGTTCGGGAAGCATATCAGCCATTGGACCCCTTCGCCCAGCCCACTTCGATCTCATTTACGACCTACTTCCACTCATTATTTAAAGTCGGTTTCTTCATAAAAAACCTAGATCACGTAACAAGTTAACCCTAGCCGCTTTTCGTTTGTTCATTCGCTGCGTATTGAATCCGTAATCATCCTCCAAAGTTTGCTGTTCAGTAAGTGTTCATAATTCCCATTATTTCAGATTTTACTTATGAACGACATTACGTAATTTGGTTCGTTCTCTTTCGTTTCTAGATCGAAATTGATTCCGCTTGATCTCAGACGTTCTAGACTCAATTCCCTACGTTTCCCTATTTCAGTTTTTGCTAAACAGTACGTAATCAATCCCGTTTCAATCGCCGTACGGTTTCCGTTTTAGGAATGCTATACACTGTTCTTAGTATTTGTGGTTATGCTGATTGATTCAATTCCTTTTTGCTATGATTTTGCTTGTATTTGATTATATATCTTTCGGGTTATTGTTAGTTTAAGCTTTCAATGAGTATCTATCCATTGTTATATATTTGTTCTTCGTTCTCGGATTGAATAAGGTTCGGCAGTAATGTTTTGATGGGTTCTTGGTGTTGATGTATAAGATGTAATGGAGATGTTATATGTTGATCTTGGTTTGATAACTGATTACATGCTTTTGTAAGATTTAATTCTTGTTGTATGTATAAACTCCATGGTTCAGTAACATAGGTTTCAACTAGGCGGGGATTAGTGTGTTTAAAGGAGGAAGATGGTCAAATGGCCACATTGATAATGAATATTGTTTGTGTAATTCAAAGAAATCCTTTAGGTTTAACTTGGTCATTTAATTGATAATAAATAGGATTTTGATTTGATTTTTAATTAACAAATTGTGAATGATAGTTATTGTAATTTAAGTTAATATAATTACTCGGGTAATTATATTTGCCCTCTAATGTCGTTTTTTCAAAAGTTGGCTAAATTACAATTTAGTCCCTGGACTTATTTTTATAACTTAATTAAGTGGATTTGTGATAAGTAAATTTATATTTTGTATTAATTATAAATAAAAGTAATTAATTTGATTTTTGGAAATCAAATTGGCTAAAGTACAATTTAGTCCCTAATTGGCAAAAGTGCAAATTGGTCCCTAATTGGTTAAAGTGCAAATTGGTCCCTGAACTTTTATTTGACTTATTTAACTAAGTTTTTGGGGTTGTAACTTGGGTTACTTTGAATTGAAGTTATTGAGTTCCGTTTTTTAAATGGTTTATTATTTTATGGAATTATTTTATAAATATAAACTCGGGTTTATATTTGATAAACGTTTTGAATCGGGTTAGGCTTGGGTCACCCGACAAGTGAGGTTAGCTTGGTAGTTATTGGTAACTCGGCTAACCCACTATTTGGAAATTATTTATTATTTAAAATTATTAAATAATATTTATAAATTGAATTATAAGCGAGAACTCAATAGACTTATATTAATTGGGTTTTATTACCTAATGGGTATTATTTGTGTGTGCTTTGGATTATTTATTCCGACGTGTTATTTATGCTAGTCCTATGTGGTGTCTAGTACTCTTTAGAGTTAGGGCCTGATTGTAATAATTATTTTATTTGTCTAGACTCGTCTACTGTTCGTGCTTCAGAGGCGAACCAGAGTTAGTTGCTTGCCGGTATTTCACGCGGATTAGCAAGCAGTGAGTTTATATTTACTATTTACCGCTTTATTAAGTAAATTGTTATTTTAATATTAAATATATATACTGTACGTATATTTCGAACTGTTTTTATATTATGGCTCTTAGTTGGAACATGCTACCTAATGGGCATCATTAGGACTGCGTGCGCACCGGTATTGATCTGGGTAAAGTATACATGGAAATATGGTAACTCGGTGTGAGCGTAGCTCTCGGGACCAGGTAGAGTAACTCGGTGTAGCTCAGCTCTCGGGACTCTGGTATAAGTGTGGTTAGTGGTAACTCGGTGTAGCTCAGCTCTCGGGACCAGACCTATTGGATTATGATTATTATTTTAGAATTGTGGATTAGGGTTCCAACTATTATCTGTAATATCGTTATTAAATGTTTTAAATGTTTTAAAGGTTTTCCACTTAATAAATGTAAATAGTGGTATGAACTCATCTCAGTATATCTGACCCCGTTGTTTTCCCAATTTTTCCCAAGGTTATGATCTGAGAGAGTCTGGTGATCTCCGCATTTACTTTTCCTCGGAGGTTCCATTTATTTTGATAAACTGTCAAACTATTTTATTCTTAGACCGCAGTAGTTGACTAGACGTCTTTACTATTATTACAGTTGTTTGTCGGATTGGTCTGACTAGTTATATTGCTCTGGCATGTTATGTAATTATTTCGGATTATTTATGATATGCCTATTTTTAGACTCAGAATTGAATAAGCATGTTATATTATTGTTGTATATTATATCTGCTAGATTTAGGCTGAAGTCTCGGTTGCCCCCGAGCATTGGTTTTCTGCAGGTTTATGTGTTTATGTGTTAAATGAAAGGCTAGCTACGGGTTTCGGTACTACATTACCCATACCCTAGCGCCGGTCGCGATTCATGAAAATGGGTCGTGACAAACTTGGTATCAGAGCTTTGGTTTCAAACCAAGGCCATTGCTTGCTATGTGTTTACTCTGTTAAGTATGGTTGTGTCTTAGGAACTACTGCGGATATAGGATTCTGTCATGTCTTTAAAAACGTCATCTTTTGATTTTAAAAACATTCTGCCTACACCAATAGGATTGCGTCGAGTCAGTCATTGTATGTTGATTTGATGTTGTTAAATGTTAATTTTATTTCACTTGGGTGAACATTTTATTGCTGTTAATTTCTTGGGAAATCCTATATGTTGCTTGTTTTGTTCATACTTGGGTATGAAATATCTGTTATTTAAATTGTTGTCGTTCAATCTTAGGATATGGACAACGTTATTCGTACTCGTGCTCGTGCTGCGGCAGAGCAAGAAGCTGTGGCTGATGATGCGATTTCCATGGAAGTCGATCAGAACGTACCACCAGTTCAGGCTAATTCTGGACGTGGTCGAGGTGGAGGTGCTGGCAGAGGTAGAGGTGCTGGTAGAGGCAGAGGAGCTGGTGCTGGTAGAGGTGGAGCTAGAGGACGCGGCGCAGCAGGTGTTCAGGCACCGAATGTGCAGCAGGCACCAGAGGTGCAACAAGCACCAAATATGCAAGCGTTCGACTTCACTACTTTCTTGGCTGGCGTTGTCGAGATGCAGAACAATCAGGCTCTACTGCAGAATCAGTGTAATATACTGGGTCAGTTAGCGCAGCAACAGCAACCTCAGGTTGGTGCTGTAGCTGGTATTGGTGGACTTGCTGGTGTCGGTCACATTCCAACAAACAGAGAGTTGGTGATGACCTACTTGAAGTTGAATCCGACTTCTTTTGATGGTACTGGGGATGCTCTTGACTTTTTGGAGGAATTTGAGTACAACAGTCAGAGGATTCAAGCTTCTGATCGTCAATCAGTGATGCTTGTGGAGATGTCGCTGAAAGGTCCAGCTAAGGACTGGTATCGCGATAACATCAGACCAGTTATGGATACCTTGTCTTGGGCTGATTTTGTGGTCAGGTTCAGAGGTTACTATCTACCCTTCTCTGTTACTGAGAGTTTCAGAGAAAAGCTGCTAAATTTGAAGAAGGGGGATAGATCAGTGACAGACTACACTACTGAGTTTGTACGTTTGGGGCGGTTTGCTACAGATCTACAGGGTGATCAAGAGCGAGTGAACGACCGTTATGTTAGGGGTTTAGGCTCGGAGTTTCTTCCTTTGCTGATAGGGACAAACATGGAGTTTGCCCGGTTAGTGGATAGTGCGCGACGGATGGAGAATTCGATGGTTCAGTTTGGAACGATCTCTGACCCTTTCCAGAATCAGAAGGGAAAGAGTGACGTTCCTAGTGGGGGGCAACAGGCCCCAGCGCAGCATAGTAGTGGGAATTACTACAGTGGCTCTTCTCAGGCCAACAGGGGGAGTCGACGGACTCACAACAAAGGGAGGCATAGTGCCAGGAGTGCTCCGTACAGTTCCAGTAGTAGTGGGAGCAACCGTGGTTCAGGACGCGGGTACAGTGGTGGATCGAACATTCCATTCTGCCAGAATTGCAGACGTAGGCATTATGGTCAGTGCCAGTTAGCTCCTGGAGGTTGTTTCACTTGTGGCCAGCCGGGTCATTTTTCTAGGGAGTGTCCGACATCTGGGTAGCAGATGTCTAACTCCAGTGTGGCGCAGTCATCTTATCAGCAGCAGAGACCTGCGTTTACACAGTCTGTAGGGTACTCTCAACCTGCAGCATCTTTTGGTGGCCAGCGGGGCCGTGGTTCTGGTGGCAGAGGCTTTGGTGGCCGTGGTAACGGCGGTAGAGGTTCCAACGGTTATGGTACTGGACAGAGTTCGCAGCAGCAGCCGCAGGGTCAGGCCAGAGTGTTCGCACTTACTCCTCAGGATGCGCGTGCATCAAATGCTGTGGTGCAAGGTACCATTCCGATTTCTTTTATAGATGCTTTAGTGTTATTTGATGCGGGTGCAACCCATTCTTTTGTATCTACATGTTTTGCTGGGAAATTGGGTATGGCACCATCTGTTTTGAGTGAACCTCTAGCTGTGTCTACACCTATGTCTGAAGGTGTAGTAGTGGACGTCGTTTATCCTTCTTGTCCAGTGATTATTCAGGGTAGAGAATTATGTGCTGATTTGATTGTACTTGACGTTCTTTCTTTTGATGTTATCTTGGGGATGGACTGGTTGTCACGCCATTATGCTTCTATTGACTGTCGAGGGAAGTCAGTCGAGTTCAGGATTCCAGGTGATCTACCTTTTTCCTTTCAGGGAGAAAAGGCAGAGACACCTAAGAATCTGATTTCCGCCATCAAGGCGAAGCGGATGTTAGGCAAGGGTTGCCAGGGTTTTCTTGCTGTGGTTCGTGATTTGGAGACTAGTAGTGGTGATATGCATAGTGTTCCGATAGTGAATGAGTTCACTGATGTGTTTCCAGAGGAATTGCCTGGATTACCACCTGATCGTGATATTGAGTTTTGCATTGATGTGGTTTCTGGTACAGCTCCGATTTCGATACCGCCGTATCGGATGACTCCTGCAGAGCTGAAAGAGTTGAAGGACCAGTTACAAGAGTTGTTGGATAGCAGGTTCATCAGACCGAGTACTTCTCCATGGGGTGCTCCAGTTCTGTTTGTGAAGAAGAAAGACGGTTCCTTTCGACTCTGTATCGACTACAGACAGTTGAACAAGGTTACTGTCAAGAACAGATATCCTCTTCCTCGCATCGATGATTTGTTTGACCAGTTGCAGGGTGCGAAGTGTTTTTCCAAGATTGATTTGAGGTCTGGGTATCATCAGCTTCGGATCCGTGATGCAGATGTGCCTAAGACTGCTTTTCGGACTCGTTATGGACATTTTGAGTTTCTGGTTATGTCCTTTGGTCTGACGAACGCACCAGCAGCGTTTATGGATATGATGAACAGAGTGTTCAAGCCGTTTTTGGATCAATTTGTTATCGTCTTCATTGATGACATTTTGATCTATTCTCGGAGTGAGGAGGAGCATGCTTATCATTTGAGGACTATACTACAGACGTTGCGTGAGCATCATATGTATGCTAAGTTCTCAAAATGTGAGTTCTGGTTGGATCAGGTTACCTTTCTAGGACACGTGGTGTCGAAAGATGGGATCAAGGTTGATCCGAAGAAGATTGAGGCGGTCATGGATTGGCAAAGGCCAAGGTCAGTTACCGAGATCAGAAGTTTTCTGGGTTTAGCTGGCTACTATCGTCGGTTCGTGCAAGATTTCTCCAGAATATCTGCACCTTTGACTAAACTGACACAGAAGGGTGTCAAGTTTGAGTGGACTGACAAGTGCGAGGCGAGCTTTGAGAAGCTCAAGAAGATTTTGACTACAGCTCCGGTTTTGGCATTGCCTTCTGGCATTGATGGTTTCACAGTGTATTGTGATGCGTCTCGGATTGGGTTGGGTTGCGTTCTGATGCAACATGGACAGGTGATTGCCTATGCTTCCGGACAGTTGAAGAAGCATGAGGTGAATTACCCTACGCATGATTTAGAGTTGGCAGCTGTGGTTTTTGCGCTGAAAATCTGGAGGCATTATTTGTATGGTGCTACTTGTGAGATTTTCACTGATCATAAGAGTCTGAAGTATATCTTTGATCAGAGAGAATTGAACTTGAGACAGAGGAGGTGGTTAGAGTTGCTGCAGGACTACGACTGTACTATTCAGTACCATCCTGGTAAGGCTAATGTGGTAGCCGATGCGTTGAGTCGCAAGTCTTCGGGCAGCTTGGCTCATATTTCTGAGATTGGGCGTAGACCCATGGTTAGAGAGTGGCACAGTTTGATAGCTTCAGGCTATGGTTTACAGATTTCTCAGGCTGGTTGTTTGTTAGCACAGTTACAAGTGCAACCTGTTTTGATTGATCGGATCAAAGCTTTACAAGCTGAGGATCCACAGTTGAAACGGATTATTGAGGAGGTTCAGCAGGATGGGAATTCTGAGTTTACTTTTGTGGATGGTGTTCTGAGACATGGTTCGAGACTGTGTGTTCCGGATTCAGATGGTTTGAGGGACCAGATCTTGGAGGAAGCGCACAAGTCTGCTTATAGTGTTCATCCGGGTTCTACTAAGATGTACCATGATCTTAAGGGTACGTACTGGTGGAGCAGAATGAAGAAGGATGTCGCTGAGTATGTTTCTAAGTGTCTGACTTGCCAGCAGGTGAAGCTAGAACATCAGAGACCTTTTGGCTATCTGCAACCACTACCTATTCCAGAGTGGAAGTGGGAGCGGATTGCTATGGATTTTGTGGTTGGTTTACCACGTACTCGACAGGGATACGATTCCATCTGGGTGATAGTTGACCGTATGACCAAGTCAGCTCATTTCCTTCCGATAAAGGTTTCGTATACTGCTTCGAGGTTGGCTCAGTTGTACATCGACAGGATTGTCAGTTTGCATGGTGTACCGGTTTCTATTGTTTCAGACAGAGGTTGTGTGTTTACTTCGAGGTTCTGGAAAGCGTTACAGGAATCCTTGGGTTCTCGGTTGGATTTCAGTACAGCTTTTCATCCTCAGACTGACGGTCAGTCTGAGAGGACTATTCAGACGTTGGAGGATTTGCTCAGGATGTGTGTTCTCGATTTTCAGGGTAGCTGGGATACTCATTTGCCGTTGATTGAGTTTTCTTATAACAACAGTTACCACGCGAGTATCGAGATGGCGCCGTATGAGGCTTTGTACGGGCGCAAGTGTAGATCTCCTATCTGTTGGGAGGAGGTCGGAGAGCGTAAACTCTCGGGAGCGGAGATTATTCAGATTACCTCGGAGAAGGTACCGTTGATCAAACGGAGGTTAGAGACTGCTTTTAGTCGGCATAAGAGTTATGCAGATCCGAAGAGGAAAGACATCGAGTTTCAGGTGGGAGACTTTGTGTTTCTTCGGGTTTCGCCTATGAAAGGCGTGGTTCGTTTTGGTGTCAAGGGAAAGTTGGCACCGAGGTATATTGGTCCTTATGAGATTTCGGAGAGGATTGGAGCTGTGGCTTATCGTCTGGTTCTACCGCCAGACATGTCGTTAGTACATCCGGTGTTTCACGTTTCTATGTTGAGAAAGTGCATTTCTGATCCTTCGCACGTGATTGTGCCTCAGAGTGTTGAGATTGACCAGGAGCTGTCCTATGAGGAACAGCCAGTTGAGATTGTTGATACGCAAGTGCGTAAATTGCGGAACAAGGAGATTCCGATGGTTAAAGTTCTCTGGCGCAATCATTCTGTAGAGGAGTGTACTTGGGAGACCGAGTTGGATATGCGGAATCGCTATCCTTTTCTTTTTCCGTGAGGTACGATATCTTGATTTCTGTGACTTTTTATAATTTTTACTGTGTTACGTGTTGTTCTGATGTGATTTACTTGTCGTGATAAATTCGAGGACGAATTTTTAATTAGTTGGGGAGAATGTAATATCCCGTAAAATTTTGAATTTATTTTGTTAATTTCCGACGTGGTTCCGGATGTGTTTTGAGGGGTATTTGAAGTTTCGTATTTTAATTGTGGTTCGATTCATTTTGGTTCGGTTTTTTTTTAAAAAAAAAATGAAACTTGAACCATTCCCGTTCGAGAATTGAGATTCTCGAACGGGAATCTCATTTTAGGCCTGGTCTCGTTCGAGACCAGGCATTCCCGAACGGGAATCATGGCCTGAAAGGCCATTCCCGTTCGGGAAGCATATCAGCCATTGGACCCCTTCGCCCAGCCCACTTCGATCTCATTTACGACCTACTTCCACTCATTATTTAAAGTCGATTTCTTCATAAAAAACCTAGATCACGTAACAAGTTAACCCTAGCCGCTTTTCGTTTGTTCATTCGCTGCGTATTGAATCCGTAATCATCCTCCAAAGTTTGCTGTTCAGTAAGTGTTCATAATTCCCATTATTTCAGATTTTACTTATGAACGACATTACGTAATTTGGTTCGTTCTCTTTCGTTTCTAGATCGAAATTGATTCCGCTTGATCTCAGACGTTCTAGACTCAATTCCCTACGTTTCCCTATTTCAGTTTTTGCTAAACGGTACGTAATCAATCCCGTTTCAATCGCCGTACGGTTTCCGTTTTAGGAATGCTATACACTGTTCTTAGTATTTGTGGTTATGCTGATTGATTCAATTCCTTTTTGCTATGATTTTGCTTGTATTTGATTATATATCTTTCGGGTTATTGTTAGTTTAAGCTTTCAATGAGTATCAATCCATTGTTATATATTTGTTCTTCGTTCTCGGATTGAATAAGGTTCGGCAGTAATGTTTTGATGGGTTCTTGGTGTTGATGTATAAGATGTAATGGAGATGTTATATGTTGATCTTGGTTTGATAACTGATTACATGCTTTTGTAAGATTTAATTCTTGTTGTAGGTATAAACTCCATGGTTCAGTAACATAGGTTTCAACTAGGCGGGGATTAGTGTGTTTAAAGGAGGAAGATGGTCAAATGGCCACATTGATAATGAATATTGTTTGTGTAATTCAAAGAAATCCTTTAGGTTTAACTTGGTCATTTAATTGATAATAAATAGGATTTTGATTTGATTTTTAATTAACAAATTGTGAATGATAGTTATTGTAATTTAAGTTAATATAATTACTCGGGTAATTATATTTGCCCTCTAATGTCGTTTTTTCAAAAGTTGGCTAAATTACAATTTAGTCCCTGGACTTATTTTTATAACTTAATTAAGTGGATTTGTGATAAGTAAATTTATATTTTGTATTAATTATAAATAAAAGTAATTAATTTGATTTTTGGAAATCAAATTGGCTAAAGTACAATTTAGTCCCTAATTGGCAAAAGTACAAATTGGTCCCTAATTGGTTAAAGTGCATATTGGTCCCTGAACTTTTATTTGACTTATTTAACTAAGTTTTTGGGGTTGTAACTTGGGTTACTTTGAATTGAAGTTATTGAGTTCCGTTTTTTAAATGGTTTATTATTTTATGGAATTATTTTATAAATATAAACTCGGGTTTATATTTGATAAACGTTTTGAATCGGGTTAGACTTGGGTCACCCGACAAGTGAGGTTAGCTTGGTAGTTATTGGTAACTCGGCTAACCCACTATTTGGAAATTATTTATTATTTAAAATTATTAAATAATATTTATAAATTGAATTATAAGCGAGAACTCAATAGACTTATATTAATTGGGTTTTATTACCTAATGGGTATTATTTGTGTGTGCTTTGGATTATTTATTCCGACGTGTTATTTGTGCTAGTCCTATGTGGTGTCTAGTACTCTTTAGAGTTAGGGCCTGATTGTAATAATTATTTTATTTGTCTAGACTCGTCTACTGTTCGTGCTTCAGAGGCGAACCAGAGTTAGTTGCTTGCCGGTATTTCACGCGGATTAGCAAGCAGTGAGTTTATATTTACTATTTACCGCTTTATTAAGTAAATTGTTATTTTAATATTAAATATATATACTGTACGTATATTTCGAACTGTTTTTATATTATGGCTCTTAGTTGGAACATGCTACCTAATGGGCATCATTAGGACTGCGTGCGCACCGGTATTGATCTGGGTAAAGTATACATGGAAATATGGTAACTCGGTGTGAGCGTAGCTCTCGGGACCAGGTAGAGTAACTCGGTGTAGCTCAGCTCTCGGGACTCTGGTATAAGTGTTGTTAGTGGTAACTCGGTGTAGCTCAGCTCTCGGGACCAGACCTATTGGATTATGATTATTATTTTAGAATTGTGGATTAGGGTTCCAACTATTATCTGTAATATCGTTATTAAATGTTTTAAATGTTTTAAAGGTTTTCCACTTAATAAATGTAAATAGTGGTATGAACTCATCTCAGTATATCTGACCCCGTTGTTTTCCCAATTTTTCCCAGGGTTATGATCTGAGAGAGTCTGGTGATCTCCGCATTTACTTTTCCTCGGAGGTTCCATTTATTTTGATAAACTGTCAAACTATTTTATTCTTAGACCGCAGTAGTTGACTAGACGTCTTTACTATTATTACAGTTGTTTGTCGGATTGGTCTGACTAGTTATATTGCTCTGGCATGTTATGTAATTATTTCGGATTATTTATGATATGCCTATTTTTAGACTCAGAATTGAATAAGCATGTTATATTATTGTTGTATATTATATCTGCTAGATTTAGGCTGAAGTCTCGGTTGCCCCCGAGCATTGGTTTTCTGCAGGTTTATGTGTTTATGTGTTAAATGAAAGGCTAGCTACGGGTTTCGGTACTACATTACCCATACCCTAGCGCCGGTCGCGATTCATGAAAATGGGTCGTGACACGTTTACAACCGTTACGAAACAAATCCAAACGTTTCCCCTTTTTAGCGATTTAAGCCAAACGTTTACAAACGTTACGTAACAAAACCAAACGTTTAAAACGTTACGAAACAAATCCAAACGTATCATCTTTTTAGCGATTTAAGCCAAACCTTTAAAAATGCTACGAAACAAAACCGAACGTTTAAAACGTTGGAAATCCAAACGTTTCAGATTTTTAGCGATTTAAGCCAAACCTTTACAAATGTTACGAAAAAAACCAAGTGCTTCACCTTTTTAGCTATTTAAGCCAAGCGTTAATAAACGTTACGAAACAAATCCAAGCATTTCACCTTCTTAGTAATTTAAGCCAAACATTTACAAACGTTATCAAACAAATCCAAGCGTTTCACCTTTTTAGCAATTTAAGCCAAACATTTACAAACGTTACGAAATAAATCCAAGCGTTTCACTGTTTTAGCAATTTAAGCCAAACGTTTACAAACGCTACGAAATAAATTCTAGCGTTTCACCTTTTTAGCAATTTAAGCCAAATGTTTACAAACGCTACGAAACAAATCCAAACGTTTCACCTTTTTAGCGATTTAAGCCGAACGTTTATAAAGTTACGAAACAAATCCAAACGTTTCATCTTTTTAGAGATTTAAGCCGAACGTTTAAAGTTACGAAAAAAACCAAACATTTCATTTTTTTTAGCAATTTAAGCCAAACGTTTACAAACGTTACGAAACAAATCCAAATGTTTCCCCATTTTTATGATTTAAGCCAAACGTTTAAAACGTTACGAAACAAATCCGAACATTTCACCTTTTTAGCGATTTATGCCAAACGTTTACAAACGTTGCGAAACAAATCCAAACGTTTCCCCTTTTTAGCGATTGAAGCCAAACGTTTACAAATGTTACGAAACAAATCCAAACGTTTCCCCTTTTTAGCGATTGAAGCTAAACATTTACAAACGTTATGAAACAAATCAAACGTTTCACCTTTTTAGCAATTTAAGCCAAACGTTTATAAAGGTTATGAAACAAATCCAAACGATTCACCTTTTTAGCAATTTAAGCCAAACATTTACAAAGGTTACGAAACAAATCCAAACGTTTCACCTTTTTAGCAATTTAAGCCAAACGTTTATAAAGGTTACGAAACAAATCCAAGTGTTTCACCTTTTTAGTTATTTATGGCAAACGTTGACAAACGTTACGAACTAAATCCAAGAGCTTCACCTTTTTAGCAATTTAAGCCTAACGTTTACAACCGTTACGAAACAAATCCAAACGTTTCCCCTTTTTAGCGATTTAAGCCAAACGTTTACAAACGTTACGTAACAAAACCAAACGTTTAAAACGTTACGAAACAAATCCAAACGTATCATCTTTTTAGCGATTTAAGCCAAACCTTTAAAAATGCTACGAAACAAAACCGAACGTTTAAAACGTTGGAAATCCAAACGTTTCAGATTTTTAGCGATTTAAGCCAAACCTTTACAAATGTTATGAAAAAAACAAAGTGCTTCAGCTTTTTAGCTATTTATGCCAAGCGTTAACAAATGTTACGAAACAAATCCAAGCATTTCACCTTCTTAGTAATTTAAGCCAAACATTTACAAACGTTATCTAACAAATCCAAGAGTTTCACCTTTTTAGCAATTTAAGCCAAACGTTTACAAACGTTACGAAATAAATCCAAGCGTTTCACCGTTTTAGCAATTTAAGCCAAACGTTTACAAACGCTACGAAATAAATTCTAGCGTTTCACCTTTTTAGCAATTTAAGCCAAACGTTTACAAACGCTACGAAACAAATCCAAACGTTTCACCTTTTTAGCGATTTAAGCCGAACGTTTATAAAGTTACGAAACAAATCCAAACGTTTCACCTTTTTAGAGATTTAAGCCGAACGTTTAAAGTTACGAAAAAAACCAAACATTTCATTTTTTTAGCAATTTAAGCCAAACGTTTACAAACGTTACGAAACAAATCCAAATGTTTCCCCATTTTTATGATTTAAGCCAAACGTTTAAAACGTTACGAAACAAATCCGAACATTTCACCTTTTTAGTGATTTATGCCAAACGTTTACAAACGTTGCGAAACAAATCCAAACGTATCATCTTTTTAGCGATTTAAGCCAAACCTTTAAAAATGCTACAAAACAAAACCGAACGTTTAAAACGTTGGAAATCCAAACGTTTCAGATTTTTAGCGATTTAAGCGAAACCTTTACAAATGTTACGAAAAAAACCAAGTGCTTCACCTTTTTAGCTATTTAAGCCAAGCGTTAACAAATTTTACGAAACAAATCCAAGCATTTCACCTTCTTAGTAATTTAAGCCAAACATTTACAAACGTTATCAAACAAATCCAAGCGTTTCACCTTTTTAGCAATTTAAGCCAAACGTTTACAAACGTTACGAAATAAATCCAAGCGTTTCACCGTTTTAGCAATTTAAGCCAAACGTTTACAAACGCTACGAAATAAATTCTAGCGTTTCACCTTTTTAGCAATTTAAGCCAAATGTTTACAAACGCTACGAAACAAATCCAAACGTTTCACCTTTTTAGCGATTTAAGCCGAACGTTTATAAAGTTACGAAACAAATCCAAACGTTTCACCTTTTTAGAGATTTAAGCCGAACGTTTAAAGTTACGAAAAAACCAAACATTTCATTTTTTTTAGCAATTTAAGCCAAACGTTTACAAACGTTACGAAACAAATCCAAATGTTTCCCCATTTTTATGATTTAAGCCAAACGTTTAAAACGTTACGAAACAAATCCGAACATTTCACCTTTTTAGCGATTTATGCCAAACGTTTACAAACGTTGCGAAACAAATCCAAACGTTTCCCCTTTTTAGCGATTGAAGCCAAACGTTTACAAATGTTACGAAACAAATCCAAACGTTTCCCCTTTTTGGCGATTGAAGCCAAACATTTACAAACGTTATGAAACAAATCAAACGTTTCAACTTTTTAGCAATTTAAGCCAAACGTTTATAAAGGTTATGAAACAAATCCAAACGATTCACCTTTTTAGGAATTTAAGCCAAACATTTACAAAGGTTACGAAACAAATCCAAATGTTTCACCTTTTTAGCAATTTAAGCCAAACGTTTATAAAGGTTACGAAACAAATCCAAGTGTTTCACCTTTTTAGTTATTTATGGCAAACGTTGACAAACGTTACGAACTAAATCCAAGAGCTTCACCTTTTTAGCAATTTAAGCCTAACGTTTACAACCGTTACGAAACCAATCCAAACGTTTCCCCTTTTTAGCGATTTAAGCCAAACGTTTACAAACGTTACGTAACAAAACCAAACGTTTAAAACGTTATGAAACAAATCCAAACGTATAATCTTCTTAACGATTTAAGCCAAACCTTTAAAAATGCTACGAAACAAAACTGAACGTTTAAAACGTTGGAAATCCAAACGTTTCAGATTTTTAGCGATTTAAGCCAAACCTTTACAAATGTTATGAAAAAACAAAGTGCTTCACCTTTTTAGCTATTTAAGCCAAGCGTTAACAAACGTTATGAAACAAATCCAAGCATTTCACCTTCTTAGTAATTTAAGCCAAACATTTACAAACGTTATGAAACAAATCCAAGCGTTTCACCTTTTTAGCAATTTAAGCCAAACGTTTACAAACGTAACGAAATAAATCCAAACGTTTCAGCTTTTTAGCGATTTAAGCCAAACGTTCACAAACGGTACAAAACAAATCCAAACGTTTCACCTTTTTAGCGATTTAACTCAAACATTTATGAACGCTACGAAACAAATCCAAACGTTTCACCTTTTTGGCAATTTAAGCCAAACGTTTATAAACGTTACGAAACAAATCCAAGTGTTTATCCTTTTTAGCAATTTAAGCCAGACGTTTACAAAAGTTACGAAACAAATCAAATCGTTTCACCTTTTTAGCGTTTTAAGCAAAACTTTAACAAAGGTTACTAAACAAATCCTTTTTAGCAATTTAAGCCAAACGTTTACAAACGTTACAAAACAAAACCAAACGTTTCCCCATTTTAGCGATTTAAGCGAAACATTTAAAACGTTACGAATCAAATACAAACGTTTTACCTTTTCAAGGAAGTAGTGAGTCTCATACTACTTGATGGGGATCAGGATAAACATGTGGACACTCAAGATGTTGAATGGGTCGAACAAGTGACGCTAGATTACTTATACATGGTATTTCATCAAAGTCAATTTAATGTCATCTAGTTCATAATTGTAGATATGTCCTTTGACTTGCGTTGACACTATCTTGTATATAGGTGATTAGAGTTTGATACACCTTATCCTTAGATCTTTCATGAGCTAGGGTCGCGGGATGTGTTGGCTCTAGTTAGTTGTATATGGAGATAGGGGTTTAACCAAGAGAGGATTTATCACTCCAGATGAACGGAGAAAAGATTCTATGCTATCTTAAATTATTCTTGATGGATAATAATACCTACGCAGGTGTATATGACTTACATAGAAAGTTGTTTCTAGTGGAAGTCATATTTATCAAGAATACGAACTGAGAAGAGGTCATATGATCAAGACAAACGGTGTTTGACTTAACCGTGACACTAGTCGAGATCAGAATCTTATATGAAGGGAATTTTGAGTGTACGGTAATTATGAACATTGGTTCATAAAGAATGCATCGAAACATTCATATCTATTTTGGGGTCGTGATATGTTGCTAGATGTCACTCACGATCTACGAGAATTAATAATTAATGGGATTTAATTATTTAATACAAGAAAGGCGTTTCTTATGACTCTCGTTGCCATATAGATGTGAACCTAGTTAGTCACTGTCACGACCCATTTTCATGAATCGCGACCGGCGCTAGGGTTTGGGTAATGTAGTACCAAAACCCGTAGCTAGCCTTTCAATTAACAATATAAACACATAAACCTGCAGAAAACCAATGCTCGGGGGCAACCGAGACTTCAGCCTAAATCTAGCAGTTATAATATTCGACAGTAAATATAGCATGCTTATCCAATTCCGAGTCTGAAATAGATTTATCATAAATCAGTGTAAATAATATAACATGCCAAAGCAATATAACCAGTCGAACCAATCCGAAAAAATATGTAATAATAATAAAGACGTCTAGTTACTACTGCGGTCTAAGAATAAAATAGTTTGACAGTTCTACTAAAATAAATGGAACCTCCGAGGAAAAGTAAATGCGGAGATCACCAGACTCTCTCAGATCATAACCCTGGAAAAAATTGGGAAAACAACGGGGTCAGATATACATAGATGAGTTTATACCACTATCTACATTTATTAAGTGGAAAACCTTTAAAACCGTTTAAAACATTTAATAACGATATTACGAATAATAGTTGGAACCCTAATCCACAATTCTAAATAATAAACATAATCCAACAGGTCTGGTCCCGAGAGCTGAGCTACACCGAGTTAACACTGACCACACTTATACCAGAGTCCCGAGAGCTGAGCTACACCGAGTTACTCTACTTGGTCCCGAGAACTATGCTCACACCGAGTTACCATATTATCATAATTACCTTTCCCAGATCATTGCCGGTGCGCACGCAGTCCTAATGATGCCCATTAGGTAGCACGTTCCAACTAAGAGCTATAATATAAAAACAGTTCGCAATATACGTACAATATATATATTTAATATTAAAATAACAATTTACTTAATAAAGAGGTAAATAGTAAGTACAAACTCACTGCTTGCTAATCCACGTGAACACCGGCAAGCAACTAATCCTGGTTCGCCTCTGGAGCACGAACAATAGACGGGTCTAGACAAATAAAATAATTATTAAAAACAGACCCTAACTCTAGTGAGTACTAGACACCACATAGGACTAGCACAAATAACACGTCGGAATTAAATAATCCAATGCAACACAAAAATACCCAATAGGTAATAAAGCCCAATTAATATAAGTCTACTGAGTTCCTGCTTTAAAATCCAATAATAAATATCATTTAATAATCTTTAAATAATAATTAAATTTTCAAATAGTGGGTTGACCGAGTTATCATTAAACTACCAATCTAACCTCACTTGTTAGGTGACCCAGGTCTAACCCGACTCAAAACGTTTATCAAATATAAACCCGAGTTTATATTTATAAAATAATTCCATAAAATAATAAACCATTTTAAAAACGGAACTCAATAACTTCAATTTCAAGTAACCCAAGTTACAACCCAAAAATCTAACCATTTTAAGTTTATAAAAGTTTAGGGACTAAATTGTACTTTAGCCAATTAGGGACTAAACTGTACTTTTGCCATATAAGGATTAAATTGTACTTTTAGCCAATTTGATATTTAAACTCAAATTAATTACTTATGTTTATAATTATTACCAAATATAACGTTACTAATCAAAAACTTACTTAAATAAGTTTTAAAAACGTTTAGGGGCTAAATTGTAATTTAGCCAATTTATACCAAATCGAAATTCAAAGTCAAATATAATTACCCGAGTAATTATATTAACTTAATTAATAAATAACTTTCGTTTTAAATATTTAATTTATAAATCAAACAAAATTCAAGTTATTAGTTGAAGTTTAACATTAAGGATTTATTTGATTTAGTTAAAACATTTTGGTGACCTAAATGGCAATTTGGCCATCTCTTTGGATTTGAAACAAAACATCCCCGCCATGTCTATAATTGAAGTTACAGAACATGCTACATGAGCTAACCAAATCATTAAGCAACCTAACAAGAACTTTCAATCTTCTAACATGATCCTAAGCCAATCAACAACATTAATCAATACTCAAACACATAACCGTAGCACAATAAGGAGAGACGGTATAATTCAACTTCAAAGCGACGATGAAACGAACGGCAAATAAAACAACCCAACAACTCATCCATGATTCTCTAACACCCTTGGAGGTCTAAGATCATGAAGGGTAATGAAATCAAAGCCAATGGAAGGAATTAACATCGGCAGTAAACATATCAAACATGAGTCTACAATCTCTAGGATCGAACGGTTCTAATTTCGATCAAGAAACAGAAGAGAATGATCAGAAATAGTGAAGCATCGTTTAAAACCAAAAACTGAAAACTATGAACGAAACTTACCAAGTTTTTCTGAAACTTTGAGAGGGATTTTGATCAATGAATTTTCAGGGAATTGGATGAACAATGGCAACTAGGGTTAGCTTGCAGCAAGGAGAAAAGATTAGGGTTGGAGTTTCGTCATTTAAAGGCTCCGTAACGGAGAAATAAATCCCCAAATACCCCCACCCCCCCTCCCCCCCCCCCGCAAGGCCCATTTCTTGTCTCGTACGACACCAGCAAAAAGGCCTTTGTTCTCGTTCGAGAACCACGTTCTCGAACGAGAACAAAGAGAATTAACACAGGTCTCGTTCGAGACCTGTGTTATTTCGAACGGGAAATTGGCTTAGCCAATTTTCCTTGGGCCTAAAGGAGTTAATTAATTTCTTGGGCCCAAGGCTAACCCAATGAACTAACTTGAACCGACAACCAAATTCGAATAATTTCAAAACACTCGGAACCACGTCGGAAATTACAAAAAAAAAAATTAAAATTTTACGGGATATCACATTCTCCCCAAGTAATTAAAAATTCGTCCTCGAATTTAACACGATAAGCAATTACCACCAGAACAACATGTAACACAAGTAGAAATCTTATAAGTCACCGAAAATCAAGATATCGTACCTCACGGAAAAAGAAAAGGATAGCGATTCCGCATATCTGACTCGGTCTCCCAAGTACACTCCTCTACAGAATGATTGCGCCAGAGAACTTTGACCATCAGAATCTCCTTGTTCCGCAATTTACGCACTTGCGTATCAACAATCTCAACTGGCTGTTCCTCATAGAACAGCTCTTGGTCAATCTCAACACTCTGAGGCACAATCACGTGCGAAGGATCAGAAATGCACTTCCTTAACATAGAAACATGAAACACATGATATACTAACGACATGTCTGGCAGCAGAACCAGACGATAAGCCACCGCTCCAATCCTCTCTGAAATCTCATAAGGGCCAATATACCTCGGTGCCAACTTTCCATTGACACCAAAACGAACCACGCCTTTCGTAGGCGAAACCCGAAGAAACACGAAATCACCAACATGAAACTCAATGTATTTCCTCTTCGGATCAGCATAACTCTTATGCCGACTAAAAGCAGTTTCTAACCTCCGTTTGATTAATGGTACCTTCTCTGAGGTAATCTGAATAATCTCAGCACCTGAGAGTTTACGCTCTCCGACCTCCTCCCAACAGATAGGAGATCTACACTTGCGCCCGTACAAAGCCTCATACGGCGCCATCTCGATACTCGCGTGGTAACTGTTGTTATAAGAAAACTCAATCAACGGCAAATGAGTATCCCAGCTACCCTGAAAATCGAGAACACACATCCTGAGCATATCCTCAAACATCTGAATAGTCCTCTCAGACTGACCGTCAGTCTGAGGATGAAAAGCTGTACTAAAATCCAACTGAGAACCCAAGGATTCCTGTAGCGCTTTCCAGAACCTCGAAGTAAACACAGAACCTCTGTCTGACACAATAGAAACCGGTACACCATGCATACTGACAATCTTGTCGATGTACAGCTGAGCCAACCTCGAAGCAGGATACGAAACCTTGATTGGAAGGAAGTGAGCTGACTTGGTCATACGGTCAACTATCACCCAGATGGAATCGTACCCCTGTCGAGTACGTGGTAAAACAACCACAAAATCCATAGCAATTCGCTCCCACTTCCACTCTGGAATAGGTAGTGGTTGCAAATAGCCAAAAGGTCTCTGATGCTCCAGCTTCACCTGTTGGCACGTCAGACACTTAGAAACACACTCAACGACATCCTTTTTATTCCCCTCCACCAGTAGGTACTCTTAAGATCATGGTACATCTTAGTAGAACCCGGATGAACACTATAAGCAGATTTGTGCGCTTCTTCCAGAATCTGGTCCCTCAAACCATCTGAATCCGGAACACACAATCTCGAACCATGTCTCAGAACACCATCCACAAAAGTGAACTCAGAATTTTCATCCTGCTGAATCTCCTCAATAATCCGTTTGAACTGTGGATCCTCAACTTGTAAAGCTTTGATCCGATCAATCAAAACGGGTTGCACTTGTAACTGTGCTAACAAACAACCAGCCTGAGAAATCTGAAAACCATAGCCCGAAGCTATCAAACTGTGCCACTCTCTAACCATGGGTCTACGCCCAATCTCAGAAATTTGAGCCAAACTGCCCGAAAACTTGCGACTCAACGCATCGGCTACCACATTAGCCTTACCAGGATGGTACTGAATAGTACAGTCGTAGTCTTTCAGAAATTCTAACCACCTCCTCTGTCTCAAGTTCAATTCTCTCTGATCAAAGATATACTTCAGACTCTTATGATCAGTGAAAATCTCACAAGTAGCACCATACAAGTAATGCCTCCAGATTTTTAGCGCAAAAACCACAACTGCCAACTCTAATTCACGAGTAGGGTAATTTACCTCATGCTTCTTCAACTGCCTGGAAGAATAGGCAATCACCTGTCCACGTTGCATCAGAACGCAACCCAAACCGATCCGAGACGCATCACAATACACTGTGAAACCGTCAATGCCAGAAGGCAATGCCAAAAACCGGAGCTGTAGTCAAAATCTCCTTGAGCTTCTCAAAGCTCGCCTCGCACTTGTCAGTCCACTCAAACTTAACACCCTTCTGTGTCAGTTTAGTCAACGGTGCAGATATTCTGGAGAAATCTTGCACGAACCGGCGATAGTAGCCAGCTAAACCCAGAAAACTTCTGATCTCGGTAACTAACCTTTGCCTCTGCCAATCCATAACCGCCTCAATCTTCTTCGAATCAACCTTGATCCCATCTTTCGACACCACATGTCCTAGAAAGGTAACCTGATCCAACCAGAACTCACATTTTGAGAACTTAGCATACAACTGATGCTCACGCAACGTCTGTAGTATAGTCCTCAAATGGTAAGCATGCTCCTCCTCACTCCGAGAATAGATCAGAATGTCATCAATGAAAACGATAACAAACTGATCCAAAAATGGCTTGAACACTCTGTTCATCATATCCATAAACGCTGTTGGTGCGTTTGTCAGACCAAAGGACATAACCAGAAACTCAAAATGTCCATAACGAGTCCGAAAAGCAGTCTTAGGCACATCTGCATCACGGATCCGAAGCTAATGATACCCAGACCTCAAATCAATCTTGGAAAAACACTTCGCACCTTGCAACTGGTCAAACAAATCATCGATGCGAGGAAGAGGATATCTGTTCTTGACAGTAACCTTGTTCAACTGTCTGTAGTCGATACACAGTCGAAAGGAACCGTCTTTCGTTTTCACAAACAAAACTGGAGCACCCCATGGAGAAGTACTCGGTCTGATGAACCCACTATCCAACAATTCTTGTAACTGGTCCTTCAACTCCTTCAGCTCTGCAGGAGCCATCCGATATGGCGGTATCGAAATCGGAGATGTACCAGAAACCACATCAATACAAAACTCAATATCAGGATCAGGTGGTAATCCAGGCAATTCCTCTAGAAACACATCAATGAACTTATTCACTATCGGAACACTATGCATATCACCACTACTAGTCTCCAAATCACGAACCACAGCAAGAAAACCCTGGCAACCCTTGCCTAACATCCGCTTCGCCTTGATGGCGGAAATCAGATTCTTAGGTGTCTCCGCCTTCTCTCCCTGAAAGGAAAAAGGTAGATCACCTGGAATCTTGAACTCGACTGACTTCCCTCGACAGTCAATAGAAGCATAATGGCGCGACAGCCAATCCATCCCCAAGATAACATAAAAAGAAAGAACGTCAATAACAATCAAATCAGCACATAATTCTCTACCCTGAATAACCACTGGACAAGAAGGATAAACGACGTCCACTACTACACCTTCAAACATAGGTGTAGACACAGCTAGAGGTTCACTCAAAACAGATGGTGCCATACCCAATTTCCCAGCAAAACATGTAGACACAAACGAATGGGTTGCACCCGCATCAAATAATACCAAAACATCAGTAAAATAAATCGGAATGGTACCTTGCACCACAGCATTTGATGCACGCGCATCCTGAGGAGTAAGAGCAAACACTCTGGCCTGACCCTGCGGCTGCTGCTGCGAACTCTGCCCAGTACCATAACTGTTCGAACCTTTACCACCTTTGCCACGGCCACCAAAACCTCTACCACCAGAACCACGGCCCCGCTGGCCACCAAAAGATGCTGCAGGTTGAGAGTACCCTACAGACTGTGTAAACGCAGGTCTCTGCTGGTAAGACGACTGCGCCACACTGGAGTTAGACATCTGCTACCCAGATGTTAGACACTCCCTGGAAAATGACTCGGCTCGCCACAAGAAAAACAACCTCCAGGAGCTAACTGACACTGACCATAGTGCATGCGTCTGCAATTCTGGCAGAACGGAATGTTCGATCCACCACTGTACCCGCATCCTGAACCACGGTTACTCCCACTGCTACTGGAGCTGTACAGAGCACTCCTAGCACTATGCCTCCCTTTGTTGTGAGTACGGCGACTCCCCTTATTGGCCTGAGAAGAGCCACTGTAGTAGTTCCCACTACCATGATGCACTGGGGCTTGTTGCCCCCCACTAGGAACATCACTCTTTCCCTTCTGATTCTGGAAAGGGTCAGAGATCGTCCCAAACTGAATCAACGAATTCTCCATCCGTCGAGCATTGTCCACCACCCGAGCAAACTCCATGTCTGCCCCTATCAGCAAAGGAAGAAATTCCGAGCCTAAACCCCTGATATAGCGGTCGTTCACTCGCCCACGATCATCCTATAGATCTGTAGCAAACCGCCCCAAACGGACAAACTCTGTAGTGTAGTCTGTCACTGATCTATCCCCTTTCTTCAAACTCATCAGCTTTTCTCTGAAATTCTCAGTAACAGAGAAAGGTAGATAGTAACCTCTGAACCTTGTCACAAAATCAGCCTAAGACAATGTAGCCATATCTGGTCTGATGTTATCGCGAAACCAGTCCTTGGTTGGACCCTTCATCGACATCTCCACAAGCATCACTGATTGACGATCAGTAGCTTGAATTCTCTGACTATTGTACTCAAACTTTTCCAAGAGAAGTCAAGAGCATCCCCAGTACCATCAAAAGAAGTCGGATTCAACTTCGTGTAGGTTATCACCAATTCTCTGTCTGTCGGAATGTGACCGACACCAGCAAGTCCACCCATACCAGCTACAGCACCAGCCTGAGGTTGTTGTTGGTGCGCTAACTGACCCAGTACATTACACTGATTCTGCAAAAGAGCCTGGTTGTTCTGCATCTCGACAATCCCAGCCAAGAAAGTAGTGAAGTCGAACGCCTGCATATTCGATGCATGTTGCACCCCTGGTGCCTGCTGCACATTCGGTGCCTGCTGTACATTCGGTGCCTGAACACCTGCTGCACCACGTCCTCTAGCTCCACCTCTACCAGCACCAGCTCCTCTGCCTCTACCTCTACCTCTGCCAGCACCTCTACCTCTAACACGTCCAACATTGGCCGGAACTGGTGGTACGTTCTGATCGACTTCCATGGAAATCGCATCATCAGCCACAGCTACTTGCTCTGCCGGAGCACGAGCACGTGTACGAACAACGTTGTCCATATTCTAAGATTGAACAACAACAATTTAAATAACAGATATTTCATACGCAAGTATGAAAAAAACAAGCAACAAATAGGATTTCCCAAGAAATCAACAGCAATAAAATATTCACCCAAGTGAAATAAAATTAACATTTAACAGCATCAAATCAACATATAATGACTAACTCGACGCGATCCTATTTGTGTAGGCAAAATGTTTTAAAATCAAAAGATGACGTTTTTAAAGACATGACAGAATCCTATATCCGCAGTATTTCCTAAGACACAACCATACTTAACAGAGTAAACACATAGCAAGCAATTGGCCTTGGTTTGAAACCAAAGCTCTGATACCAAGTTTGTCACGGTCCATTTTCATGAATCGCGACCGGCGCTAGGGTTTGGGTAATGTAGTACCAAAAACCCGTAGCTAGCCTTTCAATTAACAATATAGACACATAAACCTGCAGAAAACCAATGCTCGGGGGCAACCGAGACTTCAGCTTAAATCTAGCAGTTATAATATTCGATAGTTAATATAACATGCTTATCTAATTCCGAGTCTAAAATAGATTTATCATAAATCAGTGTAAATAATATAACATGCCAAAGCAATATAACCAGTGGAACCAATCCGACAAAATATATAACAATAATGAAGACGTCTAGTTACTACTGCGGTCTAAGAATAAAATAGTTTGACAGTTCTACCAAAATAAATGGAACCTCCGAGGAAAAGTAAATGCGGAGATCACCAGACTCTCTCAGATCATAACCCTGGGAAAAATTGGGAAAACAACGGGGTCAGATATACTGAGATGAGTTTATACCACTATCTACATTTATTAAGTGGAAAACCTTTAAAACCGTTTCAAACATTTAATAACGATATTACGAATAATAGTTGGAACCCTAATCCATAATTCTAAATAATAAACATAATCCGACATGTCTGGTCCCGAGAGCTGAGCTACACCGAGTTACCACTGACCACACTTATACCAGAGTCCCGAGAGCTGAGCTACACAGAGTTACTCTATTTGGTCCCGAGAGCTATGCTCACACCGAATTACCACATTACCATAATTACCTTTCCCAGATCATTACCGGTGCGCACGCAGTCCTAATGATGCCCATTAGGTAGCACGTTCCAACTAAGAGTCATAATATAAAAACAGTTCGCAATATACGTACAATATATATATATATATATTTAATATTAAAATAACAATTTACTTAATAAAGAGGTAAATAGTAAGTACAAACTCACTGGTTGCTAATTCAAGTGAATACCGGCAAGCAACTAATCCTGATTCGCCTCTGGAGCACGAGCAATAGACGGGTCTAGACAAATAAAATAATTATTAAAAACAGACCCTAACTCTAGAGAGTATTGGACACCACATAGGACTAGCACAAATAACACGTCGGAATTAAATAATCAAAAGCAACACAAAAATACCCAATAGGTAATAAAGCCCAATTAATATAAGTCTACTGAGTTCCCGCTTTAAAATCCAATAATAAATATTATTTAATAATCTTTAAATAATAATTAAATTTTCAAATAGTGGGTTAGCCGAGTTTACGAAACAAAACCAAACATTTAAAACGTTACGAAACAAATCCAAGCGTTTCACCTATTTAGCAATTTAATCCAAACATTTAAAAACGTTATGAAATAAATCCAAGCGTTTCACCTTTTTAGCAATTAAAGCAAAAACATTTACAAACATTTCGAAACAAATCCAAACGTTTCACCTTTTTGGCGATTTAAGCCGAACGTTTACAAACGTTACGAAACCAAACGTTTCATTTATTAATGATTTAAGCCAAACGTTTACAAATGTTACGAAACAAATCCAAACGTTTTCCCATTTTAGCGATTTAAACCAAATGTTTAAATGATACGAAACAAATTCAAACGTTTCACCTTTTTAGCGATTAATCCAAACGTTTACAAACGTTACGATACAAATCCAATCGTTTCATCTTTTTAGTGATTGAAGACAAACGTTTACAAACGTTACCAAACAAATCCAAACTTTCACATATTTAGCAATTTATTCCAAACGTTTACCAAAGTTACGAAACAAAACCGAGCGTTTTACCTTTTTAGCAATTTAAGCCAAACGTTTACAATGGAAACAAAACAAATCTAAGCGTTTCAACTTTTTAGCAATTTAAGCCAAACGTTTACAAACGTTATGAAACAAATCCAAAAGTTTCACATTTTTAGCAATTTGTGCCAAACATTTAAAAATGCTACGAAACAAATCCAAACGTTTCATCTATTTAGGGATTTAAGCCAAACGTTTATAAACTGTACAAAACAAATCCAAACGTTTCCCCTTTTGAGCGATTTAAGCCAAACGTTTACAAACGCTACGAAACAAATCCAATTGTTTCCCCTTTATAGCAATTTAGGCCAAACATTTACAAACGCTACGAAACAAATCCAAACATTTCACCTTTTTAGCGATTTAAGCCAAACGTTTACAAACGTATAAGAAACTAATCCAAACGTTTCACCTTATTAGCGATTTAAGCCAAACGTTTACAAACGTTACGAAACAAATCCAAACATTTCCCTTTTTGGCGATTTAAGCCAAACGTTTACAAACTTTTCGAAACCAATCAAATTTTTTTGCCTTTTAAGCAATTTAAACCAAACGTTTACAAACGTTACGAAACAAATCAAAAAATTTTACCTTTTTAGCGATTTAAGCCAAACGTTTACAAATGTTACGAAACAAAACCAAAAAATTAAAACGTTACAAAACAAATTCTAGCATTTCACCTTTTTAGCGATTTAAGCCAAACGTTTACAAACGGTACGAAACAAATCCAAACGTTTCCCCTTTTTAGCAATTTAAGCAAAATGTTTACAAATGCTACGAAACAAATCCAAATGTTTCACCTTTTTAGCGATTTAAGCCAAATGTTTACAAACGTTTACGAAACTAATCCTAATGTTTCACCTTTTTAGCGATTTAAGCCAAACGTTTACAAACGTTACGAAACAAATCCAAATGTTTCCCCTTTTTTGTGAATTAAGCCAAACGTTTACAAAAGTTACAAAAAAAATCCAAACGTTTCACCTTTTTAGCGATTTACGCCAAACGTTTGTTAGTGATATGCACTAGGTCAATCATGTTTGACCATGTTTTGACTTTATCATTTGGTTATTTATTGATTGGCAGTTTTTATCATTTTATATTAATGATTAAAATACTTGAATGGTTAATTCTTTTTAAGGTCATCAAGTATGTGACTTGATAGTAGAACCCTTAGATTTAATAAAAGAATTATATACCATCTATCCCTAGTCTTAATAGAACATTGAGACTAGTATGATGTTGACTGATGATTATGTTTTACTAATCATGTATATGAGATATTAAGTCAAATCATATGTGCTATTTGAGAAATAAGGCACTGGATGACCCACTGTGAGAATACTACATAGATCACTGTCATAAGTAATTCTCATTACAGTTCTATTAGTATAATCCTTTGACCTTGAAATCATCATGGATTTCTACATAGCTATTTCATATTTTGATACAGTCTTACATTATCTTTAACAGGATAATGGAATAGATTGTCATTGGATATGAAAGTAACTATGTGAGAAATGTGAGTGACTGAGAAGGAATTTGTCCCTCATTTATTTGAGTAAGATATCTATGGGCCCCTTGAAGAAGATAGACTGAAGGAAATGCATGGCCATGCTAAATGAATTGATAAAGAGTTATCATTTTCAGTCTACTTAGAGTCAAGAAACTAATGATTGAATATTATAAGGATGACAGGACTATGCCTTATATTCAATCTGGATATCGAGAGACAAAGGGATTAAAATATTATTGTAAATGGTTAAATCGGATTGTCGATATTCGTATAACTTGGGTAGTCATAATGTCTTGCTAGAGGGCACTTATAACTTGTGGGCTGAAATGGAGATTTCAAGCCTACTGCCAACGTTATATGAACCTACAGGGTCACACACTAAGAACAGGCCCAAAACAGTTATTGGTTGTACAAGCCCAATGTGATTAAGTGATTAATTATATATATATATATATATATATATATATATATATATATATAATTCGTAATATATATATATTAATAAATATATATATTAATTCAAAATTTAAGGATAAGTGTTTTCCTTAATTTATTATTTTTGGAAGATAATAAATATAGTAATTAATATATATGGATGATTTTCAAAAAGGAGTTTTTGATAAACATAAACTTGTAGAATTGCAATGAGATTGAAATTCGAATTTGTCTCAAACCCTAGTGTTGTTGTATCACTATAAATACACATTAAGCAATTGGTTTGAGAATCACGAAATTCATTATTCACTAAATCACTAAAAATTCGAAATTACTTGTGAAGCAATAGTGCTAGCACACAAGCACTAGTTTTGGCTAAGGTCTGTTCGTGTGGATACTTGTAAAGGACGCATTCTTTTGGAGGCGTTTCTGATCCGAGGCCAGGTATCACCAAAGTGAACCACCTCCTTCCTTCCTACATTGCTGTTGAATTCGACATACAAGTAAGTATTAATTCTGTAGTTAATCTATTTATTCGAATTACATGGATCTTGGTTTAGGTCTTAGATAAATTTTAGAAATTCTGCTGCGTTATGAACCTAGAAAACCCAACAGTGGTATCGGAGCTGCTTGTAATTTGATTAATTAGATTCTGAGTATATATGTGATATATGCTTATTGTATATTCTGTTTTGAAAAAGGGGTTGTTTTTCGAAACTGTTTTGAAGGAATTATAATTCGTTGTAATTATACATAAAACGTTGATGTGATTAATTGTATGAAAAACAGTATGAAGAATTAATTTGATTAATCGTTTAATGTGATTAAAACTTCGAATATACTGTTATAAATTAATATTACGCTTTAATTTGATTAAAGGTTTCGTAGTATTAATTTTCATACGAATTGATAAGAAAAGGGGAAACAGATTAATAAAACTGTTTTTGAATAGGATTAGTAAACTGTTTATGAAACTGTTTTAATTCTATTAGGAAACCTGTTTTTGAATAGGATTAGTAAACTGTTTGTGAAACTGGTTTTAATTCTATTAGTAATTCTGTTTTGAATAGGATTAGTAAACTGTTTGTGAAACTGGTTTTAATTCTATTAGTAATTCTGTTTTAAATAGGATTAGTAAACTGTTTGTGAAACTGTTTTTAATTCTATTAGTAAAACTGTATTTGATTATGTTGTGAACATAATTTATAAAACTGTGCTTAATTTCGCTATGAGCTGAAATAAAGAAACTGTTGTTATTTAAGTGTTAAATAAATTGTTTCTGATCAGTTTTTAAGATGCAGTAATTAGGGATTTGGGGTTATTTTAATCTGTTTCGAACATATTAAAATAGACCGTAATCAATTAAGATTATTGATTTCGGATAAAGAAATTTTAGCGGGACCACCGCCTGGGGCTCTGCCCCCGGACCCTGCCAGGGGCGCTACCCCTTGGACCCCGCTGGGGGCGCTGCCCTCAGACCCCGCCAAGGGGCCGCGCCCCTTGGACCCTGCTGATACACCCCATTAAGGGCCGTTACCCTTTTAAGCCGGCGTGTTTTTGTCATGTATTTTATTTTAATACTTTAATGATAAATTTTAAATATGATTTAAATTATCATGAATAACATATTTATGTGATTGTTGTTAATTATGATTTAAAATAGTGAAATAATATGTTTTTAATGTTTATCTTATTGGTTATATGCTCTGCATGATTATTTTATATGTGATAAGATAGGATAACTAAATAGGATAAATAACAAACCCTTATTTAATATTAAGTCTTCAATATACCTCCCATTGTAATAACACTTATCAAGACTTAGATTGCTATGTATAGGCTATGCCAAAGCATGATGTATAAAGTCATCTAAGTAAGATAAGTTGGATAAAAGTGATATCCATATGTTTGATTTGGTTAGACTTAACTAGGTTATCAAAATAGTTTTGAACCTAGGGTATAAGATAGAATATCAAGATTACATGTGATGTTAATATTCTATGTTCAAGAATTGCATGAGATGTAATTGGTAAAGTGTTACCTACCTAAATAAACCACACTTAAAGTGATAAGCCAAAGCTTACTTGAAGTAGGGTGAAATATGGATCTTGTCCCACTGTTATTTTTCAATTGTTGAAATTATCATTAAGGGTTTTTATATGAATTATGGATATATGTTGTGGGAATTTTATTGTGCCTTTTATTAAATGCTACTTGTATATTTATTGTTGTAGAGATGGCTACAAACACTACACATACTTTATCAGTGCGATCAATCCTTGAGAAGGATAAGCTCAATGGCACTAACTTTCTGGACTGGTACAGAAATCTAAGAATTGTTCTTAGGCAAGAAAGAAAGGAATATATCCTTGATCAACCCCTCCCTGAGGAACCAGCTTCTGCTGCTACTAGAGCTCAAAGGGATGCTTATACGAAGCATCTCAATGACTCTACTGATGTCACTTGCATTATGCTTGGATGCATGGAGAATGAACTCCAAAAGAAAATGATGGAATTGGATGCGAACACCATGATTACTGATCTCATGGAAATGTTCCAAGAGAGAGCAAGAATTGAAAGGTTCAATACCATCAAGGATTTGCTTTCTTGCAAGTTGACTACTAACGGCTCAGTTAGTCCTCATGTTTTGAAGATGAAGGGTCATCTTGAACATTTGGACAGGCTCGGTCTCCCAATTGCCTAAGAGTTGGCTACAGACATTGTTCTCCAATCTTTTCATGAGGCTTATGATGGTTTCATCATGAACTTCAATATGCATAATATGGAGAAGACCACCACAAATTTGCATGGGATGCTTCAAACTGCTGAAAAGAACATCAAGAATGAGATTAAGGATGTTCTTATGGTCAACAAGGGAAAGGGTATGAAAAGGTCTGGTAAGGGCAAGGAAAAGGCTTTCAAGAAGTCTAAACCCAAGTCTAAGCCCAAGACCAAGGATGAACCCAAAGCAAAACAGCCAAAGGAAGGAACTTGCTTTTTCTGCAAGGAACCTGGACATTGGAAAAGGAATTGCAAGAAATATCTGGATGATCTGAAGAAAAACAAGGGTAGTGAGACTACCACTTCAGGTATTCATGTTATAGAAATTAATCTTTCTATTTCTGATTCATGGGTATTAGATACTGGATCTGGATCTCACATTTGTACTAATGTGCAGGGTTTCAAAAGGAGTAGAAGTTTGACAAAAGGCGAAGTGGACCTACGAGTTGGCAATGGAGCAAGAGTTGCTGCTTTAGCTGTTGGGACTTATGAGTTATCTTTGCCTAGTGGACTTATTTTATCTTTGAACTATTGTTATTATGTACCTACCATGTGTAGGAATATTATTTCTGTTTCTTGTTTGGACAAAGATGGTTTTGAATTTATTATTAGGAATAATAAATGCAGTATTTCGCATAATAACACTCTTTATGGATATGCTCCACGCAGTAGTGGTCTTTATATTTTAAATGTTGAAGACACTAATGAAAAATCAATCTATAACATCAATGCTAAGAAGTTTAAGTCAAATGATTTAAACTCTACTTATCTCTGGCATTTTCGTTTAGGCCATATAAATGAAAAACGCATATCAAAACATAAAAGAGATGGACTTTTGAATTCATTTGATTATGAATCGTTTGAAACATGTGAATCTTGTCTAATGGGAAAAATGACAAAAATACCTTTTATTGGACAAGGTGAAAGAGCTAAAAACTTATTGGGCCTTATACATACAAATGTATGTGGTCCATTAAGTACAAATGCTAGAGGTGGATTTCAGTACTTCATTACTTTTACTGATGATCTCAGTAGATATGGTTATGTTTATCTGATGAAACATAAATCTGAATCTTTTGAAAAGTTCAAAATATTTAAGAATGAAGTACAAAATCAACTTGGTAAAAATATTAAAACACTAAGATCTGATCGAGGTGGTGAATATTTAAGCCAAGAATTTGTAGATCATCTAAGAGATTGTGGGATCGTTTCTCAATTGACTCCACCTGGAACACCACAATGGAATGGTGTGTCTGAACGGAGAAATCGAACTCTATTGGATATGGTTCGATCAATGATGAGTCAAACTGATCTTCCAATCTCATTTTGGGGTTATGCTTTAGAAACCGCTGCATTCATTTTGAATAGAGTTCCATCAAAGGCAGGTGAAAAGACACCATATGAGATATGGACTGGAAAAACTCCTAGTTTGTCTTTTCTTAAGATTTGGGGATGTCAAGCTTATGTGAAGCGACTAATTTCAGATAAATTAGCACCCAAATCTGACAAATGCCTTTTTGTAGGATATCCTAAAGAAACTAAAGGATATTACTTCTACAATGCTTATGAGAACAAAGTGTTTGTTGCTAGAAATGATGTCTTTTTAGAAAGAGAATTTATTTCCAAAGGAACCAATGGGAGTACAGTACAACTTGAAGAAACAAGAACCACAAAGTAGCATTGTACCAAGTATGGAACCTCAAAAGAATCAACAAGCAATTGCTGAACCAGTACAAGTACCACAAGGCCAAAGGAGGTCTGATAGGACACGTCATAATCCTATGAGATATGGATTTCTCATTACTGAGAACAATGATGTGATGATTGTGGATCAAGAAGAACCCACATCCTATCAAGAGGCCAGAAATAGTCCTGACTCTGAAAAATGGCTCGAAGCCATGAGATCTGAAATGCAATCCATGTATGATAATCAAGTTTTGACCTTGATTGACCCAACGGATGGTGTAAAAACCATTGGGTGCAAATGGGTCTTCAAAATGAAGACTGACATGGATGGAAATGTGCATACCTATAAAGCATGACTAGTTGCAAAAGGTTTCAGACAAATACATGGTATAGACTATGATGAAACTTTTTCACCAGTTGCTATGCTCAAATCCATTCGAATTCTCCTTGCCATAGCTGCATATTATGACTATGAGATATGGCAAATGGAATCTTCGTTTTGATGAAGCAATCAAAGAGTTTGGATTCATCAAGAATGAAGATGAACCTTGTGTGTACAAGAAGGTTAGTGGGAGCGCGATTGTTTTCTTAGTGCTTTATGTTGATGAAATACTACTCATTGGAAACGACATTCCCATACTGCAAAATGTTAAATCATGGTTAGGGAAGTGTTTTTCAATGAAAGACTTGGGCGATGCTGCTTATATATTAGGCATCAAGATCTATAGAGATATATCTAGAAGACTCATTTGCCTAAGTCAAAGAACTTATGTTGATAAGGTATTAAACAGGTTTAGTATGCAAGACTCCAAGAGAGGATTCTTGCCAATGTCACATGGCATCAGTCTCAGCAAGACTCAGTGTCCTAAGACACAGGATGAGCGAGACCGCATGAGTAAGATTCCATATGCTTCTGCTATTGGATCTATCATGTATGCAATGTTGTGCACTCGACCTGATGTCTCGTATGCTTTGAGTACAACGAGCAGATACCAGTCAAATCCAGGTGAAAGTCACTGGGCAGCAGTTAAGAACATTCTTAAGTACTTGAGAAGAACCAAGGATGCATTCTTGCTATATGGTGGTCAGGAAGATGAGCTGATTGTAAAGGGTTACACAGACGCTAGCTTCCAAACTGACATTGATGATTATAAATCACAGTCAGGATATGTGTTTTGTTTGAATGAAGGTGCTTTCAGCTGGAAGAGCTCGAAGCAGGACACCGTTGTTGATTCTACAACAGAAGCTGAGTATATAGCTGCTTCAGACGCAGCTAAGGAGGCTGTTTGGATCAAAAAGTTCATAACTGGATTAGGAGTTGTTCCTAGTATATCTGATCCAGTGAACTTGTTATGTGATAACAATGGGGACATAGCACAAGCAAAGGAGCCCAGATCACATCAGCGATCCAAACACATACTTAGACGTTATCATCTCATTCAAGAAATCATTGAGAGAGGAGACGTGAAGATATGCAGAGTTTCGACAAATGATAATGTTGCTGATCTGCTAACTAAGGCTCTTCCACAGCCTAAGCATGAGAGTAATACTAGATCCATGGGAATTAGATTTAATGTAGATTGGGCCTTGTGCAAGTGAGAGATTGTTAGTGATATGCACTAGGTCAATCATGTTTGACCATGTTTTGACTTTATCATTTTGTTATTTATTGATTGGCAGTTTTTATCATTTTATATTAATGATTAAAATACGTGAATGGTTAATTCTTTCTAAGATCATCAAGTATGTGACTTGATAGTAGAACCCTTAGGTTTAATAAAAGAATTATATACCATCTATCCCTAGTCTTAATAGAACATTGAGACTAGTATGATGTTGACTGATGATTATGTTTTACTAATCATGTATATGAGATATTAAGTCAAATCATAGGTGCTATTTGAGAAATAAGGCACTGGATGACCCACTGTGAGAATACTACATAGATCACTGTCATATGTAATTCTCATTACAGTTCTATTAGTATAATCCTTTGACCTTGAAATCATCATGGATTTCTACATAGCTATTTCATATTTTGATACAGTCTTACATTTATTTGAGTAAGATATCTATGGGCCCCTTGAAGAAGATAGACTGAAGGAAATGCATGGCCATGCTAAATGAATTGATAAAGAGTTATCATTTTCAGTCTACTTAGAGTCAAGAAACTAATGATTGAATATTATAAGGATGACAGGACTATACCTTATATTCAATCTGGATATCGAGAGACAAAGGGATTAAAATATTATTGTAAATGGTTAAATCGGATTGTCGATATTCGTATAACTTGGGTAGTCATAATGTCTTGCTAGAGGCCACTTATGACTTGTGGGCTGAAATAGGGATTTCGAGCCTACTGCCAATATGAACCTACAAGGTCGCACACTAAGAACAAGCCCAAAACAATTATGGGTTGTAAAAGCCCAATGTGATTAAGTGATTAATTATATATATATAATTCGTAATATATATATATATATATATATATATATAATTCGTAATATATATATATATTAATAAATATATATATTAATTCGAAATTTAAGGATAAGTGTTTTCCTTAATTTAATATTTTTGGAGGATAATAAATATAGTAGTTAATATATATGGATGATTATTAAAAAGGAGTTTTTGATAAACATAAACTTGTAGAATTGCAATGAGATTGAAATTCGAATTTGTCTCAAACCTTAGTGTTGTTGTATCACTATAAATACACATTAAGCAATTGGTTTGAGAATCACGAAATTCATTATTCACTAAATCACTAAAAATTCGAAATCGCTTGTGAAGCAATAGTGCTAGCACACAAGCACTAGTTTTGGCTAAGGTCTGTTCGTGTGGATACTCGTAGAGGACGCATTCTTTTGGAGGCGTTTCTGATCCGAGTCCAGGTATCACCAAAGTGAACCACCTCCTTCCTTCCTACATTGCTGTTGAATTCTACGTACAAGTATGTATTAATTCTGTAGTTAATCTATTTATTCGAATTACATGGATCTTGGTTTGGTATTTAGATAAATTTTTGAAATTCCGCTGCGTTAGGAACCTAGAAAACCCAACAACGTTTACAAACGTTACGAAACAAATCCAAACGTTTCACCTTTTTAGTGATTTAAGTCAAACGTTTACAAACGTTACGAAACAAAACAAAATGTTTAAAACATTACAAAACAAATCCAAACGTTTCTCATATTTAGCGATTTAAGCCAAACGTTTCCTAACTTTACGAAACAAAACCAAGTGTTTCACCTTTTTAGCAATTGAAGCCAAACGTTTACAAATGTTACAAAACTATATCAAGCGTTTCACCCTTTTAACAATTTAAGCCAAATGTTTACAAACGTTACGAAACAAATCCAAACGTTTCAACTCTTATTGCGATTTAAGCCAAACATTTACAAATGTTACGAGACAAATCCAAACATTTCACCTTTTTAGCGATTTAAGCCAAACATTTACAAAGGTTAAGAAACGAATCCAAACATTTCACATTTTTAGCAATTTAAGCCAAACGTTTACAAACATTCCGAAACAAAATCCAAGTGTTTCACCTATTTAGTAATTTAAGCGAAACGTTTACAAATGTTACGAAACAAATCCAAACGTTTCACCTTATTAGCGAATTAAGCCGAACGTTTACAAACGTTACGAAGCAATACCAAACATTTTCACTTTTTTATCAATTTAAGCCAAACGTTTACAAACGTTACAAAATAAATCAAGATGTTTTCCCATTTTAACAATTTAAGCCAAATGTTTAAAACGTTACTAAACAAATACAAACATTTCACCTTTTTAGCGATTTATGTCAAACGTTTATAGACTTTACGAAACAAATCCAAATCTTTCATCTTTTTAGTGATTGAAGCCACACGTTTACAAACGTTATGAAACAATTCCAAACGTTTCACCTTTTAGCGATTTAAACGAAACGTTTACAAACGGTACGAAACAAATCCAGACGTTTCACCTGTTTAGCGATTTAAGCCAAACGTTTATAAACGCTACGAAACAAATCCAAAAGTTTCCCCTTTTTAGCGATTTAAGCCAAACGTGTACAAACGTTACGAAAAAATCCAAGCGTTTCTCGTTTTTAGCGATTTAAGCCAAACGTTTACAAATGTTACGAAACAAAGCAAAGTGTTTCACCTTTTTAGCAATTTAAGCCAAACGTTTACAAATGGTACGAAACAAATCCAAACGTTTACCTTTTTAGCGATTTCAGCCAAACGTTTACAAATGCTACGAAACAAATCCAAACGTTTCACCTTTTTAGCGATTTAAGCCAAGCCTTTACAAACGTTACGAAACAAATCCAAACGTTTCACCTTTTTAGCGATTTAAGCGAAACGTTTACAAACGTTACAAAACAAATCCAAACGTTTCACCTTTTTAGCGATTTAAGCCAAACGTGTACAGACGTTACGAAACAAATACAAACGTTTCACCTTTTTAGCGATTTAAGCCAAACTTTTACAAACGTGACACGACCTAAGTTATTGAATCGAGACCGGCGCTAGGGAATGAGAATGGTAGCTCCAAAACCTGTAGCAAGCCTAAAACCTCTATAATGTTTTCGCAAACACAATTACATAATATAGATAATACGTCTTAAGAAAATTCCTTTAAATGATATAAGTATATATATCAAAATAACGTACTAAAGGTTACAATACAAAAATACCGTTTGAAATTAAAACATGAATCTAATACTGACACCTATTGACTACAGCAGCTCTAGGAACTCATACTTTGTGCAAGTCAATCGACTTCTGGCACAACGAAGATGGTTTGTGTGATCCGACTCTAACTACCTGTAAAACATCAAAGTCAGGGGGGTCAATATTTGGGGAATACTGAGTGAGTATGCTAATACTAACAGTATTATAAAAATACATGTCACATACTGAAACATGTATTACTCAATACAAGATATAAGATAATAGCATAGCATTATCAAACAATATATCTTATCGGAACCCTAATCTTAAACTCCTAACTTATCTTATTTGTATCACATCGTAATCATATCGAATCATCTTAATCTTAGTGGTTCGGTCTCGAGATAGTTCAACCGAGTTCAACCGCAACCACGTGACATAGTCCCGGGATAGTTCAACTGAGTTCAACTCATGCCGCTGCTTAATCCCAAATTGTGGGTCTCGAGATAGCTCGACCGAGTTCAACCCACTAGATACGGGTCCTAGGATAGTTCCACCGAGTTCAACCTCGTATCTATCTTTCACATATCCAACTTCCATATTCATATCATATATTTATTCTTAATTTCAAGGACAATCTAGACAGGCTAGACTGACTCAAGTACTGGTGAACACACAGCCTATTGACACCAAATAGGAAGTTAGTTTCTTTGGATCACATACTAGATTCATGTATTCAAAGCAAGGAATAAAACATCATTCATATATTAGACTAATCAAACATAGCAACATCTTATACGAGCAAGTCATATAAATACGATGTATCTAATAATAATATTCATGATATATGAAAATAACATTTGTAATAATACACGAAAGTAAAATGCCACTCATAGAAACCTCTATCCAAAAATTGCATTATTAGCATCCGATCACGTAGGTTCCATGGGTCGGACGACCACGTAGCTACTCCAGCTCGTCAACCTGCTATCTTGTCGGTATGTCAATTACCTATTTACATCACACATACGTTTATTTCATAAACATAAACTTCGTATCAAAACCGTAATCTTACTCGTCATGTTCTATATCCCAATTTCGTATTCTCGGAGTCCGTGATTCATTTCCAATGTCTGACATACTTGAAGTCGGAAAAGTAGGTCAAAAAGGGGCGGAAACGCTCAAACTAATATGTTTGTTGGCTGTGCGAGCGCACCAGAGGCCCTGTGCGCTCGCGCACAGCCTGGTGTGCGCTCGCGCATAGCCTGGTGTGCGCTCGCGCACCTGGTGTGCGATCTTTCGCACAGCCCCGGAATCCGTTTCCGGTCACTCCGACGTGCTCCAAATCAATTCTTTCATTCTCCTGTCTCATTATAACACAAAATTCATCTAAAAAAATCATCAAAAACGACTCTAGAAACATGATTTGATTCAAATTCTACGTTTTTATCGAAAAACCGCCCTAAACCTCTCAAATTCAATAACCAAAACAATAATATTACCTTAATTTGATGCTCGTGATTAATAGAGAATTTAATTTCGAGCGAATTGATATAAAGAACGCGCATTTTGGACGAGAAACGGCGAAACGGCGGCGGATCGAAATCGATCGCCGTTTTCCCTCGCTCTCTCTTTTCTGGAATCATCTCATCGTTTCTTTCTTTCCTTATTCATATATATATTGGAAAATTTTCCACTTTAATCCTTCATTTCTTTAACTTAAACCATTTCTCTTTTAAACTTTTTATTTTAATCAAACGGTTAATCATCCGCTTTAACTCAATTACATACGTATTATTTATGTCCATATAAATAATACTAACCCAAAATTATTATTTTCCGTCAAAAATCTTTTAATTTCTATTCTCGAGGCTTAATTGGCTGATTTACTCTTTGGCCCTTGAACTTTTCAAAAGTTGCAATTTAGTCCAATACTTATTCGCGTCCAAATTTTAAATAGTCTACGATTGACTCGAAACTTCTACCATAGATACTACAAAATATTTCACGAACTTTTGCGAAATAATTTTCAACTCGGGATCTATATTTTTTTTATATTAATTTCTCTCGATTATCTCTTAATCCCGACAATTCTGTTAATGGAAATTATTCCAAATTTCCTACATTATTATATTAAATCCACTGTTATCAAAAATTATATCATGTGGCACGATATAATTTATTTTAAATATTTGGGGTATTACATTCTTCCCCCCTTATAAAAATTCATCCTCGAATTTTCATATACTCTTCTTACTTATTTAATCCTTCGATATCTTTAATTTGATTCTTAATAAGTACACCGTATTCATTTCACGATGCTTGCCGACGCATGGAATTATCATTCCAGTTCTATACTTCTTGTACAATAACGTCAACTGTCATTGACTATTTTCATATCATTATCTTCTTCTATAGTGACTTCAATTGTATTCTTATGTATTATGATTTCTTACTTTTGATCTCTTCTCCTTGATCTTGTATACATTATTTTTTCATCTGTTCCTTGTCTGATATTCAATACTATGAACTCTTGTTCCTGTAATTAAACTCTTAGTTTAATACTGATAGCCAATGATGGTTCGTTATGGCGATATTTTATCACTAGAGACGATCATCCTCGTTACTCGGCGTCCTCATTCGTTGTCGGATGATGTAGATAATCCATTCGCTCGTACCTCTTAATTTTCTTCATTTGGTCGTTGTCACGACTTGGTTTAAATCTCCAACATCTTATTTTATGACGATATTAGTCGTATTCATATGTACTTACGATTCTCCGTTCTTGATTCATTCCCTTTGTCCAATACGTCTAATCCTATCATCATTCCTTGTTTAGGGATGTGGACACTCAATTAACTCATGCTTCACTACTTATGCAGTCTCTTTCATATCACTATTGTCTTCGTCTGATTGTTATTCGTCGTAGTGCTAGGAACTTATCCCACTATCTGCTATCCTCCTTTGTCTCGTTACTTCATTAATCCATTCTCTTATCTATCCAAATTTACTTCCGTAACCTTAAGGAGATCCTTGCTCATCTTTCTCGTGAGCGTAAACATTCTTTACGATCTTTACTATATGCTGACACTTGTACACACTAATCTATTTGAATTCCTATTTCCACATTTGTTACACTACGATCTTTTCACATCCATCTTCTCTCGATGTTACTTTCTTCTCTCGGTGAGCTTTTCACTATTCGTCTCCTTTTGATTCGTCTTTTGCAATTTCAACATTTGACTTTAGTATTAACCCTTAGGTTATACTTAGTGTTCGTTTTCTATTCGCCTTTTTATCTCATTTCATTTATGCTCTTCTTTCCTCCTCTATTGTCTTCTCGACATTGTTCGTCTTCTGATCTTCAAAGATGCTTTTAGCATTCATCGTCATAATCCAATTATTTCTTATATATTTCTTCTCTCCAATACTCAATTCTAGTTTGGTTACTAATTTCCAAACTATTTCTCTTTTCTATTTCGTTGTTTGAGGTTTACTTTTTCCTTCCTATCCATTATCGTACAATTTTCATTCATCACTTCTTTCTTTGATTCATACCATAGATGTGTTTCTTCATAATCTTACTTTGACTTCTTGTTCTTAATCAACCAATAGGATTAATAGCCTAAGTGCTATAATCCTATTGTACTCTTCTTGTGTTCCTTATTCATGTTCCTATCGTACTTCTCGATCATCTGTCCACGTGACATTCTCTTTTTTGTTTCCTCGATTACTCTTATCGAGTTCCTTTCGACATACACAAGTTGCTTGTGCTTTCTTGATACTTGTTACTTTAACTGATCTCCTATTATTCATAATCTACCTTTAAATTCTTATACCTTAGGTATATCTTACTTTAATCTTCTTATCTTCTGTTTCGGTCTAACCAATATCACCTTCTTCAGTATGGGTCGATTCTCACATTAGATCTCTTTTTTGTATCCTTTCACGTGTCTAGATGCACGATACTTAAATTATATGTCTGATAGGTTTGATGCTATATAGCACCCTAACCAATATCCGACATACTTGAAGTCGGAAAACTAGCTCAAAACGGGGCGGAAATGCTCAAACTAATATGTTCGTTTGCTGTGCGAGCGCACCAAAGGCCCTGTGCGTTCGCACAGACTAGTGTGCGTTCGCGCACGCCGCTCACTGGCGTGCGATCGCACACCTGCTGTGCGATCTTTCGCACCGCCCCAGAATCCGTTTCCGGTCACTCCGACGTTCTCCAAATCAATTCCGTTATGCTCCTATCTCATTTTAACTAAAAATACATCTAAAAAAATCATCAAAAACGACACTAGAAACATGATTTGATTCAAATTAAACATTTTTACCTAAAACCACCCTAATCCTCAAATTCAATAACAAAAACAATAATATTAACTTAATTTGATGCTCGTGATTAATAGCGAATTGAATTCCGAGCAAATCGATATAAAGAACGCGCGATTTGGACGAGAAACGGCGGCGGATCGAAATTGATCGCCGTTTTTCCCTCGCTCTCTCTTTTCTGGAATCATCTCATCGTTTCTTTCTTTCCTTATTCATGTATATATCTTGGCAAATTTTCCACTTTAATCCTTCACTTCTTTAACTTAAACCATTTCTCTTTTAAACTTTCTATTTTAACCAAAAGGTTAATTATCCGCTTTAACTCAATTACATACGTATTATTTATATCCATATAAATAATACTAACCCAAAATTATTATTTTCTATCAAAAATCTTTTAATTTCTATTCTCGAGGCTTAAATGGCTAATTTACACTTTGGCCTTTGAACTTTTCAAAAGTTGCATTAGTCCAAAACTTATCCGCATCCAAATTTTAAATAATCTCTGATTGACTTGAAACTTCTACCATAGTTACTAAAAACTATTTCGCGGACTTTGGCAAGATAATTATAAACTCGGAATTTATATTTTATTTATATTAATTTCTCTCGATTTCGCTTAATCCCGACAATTCTGTTCAATGGAAATTATTTTAAATTTTCTACATTATTATATTAAATCCACTTTTATCGAAAATTATAACCATGGCACGATATAATTTATTTAAAATATTCGGGGTATTACAAAACAATATGAAACAAACCCAAACGTTTAAAACGTTACGAAACAAATCCAAACGTTTCTCATTTTTATTAAGTGAAACCTTTACAAACTTTACGACATAAAACCAAGTGTTTCACCTTTTTAGCAATTTAAGCCAAAAATTTACACAAGTTACGAAACAAATCCAAGCGTTTCACCTTTTTAGCAATTTAAGCCAAACGTTTACAAACGTTCCGAAACAAATCCAAGCCTTTCACCTTTTTAGTAATTTAAGCCAAATTTTCACCTTTTTAGAAATTTAAGCCAAACGTTTACAAACGTTACAAAACAAATCTAAACGTTTCACCTTTTTAACGATTTAAGTCGGACGTTTACAAAGTTACGAAACAAATCCAAACATTTCACCTTTTTAGCGATTTAAGCCTAACGTTTACAAAGTTACGAAACAAAACAAAACATTTCATTTTTTAGCAATTTAAGCCAAATGTTTACAAACGTTACGAAACAAATCCAAATGTTTCCCCATTTTTGCGATTTAAGCCAAACCTTTAAAACGTTACTAAACATATCCAAACATTTCACCTTTTTAGCGATTTATGCCAAACGTTTACAAACGTTACGAAAAAAATCCAAACGTTTCTCCTTTTTAGCGATTGAAGCCAAACGTTTACAAATGTTACGAAACAAATCCAAACATTTATCCTTTTTAGCGATTGAAGCCAAACGTTTACAAACGTTACGAAACAAATCAAAACGTTTCACCTTTTTAGAAATTTAAGCCAAACCTTTATAAAGCTTATGAAACAAATCTAAACGATTCACCTTTTTAGCAATTTAAGCCAAACATTTACAAAGGTTACGAAACAAATCCAAAACTTTCACTTTTTTAGGAATTTAAGCCAAACGTTTATAAAGGTTACGAAACAAATCCAAGTGTTTCAATTTTTTAGTTATTTATGCCAAACATTTACAAACGTTACGAACTAAATCCAACCTCTTCACCTTTTTAGCAATTTAAGCCTAACGTTTACAACCGTTACGAAACAAATCCAAACGTTTCCCCTTTTTAGCGATTTAAGCCAAACGTTTACAAACGTTACGAAACAAAACCAAACGTTTAAAACTATACGAAACAAATCCTAACGTTTCACCTTTTTACTGATTTAAGCCAAACATTTAAAAATATTACGAAACAAAACCAAAAGTTTAAAACGTTATGAAACAAATCCAAACGTTTCACATTTTTAGCGATTTAAGCCAAAACTTTACAAAAGTTAAGAAACAAACCAAGCATTTCACCTTTTTAGCAATTTAAGCCAAACGTTTACAAACGGTACGAAACAATTCTAAGCGTTTCACCTTTTTAGCAATTAAAGCCAAACGTTTACAAACGTTCCGAAATAAATCCAAGCATTTCACCTTTTTACGAATTTAAGCCAAATGTTTACAAACATTACGAAATAAATCCAAGCGTTTCACCTTTTTAGCAATTTAAGGCAAATGTTTATAAACATTACAAAAGAAATCCAAACATTTCGCCTTTTTTAGCGATTTAAGCCAAGCGTTTACACACATTACGAAACAAAACCAAACATTTCACCCTTTTAGCAATTTAAGCCTAACATTTACAAACGTTACGAACAAATGCAAATGTTTCACCTTTTTAGCGATTTAAGCAAAACGTTTACAAACGTTCGAAACAAATCCAATCGTTTCACCTTATTAGCGATTTATGCCAAACATTTACAAAGGTTAGGTAACAAGTCCAAATGTTTCACCTTTTTAGCAATTTAAGCCAAACGTTTACAAACGTTACGAAACAAATCCAAGCGTTTCACCTTTTTAGCAATTTATGCCAAACGTTTACAAACGTTACGAAACAATCCAAGCGTTTCACCATTTTAGCAATTTAAGACAAACGTTTACAAACGTTACGAAACAAATCGAAACGTTTTACCTTTTTATCGATTTAATCCAAATGTTTACAAACGTTACGAAACAAATCCAAACGTTTCACCTTTTTAGCAATTTAAGTCAAACGTTTACAAACATTACAAAACAAATACAAACGTTTCACCTTTTTAGCGATTTAAGCCAAATGTTTACAAACATTACGAAGCAAATCCAAATGTTTCACCGTTGTAGCGATTTAAACCAAACGTTTACAAACCTTACGAAACAAATCCAAACGTTTCACATTTTTAGCAATTTAAGCCAAATGTTTCCAAACGTTACGAAGCAAATCCAAATGTTTCAACTTTTTAGCGATTTAATCCAAACGTTTACAAACGTTACAACATAAATCCAAATGTTTTGTCTTCTTAGCAATTTAAGCAAAACGTTTACAAACATTACGAAAAAAACCAAACATTGTAAACTTTACGAAATAAATTCAAACGTTTCACATTTTTAGCGATTTAAGCTAAACGTTTACAAACGTTATGAAACAAAACCAAACGTTTAAAACATTACGAAGCAAATCCAAAAAATTTAAATATTTAGCGATTTAAGACAAACCGTTACAAAGGTTATGAAACAAAAATAAGCGTTTGACCTTTTTTTGCAATTTAAGCCAAACTTTTACTAATGTTACGAAACAAATCCAAGCGTTTCACCTTTTTAGCGATTTATGCTAAACGACTACAAACATTACGAAACAAATCAAAATGTTTCACCTCTTCAGCGATTTAAGCCAAACGTTTACAAACGATACGAACAAATCCAAACGTTTCACCTTTTTAGCGATTTAAGCCAAACGTTTACAACATTACAAAACAAATCCAAATGTTGAACCTTTTTAGCGATTTAAGCCAAACGTTTACAAACGTTACGAAACTAATCCAAACGTTTCACCTTTTTAGCGGTTTAAGAAAAGACGTTTACAAACGTTGCGAAACAAATGCAAACCTTTCGCCTTTTTGGCAATTTAAGCCAAACGTTTTCAAACATTACAAAACAAATCCAAACATTTCACCTTTTTATCAATTTATGCCAAACATTTACGAACGGTACGAACTAAAACAAAACGTTTAAAACGTTACGGAACAAATCCAAACGTTTCACATTTTTAGCAATTTAAGCCAAACATTTTCAAATGTTACGAAACAAAACTAAGCGTTTCCCATTTTTAGCAAATTAAGCCAAACGATTATAAAAGTGCCGAAACAAATCCAAGCGTTTCACGTTTACAAACGTTACGAAACAAATTCAAACGTTTCACCTTTTTAGCAATTTAAGGCAAACGTTTACAAAGGATATGAAACAAATCAAAATGTTTCCCGTTTTTAGCAATTTAAGCCAAACGTTTACAAACGTTACGAAACAAATCCAAGTGTTTCTCCTTTTTAGCAATTTAAGCCAAACGTTTACAAACGTTACGAAACAAATCCAAGTGTTTCACCTTTTTAACAATTTAAGCCAAACGTTTGCAAACGTTACGAAACGAATCCAAATGTTTCCCCTTTTTAGCGATTTAAGACAAACGTTTACAAACGTTACGAAACAAATCCTAACGTTTTACCTTTTTAGCGATTGAAGCCAACCGTTTACAAACGTTACCAAACAAATCAAAATGTTTCCCCTTTTTAGCGATTTAAGCTAAACATTTACAAATATTATGAAACAAAATCAAACGTTTCACCTTTTTAGCGATTTAAGCCAAATGTTTACAAACATAAAGAAACCAATTCAAACGTTTCGCCCTGTTAGTAATTTAAGCCAAACGTTTACAGAGGTTACGAAAAAAAAAACGTTACACTTTTTTAGCAATTTAAGCCAAATGTTTAGAAATGTTACGAAACAAAACCAAATTTTTAAAACGTTACGAAATAAATCCAAACGTTTCACATTTTAAGCGATTTAAAAAAAACCTTTACAAACGTTTCGAAACAAAACCAAGCGTTTCACCTTTTTAGCTATTTAAGCCAAAAGTTTACAAACGTTACAAAACAAATCCAAGTGTTTCACTTTTTTAGCAATCTAAGCCAAACGTTAACAAACGTTCCGAAACAAATCCAAGCGTTTCACATTTTTAGGAATTTAAGCCAAACGTTTACAAACGCTACAAAACAATTCCAAGTTTTTAATCTTTTTAGCAATTTAAGCCAAACATTTACAAACATTACAAAATAAATACAAACGTTTCGCCTTTTTAGCGATTTAAGCCAAATGTTTACAAAGATTATGAAGCAAATCAAAACGTTTCACCGTTTTAGCGATTTAATCCAAACGTTTACAAACGTTACGAAACAAATTCAAACGTTTCACCTTTTTAGCGATTTAAGCCAAATGTTTACAAACGTTACGACGCAAATCCAAACGTTTCAACTTTTTAGCGATTTAATCCAAACGTTTACAAACGTTACAAAACAAATCCAAACGTTTTGTCTTCTTAGCAATTTAAGTGAAAAGTTTACAAACGTTACGAAAAAAATACAAACGTTTTCTCTTTTCAGCGATTTAAGCCAACCGTTTGCAATCGTTACGAAACAAAACCAAACATTTCACCTTTAAGGCTATTTAAGCCAAACGTTTACAAATGTTACGAAACAAATCCAAACGTTTCACCTTTTTAGAAATTTAAGCTAAACGTTTACAAATGGTTCGAAACAAATCCAAATGTTTCACCTTTTTAGCGATTTAAGCCAAACGTTTACAAAAGCTACGAAACAAATCCAAACGTTTCACCTTTTTAGCAATTTAAGCCAAACGTTTACAAACATTTACAAACGTTACGAAACAAATCCAAACATATCACCTATTTAGCGATTTAAGCCAAACATTTACAAACGTATGTAACAAATCCAAACATTTCACCTTTTTAGTTATTTGAGCCAAACGTTTACAAAGGTTACAGAACAAATTCAAGCGTTTCACCTTTTTAGCAATTTAACCCAAATGTTTACAAACGTTACGAAACAAATACAAGCGTTAAACCTTTTTAGCGATTTAAGCCAAACGTTTACAAAGGTTACGAAACAAATTCAAGCGTTTCACCTTTTTAGCAATTTTAGCGAAACGTTTACAAACATTATGAAACAAATCCAAGCGTTTCACCTTTTTAGCAAATTAAGCCAAACGTTTACAAACGTTATGAAACAAATCCAAATGTTTCACCTTTTTAGCGATATAAGCCAAACGTTTACAAACGTTATGAAACAAATCAAAACTTTTTGCCTTTTTTGCGATTTAAGACAAACGTCTGCAAACGTTACGAAACAAATCCAAACGTTTCCCTTTTTAGCGATTTAAGCCAAACGTTTACAAATGTTACAAAATAAATTTAAATGTTTCACCTTTTTAGCGATTTAAGGCAAACGTTTACAAACATTACGTAAAAAATGCAAACTTTTCACCTTTTTACCGATTTAAGACAAACATTTACAAACGTTTCAAACGTTACGAACCAAATCCAAACGTTTTATATTTTTTGCGATTTAAGCGAAACGTTTACAAACGTTACGAAACAAACACAAGAGTTTCACCTTTTTAGAAATCTAAGCCAAACGTTTACAAAGGTTACGAAACAAATCCAAACCTTTCACCTTTTTAGCTGTTTAAGCCAAACGCTTACAAACGTTACGAAAAAAATCCAAATGTTTCACCTTTTTAGCGATTTAAGCCAAACGTTTACAAAGATACAAAACAAATCCAAACGTTTCAACTTTTTAGTGATTTAAGCTTATCGTAAACAAACGTTACAAAACATAACCAAACGTTTCCCCTTTTTTGGGAATTAAGCCAAACGTTATTAAACGTTACGGAACAAATCCAAACGTTTCACCATTTTAGCGATTTAAGCCAAACGTTTACAAGCTTTACGAAATAAATCCAAACGTTTCACCTTTGTAGCGATTTAAGCCAAACATTTACTAGTTTTGCGAAATAATTCCAAACATTTCCCCTCTTTAGCGATTTAAGACAAACGTTTGCAAAGAAAATTAATCTAAACCAGACGTGTCTCCTTTTTAGAAATTTAAGCCAAACGTTTACAAACGTTATGAAACAAATCTAAACGTTTCACCTTTTTAGCGATTTAAGCCGAAGGTTTACAAACGTTACAAAACAAAACCAAATGTTTAAAACGTTAAGAAACAAATCGAAATGTTTCCCCTTTTTAGTAGTATAAGCCAAAAGTTTAGAAACGTTACGAAACAAATCCAAGCGTTTCACCTTTTTAGCAATTTAAGCCAAACATTTACAAACGTTACGAAATTTCAAACCTTTCACCTTTTTAGCGATTTAAGCCAAACGTTTACAAACGTTTCGAAACAAATCCAAATGTTTCACCTTTTTGGCGATATAAGGCAAACGCTAACAAACGTAAAGAAACAAATCAAACGTAATGCCTTTTTAGCAAATTAAGCTAAATGTTACAAAACAAATCCAAACGTTTCACCTTTTAGCGATTTAAGCCAAACGTTTACAAACGTTACGAAACCAAACCAAACGTTTAAAATGTTATGAAACAAATTCAAACATTTAACATTTTTAGCGATATAAGCAAAACCCTTACAAAAGTTACGAAACAAAACGAAGAGTTTCACCTTTTTAGCAATTTAAGCAAAACGTTCACAAACATTCCGAAACAAATTCAAGCGTTTCACCTTTTTAGTAATTTAAGGCAACCGTTTCCAAACGTTACGAAACAAATCGAAGTGTTTCACCGTTTTAGCAATTTAAGCCAAACATTTATAAACGTTACGAAAAAAATCCAAACGTGTCACCTCTTTAGCGATTTAAGCTGATCGTTTACAAACGTTAAAAAACAAAACCAAACAATTAACCTTTTTAGCAATTTAAGCCAAACGTTTACAAACGCTATGAAAATAATCCAAACATTTCCCCATTTTAGCGATTTAAGCCAACGTTTAAAAGGTTATGAAACAAATCCAAACATTTCACCTTTTTAGCGATTTATGCCAAACATTTACAAACGTTACGAAATAAATTCAAACATTTCACCTTTTTAGCGATTGAAGCCAAACGTTTACAAACATTATGAAACAAATCCTCTTTTTAGCAATTTAAGCCAAACGTTTACAAACATTAAGAAACAAATCAAAATGTTTCACCTTTGTAGCGATTTAAGCCAAACGTTTACAAAGGTTATGAAACAAATCCAAGTGATTCACCTTTTTAGCAATTTAAGCCAAACGTTTACAAACGTTACAAAACTAATCCAAGCGTTTCACCTTTTTAGAAATTTAAACCAAACGTTCACAAACGTTACGAAACAAATCCAAGCATTTCACCTTTTTAATAATTTAAGCCAAACGTTTACATACGTTTCGAAACAAATCCAACTGTTTCACCTTTTTAGCGATTTAAGCCAAATGTTTACATACGTTACGAAACATATCCAAACGTTTCACCTTTTTAGCGATTTAAGCTAAGCGTTTACATACGTTACAAAACAAATCCAAACGTTTCACCATTTTAGTGATTTAAGCCAAACGTTTACAAACGGAACAAAACAAATCCAAATGTGTCACCTTTTCAGCGATTTAAGCCAAACGTTTACAAAGGTTATGAAACAAATCCAAGCTGTCTCACCTTTTTAGCGATTTAAGCCAAAAGTTTAAAAAATGTTACGAAACAAATCCAAACGTTTCACATTTTTAGCAATTTAAGCCAAACATTTGCAAACTTTGCGAAACAAATCCAAACATTTCAGCTGTCTAGCGATTTAAGCCAAACGTTTCCAAAGATTACGAAACAAAACAAAACGTTTAAAACGTTTCGAAACAAATCCAAACGTTTCACATGTTTAGCGATTTAAGCCAAACCTTTACAAACGTTACGAAACAAAACCTAGCGTTACACCTTTTTAGCAATTTAATCCAAACGTTTACAAACCTACCGAAACAAATCAAAGAATTTCACCTTTTTTGTAATTTAAACAAAACATTTACAAACGCTACGAAACGAATCCAAGCGTTTCCCCTTTTTAGCAATTTAGGCCAAACGTTTACAAACGCTACGAAACAAATCATAACGTTTCACCTTTTTAGCGGTTTAAGCCGAATGTTTATTAACGTTACGAAACAAAACCAAACGTTTCACATTTTTAGAAATTTAAGCCAAACGTTTACAAACGTTACGAACAAAATCCAAATGTTTACAAACGTCACGAACAAAATCCAACCATTTTAACTTTTTAGCAATTTAAGCCAAACTTTTACAAATGTTAGGAAACAAATCTAAGCGTTTCACCTTTTTAGCAATTTAAACGAAACGTATAAAATGTTACGAAACAAATTCAAACTTTTCACACTTTTAGAAATTTATGCCAAACGTTTACAAACGTTACAAAACAAATCTAAACGTTTCCCTTTTTTACTTATTTAAGCCAAACATTTACAAACGCTACAAAACAAATCCAAACGATTCACCCTTTTAACAAAACCAAATGTTCCGCCTTTTTTGCAATTTAAGACAAACGTTTTCAAACGTTAAGGAACAAATCCAAACGTTTACAAATGTTACGGAACATTTCCAAAAATTTCACCTTTTTTGCGATTTCAGCAAAACGTTACAAACTTTATGAAACAAATCGAAACGTTTTACCTTTTTAGCGATTTAAGCCAAACGTTTACAAAGGTTGTGAAACAGATCCAAACGTTTCCCCTTTTAAGCAATTTAAGCCAAAACGTTTATAAAGGAAACGAAATAAATCCAAACGTGTCACCTTTTTAGCAATTGAAGCAAAATGTTTATAAACGTTACGAAACAAATCCAAATGTTTCACCATTTTAGGGATTTAAGACAAACGTTTACAAAGGTTACGAAAAAAATCCAAGCGTTCACCTTTTTAGAAATTTAAGCCAAACGTTTACAAATGTTACGAAACAAATCAAAACGTTTCCCCTTTTTAGCGATTTAAGCCAAACGTTTACAAAGGTTAAGAAACAAATCCAAGCTTTTCACCTTTTTAGCAATTTAAACCAGATGTTTACAAACGTTACGAAACAAATCCAAGCATTTCACCTTTTTAGTAATTTAAGCCAAACGTTTACATACATTTGAAACAAATCCAACTTTTCACCTTTTTGGCAATTTAAGCCAAACGTTTACATACGTTACGAAACAAATCCAAACGTTTCACCATTTTAGTGATTTAAGCCAAGCGTTTATAAACGATACAAAACAAATCCAAACGTTTCACCTTTTTAATGATTTAAGCCAAACATTGACAAATGTTACGAAACAAATCCAAAGGTTCCACCTTTTTAGCAATTTAAGCCAAAAGTTTAAAAAATGTTACGAAACAAATCCAAAGGTTTCACATATTTTAGCTATTTAAGCCAAAACGTTTACAAAGGTAACGATATAAATCCAAACGTGTCACCGTTTTAGCAATTGAAGCAAAATATTTACAAATGTTACGAAACAAATCCAAACGTTTCACCTTTTTAGCTATTTAAGCCAAACGTTTACAAAGGTTACGAAAAAAATCCAAGCGTTTCACATTTTTAGAAATTTAAGCCAAACGTTAACTAACGTTTGAAAACAAATCCAACTGTTTCACCTTTTTAGCAATTTAAGACAAACGTTTACATACGTTACGAAACAAATCCAAACGTTTCATTATTTTAGGGATTTAAGCCAAACGTTTACAAACGTTATGAAACAAATCCAAACGTTTCACCTTTTTAGCGATTTCAGCCAAACGTTACAAACGTTATGAAACAAATCCAAACGTTTCACCATGTTAGCAATTTAAGACAAACGTTTACAAAGGTGACAAAAAAAATCCAAGCGTTCACCTTTTTAGAAATTTATGCCAAACGTTTACAAACGTTACGAAAGAAATCAAAACGTTTCACCTTTTTAGCGATTTAAGCCAATCGTTTACAAAGGTTATGAAACAGATCCAAGTGTTTCACCTTTTTAGCAATATAAGCCAAACGTTTACAAAGATTACAAAACAAATCCAAGCGTTTCACCTTTTTAGAAATTTAAACCAAACGTTTACAAACGTTACGAAACAAATCCAAGCATTTCAGCTTTTTAGTAATTTAGGCCAAACGTTTACATACGTCTCGAAACAAATCCAATTGTTTCACCTTTTTAGCGATTTAAGCCAAACGTTTACATACGTTACGAAACAAATCGAAACGTTTCACCTTTTTAGTGATTTAAGCCAAACGTTTACAAACGATACAAAACAAATCCAAACGTTTCACCTTTTTAGCGATTTAAGCCAAACATTGACAAATGTTACAAATTAAATCCAAAGGTTTCACCTTTTTAGCGATTTAAGCCAAAAGTTTAAAAAATGTTACGAAACAAATCCATAGGTTTCACCTTTTTACCGATTTAAGCAAAAAGTTTAAAAAATATTACGAAACAAATCCAAACGTTTCACATTTTTAGCAATTTAAGCCAAACGTTTGTAAACTTTGCGAAACAAATCCAAACGTTTCAGCTGTTTAGCGATTTAAGCCAAACGTTTCCAAACATTACGAAACAAATTCAAACGTTTAAAACATTTCGAAACAAATCCAAACGTTTCACATTTTTAGCGATTTAAGCCAAACCTTTACAAACATTACGAAACAAAACCAAGCGTTTCACCTTTTTAGCAATTTAAGCCAAACGTTTACAAACCTTCCGAATCAAATCCAAGCATTTCACCTTTTTAGTGATTTAAGCCAAAAACGTTTACAAAGGTAACAAAATAAATCCAAACGTATCACCTTTTTAGCAATTGTAGCAAAATGTTTATAAACGTTACGGAACAAAAACAAGCGTTTCAACTTTTTATCAATGTAAGCCAAACGTTTACAAATGCTACGAAACAAATCCAAACGTTTCATCTTTTTAGCGATTTAAGCCAAACGTTTACAAAAGGTTTCGAAACAGATCCAAACGTTTCACCTTTTTAGTGATTTAAGCCAAAACGTTTACAAAGGTAACGAAATAAATCCAAACGTGTCACCTTTTTAGCAATTGAAGCAAAATTTTATAAACGTTACGAAACAAATCCAAACGTTTCACCTTTTTAGCAATTTAAGCCAAACGTTTACAAAGGTTACGAAAAATTTCCAAGCGTTTCACCTTTTTAGAAATTTAAGTCAAATGTTTACAAACATTACGAAATAAATCAAAACGTTTCACCTTTTTATCGATTTAAGCTAAACGTTTACAAGGGTTATCAAACAAATCCAAGTGTTTCACCTTTTTAGCAATATAAGCCAAACGTTTACAAACGTTACAAAACAAATCCAAGCGTTTCACCTTTTGAGAAATTTAAACCAAGCGTTTACAAACGTTACAAAACAAATCCAAGCATTTCACCTTTTCAGTAATTTAAGCCAAAGGTTTACATACGTTTCGAAACAAATCCAACTGTTTCAATTTTTTAGCGATTTAAGCCAAACGTTTACATACGTTTCGAAACAAATCCAAACGTTTCACCATTTTAGTGATTTAAGCCAAACGTTTACAAACGATACAAAACAAATCCAAACGTTCCACCTTTTTAGAGATTTATGCCAAACATTGACAAATGTTACGAAACAAATCCAAAGCTTTCACCTTTTTAGCGATTTAAGCCAAAAGTTTAAAAAATGTTACGAAACAAATCCAAAGGTTTCACCTTTTTTAGCGATTTAAGCCAAAATGTTTACAAAGGTAACGATATAAATGCAAACGTGTCACCTTTTTAGCAATTGAAGCAAAATGTTTACAAATCTAAGCGTTTCCCCTTTTTAGAAATTTAAGCCAAACGTTAACAAACGTTACAAAACAAATCCAACTGTTTCACCTTTTTAGCGATTTAAGCCAAACGTTTACATACGTTACGAAACAAATCCAAACGTTTCACAATTTTAGGGATATAAGCCAAACGTTAACAAATGTTATGAAACAAATCCAAACGTTTCACCTTTTTAGCGATTTCAGCCAAACGTTACAAACGTTATGAAACAAATCCAAACGTTTCACTTTTTTAGCGATTTAAGCCAAACGTTTACAAAGGTTGCAAAACAGATCCAAACGTTTCACCTTTTTAGCGATTGAAGCCAAAACGTTTACAAACGTTACGAAACAAATCCAAATGTGTCACATTTTTAGCGATTTAAGCCTAACAATTACAAAGGTTACGAAAAAATCCAAATGTTTCCCCTTTTTAGCGATTTAAGCCAAACGTTTACAAATGTTACGAAAAAAATCCAAGCGTTTCACCTTTTTAGAAATTTAAGCCAAAAGGTTAGAAACGTTACGAAACAAATCAAAACGATTCACCTTTTTAGCGATTTAAACCAAACGTTTACAAATGTTACAAAACAAATCAAAGCGTTTCACCTTTTTAGCAATTTAAGCCAAACGTTTACGAACGTTACAAAACAAATCCAAGCGTTTCCTCTTTTTAGTAATTTAAGCCAAACGTTACGTAACAAATCCAACTATTTCACCTTTTTAGTAATTTAAGTAAAACGTTTACATACGTTACGAAACAAATCCAACTATTTCACCATTTTAGCGATATAAGCCAAACATTTACATACGTTACGAAACAAATTCAAACGTTTCACCATTTTAGTGATTTAAGCCAAACGTTTACAAACGATACAAAACAAATCCAAATGTTTCACCTTTTTAGCGATTTAAGCCAAACATTGACAAATGTTACGAAACAAAACCAAAGGTTTCAAATTTTTAGCGATTTAAGCCAAAAGTTTAAAAAATATTACGAAATAAATCCAAACGTTTCACATTTTTAGAAATTTAAGCCAAACGTTTGCAAACTTTGCGAAACAAATCCAAACGTTTCAGCAGTTTAGCGATTTAAGCCAAACGTTTCCAAACATTACGAAACAAATTCAAACGTTTAAAACATTTCGAAATAAATCCAAACATTTCACATTTTTATCGATTTAAGCCAAACCTTTACAAATGTTACGAAACTAAACCAAGCGTTTCACCTTTTTGGCAATTTAAACCAAACGTTTACAAACCTTCCAAAACAAATCCAAGCATTTCACCTTTTTTGTAATTTAAGAAAAACGTTTACAAACGCTACAAAACAAATCCAAGCGTTTCACCTTTTTAGAATTTAAGCCAAACGTTTACAAACATTTCGAAACAAATCCAACTGTTTCACCTTTTTAACGATTTAAGCCAAACGTTTACATACGTTACGAAACAAATCCAAACGTTTCACCATTTTAGTGATTTAAGCCAAACGTTTACAAACGTTATGAAACAAATCCAAACGTTTCACCTTTTTAGCGATTTAAGCCAAACGTTTACAAAGGTTGCAAAACAGATCCAAACGTTTCACCTTTTTAGCGATTGAAGCCAAAACGTTTACAAACGAACAAAACAAATCCAAACGTGTCACCTTTTCAGCGATTTAAACCAAACGTTTACAAAGGTTATGAAACAAATCCAAGCTGTCTCACCTTTTTAGCGATTTAAGCCAAAAGTTTAAAAAATGTTACGAAACAAATCCAAATGTTTCACATTTTTAGCAATTTAAGCCAAACATTTGCAAACTTTGCGAAACAAATCCAAACGTTTCAGTTGTCTTGCGATTTAAGTTAAACGTTTCCAAAGATTACGAAACAAAACAAAACATTTAAAACGTTTTGAAACAAATCCAAACGTTTCACATGTTTAGCGATTTAAGCCAAACCTTTACAAACGTTACGAAACAAAACAAAGCATTTCACCTTTTTAGCAATTTAAACCAAACGTTTACAAACCTACCGAAACAAATCAAAGAATTTCACCTTTTTTGTAATTTAAGCAAAACGTTTACAAACGCTATGAAACGAATCCAAGCGTTTCCCCTTTTTAGCAATCAAGGCCAAACGTTTACAAACGCTACGAAACAAATCCAAACGTTTCACCTTTTTAGCGATTTGAGACGAATGTTTATTAACGTTACGAAACAAAACCAAACGTTTCACATTTTTAGAAATTTAAGCCAAACGTTTACAAACGTTACGAAACAAATCCAAACGTTTCACATTTTTAGCGATTTAAGACGAACCTTTACAAACGTAACGAACAAAATCCAACCATTTTAAATTTTTAGCAATTTAAGCCAAAAGTTTACAAACGTTAAGAAACAAATCTAAGTGTTTCACCTTTTTAGCAATTTAAACGAAACGTATAAAATGTTACGAAACAAATTCAAACTTTTCACATTTTTAGCAATTTATGCCAAACGTTTACAAACGTTACAAAACAAATCTAAACGTTTCCCCTTTTTACTGATTTAAACCAAACGTTTACAAACGCTACAAAACAAATCCAAATGATTCACCCTTTTAACGATTTAAGCCGAACATTTACAAACGTTTCGAAACAAAACCAAATGTTCCACCGTTTTTGCAATTTAAGACAAACGTTTTCAAACGTTACGGAACAAATCCAAACGTTTACAAATGTTATGGAACGTTTCCAAAAATTTAACCTTTTTTGCGATTTCAGCAAAACGTTACGAACTTTATGAAACAAATCCAAACGTTTTACCTTTTTAGCGATTTAAGTCAAACGTTTACAAAGGTTACGAAACAGATCCAAACTTTTCACCTTTTTAGCAATTTAAGCCAAAACGTTTATAAAGGTAATGAAATAAATCGAAACGTGTCACCTTTTTAGCAATTGAAGCAAAATGTTAATAAACGTTACGAAACAAATCCAAATGTTTCACCGTTTTAGCGATTTAAGACAAACGTTTACAAAGGTTACGAAAAAAATCCAAGCATTCACCTTTTTAGAAATTTAAGCCAAACGTTTACAAACGTTACGAAACAAATCAAAACGTTTCACCTTTTTAGAGATTTAAGCCAAACGTTTACAAAGGTTAAGAAACAAATCCAAGCGTTTCACCTTTTTAGCAATTTAAACAAAACGTTTACAAACGTTACGAAACAAATCCAAGCGTTTCACCTTTTTAGTAATTTAAGCCAAACGTTTACATACGTTTCGAAACAAATCCAACTTTTTCACCTTTTTAGCAATTTAAGCCAAACGTTTACATACATTATGAAACAAATCCAAACGTTTCACCATTTTAGTGATTTAAGCCAAGCGTTTACAAAAGATACAAAACAAATCCAAACGTTTCACCTTTTTAATGATTTAAGCTAAATATTGACAAATGTTACGAAACAAATCCAAAGGTTTCACCTTTTTAGCGATTTAAGCCAAAAGTTTAAAAAATGTTACGAAACAAATCCAAAGGTTTCACCTTTTTAGCGATTTAAGCCAAAACGTTTACAAAGGTAACGATATAAATCCAAACGTGTCACCGTTTTAGCAATTGAAGCAAAATGTTTACAAATGTTACGAAACAAATCCAAACGTTTCACCTTTTTAGCTATTTACGACAAACGTTTACAAAGGTGATGAAAAAAAAAAGCGTTTCACCTCTTTAGAAATTCAAGCCAAACGTTAACAAACGTTTGAAAACAAATCCAACTGTTTCACCTTTTTAGCAATTTAAGCCAAACTTTTACATACGTTACGAAACAAATCCAAACGTTTCACCATTTTAGGGATTTAAGTCAAACGTTTACAAACGTTTTGAAACAAATCCAAACGTTTCACCTTTTTAGCGATTTCAGCCAAACGTTACAAACGTTATGAAACAAATCAAAACGTTTCACCGTTTTAGCGATTTAAAACAAACGCTTACAAAGGTGACAAAAAAATCAAAGAGTTCACGTTATTAGAAATTTATGCCAAACGTTTACAAACGTTACGAAAGAAATCAAAACGTTTCACCTTTTTCGCGATATAAGCCAATCGTTTACAAAGGTTATGAAACAAATCCAAGTGTTTCACCTTTTTAGCAATTTAAGCCAAACGTTTACAAACGTACAAAACAAATCCAAGTGTTTCACCTTTTTAGAAATTTAAACCAAACGTTTACAAATGTTACGAAATAAATCCAAGCATTTCACCTTTTTAGTAATTTAAGCCAAACGTTTATATACGTTACGAAACAAATCCAAACGTTTCCCCGTTTTAGTGATTTAAGCCAAACGTTTACAAACGATACAAAACAAATCCAAACGTTTCACCCTTTTAGCGATTTAAGCCAAACATTGACAAATGTTACGAAACAAATCCAAAGATTTCATCTTTTTAGTAATTTAAGCCAAAAGTTTAAAAAATGTTACGAAACAAATCCATAGGTTTCACCTTTTTAGCGTTTTAAGCCAAAAGTTTATAAAATGTTACGAAACAAATCCAAACGTTTCACATTTTTAGCAATTTAAGCCAAAAGTTTACAAAGGTTACGAAATATTTCCAAGCGTTTCACCTTTTTAGAAATTTAAGCCAAATGTTTACAAACATTACGAAACAAATCAAAACGTTTCACCTTTCTAATGATTTAAGCCAAACGTTTACAAAGGTTATGAAACAAATCCAAGTGTTTCACCTTTTTGGCAATATAAGCCAAACGTGTACAAACGTTACAAAACAAATCCAAGCGTTTCACCTTTTTAGAAATTTAAACAAAACGTTTACAAGCGTTAAAAAACAAATCCAATCATTTCACCTTTTTAGTAATTTAAGCCGAAGGTTTTCATACGTTTCGAAATAAATCCAACTGTTTCACCTTTTTAACGATTTAAGCCAAACGTTTACATACGTTTCGAAACAAATCCAAACGTTTCCCCATTTTAGTGATTTAAGCCAAACGTTTACAAATGATACAAAACAAATCCAAACGTTCCACCTTTTTAGTTATTTAAGCCAAACATTGACAAATGTTACGAAACAAATCCAAAGGTTTCACCTTTTTAGCGATTTAAGGCAAAAGTTTAAAAAATGTTACGAAACAAATCCAAAGGTTTCACCTTTTTTAGCGATTTAAGCCAAAACGTTTACAGAGGTAACAATATAAATCTAAACGTGTCACCTTTTTAGCAATTGAAGCAAAATGTTTACAAATGTTAAGAAACAAATCCAAACGTTTCACCTTTTTAGCTATTTAAGCCAAACGTTTACAAAGGTTACGAAAAAAATCCAACCGTTTCACCTTTTTAGAAATTTAAGCCAAACGTTAACAAACGTTTCAAAACAAATCCAACTGTTTCACCTTATTAGCGATTTAAGCCAAACGTTTACGTACGTTACGAAACAAATCCAAACGTTTCACAATTTTAGGGATTTAAGCCAAACGTTTACAAACGTTATGAAACAAATCCAAACGTTTCACCTTTTCAGCGATTTCAGTCAAACGTTACAAACGTTATGAAACAAATCCAAACGTTTCACCTTTTTAGCGATTGAAGCCAAAACGTTTAGAAACGTTACGAAACAAATCAAAATGTGTCACATTTTTAGCGATTTAAGCCAAGCGTTTACAAAGGTTACGAAAAAAATCCAAATGTTTCCCCTTTTTAGCGATTTAAGCCAAACGTTTACAAATGTTACGAAAAAAATCCAAGAGTTTCACCTTTTTAGAAATGTAAGCCAAACGTTTACAAACGTTGCAAAACAAATCAAAACGTTTCACCTTTTCAGTGATTGAAACCAAACATTTACAAAAGTTACAAAACAAATCAAAGCGTTTAACCTTTTTAGCAATTTAAGCCAAACATTTACAAACGTTACAAAACAAATCCAAGCGTTTCCCCTTTTTAGTAATTTAAGCCAAACGTTACGAAACAAATCCAACTATTTCACCTTTTTTAGTAATTTAAGCCAAACGTTTACATACGTTACGAAACAAATCCAACTGTTTCACCTTTTTAGCGATTTAAGCCAAACGTTTACATATGTTACGAAACAAATCCAAACGTTTCACTATTTTAGTGATTTAAGCCAAACGTTTACAAACGATACAAAACAAATCCAAATGTTTCACCTTTTTAGCGATTTAAGCCAAACATTGACAAATGTTACGAAACAAAACCAAAGGTTTCACATTTTTAACGATTTAAGCCAAAAGTTTAAAAAAAATTACGAAACAAATCCAAACGTTTCACATTTTTAGAAATTTAAGCCAAACGTTTGCAAACTTTGCGAAACAAATCCAAACGTTTCAGCAGTTTAGCGATTTAAGTCAAACGTTTCCAATCATTACGAAACAAATTCAAACGTTTAAAACATTTCGAAACAAATCCAAACGTTTCACATTTTTATCGATTTAAGCCAAACCTTTACAAACGTTACGAAACAATCACCTTTTTGGCAATTTAAACCAAACGTTTACAAACCTTTCGAAACAAATCCAAGCATTTCACCTTTTTTGTAATTGAAGAAAAACGTACAAACGCTACAAAACAAATCCAAGCGTTTCACCTTTTTAGAAATTTAAGCCAAACATTTACAAACATTTCGAAACAAATCCAACTGTTTCACCTTTTTAGCGATTTAAGCCAAACGTTTACATACGTTACGAAACAAATCCAAACATTTCACCATTTTAGTGATTTAAGCCAAACGTTTACAAACGTTATGAAACAAATCCAAACATTTCACCTTTTAGCGATTTCAGCCAAACGTTACAAACGTTATGAAACAAATCCAAACGTTTCACCTTTTTAGCAATTTAAGCCAAACGTTTACAAAGGTTGCAAAACAGATCCAAACGTTTCCCATTTTTAGCGAATGAAGCCAAAACGTTTACAAACATTACAAAACAAATCCAAACGTTTCACCTTTTTAGCGATTTAAGCCAAACGTTTACAAAGGTTACGAGAAAAATCCAAACGTTTCCCCTTTTTAGCGATTTAAGCCAAACGTTTACAAACTTTACGAAAAAAATCAAAGCGTTTCACCTTTTTAGAAATTTAAGCCAAACGTTACGAAACAAATCAAAATGTTTAATCTTTTTAGCGATTTAAGCCAAATGTTTACAAACGTTACAAAACAAATCCAAGCGTTTCACGTTTTTAGCAATTTAAGCCAAACGTTTACAAACGGTGCAAAACAAATCCAAGCATTTCACGTTTTTAGTAATTTAAGCCAAACGTTACGAAAGAATTCCAACTATTTCACCTTTTTAGAAATTTAAGCCAAACGTTTATATACGTTACAAAACAAATCCAAACGTTTCACCATTTTTGTGATTTAAGCCAAACGTTTACAAACGATACAAAACAAATCCAAACGTTTCACCTTTTTAGCGATTTAAGCCAAAAATTGACAAATGTTACGAAACAAATCCAAAGGTTTCACCTTTTTACCGATTTAAGCCAAAAGTTTAAAAAATGTTACTAAACAAATCCAAACGTTTGACATTTTTTGCAATTTGATCCAAACGTTTGCAAACTTTGTGAAACAAATCGAAACATTTTAGCAGTTTAGCGATTTAAGCCAAACATTTCCAAACATTACGAAACAAATTCAAATATTTAAAACGTTTCATATTTTTAGCGATTTAAGCCAAACCTTTACAAACGTTACGAAACGAAACCAAGCGTTTCACCTTTTTAGCAATTTAAACCAAACGTTTACAAACATTCTGAAACAAATCCAAGCATTTCACTTTTTTTGTAATTTAAGAAAAACGTTTACAAACGATACAAAACAAATCCAATCGTTTCACCTTTTTAGCAATTTAAGCCAAACATTTACAGACGCTACAAAACAAATCCAAACGTTTCACCTTTTTAGCGATTTAAGCCGAATGTTTATAAACGTTACAAAACAAAACCAAACGTTTCACATTTTTAGAAATTTAAGCCGAACGTTTACAAACGTTACGAAACAAATCCAAACGTTTCACATTTTTAGCGATTTAAGCCAAACGTTTACAAACGTCATGAACAAAATCCAAGTATTTCAACTTTTTAGCAATTTAAGACAAACGTTACGAAACAAATCCAAGCGTTTCATATTTTTTGCAATTTAAACCAAACGTTTAAAACGTTACGAAACAAATTCAAACTTTTCACATTTTTAGCAATTTATGTCAAACGTTTACAAACGTTACAAAACAAATCTAAACGCTTCACCTTTTTAGCGATTTAAGCCAGACGTTTAAAAAACGCTACAAAACAAATCCAAACGATTCACCCTTTTAACGATTTAAGCCGAAAGTTTACAAACGTTTCGAAACAAAACCAAACGTTCCCCCTTTTTTGCAATTTAAGACAAACGTTTTCAAACGTTTAGGAACAAATCCAAACGTTTCACCTTTTTAGCGATTTCAGCCGAACGTTACAAACGATATGAAACAAATCCAAACATTTCACCTTTTTAGCGATTTAAGCCAAACGTTTACAAAGGTTGAGAAACAGATCCAAACGTTTCTCCTTTTTAGCGATTTAAGCCAAAACGTTTACAAAGATAACGAAATTAATCCAAACGTGTCACCATTTTAGCAATTGAAGAAAAATGTTTACAAACATTACGAAACAAATCCAAATGTTTTACCTTTTTAGCGATTTAAGCCAAACGTTTACAAAGGATATGAAAAAAATTCAAGCGTTTCACCTTTTTAGAAATTTAAGCCAAACGTTTACAAAAGTTACGAAACAAATCCAAACATTTCACCTTTTTAGCTACTTAAGCCAAACGCATACAAACGATACGAAAAAAATCCAAATGTTTCACCTTTTTAGCGATTTAAGCCAAACATTTGCAAATGTTACAAAACAAATCCAAACGTTTCAACTTTTTAGCGATTTAGCCGATCGTTTACAAAACGTTACGAAACAAAAACAACTTTTTTGCTATTTGAGCCAAACATTATCAAACGTTACTGAACAAATCCAAACGTTTCACCATTTGAGCAATTTAAGCCAAACGTTTACAAACGTTATGAAATAAATCCCAACGTTTTACCTTTTTAGCGATTTAAGCCAAACGTTTACAAACATTACAAAACAAATACAACCGTTTTACATTTTTATCGATTTAAACCGAAGGTTTACCAACGTTATGAAACAACACCAAACGTTTAAAACGTTTCGAAACAAATCCAAACGTTTCCCCTTTTTAGCAATTTAAGCCAAAAGTTTACAAATGTTATGAAACAAATCCAAGCTTTTCACCTATTTAGAAATTTAAGACAAACATTTACAAATGTTACTAAATTTCAAACGTTTCACCTTTTTAGTGATTTAAGTAAAACGTTTACAAACGTTACGAAACAAATCCAAACGGTTCACCTTTTTACCGATTTAAGCCAAACGCTTACAAACGTTACGAAACAAATCCAAATGTTTCGCCTTTTTAGAAAATTAAGCCAAAAATTACGCAACAAATCCAAACGTTTCCCATTTTAGCGATTTAAGCCAAACATTTACAAACGTTACGAAACAAAACCAAACGTTTATGAAAGAAATCCAAGCGTTTCACATTTTTAGCGATTTAAGCCAAACCCTTACAAACGTTACGAAAAAAAAACCAAGTGTTTCACCATATTAGCAATTTAAGCCAAACTGTTACAAACGTTACGAAAATAATCCAAGCGTTTTACCTTTTTAGCAATTTAAGTCAAACGTTTACAAACGTTTTGAAACAAATTCAAGTGTTTCGCCTTTTTAGCAATTTAAGGAAAACGTTTACAAACGTTGCGAAACAAATCCAAGCGTTTCACCTCTTTAGCATCTTAAGCTAAACGTTTACAAACGTTATGAAAAAAAATCCAAACGTTTCACCTTTTTAGCGATTTAAGCTGAACGTTTACAAACGTTACAAAACAAAACCAAACATTTCACTTTTTTAGCAATCTAAGCCAAACGTTTACAAACGTTACAAAATAAAGCCCAACATTTACATCTTGATAGCTATTTAAGCCAAACGCTTACAAACTTTACGAATAAATACAAATGTTTCAGCTTTTTAGTGATTTAAGCCACACGCTTGCAAATGTTACAAAACAAATCCAAATGTTTCAACTTTTTTGCGATTTAAGCCGATCGTTAACAAACGTTGCGAAACAAAACCACCTTTTTTGCGATTTAAGCCAAACGTTATCAAACCTTATGGAACAAATCCTAACGTTTCACCATTTTAGCAATTTAAGCTAAACGTGTAATACCCCGTAAAATTAAAGGATTAAATTATTCCATGTAAGGAATAATTAATAGGACCGGGAGAACTTAAATTAAATTTAAGGATAAATTTAATTTATAGTATCTCCGGAAATATAAAATAGTTATAGAAGTTAAAATATAAAATTTGGATATATATATTATAAGTAACGGGAATTAAGAAATGCTTATAAATTAAAATAGGATAATTTATAAGTCCCGTGTGAATATTTTTTGAGTCAATATTCACGAAATATTTTTAGAAAGTTACCTCTAAAATTTTATAGAATTTGGAGATAGAAATTTTATTAAGTGGGTCTAATTTATCCCTAATAAATCTTTAATGATTTATTAAAAATAAAATATAAGTCCCGTGAGAATAAAAATTACGTTTTTATTCTAATTATGAATTATGGAATTCGTGGTTAAAATTTCATAAAATTTGGAGTTCGTTGTCCGTTTTAGTTACGGACGAATATTTAAGAATTTGGGTTAAAGTAACGCGTGAATACCTAGGGACTAGTTTGACATTTTGCCAAACTATATATATCTATTTGAATTCAAAAGAATTCATTGCAACAAAAACCTAAAACATTAGGTTATAAGCTTCAGAGAACGGCGATTGCGACGGCGACGGTAGGTTCGACGGTTTCGATCCAATTTCTCGTTTCTAACTCAAATTTCTTCGGTAATCCATTAATAATTGAAGTTATAAACGTTATTTTGAATTTGGATATATAGAAAATGGATTATATTCGAATATATAACGGCTACCGTATCGAATCGAATGTATACGTAATGATTTTACGTTCCAATAGTGAAAATGGATAGATTGGTATTTGTATATGCGTTTTGGATCGAAAATGGGTATAGCTCGACGGAAATTGGCCCGGGAACGGAGTTCCCGTGGCTGTGCGGCACAGCCACTGTGTGGCGCACAGTGACTGTGCGGACGCACAGCCAGGAGAGTAGAGGGTGACCGAGAACTGTTTTGTGGATAACGGTTTTGTGAGTTCGCATATTTACTTTTGAATATTGATGCCAAAACATTTATAACTAAAAATGTGCTTGAAATTGCATTGCATAGAGTCGATTTGAAACCAATATATAGATCCACTGGAACGTGCTATCTATTGGGCAACAATAGAACTGTGTGATCACTGGTCTTAATAAAACATTTCATTGCATACTAGTTGGGTTCTTTGGCCAGATGCTTGCAAAGCGGCCTAGACCTAAAAGGTTATCCTGGGGAGCCAGTAATTCAATTTACGGCCCAGCAAACCTTACACAGAGATAAGATGATTGTGATATTGTAAGTTCACATTTCATCCTGTGTTAAACAAGAGAGCACGAACTGTGACATTAATCACTGTTAACCGAATGGGGTTTCTCTTAGGGTTTCATTTGGATCAGTTATTTGGCTGCACAAAGTGTGTTTACATGTGATTTGTGCTTTTATTAATATGCTTGAGTAACTATGTGAATTCACTCATATTTGACCCCGTTGATTTCCCTTTTCACAGGTAAATGATATTTTGACGTGACAAGACTTCAAATTCTTTCTCTGGAAGTTGTAACTAAATAAAGGTCACTCTAGAGCTGCAGTGTAGTTCTAGCTCCGAACAGTAGTTCAATTGTAAATGCTTTAACTCTGATATGAAACTAATGTCAGTATCATTTTGGGACAAAAGCATGTTTTTATAAAAAGGGCTTTTGCCAGTTGTTTATAAGAAACTGGGTTTTGATAAAAGCTTTGTGAGTAATTATTTGGCATGCTTAAACCGGTTATCTAATATGATTACTGGTTTGTGCCGCTGGCATTGTTTTCGGACAGGGTTGTGTCAAGATGTGTATAGTATACACTTATTACCCTAAGTCCAGTAATGCAATTGTATGGTTTTGATTACACATTTATCTGAAGGTTTTCAAATGAACAAAGGATCACTTTACCCCCTCATCTTGGCACAAAGTATCAAAAACGTCCAAATTGAGATAACCGGATCACTTTTACCCTGAACTTGTCAGAACCGGTACAAAAACACCCCTTATGCTGACGTGGCACCTAATTGGAGAGTGGGTTACTAATTAAACCTAATTCACTCTAATTAATCACTTTTAAACACTAATTAATAACAATTAAATTCTAATTAATCTAAGGGCCTTTTTTAACTTTTTTCAACTTCTTTTTTTAATTTTTTTTATTCCGGCGAGCCTCCTCGCCGGAAAACAGGAGCTGCTGCTCCTCTTCTCAGAGGAGCAACAGCTCTTCAGAAATTTGCTCTGCTCCTCAAGGAGCGGATATGACCCATCTGGGTCTGTTCATCTTCTTCAAGGAAAAAGATGAACAGACCCAGATGGGTTTGTTCATAACTTCCATTAGGAAGTGAAGAAAATTTAATTTTCTTCACTTCCTAATGGAAGTGAAGAGGAAGAGACCCATCTGGGTCTCTTTCGTCAAAGTGACGAAGAGACCCAAGTGGGTCTCTTTATCACTTCCTAATGGAAGTGGACACTTCCATTAGGAAGTGATGAAGAGAACCAGATCTGGTTCTCTTCGTCACTTCCGAAGAGAACCAGATCTGGTTCTCTTCGTCACTTCCTAATGGAAGTGAATTCCACTTCCATTAGGAAGTGATGAAGAGACCCAGATGGGTCTCTTCTTCACTTCCATTAAGGAAGTGAAGAAATCCTTCACTTCCTTAATGGAAGTGATGAACAGATCCACAGGTCGTCAAGAACAGACCCGTGGGTCTGTTCTTTAATTTTTTTTTTAATTAAATTATAAAAAGTTAGGGGTTAATTTGTTATATATGTATAATTTAAAGGGTTAATTTGCTATTTTAAGTTCTTGATTAGAGGGACTAAATTGTTTGTTTTAATTATTAGGTATTAATTTAAAATGGTTTAAAAAGAATTAGGACCATTTTAAACCTTTTTATATCAAAAATCACCTTAAGAAACCGAAAACAACTTTGAAAACCGGAGAGTGTATCTCACTCTCTTAAGTGAGAGTGGGGAGGGGGGTTTTGTACCAAATTTGACAAGTTCAGGGTAAAAGTGACCCCATTTTGCTAATTTTGATGTTTTTGATACTTTGCGCCAAGTTCAGGGGGTAAAGTGATCCTTTGTTCGTTTTCAAATACTTGTGAAAAGAGACTGAGACCTTTTATGTTTTCAAAACGAAAAAAGTTTTTACTGTTTTTCCTAGGCTTGCTACGGGTTTCGGAACAACCATTCCCATTCCCTAGCGCCGGTCTCGATATGAGTTTCTAGGCGGAAATCGGGTCGTGACAATGTTGGTATCATAGCAATGTTGTAGAACTGGAATGTCTACAATAACATTGCCGATACTCGAATATTAGAGTCTAAGGAACTACTACAGCAGTAGGATTTGAGTCATGTCCTTGATATGTCATCATTTAATTGAGAAATATTCAGCTTTTCCTTAGGTTGTGAATTTAGAATGTGTCTGATATGAGTTATATATTGTGATACGCATGAGCACGTGAGGTGTGACCATTGAGATGGTTATATGCGTTCATGTTGGATTTGTATTTGTTGTTCTTCGTTTGATTGCAGTGTGGTTTGATTTGGTTAGGATGGCTGACCAAAGGCAAACTCGTTGTCGAGCTGCGATGATACGAGATGCACCTGAAGAGGCTCATAATGAGTCGTCTGTGCATATAGGGCAACATGAACCGGCCAACGTAGCAGGTAGAGGCCGTGGGCGTGGTAGACCTAGAGGTAGAGCTAGAGGTCAAGCTGTGAAGGAACAGGAACCAGTTCAGGCTCCTGGGATGCCACAACAACCTAACGCGCCAGGCTTTGACTTTAATCAGTTCTTAGCTGGAGTTGCAGCTATGCAAGCTAACCAAGTGGAGAATCAGGCTATGCATAGGGAGCAACTATTGCAACAACAACAGCGTGTTGGTGCAAATGTCGATAGAGACAGTGTTTTGGCTTATATGCGGCTCAAACCAACAGAATTTGATACTTGAGGAAGTTGAGCGTAATGCTAGACGTTTGCAGACTGACGAGAGACAGTCAATCTTGTTAGTTGAAATGTCAATGAAAGGACCAGCAAAAGATTGGTTTCGGCGTATAACTCAACCTACGATGAATCAAATGACCTGGGCAGAGTTTGTTAATCTGTACAGAGAATTTGATCTGCCATTTTCTGTGACCGAGAGTTATCGAGATCAATTGCTGAATTTGAGAAGAGGAAATAGGTCAGTGCAAGAATATGTGACAGAGTTCACTAGGTTGGGAAGATTTGCACCTGATTTGATGGCTGATCCAGCAAGGGAGAATGCGAGTTTTATTAAGGGTTTAGGACCCGAGTTTATTAGCCTTGTTTCTGATGTGAACCGAGATTTGATCCAGCTGATAGACAGTGCACGTCAGATGGAGACATCGTTGGTACAGTTTGGCAGAATTGTAAATTCTACTGCACCAGTGTCGACAAGGAGTGATCAAGTTGGTGCGACAGCCAATACACAAATGTGGTTTAATCCAAGTGGTTTTACTGGACCGCGACGTAAAAATTTTAAAGGGAAGAGTAATAAGCGTTTCAATACCCCTGGAGCTAGTTCAAGTGGATGTAGCTCAGGAAGTTCTGGAGTTTTAACTCCATATTGCCAGAATTGTCGGAGGAGACACTATGGAGTGTGTCATCTTGCTCCAGGAGCGTGCTTTGTTTGTGGCCAACCAGGCCATTATGCAAGACAGTGTCCGATGTCAGGAGCACAAGGGTCTGCTGCCAGTGTTGCTCAACCTTTTCAGCAGCAGCGGAGACCTATGTTTCCGGCAGCATCTGAGCAAGGTCAAACTAGTAGTACATTTACTAGTCAGAGAGGAAGAGGTTTTGGTAATAATCGAGGGGGAGGAAGAAATGGTGGAGGAAGAGGTACTGGTCAGTACTCTCAAGCGGAGGGGAGTCAAGCCAGGGTGTTTGCACTAAACCCACAAGAGGCTCAAGCCTCTAATGCAGTTGTGCAAGGTATTTTTACTATAGCTTCTATGGATTCTTTAGTATTATTTGATCCGGGTGAAACACATTCATTTGTTTCACCGAGTTTTGCGATTAAGATGGGAAAGCAACCCGCTTACTTGCAAAATCCATTATCAGTAGCCACGCCAATGGGTGAAAGTATGGATGTGTACATAGTTTATTCGTCTTGTCCTGTGAATGTTCAAGGAGTTGCTTGCCGATCTAATTTTGCTAGAAGTACTAGCATTTGATGTTATATTAGGTATGGATTGGTTAGCTCGACATTATGCGAGTGTGGATTGTCGCGAGAAGTTAGTGACATTCAATACCCCTGGAATTGAGGTGGTTTCACTTCAAAGTGAAAAATTAAAATCCACTGCTAGCATAATCTCAGCTATGAAAGCTCAACGAATGGTGAGAAAAAGATGTCAAGCATTCTTGGCTATTGTGCTGGATACAGAGAAAGCTCAAGGAACTGTACAGAATGTACCGGTGGTAATGGAGTATCAAGATGTTTTTCCAGACGAATTACCGGGATTACCACCAGATAGGGAGATAGAGCCTGTATTTAGTTAGCTCCTGGTACCAAACCGATATCAATACCTCCTTATCGGATGGCGCCAGTAGAGTTAAAGGAACTAAAAGATCAACTAGAGGAACTACTTAATTGTGGTTTTATCAGACCAAGTGTTTCACCATGGGGAGCACCGGTTTTATTTGTTAAAAAGAAGGACGGATCATTTCGGCTCTGTATAGATTACAGACAGTTGAACAAAGTTACAATCAAGAACAAGTACCCATTGCCAAGAATTGATGATTTGTTCGATCAACTGCAAGGAACAAGGTACGTTTCTAAGATTGACTTGCGATCAGGATACCATCAGTTAAAGATCCGAGAGGATGATGTTTCGAAAACTGTTTTTAGGACTCGGTATGGTCACTACGAGTTCCTAGTTATGTCATTTGGATTGACGAACGCACCAGCGGCTTTCATGGATTTGATGAATAGGATATTCAAACCATTCTTGGATCAGTTTGTAATTGTTTTCATTGATGATATTTTGATCTACTCGCGTAGGGAGGAGGAGCATGCACATCATTTGCGCATAGTTCTTCAGATATTGAGGGAGCATCAATTGTACGCCAAATTTTCAAAGTATGAATTTTGGTTAGAAGAAGTGGCATTTTTGGGACATGTTGTGTCTCAAAGTGGAATCAAAGTAGATACAAAGAAGATTGAAGCGGTTGTGGAATGGAAACGACCAACTTCGGTGACTGAAATTCGTAGTTTCCTTGGTTTAGCAGGATACTACAGAAGATTTGTGCAAGATTTCTCAAAAATCTCTGCGCCATTGACGAAGTTAACTCAGAAGAATGCAAAGTACGAATGGACAGAAAAATGCGATAACAGTTTTCAGAAACTGAAGGAGTGTATAACGCCAGCTCCAGTGTTAGCATTACCGAAAGGTATTGAAGGATTCACTGTTTACTGTGATGCTTCAAGGGTTGGTTTAGGATGTGTTTTAATGCAACATGGACGAGTAATAGCTTACGCTTCTCGCCAACTGAAAAAGCATGAAGTAAACTATCCTACTCATGACCTGGAATTAGCAGCAGTAATTTTTGCATTGAAAATCTGGAGACATTACTTGTACGGTGCAACGTGCGAGATATTCACGGATCATAAAAGTTTGAGGTATATCTTTGATCAACGTGAATTGAATCTCAGACAGAGGAGGTGGCTAGAGTTGCTTAAGGACTATGATTGCACTATACAGTATCATCCGGGTAAAGCCAATATGGTGGTTGATGCGCTAAGCAGGAAGTGTGCAGGAAGTTTAGCACACGTTACAACAGAGTGGCGAAGGCCATTGATCAAAGAGATCTATACGATGTTCAGTCAGAACATCAGATTTGAAGTTTCTTATCTTGGAAGCTTGATAGCCCAATTAAGTGTGCGACCAACTCTAATCGACAGGATTAGGGAGCTACAAGGTGAAGATCCTCAACTAAAGCGTGTAATGGATGAAGTAGAGAAAGGAAAGTGTCAAGACTTCAGTGTTATTAACGGAACACTGAAGTATGGTACCAGATTGTGTGTACTAGATGTTGAAAATTTAAGGCAAAAGATCATGGAAGAGACCCATGGATCAACTTATAGTATTCATCCGGGTTCTACCAAGATGTATAGAGATATTAAGGAGATGTACTGGTGGAACGGAATGAAGCGAGATATAGCAGAATTTGTAGCAAGCTGTCCAGTGTGTCAGCAAGTTAAGCTTGAACACCAAAGGCCATATGGATTTTTACAACCCCTACCCATACCAGAGTGGAAGTGGGAGAGGATTACAATGGACTTTGTGGTAGGATTGCCTAAGACGCAGAAAGGTTTTGATTCTATATGGGTTATAGTGGATCGTCTGACGAAGTCGGCCCACTTTGCACCTATTAAGATATCATATACCGCGGCGAAATTGGCACAAGTATATATTGACAAGATAGTCAGTTTACATGGAATTCCTGTGTCAATAGTTTCAGATAGAGGTTCAGTATTTACCTCTAGATTTTGGGGAAGTTTGCAAGAAGCGATGGGAACGCGGCTAGATTTTAGTACCGCATTTCATCCGTAAACTGATGGACAGTCTGAAAGGACTATTCAGACCATGGAAGATATGCTTCGACTGTGTGTACTGGATTTTGGAGGTAGTTGGGATGTGTATTTTCCATTAGTAGAGTTCTCATACAACAACATCTATCATTCCAGTATCGAAATGGCTCCATATGAGGCATTATACGGTCGTAAGTGTCGATCTCCTATCTGTTGGGAGGAAGTAGGAGAAAGAAAATTGACAGGAGCAGAGATAATCCAAATTACCTCATAGAAGGTACCATTAATTAAGCAGCGGTTGGAAACTGCTTTTAGTCGCCAGAAAAGTTATGCGGATCCAAAGAGAAAAGAGATAGAGTTTCAAGTTGGTGACTATGTCTTTCTAAAAGTATCACCAATGAAGGGTGTTATTCGTTTTGGAAAGAGAGGCAAGTTATCTCCAAGATATGTGGGACCATATGAGATTATAGAACGCATCGGAGCGGTAGCATACAAATTAGATCTACCGCCAGACATGTCACAAGTTCATCCGGTGTTTCACATATCGATGCTGCAAAAATATATCGCAGATCCTTCTCATGTGATTCAACCACAAGCTGTGGAGGTTAACGAGGAACTTTCTTACGAGGAGCAGCCTGTTGAGATAGTGGATACTCAACTGCGAAAACTTCGTACTAAAGAGATTCCTATGGTGAAAGTGCTGTGGAGAAATCATTCTGTAGAAGAGTGTACGTGGGAGACGGAGGCAGATATGCGTCAGCGCTATCCTTACCTATTTTTACAAGGTACGTAGTTCTTATTGAAATTCGAGGATGAATTTTAATAAGGTGGGGAGAATGTAATACCCCGTAAAATTAAAGGATTAAATTATTCCACGTATGGAATAATTTATAGGACCGGGAGAACGTAAATTAAATTTAAGGATAAATTTAATTTATAGTATCTCCGGAAATATAAAATAGTTATAGAAGTTAAAATATAAAATTTGGATATTTATATTTTAACTAACGGGGATTAAGAAATGCTTATAAATTAAAATAGGATAATTTATAAGTTCCGTGTGAATATTTTTGGAGTCAATATTCACGAAATATTTTTAGAAAGTTACCCATAAAATTTTATAGAATTTGGAGATAGAAATTTTATTAAGTGGGTCTAATTTAGCCCTAATAAATCTTTAATGATTTATTAAAAATAAAATATAAGTCCCGTGAGAATAAAAATTACGTTTTTATTCTAATTATGAATTATGGAATTCGTGGTTAAAATTTCATAAAATTTGGAGTTCGTTGTCCGTTTTAGTTACGGACGAATATTTAAGAATTTGGGTTAAAGTAACGCGTGAATACCTAGGGACTAGTTTGACATTTTGCCAAACTATATATATCTATTTGAATTCAAAAGAATTCATTGCAACAAAAACCTAAAACATTAGGTTATAAGCTTCAGAGAACGGCGATTGCGACGGCGACGGTAGGTTCGACGGTTTCGATCCAATTTCTCGTTTCTAACTCAAATTTCTTCGGTAATCCATTAATAATCGAAGTTATAAACGTTATTTTGAATTTGGATATATAGAAAATGGATTATATTCGAATATATAACGGCTACCGTATCGAATCGAATGTATACGTAATGATTTTACGTTCCAATAGTGAAAATGGATAGATTGGTATTTGTATATGCTTTTTGGATCGAAAAATGGGTATAGCTCGACGGAAATTGGCCCGGGAACGGAGTTCCCGTGGCTGTGCGGCACAACCACTGTGTGGCGCACAGTGACTGTGCGGACGCACAGCCAGGAGAGTAGAGGGTGACCGAGAACTGTTTTGTGGATAACGGTTTTGTGAGTTCGCATATTTACTTTTGAATATTGATGCCAAAACATTTATAACTAAAAATGTGTTTGAAATTGCATTGCATAGAGTCGATTTGAAACCAATATATAGATCCACTGGAACGTGCTATCTATTGGGCAACAATAGAACTGTGTGATCACTGGTCTTAATAAAACATTTCATTGCATACTAGTTGGGTTCTTTGGCCAGATGCTTGCAAAGCGGCCTAGACCTAACAGGTTATCCTGGGGAGCCAGTAATTCAATTTACGGCCCAGCAAACCTTACACAGAGATAAGATGATTGTGATAACGTAAGTTCACATTTCATCCTGTGTTAAACAAGAGAGCACGAACTGTGACATTAATCACTGTTAACCGAATGGGGTTTCTCTTAGGGTTTCATTTGGATCAGTTATTTGGCTGCACAAAGTGTGTTTACATGCGATTTGTGCTTTTATTAATATGCTTGAGTAACTATGTGAATTCACTCATATTTGACCCCGTTGATTTCCCTTTTCACAGGTAAATGATATTTTGACGTGACAAGACTTCCAATTCTTTCTCTGGAAGTTGTAACTAAATAAAGGTCACTCTAGAGCTGCAGTGTAGTTCTAGCTCCGAACAGTAGTTCAATTGTAAATGCTTTAACTCTGATATGGAACTAATGTCAGTATCATTTTGGGACAAAAGCATGTTTTTATAAAAAGGGCTTTTGCCAGTTGTTTATAAGAAACTGGGTTTTGATAAAAGTTTTGTGAGTAATTATTTGGCATGCTTAAACCGGTTATCTAATATGATTACTGGTTTGTACCGCTGGCATTGTTTTCGGACAGGGTTGTGTCAAGATGTGTATAGTATACACTTATTACCCTAAGTCCAGTAATGCAATTGTATGGTTTTGATTACACGTTTATCTGAAGGTTTTCAAATGAACAAAGGATCACTTTACCCCCTCATCTTGGCACAAAGTATCAAAAACGTCCAAATTGAGATAACCGGATCACTTTTACCCTGAACTTGTCAAAACCGGTACAAAAACACCCCTTATGCTGACGTGGCACTTAATTGGAGAGTGGGTTACTAATTAAACCTAATTCACTCTAATTAATCACTTTTAAACACTAATTAATAACAGTTAAATTGTAATTAATCTAAGGGCCTTTTTTAACTTTTTTCAACTTCTTTTTTTAATTTTTTTTATTCCGGCGAGCCTCCTCGCCGGAAAACAGGAGCTGCTGCTCCTCTTCTCAGAGGAGCAACAGCTCTTCAGAAATTTGCTCTGCTCCTCGAGGAGCGGATATGACCCATCTGGGTCTGTTCATCTTCTTCAAGGAAAAAGATGAACATATGGGTCTGTTCATAACTTCCATTAGGAAGTGAAGAAAATTTAATTTTCTTCACTTCCTAATGGAAGTGAAGAGGAAGAGACCCATCTGGGTCTCTTTCGTCAAAGTGACGAAGAGACCCAAGTGGGTCTCTTTATCACTTCCTAATGGAAGTGGACACTTCCATTAGGAAGTGATGAAGAGAACCAGATCTGGTTCTCTTCGTCACTTCCGAAGAGAACCAGATCTGGTTCTCTTCGTCACTTCCTAATGGAAGTGAATTCCACTTCCATTAGGAAGTGATGAAGAGACCCAGATGGGTCTCTTCTTCACTTCCATTAAGGAAGTGAAGAAATCCTTCACTTCCTTAATGGAAGTGATGAACAGATCCACAGGTCGTCAAGAACAGACCCGTGGGTCTGTTCTTTAATTTTTTTTTTAATTAAATTATAAAAAGTTAGGGGTTAATTTGTTATATATGTATAATTTAAAGGGTTAATTTGCTATTTTAAGTTCTTGATTAGAGGGACTAAATTGTTTGTTTTAATTATTAGGTATTAATTTAAAATGGTTTAAAAAGAATTAGGACCATTTTAAACCTTTTTATATCAAAAATCACCTTAAGAAACCGAAAACAACTTTGAAAACCGGAGAGTGTATCTCACTCTCTTAAGTGAGAGTGGGGAGGGGGGTTTTGTACCAAATTTGACAAGTTCAGGGTAAAAGTGACCCCATTTTGCTAATTTTGACGTTTTTAATACTTTGCGCCAAGTTCAGGGGGTAAAGTGATCCTTTGTTCGTTTTCAAATACTTGTGAAAAGAGACTGAGACCTTTTATGTTTTCAAAACGCAAAAAGTTTTTACTGTTTTTCCTAGGCTTGCTACGGGTTTCGGAACAACCATTCCCATTCCCTAGCGCCGGTCTCGATACGAGTTTCTAGGCGGAAATCGGGTCGTGACAATGTTGGTATCAGAGCAATGTTGTAGAACTGGAATGTCTACAGTAACATTGCCGATACTCGAATATTAGAGTCTAAGGAACTACTACAGCAGTAGGATTTGAGTCATGTCCTTGATATGTCATCATTTAATTGAGAAATATTCAGCTTTTCCTTAGGTTGTGAATTTAGAATGTGTCTGATATGAGTTCTATATTGTGATACGCATGAGCACGTGAGGTGTGACCATTGAGATGGTTATATGCGTTCATGTTGGATTTGTATTTGTTGTTCTTCGTTTGATTGCAGTGTGGTTTGATTTGGTTAGGATGGCTGACCAAAGGCAAACTCGTTGTCGAGCTGCGATGATACGAGATGCACCTGAAGAGGCTCATAATGAGTCGTCTGTGCATATAGGGCAACATGAACCGGCCAACGTAGCAGGTAGAGGCCGTGGGCGTGGTAGACCTAGAGGTAGAGCTAGAGGTCAAGATGTGAAGGAACAGGAACCAGTTCAGGCTCCTGGGATGCCACAACAACCTAACGCGCCAGGCTTTGACTTTAATCAGTTCTTAGCTGGAGTTGCAGCTATGCAAGCTAACCAAGTGGAGAATCAGGCCATGCATAGGGAGCAACTATTGCAACAACAACAGCGTGTTGGTGCAAATGTCGATAGAGACAGTGTTTTGGCTTATATGCGGCTCAAACCAACAGAATTTGATACTTGAGGAAGTTGAGCGTAATGCTAGACGTTTGCAGACTGACGAGAGACAGTCAATCTTGTTAGTTGAAATGTCAATGAAAGGACCAGCAAAAGATTGGTTTCGGCGTATAATTCAACCTACGATGAATCAAATGACCTGGGCAGAGTTTGTTAATCGGTACAGAGAATTTGATCTGCCATTTTCTGTGACCGAGATTTATCGAGATCAATTGCTGAATTTGAGAAGAGGAAATAGGTCAGTGCAAGAATATGTGACAGAGTTCACTAGGTTGGGAAGATTTGCACCTGATTTGATGGCTGATCCAGCAAGGGAGAATGCGAGTTTTATTAAGGGTTTAGGACCCGAGTTTATTAGCCTTGTTTTTGATGTGAACCGAGATTTGATCCAGCTGATAGACAGTGCACGTCAGATGGAGACATCGTTGGTACAGTTTGGCAGAATTGTAAATTCTACTGCACCAGTGTCGACAAGGAGTGATCAAGTTGGTGCGACAGCCAATACACAAATGTGGTTTAATCCAAGTGGTTTTACTGGACCGCGACGTAAAAATTTTAAAGGGAAGAGTAATAAGCGTTTCAATACCCCTGGAGCTAGTTCAAGTGGATGTAGCTCAGGAAGTTCTGGAGTTTTAACTCCATATTGCCAGAATTGTCGGAGGAGACACTATGGAGTGTGTCATCTTGCTCCAGGAGCGTGCTTTGTTTGTGGCCAACCAGGCCATTATGCAAGACAGTGTCCGATGTCAGGAGCACAAGGGTCTGCTGCCAGTGTTGCTCAACCTTTTCAGCAGCAGCGGAGACCTATGTTTCCGGCAGCATCTGGGCAAAATCAAACTAGTAGTACATTTACTAGTCAGAGAGGAAGAGGTTTTGGTAATAATCGAGGGGGAGGAAGAAATGGTGGAGGAAGAGGTACTGGTCAGTACTCTCAAGCGGAGGGGAGTCAAGCCAGGGTGTTTGCACTAAACCCACAAGAGGCTCAAGCCTCTAATGCAGTTGTGCAAGGTATTTTTACTATAGCTTCTATGGATTCTTTAGTATTATTTGATCCGGGTGAAACACATTCATTTGTTTCACCGAGTTTTGCGATTAAGATGGGAAAGCAACCCGCTTACTTGCAAAATCCATTATCAGTAGCCACGCCAATGGGTGAAAGTATGGATGTGTACATAGTTTATTCGTCTTGTCCTGTGAATGTTCAAGGAGTTGCTTGCCGATCTAATTTTGCTAGAAGTACTAGCATTTGATGTTATATTAGGTATGGATTGGTTAGCTCGACATTATGCGAGTGTGGATTGTCGCGAGAAGTTAGTGACATTCAATACCCCTGGAATTGAGGTGGTTTCACTTCAAAGTGAAAAATTAAAATCCACTGCTAGCATAATCTCAGCTATGAAAGCTCAACGAATGGTGAGAAAAAGATGTCAAGCATTCTTGGCTATTGTGCTGGATACAGAGAAAGCTCAAGGAACTGTACAGAATGTACCGGTGGTAATGGAGTATCAAGATGTTTTTCCAGACGAATTACCGGGATTACCACCAGATAGGGAGATAGAGCCTGTATTTAGTTAGCTCCTGGTACCAAACCGATATCAATACCTCCTTATCGGATGGCGCCAGTAGAGTTAAAGGAACTAAAAGATCAACTAGAGGAACTACTTAATTGTGGTTTTATCAGACCAAGTGTTTCACCATGGGGAGCACCGGTTTTATTTGTTAAAAAGAAGGACGGATCATTTCGGCTCTGTATAGATTACAGACAGTTGAACAAAGTTACAATCAAGAACAAGTACCCATTGCCAAGAATTGATGATTTGTTCGATCAACTGCAAGGAACAAGGTACGTTTCTAAGATTGACTTGCGATCAGGATACCATCAGTTAAAGATCCGAGAGGATGATGTTTCGAAAACTGTTTTTAGGACTCGGTATGGTCACTACGAGTTCCTAGTTATGTCATTTGGATTGACGAACGCACCAGCGGCTTTCATGGATTTGATGAATAGGATATTCAAACCATTCTTGGATCAGTTTGTAATTGTTTTCATTGATGATATTTTGATCTACTCGCGTAGGGAGGAGGAGCATGCACATCATTTGCGCATAGTTCTTCAGATATTGAGGGAGCATCAATTGTACGCCAAATTTTCAAAGTATGAATTTTGGTTAGAAGAAGTGGCATTTTTGGGACATGTTGTGTCTCAAAGTGGAATCAAAGTAGATACAAAGAAGATTGAAGCGGTTGTGGAATGGAAACGACCAACTTCGGTGACTGAAATTCGTAGTTTCCTTGGTTTAGCAGGATACTACAGAAGATTTGTGCAAGATTTCTCAAAAATCTCTGCGCCATTGACGAAGTTAACTCAGAAGAATGCAAAGTACGAATGGACAGAAAAATGCGATAACAGTTTTCAGAAACTGAAGGAGTGTATAATGCCAGCTCCAGTGTTAGCATTACCGAAAGGTATTGAAGGATTCACTGTTTACTGTGATGCTTCAAGGGTTGGTTTAGGATGTGTTTTAATGCAACATGGACGAGTAATAGCTTACGCTTCTCGCCAACTGAAAAAGCATGAAATAAACTATCCTACTCATGACCTGGAATTAGCAGCAGTAATTTTTGCATTGAAAATCTGGAGACATTACTTGTACGGTGCAACGTGCGAGATATTCACGGATCATAAAAGTTTGAGGTATATCTTTGATCAACGTGAATTGAATCTCAGACAGAGGAGGTGGCTAGAGTTGCTTAAGGACTATGATTGCACTATACAGTATCATCCGGGTAAAGCCAATATGGTGGTTGATGCGCTAAGCAGGAAGTGTGCAGGAAGTTTAGCACACGTTACAACAGAGTGGCGAAGGCCATTGATCAAAGAGATCTATACGATGTTCAGTCAGAACATCAGATTTGAAGTTTCTTATCTTGGAAGCTTGATAGCCCAATTAAGTGTGCGACCAACTCTAATCGACAGGATTAGGGAGCTACAAGGTGAAGATCCTCAACTAAAGCGTGTAATGGATGAAGTAGAGAAAGGAAAGTGTCAAGACTTCAGTGTTATTAACGGAACACTGAAGTATGGTACCAGATTGTGTGTACTAGATGTTGAAAATTTAAGGCAAAAGATCATGGAAGAGACCCATGGATCAACTTATAGTATTCATCCGGGTTCTACCAAGATGTATAGAGATATTAAGGAGATGTACTGGTGGAACGGAATGAAGCGAGATATAGCAGAATTTGTAGCAAGCTGTCCAGTGTGTCAGCAAGTTAAGCTTGAACACCAAAGGCCATATGGATTTTTACAACCCCTACCCATACCAGAGTGGAAGTGGGAGAGGATTACAATGGACTTTGTGGTTGGATTGCCTAAGACGCAGAAAGGTTTTGATTCTATATGGGTTATAGTGGATCGTCTGACGAAGTCGGCCCACTTTGCACCTATTAAGATATCATATACCGCGGCGAAATTGGCACAAGTATATATTGACAAGATAGTCAGTTTACATGGAATTCCTGTGTCAATAGTTTCAGATAGAGGTTCAGTATTTACCTCTAGATTTTGGGGAAGTTTGCAAGAAGCGATGGGAACGCGGCTAGATTTTAGTACCGCATTTCATCCGTAAACTGATGGACAGTCTGAAAGGACTATTCAGACCATGGAAGATATGCTTCGACTGTGTGTACTGGATTTTGGAGGTAGTTGAGATGTGTATTTTCCATTAGTAGAGTTCTCATACAACAACATCTATCATTCCAGTATCGAAATGGCTCCATATGAGGCATTATACGGTCGTAAGTGTCGATCTCCTATCTGTTGGGAGGAAGTAGGAGAAAGAAAATTGACAGGAGCAGAGATAATCCAAATTACCTCATAGAAGGTACCATTAATTAAGCAGCGGTTGGAAACTGCTTTTAGTCGCCAGAAAAGTTATGCGGATCCAAAGAGAAAAGAGATAGAGTTTCAAGTTGGTGACTATGTCTTTCTAAAAGTATCACCAATGAAGGGTGTTATTCGTTTTGGAAAGAGAGGCAAGTTATCTCCAAGATATGTGGGACCATATGAGATTATAGAACGCATCGGAGCGGTAGCATACAAATTAGATCTACCGCCAGACATGTCACAAGTTCATCCGGTGTTTCACATATCGATGCTGCAAAAATATATCGCAGATCCTTCTCATGTGATTCAACCACAAGCTGTGGAGGTTAACGAGGAACTTTCTTACGAGGAGCAGCCTGTTGAGATAGTGGATACTCAACTGCGAAAACTTCGTACTAAAGAGATTCCTATGGTGAAAGTGCTGTGGAGAAATCATTCTGTAGAAGAGTGTACGTGGGAGACGGAGGCAGATATGCGTCAGCGCTATCCTTACCTATTTTTACAAGGTACGTAGTTCTTATTGAAATTCGAGGACGAATTTTAATAAGGTGGGGAGAATGTAATACCCCGTAAAATTAAAGGATTAAATTATTCCACGTATGGAATAATTTATAGGACCGGGAGAACGTAAATTAAATTTAAGGATAAATTTAATTTATAGTATCTCCGGAAATATAAAATAGTTATAGAAGTTAAAATATAAAATTTGGATATTTATATTTTAACTAACGGGAATTAAGAAATGCTTATAAATTAAAATAGGATAATTTATAAGTCCCGTGTGAATATTTTTGGAGTCAATATTCACGAAATATTTTTAGAAAGTTACCCATAAAATTTTATAGAATTTGGAGATAGAAATTTTATTAAGTGGGTCTAATTTAGCCCTAATAAATCTTTAATGATTTATTAAAAATAAAATATAAGTCCCGTGAGAATAAAAATTACGTTTTTATTCTAATTATGAATTATGGAATTCGTGGTTAAAATTTCATAAAATTTGGAGTTCGTTGTCCGTTTTAGTTACGGACGAATATTTAAGAATTTGGGTTAAAGTAACGCGTGAATACCTAGGGACTAGTTTGACATTTTGCCAAACTATATATATCTATTTGAATTCAAAAGAATTCATTGCAACAAAAACCTAAAACATTAGGTTATAAGCTTCAGAGAACGGCGATTGCGACGGCGACGGTAGGTTCGACGGTTTCGATCCAATTTCTCGTTTCTAACTCAAATTTCTTCGGTAATCCATTAATAATCGAAGTTATAAACGTTATTTTGAATTTGGATATATAGAAAATGGATTATATTCGAATATATAACGGCTACCGTATCGAATCGAATGTATACGTAATGATTTTACATTCCAATAGTGAAAATGGATAGATTGGTATTTGTATATGCGTTTTGGATCGAAAAATGGGTATAGCTCGACGGAAATTGGCCCGGGAACGGAGTTCCCGTGGCTGTGCGGCACAGCCACTGTGCGTCGCATAGTGACTGTGCGCACACATAGCCCGACTGTGCGAGCGCACAGTCACCTGTGCGGACGCACAGGGACACTGTGCGGGCGCACAGTGTCCTGTGCGGGCTCACAGGGCCTCGCGCCAGCGCGCTTTTCCGACGTGCTTTCGCACGTCGGGTTCCGAACCAACGAATTTTGAACAATTTTGAACGGTACGTTCGATAAGGACTAAAAGAACTTGGACGTTTAAGGAAGTTCGATTAATTAAAACTTAGAGACGTTTTAATTAGATTCTCTATTAATCAAAGTGATTAATAGTTAGAGGACTATGAGTTGAGATTAAGATTGAATATAGACTAGATATGTTATATATCTAGTAATGTTAGTATAGTCTATTCTTTTGAGTTAGAATTCATATTGCAATTGTGTTTAATAATTGTTTTCTAACTAGATCGACGAGCAAGCAAGTTACCGGACCAGGAAAGTAGAGGGTGACCGAGAACTGTTTTGTGGATAACGGTTTTGTGAGTTTGCATATTTACTTTTGAATATTGATGCCAAAACATTTATAACTAAAAATGTGTTTGAAATTGCATTGCATAGAGTCGATTTGAAACCAATATATAGATCCACTGGAACGTGCTATCTATTGGGCAACAACAGAACTGTGTGATCACCGGTCTTAATAAAACATTTCATTGCATACTTGTTGGGTTCTTTGGCCAGATGCTTGCAAAGCGGCCTAGACCTAACAGGTTATCCTGGGGAGCCAGTAATTCAATTTACGGCCCAGCAAACCTTACACAGAGATAAGATGATTGTGATAACATAAGTTCACATTTCATCTTGTGTTAAACAAGAGAGCACGAACTGTGACATTAATCACAGTTAAGCAAATGGGGTTTCTCTTAGGGTTTCATTTGGATCAGTTATTTGTCTGCACAAAGTGTGTTTACATGCAATTTCTGCTTTTACTAATATGCTTGAGTAACTATGTGAATTCACTCATATTTGACCCCGTTGATTTCCCTTTTCACAGGTAAATGATATTTTGACGTGACAAGACTTCCAATTCTTTCTCTGGAAGTTGTAACTAAATAAAGGTCACTCTAGAGCTGCAGTGTAGTTCTAGATCCGAATAGTAGTTCAATTGTAAATGCTTTAACTCTGATATGAAACTACTGTCAGTATCATTTTAGGACAAAAGCATGTTTTTATAATAAGGGCTTTTGCGAGTTGTTTATAAGAAACTGGGTTTTGATAAAAGCTTTGTGAATAATTATTTGGCATGCTTAAACCGGTTATCTAATATGATTACTGGTTTGTACCGCTGGCATTGTTTTCAGACAGGGTTGTGTCAAGATGTGTGTAGTGTACACTTATTACCCTAAGTCCAGTAATGCAATTGTATGGTTTTGATTTCACGTTTATCTGAAGGTTTTCAAATACTTGTGAAAAGAGACTGAGACCTTTTATGTTTTCAAAACGCAAAATGTTTTTACTGTTTTTCCTAGGCTTGCTACGGGTTTCGGAACAACCATTCCCATTCCCTAGCGCCGGTCTCGACACGAGTTTCTAGGCGGAAATCGGGTCGTGACAAAACATTTACAAACTTTATGAAACAAATCCAAACATGCCAACTTTTTAGCGATTTAAGCCAAATGTTTACAAGTTTTACGAAACAAATCCAAACGTTTCACCTCTTTTGCAATTTAAGCCAAACGTTTGCAAAGGTTATGAAACTAAACCAAACCTTTCCCCTTTTTAGCAATTTAAGCCAAACGTTTACAAAGGTTACGAAACAAATCCAAACGTGTCACCTTTTTAGCAATTTAAGCCAAACATTTACAAACGTTATGAAACAAATCCAAACGTTTAACCTTTTTAACGATTTAAGCCAAACGTTTACAAACATTACGAAACAAATACAAATGTTTCACATTTTTAGCGATTTAAGCCGAAGGTTTACAAGTGTTACGAAACAAAACCATACGTTTGAAACGTTCTGAAACAAATCCAAACATTTCACCTTTTTAGCAATTTAAGCCAAACGTTTACAAACGTTATGATACAAATCCATGCTTTTTCACCTTTTTAGCAATTTAAGCCAAACGTTTACAAACGTTTTGAAATTTCAAACGTTTCACCTTTTTAGCTATTTTAGCCAAACGTTTACAAACGTTTCGAAACAAAATCCAAACGGTTCACCTTTTTAGCGATTTAAGCCATATGCTTACAAACGTTAGGAAACAAATCCAAACGTTTCGACTTTTTAGCAAATTAAGCTAAACGTTTCGACACAAATCCAACGTTTCCCCTTTTAGCGATATACGACAAACCTTTACAAACGTTACGAAACAAAACCAAACTTTTAAAACGTTATGAAAGAAATCCAAACGTTTCACATTTTTAGCGATTTAAGCCAAACCCTTACAAACGTTACGAAACAAAACCAACCGCTTCACCTTTTTAGCAATTTAAGCCAAACATTTACAAACGTTACGAAACAAATCCAAGCATTTCACCTTTTTTGCAATTTAAGCCAAACGTTTACAAACATTCCGAAACAAATTCAAGCGTTTCACCTTTTTAGTAATTTAAACCAAACGTTTACAAACGTTACGAAACAAATCCAAGCGTTTCACCTTTTAAGCAATTTAAGCCAAACGTTTACAAACATTACGAAAAAAATTTAAACGTTCCACCTATTTAGTGATTTAAGCTGAACGTTTACAAACGTTACGAAACAAAACCAAACATTTCACCTTTTTAGCAATTTAAGCCATACGTTTACAAACGTCACGAAACAAATCTAAACGTTTCCTCATTTTAGCAATTTAAGCCAACGTTTAAAACGTTACAAAACAAATCCAAACATTTCCTGATTATTAGCAATTGAAGCCACACGTTTACAAACGTTACAAAACAAATCCAAACGTTTCACCTTTTTAATGATTTAAGCCAAATGTTTACAAACGCTACGAAACAAATCCAGATGTTTCACCTTTTTAGCGATTTAAGCCAAACGTTTACAAAGGTTATGAAATAAATCCAAGCGTTTAACTTTTTTAGCAATTTAAGCCAAACGTTTACAATCGTTACAAAACAAATCCAAGAGTTTAAGCTTTTAAGCAATTTAAGCCAAACGTTTACAAACTTTACGAAACAAATCAAATCATTTCACCTTTTTAGCAATTTAGGCCAAACGTTTACATACGTTTTGAAACAAATCCAATCGTTTCATCTTTTTAGCAATTTAATCCGAACGTATACATACGTTACGAAACAAATCCAAACGTTTTTTAGTTATTTAAGACAAACGTTCACAAATGATACAAAATAAATCTAAATGTTTCACCTTTTTAGCGATTTAAGCCAAACATATACAAATGTTACGAAACAAAACCAAACGTTTCACCTTTTTAGCAATTTAAGCCAAAAGTTTATAAAATGTTAGGAAACAAATCCAAACGTTTCGCCTTTTTGGCAATTTAAGTCAAACGTTTCACCTTTTTAGCGATTTAAGCCAAACGTTTCCAAATGTTACGAAACAAAACCAAACGTTTAAAACATTTCGAAACAAATCCAAACGTTTCACATTTTTAGCAATATAAGCCATACTTTTAGAAACATTACCAAACAAATCCAAGCGTTTCACCTTTTTAGCAATTTAAGCCAAATGTTTACAAATGTTGCGAAACAAATCCAAGCGTTTCACCTTTTTAGCAGTTCAAGCCAAACGTTTACAAACGTTCCGAAACAAATTCAAGGGTTTCACCTTTTTTGTAATTTAAGCCAAACGTTTAAAAACGTTACGAAACAACTCCAAGCGTTTCACCATTTTAGCAATTTAAGCCAAACGTTTACAAACACTACGAAACAAATCCAAATGTTTCACCTTTTTAGCGATTTAAGCCGAATGCTTATAAATGTTACGGAACAAAACCAAACGTTTCACCTTTTTAGAAATTTAAGCCAAAGGTTTACAAACGTTACGAAACAAATCCAAGCATTTCAAATTTTTAGCAATTTAAGCCAAACGTTTATAAACGTAACGAAACATATCCAATCGTTTCACGTTTTTAGCAATTTAAACGAAATGTTTAAAACTTTACGTAACAAATCCAAACTTTTCACATTTTTAGCAATTATGCCAAACGTTTACAAACGTTACGAAACAAATCTAAACATTTCACCATTTTAGCGATTTAAACAAACGTTTACAAACGTTACAAAACAAATCCAAACGTTTCACCCTTTTAACGATTTAAGCCGAACGATTACAAATGTTACAAAACAAAACCAAATGTTACACCTTTTTTACGATTTAAGACAAACGTTTTAAAACGTTACAAATCAATTCCAAACGTTTCGCCTTTTTAGCGATTTAAGCCAAACGTTATAAACGTTAGGAAAAAAATAAAAATGTTTCACCTTTTTAGCGAATTAAGCCAAACGTTTACAAAAGTTACGAAACAAATCCAAACGTGTCACCTTTTTAGCGATTTAAGCCAAACGTTTCAAAGGTTACGAAACAAATCCAAACGTGTCACCTTTTTTAGCAATTTAAGCAGAACTCTTACAAATGTTACGAAACAAATCCAAATGTTTCACCTTTTTAGCGATTTAAGCCAAACGTTTTCAAACGTTATGAAACAAATCCAAACGTTTCCCCTTTTTAGCGATATAAACCAAACATTTACAAATGTTACGAAACAAATACAAACGTTCCACATTTTTAGCGATTTAAGCCGAAGGTTTATAAACGTTACGAAACAAAACCAAACATTTAAAACGTTACGAAATAAATCCAAACGTTTTAGATTTTTAGCAAATTCAGCCAAACGTTTACAAACGTTACGAAACAAATCCAAGCGTTTCACCTTTTTAGCAATTTAAGCCAAGCGTTTACAAACGTCACCAAATTTCAAACGTTTAACCTTTTTAGCGATTTAAGCCAAATGTTTACGAACATTACGAAACAAATCCAAACGTTTCACCTATTTAGCAATTTAAGCCAAACGTTTACAAACCTTACAAAACAAATCCAAGGGTTTCGCCTTTATAGCAATTTAAACCAAACATTATGAAAGAAATCGAAACGTTTCCCCTTTTTAGGAATTTAAGCCAAACGTTAACAAACGTTACAACACAAAATCAAAATTTTAAAACGTTACGAAACAAATCCAAACGTTTCACATTTTTAGCGATTTAAGCTAAACCCTTACAAACATAACGAAATAAAACCAAGCGTTTCACCTTTTTAGCAATTTAAGCCAAACGTTTACAAACGTTACGAAACAAATCCAAGCGTTTCACATTTTTAGCAATTTAAGCAAAACGTATACAAACATTCCGAACAAATTCAAGCGTTTCACCGTTTTAGTAATTTAAGCCGAACATTTACAAACGTTACCAAACAAATCCAGGCGTTTCCCCTTTTTAGCAATTTAAGCCAAACGTTACGAAACAAATCCAAACGTTTCACCTTTTTAGCGATTTAAGCTAAACGTTTCAAAGGTTGTGAAACAAATCCAAAACGTGTCGCCTTTTTAGCAATTGAAGCAGAACGCTTACAAATGTTACGAAACAAATCCAAATGTTTCACCTTTTTAACGATTTAAGCCAAACATTTACAAACGTTATGAAATAAATCCAAACGTTTCCCCTTTTTAGCGATATAAGTCATACATTTACAAATGTTACGAAACAAATACAAACGTTCCATATTTTTAGCGATTTAAGCCGAAGGTTTATAAACGTTACGAAACAAAACCAAACGTTTAAAACGTTACGAAATAAATCCGAACGTTTTAGCTTTTTAGCAATTTCAGCCAAACGTTTACAAACGTTACGAAACAAATCCAAGCATTTCACCTTTTTAGCAATTTAAGCCAAGCGTTTACAAACGTCACCAAATTTCAAACGTTTAACCTTTTTAGCTATTTAAGCCAAATGTTTACGAACATTACGAAACAAATCCAAACGTTTCACCTATTTAGCAATTTAAGCCAAACGTTTACAAACCTTACAAAACAAATCCAAAGGTTTCGCCTTTATTGCAATTTAAACCAAACGTTTATAAACGTTATGAAAGAAATCGAAACGTTTCACCTTTTTTGGAATTTAAGCCAAACATTAACAAACGTTACAAAACAAAATCAAAAGTTTGAAACGTTACGAAACAAATCCAAACGTTTCACATTTTTAGCTATTTAAGCTAAACCCTTACAAACATAACGAAATAAAACCAAGCGTTTCACCTTTTTAGCAATTTAAGCCAAACGTTTACAAACGTTACGAAACAAATCCAAGCGTTTAACATTTTTAGCAATTTAAGCAAAACGTATACAAGTGTTCAGAACAAATTCAAGCGTTTCATTATTTTAGTAATTTAAGCCGAACATTTACAAACGTTACCAAACAAATCCAGGCGTTTCACCTTTTTAGCAATTTAAGCCAAACGTTTACAAAAGTTACGAAACAAATCCAAACGTTTCACCTTTTTAGCGATTTAAGCCGAACGTTTACAAACGCTATGAAACAAAACCAAGCAGTTCACCTTTTTAGCAAATTTAAGCCAAACGTTTACAAATGTTACGAAACAAATCCAAACGTGTCCCCATTTTAGCGATTTAAGACAAACATTTAAAACGTTATGAGACAAATCCAAACATTTCCCCTTTTTAGCTATTTATGCCAAACGTTTACAAACATTACGAAACAAATCCAAACGTTTCTCCATTTTAGCGATTGAAGCCAAACGCTTAAAAATGTTACGAAACAAATCTAAACATTTCACCTTTTTAGCGATTTAAACCAAACGTTTATAAACGTTATGAAACAAATCCTAACGTTTCACCTTTTTAGCGATTGTAGCCAAACGTTTACAAAGGTTATGAAACAAATCCAAATATTTCACCTTTTTAGCAATTTAAGCCTAATGTTATGAAACAAATCCAAGCATTTCACCTTTTTAGCAATTTAAGCAAAGGTTTACAAACGTTACGAAACAAATCCAAATGTTTCACCTTTTTAGCGATTTAAGCAAAACGTTTATAAACATTGCGAAACAAATCCAAAGTTTCACTTTTTTAGCGATTTAAGCCAAACGTTTACAAACGTTAGGAAACAAAACCAAACGTTTCACCGTTTTAGCAATTTAAGCCAAATGTTTATAAACGTTATGAAACAAATCCAAATATTTCCCCATTATAGCGATTTAAGCCATCAAATCCAAACGTTTCCCCTAGCGATTTATGCCAAACGTTTATAAACATGACGAAACAAATCAAAATGTTTCACCTTTTAAGCGATTGAAGCCAAACGTTTACAAATAATACGAAACATATCCAAACGTGTCCCATTTTTGGCAATTTAAGCCAAACGTTTACAAACGTTACGAAACAAAAAACAAATGTTTCCCCTTTTTAGCAATTTAAGCCAAACGTTTATAAAGGTTACGAAACAAATCAAAATGTTTAACCTTTTTAGCGTTTCATGCCAAACGTTTACAAATGTTACGAAATAAATCCAAAAGTTTCGCTTTTTTAGCGATTAGGCCAAACGTTTAAAAACGTTACGAAACAAATCCTAACGTTTCCCCTGTTTAGCGATTTAAGCCAAACATTTATAAACGTTACGAAAAAATCCAAACGTTTCACCTTTTTAGCGATTTAAACCAAACGTTTACAAACATTACGAAACAAATCCACACTTTTCACCTTTTTACCTATTTAAGCCAAACGTTTACAAACATTACGAAAAAAATCCAAGCGTTTCAACTTTTTAGCAAATTAAGCCAAACATTTACGAACGTTACGAAACAAATCAAAGCATTTATAAGGTGAAACACTTTGATTTGTTTTGTAGCGTTTGTAAACATTTGGCTTAAATTGCTAAAAAGGTGAAACGCTTGGTTTTGTTTCGAAACATTTGTAATAGTTTGGCTTAAATCACAAAAAATGTGAAACGTTTGGATTTGTTTCGTAACTTTTTAAACGTTTGGTTTTGTTTCGTAACGTTTTTACGCGTTTGGTTATATCGCTAGAAAGGTGAAACGTTTGGATTTATTTCGTAACGTTTGTAAACATTTGGCTTAAATTGTTAAATAGGCGAAACGTTTGGATTTGTTTCGTAATGTTTGTAAACGTTTGGCTTAGATCGCTAAAAAGGTGAAACGTTGGGATTTGTTTTGTATCTTTTGTAAACGTTTGGCTTAAATCCCTAAAAAGGTGAAACTTTTGGATTTGTTACATAACGTTTGTAAACGTTTGGCTTAAATTGCTAAAAAGGTGAAATGCTTGGATTTGTTTCGTAGCGTTTGTAAACGTTTGGCTTAAATTGCTTAAAAGGTGAAATGCTTGGTTTTTGTTTCGTAATGTTTGTTAACGTTTCGCTTAAATTGCTAAAAATGTGAAACGTTTGGATTTGTTTCGTAACGTTTGTAAACATTTGGCTTTTCAAAAGGGGAAACGTTTGGATTTGTTTCGTAACGTTTGTAAACGTTTCGCATAAATCGCTAAAAAGGTGAAACGTTTGGATTTGTTTCCTAACGTTTTAAACGTTTGGCTTCAATCGCTAAAGGGGAAACGTTTGGATTTGTTTCGTAAAATTTGTGAACGTTTGGCTTAATTTTCAAATGAGGTGATACGTTTGGTTTTATTTCGTAACATTTATAGTTCGGCTTAAATTGCTAAAAAGGTGAAACGTTTGGATTTGTTACGTAACGTTTGTAAACATTTGGCTTAAATTGCTAAAAAGGTGAAACGCTTGGATTATTTTTGTAACATTTCTAAACGTTTGGTTTAAATTCCTAAAAATTTGAAACGCTTGGATTTGTTTCGGAACGTTTGCAAACGTTTGGCTTAAATTGCTAAAAGATGAAACACTTGGATTTGTTTTGTGACGTCTGTAAACGTTTTGCTTAAATTGCTAAAAAGGTGAAATGCTTGGTTTTGTTTCGAAACGTTTGTCAAGGTTTGCCTTAAATCGCTAAAAATGCGAAACGTTTGGATTTGTTTCGTAACTTTTTAAACGTTTGGTTTTGTTTCTTAGCATTTGTAAACATTTGGCTTAAATCACTAAAAAGGGAAGACGTTTGGAATTGTTTCGTAACGTTTGTAAACGTTTGGCTTAAATTGCAAAAAAGTCAAAAAATTTGGATTTGTTTTGTAATTTGTGTAAACGTTTGGCTTAAATCGCTAAAAAGGTGAAACGTTTGGATTTGTTTAATAACTTTTGTAAATATTTGGCTTAAATAGATAAAAAGGTGAAACGTTTGGAATTGTTTCGTAACGTTTGTAAACGTTTGACTTAAATTGCTAAAAAGGTTAAATGCTTGGATTTGTTTTGTAACATTTGTAAACGTTTGGCTTAAATTGCTAAATAGGTGAAACGCTTGGATTTGTTTTGTAACGTTTGTAAATGTTTTGCTTAAATTGCTAAAAAGGTGAAACGCTTAGATTTGTTTCGGATGGTTTGTAAACGTTTGGCTTAAATTGCTAAAAAGGTGAAATTCTTGGATTTGTTTCGTAGCGTTTGTAAACGTTTGGCTTAAATTTCTTAAAAGGTGAAATGCTTGGTTTTTGTTTCTTAATGTTTGTTAACATTTCGCTTAAATCGCTAAAAATGTGAAACGTTTGGATTTGTTTCATAACGTCTATAAACGTTTGGCTTCTAAAAAGGGGAAACGTTTGGATTTGTTTCGTAACGTGTGTAAACGTTTGGCATAAATCGCTAAGAAGGTGAAACGTTTCAATTTGTTTCGTAACGTCTGTAAACGTTTGGCTTAAATCGCTAAAAAGGGGGAAACATTTGGATTTGTTTCGTAACGTTTGTAAACGTTTGGCTTAATTTTCTAATGAGGGAAACATTTGATTTTGTTTCGTAACATTTATAGTTCGGCTTAAATTGCTAAAAAGGTGAAACGTTTGGATTTGTTTCGTAACGTTTGTAAACGTTTGGCTTAAATTGCTAAAAAGGTGAAACGCTTGGACTATTTTTGTAACATTTCTAAACGTTTGGCTTAAATTCCTAAAAATTTGAAACGCTTGGATTTGTTTCGGAACGTTTGAAAATGTTTGGCTTAAATTGCTAAAAAGTTGAAACGCTTGGATTTGTTTTCTGACGTCTGTAAACGTTTGGCTTAAATTGCTAAAAAGGTGAAACGCTTGGTTTTGTTTCGAACGTTTGTAAAGGTTTGGTTTAAATCGCTAAAAATGTGAAATGTTGTGATTTGTTTCGTAACTTTTTAAACGTTTGGTTTTGTTTCTTAACATTTGTAAACGTTTAGCTTAAATCTCTAAAAAGGTCAAACATTTGGATTTGTTTCTTAATGTTTGTAAACGTTTGGCTTAAATTGCAAAAAAGGCAAAACGTTTGGATTTGTTTTGTAATGTGTGTAAACGTTTGGCTTAAATTGCTAAAAAGGTGAAACGTTTGGATTTGTTTAATAACATTTGTAAATGTTTGGCTTAAATTGCTAAAAAGGTGAAACACTTGGATTTGTTTTGTAACGTTTGTAAATGTTTGGCTTAAATTGCTAAAAAGGTGAAACACTTGGATTTGTTTTGTAACGTTTGTAAACGTTAGGCTTAAATTGCTAAAAAGGTGAAACATTTGTATTTGTTTCATAACCTTTGTAAAAGTTTGGCTTAAATCGCTAAAAAGGTGAAACGTTTGGATTTCTTTCGTAACGTTTGTAAACCTTTGGCGTAAATTTATAAAAAGGTGAAACACTTTCTTTTATTTCGTAACATTTGTAAAGGTTTGGCTTAAATTCCCAAAAATTTGAAACGTTTGGATTTGTTTCATAACGTTTTAAACGTTTGGTTTTGTTTCGCAACGTTTGTAAACGTTTGGCTTAAATCGCAAAAAAGGTGATACGATTGGATTTGTTTTGTAACGTTTGGCGTAAATCGCTATAAAGGCGAAACGATTGGATTTGTTTCGTATCATTTGTAAACGTTTGGCCTAAATCGCTAAAAAGGTTAAACGATTGGATTGGTTTTGTAACGTTTGGCTTAAATTGCTAAAAACGTTAAACGAATGGATTTGTTTCGTAACGTTTGTAAACGTTTGGCATAAATATCTAAAAAGGTGAAACGCTTGGATTTGTTTTGTAACGTTTGGCTAATTTGCTATAAAGGTGAAAGATTTAGATTTGTTTCATAACCTTTGTAAATGTTTTGTCACACACCAATTTCATGGATCGCGACCGGCGCTAGAGTATGGGTATGGTCGTACCAAAACCCGTAAAAAGTCTCGCGGATAACCTTAAATACAAATAAACCTGCAAGAAAATCAATGCTCGGGGCAACCGAGACTCCAACCTAAGTCTAGCAGTTTATATAACAACTTAAATAATAACTTAAATATCTGAAATACTCGGCTAAAACACGAGACTCAACAGCCTTCCTTATATATAACGATATAAACCGAAGTATAACATGCAACGGTTAATAACAAAACAATCGGACCAGTCCGACAACTAACATAAGATATCCATAACAAATAAACTAGCTCTACTGCAGTCTACGAGTTTAAAACAGTTGACCAGTTTAAACAGCATGAAAACCTCCGAGGAATATAAGAATCGGTGATCGACCAACTCTCTCAAATCATAACCTTGGAAAAATTTGGAAAACAACGGGGCAGATATACTGAGATGAGTTCATAATGCTATTTACATTTATTAAGTTTAAAACCCTTAAAACCAAATCCTTTTAATACTTATATACTTATATACTTGATTATGGAATACAGTATTGACATAAAATCCCAAAGTATATATATATCCCAAAGTATAATCCAAAGTAGATGGGAATAAATCCTCATAGAATCCCAAAGTAGGCAAGACATTGGTCAGCAAATCCCAAAGTACTTACCGGTGCACGCAGTCTCAAATACAAGCCTATCGAGTTAGCTCGTTTCAATCCAGATCCATAATCCTTAAAACAGTTCGCAAACAATTGTAATACTAAAATAATTTGCGGTACTTAATAAAGCGGTAAATAACAATACAAACTCACTGCTTGCTTATCCACGTGATAATCTTGGCAAACAGCTAACTTGCGTAGACTCCGAAGCACGAGCAGTCGACGAGTCTAAAACAAGGTATAAGTTAAAAGCACATCAACCCCTAACTCTAAGAATACTAGACACCACATATGACTAGTATCTCAAACAACAACCAAGGTACAAGCCAAAGTAAATGCCACAACATAGCATTCATACATATATAATCCATATCCAAAGTAATTCCAAAGTATACCAACAAGTTAAGCATAATTGAGTTCCCCTTTGAAAACATAATCTGGAAGCTTATATAACTTGAAAACCTTAAAACCAAGTGAAATCACAAAGTAGTGCATTAGCCTTCAAGCTTAATCTCACATGTCGGACGACCCAAGTCTATCCCGACCCAAAGATACCAAAGTAAACCAAAGTATGAATCTGAAACCTTTAAATCAAAACATTGCTCATTTTAAAATACGGAACTCAACCTATCTTAACAACAAAGATGCACATTTACAACAAACCCAAAGCTAGCCACACTTGGCCAAAACACCCAAAGAAGACACAAGCGTGTCACAACACTTAAATAGGTTCTAAATATACATATCCAAAGATGAGCTCGATCCAACGGTTAAATTGGGAGTTATGGATGTTTTATCAAAACATGTCAGATTGAAAAGGCACACGAACACATCATCGATTATAATCCGGATACAAATCAAATTGCTATCGAAGACGCACATGAAATATGTGACGCATATAAGATACAAATCAAACCCCAAAGTAAATGCCACTTGCTATTTCCACCATAAACGATCTGGAACTAAGTCGGAAACACGACGAAACCATGATGGAAAAACACGGGATATTACAATCTCCCCAACTTATATAAAATTCGTCCTCGAATTTAAAACAACGAAACTAAGCACAACCACATATAAACGCACCAAAGTAAATCACATAACATATACCCAATGTACTAACATAGCATCGAATATACGAAGCAACGCTAAACCCAATGTAACCAAGAATGAAAGATAATAATTCTACATAAGGACTTTGTTCCCTAAGTATACTCCCCAATTATAACCGAAAATAATAATAATTGAAACCATATGAATACCTCCACTAATCACTATATGCACTTGCGTAACCGGAACACGACAAGTTGTAACTCGAATGATAACTCAAATCACCCCTTACATAAAACAACAACACAAATATTCACACCACGCAGGCGCAAAATTTAAAACTTGACAGTTCAGAGCTCCAAACTATTATTTGATTAAACAAAAAAAAACTTCCAAGATTATTCAACAATAAACATTAAGCATCTCACAAGGGAGGTTACCAAAAGTCGCTCGAGTTCCAATAGCTATCATAACAACCTTAACAAGGTGCAAGGACAAGCCCGAAACTCAAATCGTAATTCTTATAATACAAAAATCTAACTCTTCAAATGGAAACCTTAAATCCCCATTAATAACATCATGCAACCCTTGCTACCTACTTAGCATCTCTACACTTATCATCTCATATCGAAGCATATAATTAACTCGTTACATCAAACGAACAATCTAGTCCATAAACAACTAGATAAAGTTCTTGCCAAATTATATATTAGCCAACTTAAACATCAAGAGAATCGAGATGTACACCCGAAAAGGACTAAGCTCGACAAGACCATCCACCTTAACGAATCCATAAACACGTACGCACATACTGACATTCCAAAGGATATATCACTTTAACTAATGATAACAAAATCTCCAAGATACATACAAATTGACTCATTTAAAAAGATTCTTCCACTCATACCATAAGAAAGCATACAGCCCAAAGTTACCCAAGGTAATTGACCACCCACTTACATCCTAACTATATTTCATAGACTTAATTTTTATTTCACACACAAAAGGTTCAATATCTGAATAAAGCGATATCCAAACATTCAAAAATAACAATTCATAATTAACAATATCGACCAACCAACATTTATTGTCGAAACCCACTCATCACGATCCTCGAATATGCTAACTCATAAATCCAAAACAAACTCAAATTATCAAATCAATTCACCAAATGTAACTGTAACCTTATATTCAAGAGAACACCTAGATCAAATCCACTAGTACTCGGGTCATTGGTTATGCTCAAAGTCGCATTTATAGGAAAATAAAATTTTCAAAACACAAAATATTATATATTAATATAATCTACCTCTTAATAAAAGACATTAACCTCTTAAATTTCATTTCGTTTCCAAACTGAAAATAAATAACCTATTGGGAAAAACCTCCAGTTTCCTAATGCATCAAAATACTAAAATACTTTCTTATTGAATTCGTAATTTAAACCTTACCATTTTAAATAAATTTACAATGTTATGAAATCATTTAGCAGATAAAATTTTATTATCCTCTTTAAAATTAAATTATCCTCTTTAAAATTAACCTTGATAAAATCTCCTCACTTTCTCAAAAAGGAAAAATCTTGCAAATAAGCATCCCTTCGTTTACAAAAAAATAATTATTTTGATATACCAAAACTTTTTGGACACAATTCGAATCTGTAAAAGACAAAATTTCTTTTAAAATTTTAAGTGTAAACACACATGTGGAGCATAACCAAATTACTCAATCTAACAACCCTCAAAGCATAAATTGGAAGCTAACACGTAAGCCTTCCGAACCGACCTCAAAATTCTATCATACTTAAAACAAAAATAACTCAAGTGCAATCTTATATTCATTATTAGTCCCTACGAAGCCCAAAATTTTTTATACTACAGACCAATCATTACTGACATATGCGTTCTCAATTCACCACCATCATCACAGAGTATTTGTCTAGCTACTTTTCGGTAAAATTTCAAACCATTTGAAATCTATCAACTTTATAAATAAATTTATTCCAAGGTGACTCGCGAGTTCGTTTCAAAATCTCAAGAACACTTTATTGCCAAAATCCACTTTACATAATTGTGCGCCAGGGTGATAACACCTCTTATCCTCAAAGAGTTGCATCCAACTCTAATCATTTCTATGCACGTGATGCATGTACGATTATGCATGTATCAATTATTAATTTCTCTTTTATTTAGTGAACATACTCAATGCTCAATGCAATTTCCTATTCGTGATATTCAAAATGCATGTGCATGATATGTCTTGGCACAATTACGTGATAAAAATATTTCAAACACTTTAACTAATCAACATTTGAAATGAATTTCTCGATAAAACATTTGCTAGACATTACACTCTGTGAGACATGCACTCGATAACCTCAAAATATTCCTCTAACTCCATACTTACAATCTACCATGTCATACGATACCACAATAACAAATCAAAACGATAACTCCACTAAAATTCATAAGTATAAAATAATATTCTATAAAACTCCAAACAAATCGAAACTTAAGTCAAAGAAAACAATACATCACATACGTTTCTACAACACTTACCACCCGTTCCCGCATTTACATCAATCAACCCTGAAGAAAAACACTAGTGTATTAATACACTGATATATCTCCTGGAGTTAGAATTTCCAATATCCTTATATAGGATAAATATAAACCACCAACCATTCCAAGGAAACAATTCCATCAATCTCCTCGATATCAAAATTCAAAGATCTCGATCCACAAACAAAACACCTAACCCAGCGTCACCCAAACCGAAACTAAAGCAAAACAGGGTCTAAACGAAGGTTCGACTCACTATTAAACCAGACATCAAGGTAAGCCAAAAAGAACCGCGTGAAATAATTTACCTCACGTGCTTCTCCGCACGAAGAGACAAAACAAAAACAATCAACATAGTCCAACCAAACTTGCGAGGTATACAACGCAAATTAAAATCAAAATATTGTGATTTCTACAAATCATAAACCACCCAAGCATGCCATTAACCACAATTAACCCAACGTACTTAAAAGATAAAATTAAGACATGCTCCAACCAACTTTGAATTTTCGTAACAAAATCAACCTGTAATATATCACTTTTCAAGAGTACGCTTCAAAAATCATTATTGAAATCAAAGTCAACCATAAAACTTCCAAATTTGTAATTGATCCCCACAGTTAAAACAATCTCGATTATCCGGAAATTTTTTTCTTATCAATTGCTTTAAAAATAATTTTCAAAGTATCTCAATCATAAACCATTGAGTTAGCCGAGTCATTACAACTACCAAGCTCAACTCCTAAATTTGGGTGACCCAAGTCAAACCCAAACAACCTTTTGTAAAACGCATTCAAAACATTTGTAAATCCAAAAAAAATGGCCTTAAATAAAATCTCAATCTTTTCTCAAAAATAGGAGCTCAACGTAATCCAAGCATCAAACAGCAATTCAAAAATTTAAGAGAGAAAACCCTTTATCACAAACAACCATTCCGAGAAACACATACTCTCGCCAAACATAATATACCAAAGCATATAACCAAAGACACCTCCAATGTACACAAACCAAAACATGGTAAGACCATTGAAGTCAAAATAAATTATCAAGGTCATATTCCATCATATAAATAATATTACTTTGAAAATAATCGTTGGTCAACCCAGTCCAAATGTAAAATTCTGAAATATGAGAAATTTCTTTTACCGGCAAATTATCCAAAATCAAACTTTTAAAGTATTATGACTAGGCCGCTCATCCGGTTCTCGTGTCAAAACACTAATCAAATTAAAATAATTTTCTCAATAAAACCATAATACCAACGTGTAGTCAAACAACGTATAGCCACAAAACATGCTTAAAAATTTAATCACCAAAAATCCTTTAAAAGAGAAATAAGGCCAACGCCTAACGTTCACAAATATTACGAAACAAATCCAAACGTTTCCCTTTTTTAGCGATTGAAGCCAAACGTTTACAAATATTACGAAATAAATCAAAACGTTTCACCTTTTTAGCAATATAAGCCAAACGTTTACAAACATTACGAAACAAAACCAATCGTTTACACACTTTACGAAACAAAACCAATCGTTTACACGCTTTACGAAACAAATATAAAAGTTTCACCTTTTTTAGCGATTTAAGCCAAACGTTTACAAACTTTACGAAACAAATCGAAATGTTTCCCCTTTTTAGCTATTTAAGCCGAACGTTAACAAATATTACGAAACAAAACCAAACGTTTCACCTTTTTAGCTATTTATGCCAAACGTTTACAAACGTTACAAAACAAAACCAAACGTTTCACCTTTTTAGCGATTTTAGCAAAACGTTTACAAACGTTACAAAACAAATCCAAACGTTTCACCTTCATAGTGATTTAAGCCAAATGTTTACAAACGCTACGAAACAAATCCAAGCGTTTTACCTTTTTAGCAATTTAAACTAAACGTTTACAAACGTTACGAAACAAAACGAAATGTTTCACCTTTTTAGCGATTTAAGCCAAACGTTTACAAAGGTTACGAAACAAATCCAAATGTTTCACCTTTTTATTGATTTAAGCCAAACATTTCGCCTATTTAGCGATTTAAGCCAAACGTTTACAAACGTTACGAAATAAATCCAAACGTTTCACCTTTTTAGCGATTTAAGCCAAATGTTTACAAACGTTTGGAAACAAATCCAAACGTTTCACCTTTTTTGCAATTAAAGCCAAACATTTACAAACGTTACGAAACAAATCCAAACGTTACAAAACAAATCCAAACATTTCACCTATTTAGTGATTTAAGCCAAACGTTTACAAACGTTACAAAACAAATCCAAACGTTTCACCTTTTTAGCAATTTAAATCCAAACGTTTAACCTTTTTAGTGATTTAAGCCAAAGGCTTACAAACGTTACGAAACAAATCAAAACATTTCAACTTTTTAGTGATTTAAGCCAAACGTTTACAAACGTTACGAAACAAATCCTAAGGTTCCCCATTTTAGCGATTTAAGCTAAATGTTTACAAACGTTACGAAACAAATCCAAACGTTTCACCTTTTTAATGATTTAAGCCAAACGTTTACAAACGTTAAGAAACAAAACCAAACGTTTAATACGTTACGAAACAAATCCTAAAGTTCCACATTTCTAGCAATTAAGTCCAAACGTTTACAAACGTTACAGAACAAAACCAAACGTTTCACATTTTTAGCGATTGAAGCCAAACGATTACAAACGTTACGAAACCAATCCAAGCATTTCACCTTTTTAGTGATTTAAGCCAAACGTTTACAAAACTTACGAAACAAATCCAAGCGTTTCACCTTTTTAGCAATTTAAGCCATACGTTTACAAAGGTTAAGAAACAAATCCAAACGTTTCATCTTTTTAGCAATTTAAGCCAAACGTTTACAAACATTACGAAACAGAACCAATTTAACCTTTTTAGCGATTTAAGCCAAATCTTTAAAACGTTACGAAATAAATCCAAACGTTTACAAACATTACGGAACAAACACAAACGTTTCCCACTTTTAGCAACTTAAGCCAAACGTTTACAAACGTTACGAAACAAAACCAAATGTTTAAAAAACATTACGGAAGAAATCCAAACGTTTCACCTTTTTAGCGATTTAAGACAAAGGTTTACAAACGTTACGAAACAAATCCAAATGTTTCCCTATTTTAGCAATTTATGCCAAACATTTAGAAACGTTACGAAATAAATCCAAACGTTTCACCTTCTTAGCGATTTAACCCAAACATTTACAAACATTAAGAAACAAATCCAAACGTTTCCCCTTTTTAGCGATTGAAGCCAAACGTTTACAAATATTACGAAAGAAATCCAAACGTTTACAAATATTACGAAACAAATCCAAACGTTTCACCTTTTTAGCAATTTAAGCCCAACGTTTACAAACATTACGAAACAAAACCAATCGTTTCCAAACGTTACGAAAAGATACAAACGTTGCACCTTTTTAGCAATTCAAACCAAACGTTTACAAACTTTACGAAACAAATCCAAATGTTTCCCCTTTTTAGCGAATTAAGCCGAACATTTACAAATATTACGAAACAAAACCAAATGTTTTACCTTTTTAGTGATTTTAGCAAAATGTTTACAAACATACGAAACAAATCCAAACGTTTCACCTTCTTAGCAATTTATGCCAAATGTTTACAAACGCTACGAAACAAATCCAAGCGTTTTACCTTTTTAGCTATTTAATCCAAACGTTTACAAACGTTACAAAACAAAACGAAATGTTTCACCTTTTTAGCGATTTAAGCCAAACGTTTACAAACGTTACGAAACAAATCCAAGCGTTTCACCTTTTTGGCGATTTAAGCCAAACGTTAATAAAACATACGAAAAAAATCCAAGCGTTTAACCTTTTTAGCAATTTATGTCATACGTTAACAAAAGTTACAAAACAAAACCAAACGTTTCCCCTTTTTAGCGTTTTAAGCCAAATGTTTACAAACGCTACGAAACAAATCCAAGCGTTTTACCTTTTTAGCAATTTAAACTAAACGTTTACAAACGTTACGAAACAAAACGAAACGTTTCACCTTTTTAGCGATTGAAGCCAAACGTTTACAAAGGCTACGAAACAAATCCAAATGTTTCACCTTTTTAGCGATTTAAGCCAAACGTTTCGCCAATTTACCGATTTAAGCCAAACGTTTACAAATGTTACGAAATAAATCCAAACGTTTCACCTTTTTAGCGATTTAAGCCAAATGTTTACAAACGTTAGGAAACAAATCCAACCGTTTCACCTTTTTTGCGATTAAAGCCAAACCTTTACAAACGTTACGAAACTAATCCAAAAGTTACAAAACAAATCCAACGTTTCACCTTTTTGGTGATTTAAGCCAAACGTTTACAAACGTTACAAAACAAAGCCAAACGTTTCACCTTTTTAGCAATTTAAATCCAAATGTTTAACCTTTTTAGCGATTGAAGCCAATGGTTTACAAACATTACGAAATAAATCAAAACGTATCAACCTTTTAGCGATTTAAGCGAAACGTTTACAAACGTTACGATATTTATATGTACCATACAAAATAAATACAAATTGTTTTAATATAATCCTTTAAATCTGAAAAGTCTCTTTATTTTTGCTCCGATTTTGTGCAATCTCAATTAAAAATTTGAAAACGTTACGAAACAAATCCAAACATTTCACCTTTTTAATGATTTAACCCAAACATTTACAAACGTTAAGAAACAAAACCAAACGTTTAAAACGTTACGAAACAAATCCAAAAGTTCCACATTTCTAGCAATTAAATCCAAACGTTTACAAACGTTGCAGAACAAAACCAAATGTTTCACATTTTGAGCGATTGAAGCCAACCGATTACAAACGTTACGAAACCAATCAACCCTTTTTAGCGATTTAAGCCAAACGTTTACAAAACTTATGAAACAAATCCAAGCGTTTCACCTTTTTAGCAATTTAAGCCATACTTTTACAAACGTTAAAAAACAAATCCAAACGTTTCATCTTTTTAGCAATATAAGACAAACGTTTACAAACGTTACGAAACAAAACCAAACGTTTAACCTTTTTAGCGATTTAATACAAAATCTTTAAAACGTTACGAAATAAATCCAAACGTTTACAAACATTACGGAACAAAAACAAACGTTTCACATTTTTAGCAATTTAAGCCAAACGTTTACAAACGTTACGAAACAAAACCAAACGTTTACAAACATTACGAAACAAATCCAAACGTTTCACCTTTTTAGTGATTGATGCCAAAGGTTTACCAATATTACAAAACAAATCCAAACGTTTACAAATATTACGAAACAAATCCAAACGTTTCACCTTTTTAGCAATTTAAGCCAAACGTTTACAAACATTACGAAACAAAACCAATCGTTTACAAACGTTACGAAAAAAATACAAACATTGCAACTTTTTAGCAATTTAAGCCAAACGTTTACAAACTTTACGAAACAAATCCAAATGTTTCCCCTTTTTAGCGATTTAAGGTGAACGTTTACAAATATTACGAAACAAAACCAAAAGTTTCACCTTTTTAGCTATTTATGCCAAACGTTTACAAAAGTAACAAAACAAAACCAAACGTTTCACCATTTTAGCGATTTTAGCAAAACGTTTACAAACGTTACGAAACAAATCCAAACGTTTCACCTTCTTAGCGATTTAAGCCAAATGTTTACAAACGCTACGAAACAAATCCAAGAGTTTTACCCTTTTAGCAATTTAAACCAAACGTTTACAAACGTTACGAAACAAAACGAAATGTTTCACCTTTTTAGCGATTTAAGCATAACATTTACAAACATTACGAAACAAATCCAAACGTTTCACCTTCTTAGCGATTTAATCCAAATGTTTACAAACGCTACGAAAAAAATCCAAGCGTTTTGCCTTTTTAGCAGCCAAACGTTTACAAACGTTAAGAATCCAAACGAAATATTTCACCTTTTTAGCGAATTAAGCCAAACGTTTACAAATGTTACAAAAAAAATCCAAACGTTTCACCTTTTTAGCGATTTATGCCAAACGTTTACAAACGTTTCGAAACAAATCCAAATGTTTCACCTTTTTAGCGATTTAAGCCAAATGTTTATAAACGTTACGAAACAAATCAAAACGTTTTTTCCTTTTTAGCGATTGAATCCAAATCCAAAAATTACAAAGTAAATCCAAACGTTTCACCTTTTTAGCGATTTAAGCCAAACATTTACAAACGCTACGAAACAAATCCAAACGTTCCACCTTTTTAGCAATTTAAATCCAAACATTTCACTTTTTTAGCGATTAAACTCAAACGTTTACAAATGTTACAAACAAATCCAAAAGTTTTATCTTTTTAGCGATTTAAGCCGAATGTTTCACCTTTTTGTCGATTTAAGTCAAACGTTTGCAAACGTTGCGTTACAAATTCAAACGTTTCACCTTTTTAGCGACTTAAAACAAACATTTACAGATGTTGCGAAACAAATCCAAACGTTTTACCTTTTTAGTGATTTAAGACAAACGTTTACTAACATTCCGAAACAAAACGAAATGTTTCACCTTTTTAGCGATTTAAGCCAAACAATTACAGACGTTACGAAATAAATCCAAATGTTTCAACTTTTTAAGGATTTAAGCCAAACGTTTACACACATTATGAAACAAATCCAAACGTTTCACCTTTTTAGCGATGTAAGCGGAACATTTACAAACATTTCGAAACAAAACAGGACGTTTAACCTTTTTTGCGATTAAAGGCAAACGTTAACAAACATTACGAAACAAAATAAAACGTTTAAAACGTTACAAAACAAATCCACGTGTTTCACCTTTGTAGAAATTTAAGCCAAACGTTTATAAACGTCGCGAAACCAATCCAAATGTTTCACCTTTTTAGCGATTTTAGCCAAACGTTTAAAAACGTTACGAAACAAATCGAAACGTTTCACCTTTGTACAGATTTTAAGCGAAATGTTTACAAACGTTGCGAAACAAATCCAAACGTTACGAAACAAAACCAAACGTTTACAAACGTTAATAAACAAATCCAAGCGTTTCACCTTTTTAGCAATTTAAACCAAACGTTTACAAACGTTAGGAAACAAATCAAAACGTTTCACCTTTTTAGCGATTTAAATCCAAACGTTCCACTTTTTTAGCGATTTAAGTCAAACGTTTACAAACGTTACGAAACAAATCCAAACGTTTCACCTTTTTAGCGATTTAAGCCAAATATTTCACCTATTTAGCGATTTAAGCCAAACGTTTACAAACGTTACGAAACAAATCCAAACGTTTCAACTTATTAGCGAATTAAGCCAAACGTTTACAAACGCTGCGAAACAAAACCAAACGTTTTTAGCGATTTAAGACAAACATTTACAGACATTAGGAATCCAAACGTTTCACCTTTTTAGTAATTTAACCCAAACGTTTTCAAAAGTTACGAAACAAATCCAAACGTTTCACCTTTTTAGCGATGTAAGCAAAATATTTACAAATATTACGAAACAAAACAGAATTTTTCACCTTTTTTGCGATTTAAGCCAAACATTTACAAACATTACGAAACAAAACCAAACTTTGAAAATGTTACGTAACAAATCCACGTGTTTCACCTTTTAGCAATTTAAGCCAAACGTTTATAAACGTTGCGAAACCAATCCAAACGTTTCACCTTTTTAGGGATTTAAACCAAACGTTTACAAAAGTTACGAAACAAATCCAAATGTTTCAACTCTTTAGCGATTTTAAGCCAAACGTTTACAAACGTTACGAAATAAATCCAAACGTTATGAAACAAAACAAAACGTTTACAAACGTTACGAAACAAATCCAAGCGTTTCACCTTTTTAGCAATTGAAGCCAAACGTTTACAAACGTTACGAAACAAATCCCAACGTTTCACCTTTTTAGCAATTGAAGCAAAACGTTTACAAATATTATGAAACAAATCCAAACGTTACAAAAAAAATCCAAACGTTTCACCTTTTTAGCGATTTAAGCCAAACGTTTACAACGTTATGAAACAAATCCAAACGTTTCCCCTTTTTAGCAATTTAAATCCAAACGTTTCACTTTTTAGCAATTTAAGTCAAACGTTTACAAACGTTACGAGACAAATCCAAACGTTTCACCTTTTTAACAATGTAAGCCAAACGTTTACAAATATTACGAAACAAAACAGGACATTTCACCTTTTTTGCGATTTAAGTTAAATGTTTACAAACATTACCAAAAAAAACCAAACATTTAAAACGTTACAAAATAAATCCACACGTTTCACCTTTTTAGCAATTCAAGCCAAACGTTTATAAACGTTGCGAAACCAATCCAAACGTTTCCCCTTTTTAGCAATTTAAGCCAAACGTTTACAAACGTACCGAAACAAATCCAAATGTTTCACCTTTTTAGTGATTTAAGCCAAACATTTACAAACGTTACGGAACAAATCCAAACGTTACGAAACAAATCCAAGCGTTTCACCTTTTTAGCAATTTAAGAGAAAAGTTTATAAACGTTACGAAACAAATCTAAGCATTTCACCTTTTTAGCAATTTAAGCCTTTTTAGCGATTTAAGCCGAACGTTTACAAACGCTACGAAACTAATCCAAACGTTTCGCCATTTTAGCGATATGAGCCAAACGTTTACAAACGTTACGAAACTAATCCAAACGTTTCCCCATTTTAGCGATTTAAGCCAAACGTTTAAAACGTTACGAAACTAATCCAAACGTTTCACCTTTTTAGCGATTTAAGCCAAACGTTTACAAACGTTACGAAACAAATCCAAACGTTTCACATTTTTAGCGATTGAAGCCAAACGTTTACAAACGTTACGAAACAAATCCATATGTTTCACATATTTAGCAATTTAAGCAAGACATTTACAAACGTTTCAAAACAAAACCAAGCGTTTCATATTTTTAGCAATTTAAACCAAACGTTTACAAACGTAACGAAATAAATTCAAGTGCTTGAGCTTTTTAGCAATTTCAGCCTAAGGTTTACAAACGTTACGAAACAAATCGAAGAGTTTCACCTTTTTAGTAATTTATGTCAAATGTTTACAAACGTTACGAAACAAATCCAAGCGTTTCACCTTTTTAGCGATAAAAGCCACACGTTGACAAAAGTTACGAAACAAATCCAAACGTTTCACCTTTTTAGCGATTTAAGCCAAACGTTTGCAAACATTACAAAACAAATCCAAACGTTTCGCACATTAGCCATTTAAGCCAAACGTTTACAAACGTTACGAAACACATCCAATCATTCCACCTTTTTAGCAATTTAAGCCAAACGTTTACATACGTTACGAAACAAAACTAAACTTTTAAAACTTTACGAAACAAATCCATACGTTTCACATTTTTAGCGATTTAAGGCAAACGTTTACAAACGTTAAGAAACAAAACCAAGCGTTTCACCTTTTTAGCAATTTAAGCCAAACATTTACAAACGTTACAAAACAAATCCAAAAGTTTTACCTTTTTAGCAATCTAAGCTAAACGTATACAAACATTACGAAACAAATCCAAACGTTTCGCATTTCTAGCGATTTAAGCCAAATGTTTTACTTTTTAGCGACATAAGCCGAACGTTTACAAACGTTACGAAACAAATCCAAGCGTTTCACCTTTTTAGCAATATAAGCTAAACATTACGAAACAAATCCAAATATTTCACCTTTTTAGAGATTTAAGATAAACGTTTACAAACGTTACTTAACAAATCCAAATGTTTCACCTTTTTAGCGATAGAAGCCAAACGTTTACAAATATTACGAAACAAATCCAAAACTTTACAAATACTACGAAACAAATGCAAACGTTTCACCTTTTTAGCAATTTCAGCCAAAAAGTTTACAAATTTTGGGAAACAAATTTAAACGTTTCCCCTTTTTAGCGATTGAAGCCAAATGTTTACAAACAATAAGAAACAAATCCAAAAGTTTCCGTATTTTAGCGATTTAAGCCAAACATTTATAAACGTTATGAAACAAAACCAAACGTTTACAATATTATGAAACAAATCTAAATGTTTACAAACGTTATGAAACAAATCTAAACGTTTCCCCATTTTAGCGATTTTAGCCAAACATTAAAAATGTAACAAAAAAATCCAAACGTTTCACCTTTTTAGCGATTTAAGACAAACGTTTATAAATGTTACGAAACAAATCCAAACATTTCCCCATTTTAGCACGTTTCCCTATTTTAGCGATTTATGCCAAACGTTTAACAATGTTATGAAAAAAAATCCAAACATTCCTCCTTTTTAGCGATTTAAGCCAAACATTTACCAACGATACGAAAAAAATCCAAAAGTTTTCCCATTTTAGCAATTTAAGCCAAACGTTTACAAACGTTATGAAACAGATCCAAACGTTTCATCTTTTTTGCGATTGAAGCCAAACGTTTACAAAACTTACGAAACAAATCAAAATGTTTCACCTTTCTAACAATTTAAGCCAAACGTTTCACTTTTTTAGCGATATAAGCCAAACGTTTACAAACGTTACGAAACAAATCCAAGCATTTCACCTTTTGAGCAATATAAGCTAAACATTACTAAACAAATCCAGATGTTTTCCCATTTTAGTGATTTAAGCCAAACGTTTACAAATGTTATGAAACAAATCTAAATGTTTCACCTTTTTTGTGATTGAAGCCAAACGTTTACGAACATTACGAAACAAATCCAAACGTTTCACTTTTTTAGCGATTTAAGCGAAACGTTTACTAATGTTAAGAAACAAATCCAAGCATTTCACCTTTTTAGCAATATAAGCCAATCGTTACAAAAAAATCCAAACGTTTCACCTTTTTAGCTATTTATGACAAACGTTTACAAACATTACGAAACAAATCCAAATGTTTCCCCATTTTAGCGATATAAGCCGAACGTTTAAAACGTTACAAAACAAATCCAAACATTTCACCTTTTTAGTGATTTAAGCCAAACGTTTACAAACATTACGAAACAAATCCAAATGTTTCACCTTTTTAGCGACTGAAGCGAAACGCTTACAAATATTACGAAACAAATCCAAACGTTTACAAATATTACGAAACAAATACAAACATTTCACCTTTTTAGCAATTTAAGCCAAACGTTTACAAACCTTACGAAACAAAACCAATCGTTTACACACGTTATGAAACAAATACAAACGTTGCACCTTTTTAAGCAATTTAAGCCAACGTTTACAAACTTTATGAAATAAATCCAAACGTTTCCCCTTTTTAGCGATTGAAGCCGAACGTTAACAAATATTACGAAAAGAAACCAAACATTTCACCTTTTTAGCTATTTATGCCAAACGTTTACAAAAGTTACGAAAAAAATCCAAACGTTTCACCTTTTTAGCGATTAAAGCCAAAAGTATACAAACGTTATGAAACAAATCCAAACGTTACAAAACAAATCCAAACGTTTCACCTTTTTAGCAATTTAAATCCAAACGTTTAACCTTTTTAGCGATTTAAGCGAAAGGTTTACAAACGCTACGAAACAAATCAAAACGTTTCAACCTTTTAGCGATTTAAGCCAAACGTTTACAAACGTTACGAAACAAATCCTAAAGTTTCCCCATTTTAGCGATTTAAGCCAAACGTTTACAAATATTAAGAAACAAAGCCAAACGTTTAAAACGTTACGAAACAAATCCAAAATTTCCACATTTCTAGTGATTAAATCCAAACGTTTACAAACGTTACTGAACAAAACTAAACGATTCACATTTTTAGCGATTGAAGCCAAACGTTTACAAACGTTATGAAACCAATCCAAGAGTTTCACCTTTTTAGCTATTTATGCCAAACGTTTACAAAACTTACGAAACAAATCGAAGCGTTTCACATTTTTAGCAATTTAAGCCATACGTTTACAAACATTAAGAAACAAATCCAAACGTTCCATGTTTTTAGCGATTTAAGCCAAATGTTTACAAACGTTACGAAATAAAACCAAACATTTAACCTTTTTAGCGATTTATGCCAAATCTTTAAAACGTTACGAAACAACAAAAAACGTTTCACACTTTTAGCAATTTAAGCCAAACGCTTAGAAATGTTACGAAACAAATCCAAACGTTTCACCTTTTTAGCGATTTTAGCCAAACGTTTACAAACATTACGAAACAAATCCAAACGTTTCACTTTTTTAGCGATTGAAGCCAAATGTTTAAAAATATTACGAAACAAATCCAAACGTTTTAAAATTACGAAACAAATCCAAACGTTTCACCTTTGTAGCAATTTAAGCCGAACGTTTACAAACATTATGAAACAAAACCAATCGTTTACAAACGTTACGAAAAAAATACAAACGTTGCACCTTTTTAGCAATTTGAGCCAAACGTTTACAAACTTTACGAAACAAATCCAAACGTTTCCCCTTTTTAGCGATTTAAGCCGAACGTTTACAAATATTACGAAACAAAACCAAACGTTTCACCTTTTTAGCTATTTCTTCCAAACGTTTACAAACGTAAGAAAACAAAACCAAACGTTTCGCCTTTTTAGCGATTTTAGCAAAACGTTTACAAACGTTACGAAACAAATCCAAACGTTTCACCTTCTTAGCGATTTAAGCCAAATGTTTACAAACGCTACGAAACAAATCCAAGAGTTTTACCTTTTTAGCAATTTAAACCAAACGTTTACAAACGTTACGAAACAAAACGAAAGGTTTCACCTTTTTATCGATTTAAGCATAACGTTTACAAAGTATACGAAACAAATCCAAACGTTTCACCTTCTTAGCGATTTAAGCCAAATGTTTACAAACGCTACGAAACAAATCCAAGCGTTTTACCTTTTTAGCAATTTAAACCAAATGTTTACAAACGTAACGAATCAAAACGAAATGTTTCACCTTTTTAGCGAATTAAGCCAAGCGTTTACAAATGTTACAAAACAAATACAAACGTTTCACCTTTTAGCGATTTATGGCAAACGTTTACAAACATTTCGAAACAAATCCAAATGTTTCACCTTTTTAGAGATTTAAGCCAAATGTTTATAAATGTTACGAAACAAATCAAAACGTTTTTTCCGTTTTAGCGATTGAAGCCAAACTACGAAACAAATCCAAACATTACAAAACAAATCCAAACGTTTCACCTTTTTATTGATTTAAGCCAAATGTTTACAAACGTTACAAAATAAATCCAAATGTTTCACCTTTTTAGCAATTTAAATCCAAACGTTTAACCTTTTTAAAGATATAAGCCAAAGGTTTACAAACGTTACGAAACAAATCAAAAAATTTCAACTTTTTAGCGATTAAAGCCTAATGTTTACAAACGTTACGAAACAAATCCTAAAGTTTCCCCATTTTAGCGATTTAAGCCAAACGTTTACAAACGTTACGAAACAAATCCAAACGTTTCACCATTATAATGCTTTAAGCCAAACGTTTACAAACGTTAAGAAACAAAACCAAACGTTTAAAACGTTACGAAACAAATCCAAAAGTTCCACATTTCAAGCGATTAAAACCGAACGTTTACAAACGTTACAGAACAAAACAAAACGTTTCACATTTATAGCGATTGAAGCCAAACGTTTACAAACGTTACGAAACCAATCTAAGTGTTTCACCTTTTTAGCGATTTAAGCCAAACGTTTACAAAACATACGAAACAAATCAAATTGTTTCACCTTTTTGGCAATTTCAGCCATACGTTTACAAACGTTAAGAAACAAATCCAAACGTGTCATCTTTTTAGCGGTATAAGCCAAACGTTTACAAACGTTACGAAACAAAACCAAACGTTTAACCTTTTTAGCAATTTAATCCAAATCTTTAAAACGTTACGAAATAAATCCAAACGTTTATAAACATTACGGAACAAAAACAAACGTTTCGCATTTTTAGCAATTTAAGCCAAACGTTTACAAACGTTACAAAACAAAACCAAACGTTTACAAACATGACGAAACAAATCCAAACGTTTCACCTTTTTAGCGATTTAAGCCAAAAGTTTACAAACGTTACGAAACAAATTCAAACGTTTCCCTATTTTAGCAATTTATGCCAAACGTTTAGAAACGTTATGAAACAAATCGAAACATTTCACCTTTTTAGCGATTTAAGACAAACATTTACAAACATTAGGAAACAAATCCAAATGTTTCAACTTTTTAATGATTGAAGCCAAACGTTTGCAAATATTACGAAACAAATCCAAACGCATAAAAATATTATGAAACAAATCCAAAAGTTTCACCTTTTTAGCAATTTAAGGCAAACGTTTACAAATATTACGAAACAACACCAATCGTTTACAAACGTTATGAAAAAATACAAACGTTGCACCTTTTTAGAAATTTAAGCCAAACGTATACAAACTTTACGAAAAAAATCCAAACGTTTCCTCATTTTTGCGATTTAAGCCGAACGTTTACAAATATTACGAAGCAAAACCAAACGTTTCACCTTTTTAGCTATTTATGCCAAACGTTTACAAACGTTACAAAACAAAACCAACCGTTTCACCTTTTTAGCGATTTTAGCAAAACGTTTACAAACGTTACGAAACAAATCCAAACGTTTCACCTACTTAGCGATTTAAGCGAAATGTTTACAAACGCTACGAAACAAATCCAAGCGTTTTACCTTTTTAGCAATTTAAACCAAACGTTTACAAACGTTACGAAACAAAACGAAATGTTTCACCTTTTTAGCAATTTAAGCCAAACGTTTACAAATATTACGAAACAAATCCAAACGTTTAAAAATATTACGAAACAAATCCAAATGATTAAAAATATTACGAAACAAATCCAAACGTTTCACCTTTTTAGCAATTTAAGCCAACCGTTTACAAACATTACGAAACAAAACCAATCGTTTACAAACGTTATGAAAAAATACAAACGTTGCACCTTTTTAGCAATTTAAGAAAAACATATACAAACTTTACGAAAAAAATCCAAACGTTTCCCCTTTTTAGCGATTTAAGCTGAACGTTTACAAATATTACGAAATAAAACCAAATGTTTCACATTTTTAGCTATTTATGCCAAACGTTTACAAACGTTACAAAACAAAACCAAACGTTTCACCTTTTTAGCGATTTTAGCAAAACGTTTACAAACTTTACGAAACAAATCCAAACGTTTCACCTTCTTAGTGATTTAAGCGAAATGTTTACAAACGCTACGAAACAAATCCAAGCGTTTTACCTTTTTAGCAATTTAAACCAAACGTTTACAAACGTTACGAAGCAAAACGAAATGTTTCACGTTTTTAGCGATTTAAGCCAAAACGTTTACAAACGTTACGAAACAAATCCAAATGTTTCACCTTTTAGAGATTTAAGCTAGACGTTTCGCCTATTTAGCTATTTAAGCGAAACGTTTACAAACGTTACGAAATAAATCCAAACGTTTCACCTTCTTAGCGATTTAAGCCAAACGTTTACAAACGTTAGGAAACAAATCCAAATGTTTCACCTTTTTAGCGATTTAAGCCAAACGTTTACAGAAGTTGCGAAACAAATCCAAACGTAATAAAACAAATCCAAACGTTTTCCCTATTTAGTGATTTAATCCAAACGTTTACAAACGTTACAAAACAAATCCAAATGTTTCACCTTTTTAGCAATTTAAATCCAAACGTTTAACCTTTTTTGAGATATAAGCCAAAGGTTTACAGACGTTACGAAACAAATCAAAATGTTTCAACCTTTTAGTGATTGAAGCCAAACGTTTACAAACGTTATGAAACAAATCCTAAAGTTTCCCCATTTTAGCGATTTAAGCCAAACGTTTACTAACGTTACGAAATAAATCCAAACATTTCACCTTTATAATGATTTAAGCCAAACGTTAAGAAACAAAGCCAAACGTTTAAAACGTTACGAAACAAATCCAAAATTTCCACATTTCTAGTGATTAAATCCAAACGTTTACAAACGTTACAGAACAAAACGAAACGATTCACATTTTTAGCGATTGAAGCCAAACGTTTACAAACGTTATGAAACCAATCCAAGAGTTTCACCTTTTTATCGATATATGCCAAACGTTTACAAAACTTACGAAATAAATCGAAGTGTTTCACATTTTTAGCAATTTAAGCCATACGTTTACAAACATTAAGAAACAAATCCAACGTTTCATGTTTTTATCGATTTAAGCCACACGTTTAGAAACGTTACGAAATAAAACCAAACATTTAACCTTTTTAGCGATTTAAGCCAAATCTTTAAAACGTTACGAAACAACAACAAACGTTTCACACTTTTAGCAATTTAAGCCAAATGCTTAGAAATGTTACGAAACAAATCCAAACGTTTCACCTTTTTAGCGATTTAAGCCAAACGTTTACAAACATTACGAAACAAATCCAAACGTTTCACCTTTTTAGCGATTGAAGCCAAATATTTAAAAATATTACGAAAAGAATCCAAACGTTTTAAAAAATTACGAAACAAATCCAAACGTTTCACCTTTTTTAGCAATTTAAGCCGAACGTTTACAAACATTACGAAACAAAACCAATCATTTACAAACGTTACCAAAAAAATACAAACGTTGCACCTTTTTAGCAATTTGAGCCAAATGTTTACAAACTTTACGAAACAAATCCAAATATTTCCCCTTTTTAGCAATTTAAGCCGAACGTTTACAAATATTACGAAACAAAACCAAACGTTTCACCTTTTTAGCTATTTGTTCCAAACGTTTACAAACGTAAGAAAACAAAATCAAACGTTTCACCTTTTTTAGCGATTTTAGCAAAACGTTTACAAGCGTTACGAAACAAATCCAAACGTTTCCCCTTTTTAGCGATTTAAGCCGAACGTTTACAAATATTACGAAACAAAACCAAACGTTTCACCTTTTTAGCTATTTCTTCCAAACGTTTACAAACGTAAGAAAACAAAACCAAACGTTTCGCCTTTTTAGCGATTTTAGCAAAACGTTTACAAACGTTACGAAACAAATCCAAACGTTTCACCTTCTTAGCGATTTAAGCCAAATGTTTACAAACGCTACGAAACAAATCCAAGAGTTTTACCTTTTTAGCAATTTAAACCAAATGTTTACAAACGTTACGAATCAAAACGAAATGTTTCACCTTTTTAGCGAATTAAGCCAAACGTTTACAAATGTTACAAAACAAATACAAACGTTTCACCTTTTAGCGATTTATGGCAAACGTTTACAAACATTTCGAAACAAATCCAAATGTTTCACATTTTTAGCGATTTAAGCCAAATGTTTATAAATGTTACGAAACAAATCAAAACGCATTTTCCGTTTTAGCGATTGAAGCGAAAGAAACAAATCCAAACATTACAAAACAAATCCAAACGTTTCACCTTTTTATTGATTTAAGCCAATTGTTTACAAACGTTACAAAATAAATCCAAATGTTTCACTTTTTTAGCAATTTAAATCCAAACGTTTAACCTTTTTAAAGATTTAAGCCAAAGGTTTACAAACGTTACGAAACAAACCAAAAAATTTCAACCTTTTGGCGATTTAAGCCTAATGTTTACAAACGTTACGAAACAAATCCTAAAGTTTCCCCATTTTAGCGATTTAAGCCAAACGTTTACAAATGTTACGAAACAAATCCAAATGTTTCACCTTTATAATGATTTAAGCCAAACGTTTACAAACGTTAAGAAACAAAACCAAACGTTTAAAACGTTACGAAACAAATCCAATAGTTCCACATTTCTAGCGATTAAAACCGAACGTTTACAAACGTTACAGAACAAAACAAAACGTTTCATATTTTTAGCGATTGAAGCCAAACGTTTACAAACGTTACGAAACCAATCTAAGCGTTTCACCTTTTTAGCGATTTAAGCCAAATGTTTACAAAACACACGAAACAAATCCAAGTGTTTCACCTTTTTAGCAATTTAAGCCATACGTTTACAAACGTTAAGAAACAAATCCAAATGTTTCATCTTTTTAGCGATTTAATCCAAATCTTTAAAACGTTACGAAATAAATCCAAACGTTTATAAACATTACGGAACAAAAACAAACGTTTCGCATTTATAGCAATTTAAGCCAAACGTTTACAAACGTTACAAAACAAAACCAAACGTTTTCAAACATTACGAAACAAATCCAAACGTTTCACCTTTTTAGCGATTTAAGCCAAAAGTTTACAAACGTTACGAAACAAATTCAAACGTTTCCCTATTTTAGCAATTTATGCCAAACGTTTAGAAACGTTACGAAACGAATACAAACATTTCACCTTTTCAGCAATTTAAGACAACATTTACAAACATTAGGAAACAAATCCAAACGTTTCACCTTTTTAGCGATTGAAGCCAAACGTTTACAAATATTACGAAACAACTCCAAACGTTTAAAAATATTATGAAACAAATCCAAACGTTTCAACTTTTTAGCAATTTAAGCAAACGTTACAAACATTACGAAACAATACCAATCGTTTACAAATGTTATGAAAAAATACAAACGTTGCACCTTTTTAGAAATTTAAGCCAAACGTATGCAAACTTTACGAAACAAATCCAAATGTTTCCCCTTTTTAGCGATTTAAGCCGAACGTTTACAAATATTACGAAACAAAACCAAACGTTTCACCTTTTTAGCTATTTATGCCAAACGTTTACAAACGTTACAAAACAAAACCAACCGTTTCACCTTTTTATCGATTTTAGCTAAACGTTTACAAACGTTACGAAACAAATCCAAACGTTTCACCTACTTCGCGATTTAAGCGAAATGTTTACAAACGCTACGAAACAAATCCAAGCATTTTACCTTTTTGGCAATTTAAACCAAATGTTTACAAACGTTACGAAACAAAACGAAATGTTTCACCCTTTTAGCAATTTAAGCCAAACGTTTACAAATATTACGAAACAAATCCAAACGTTTAAAAATATTACGAAAGAAATCCAAACGTTTCACCTTTTTAGCAATTTAAGCCAAACATTTACAAACATTACGAAACAAAACCAATCGTTTACAAACGTTATGAAAAAATACAAACGTTGCACCTTTTTAGCAATTTAAGCCAAACATATACAAACTTTAAGAAACAAATCCAAACGTTTCCCATTTTTAGCGATTTAAGCCGAACGTTTACAAATATTACGAAACAAAACCAAACGTTTCACCTTTTTAGCTATTTATGCCAAACGTTTACAAACGTTACAAAACAAAACCAAACGTTTCACCTTTTTAGCGATTTCAGCAAAACGTTTACAAACTTTACGTAACAAATCCAAATGTTTCACCTTCTTAGTGATTTAAGCGAAATGTTTACAAACGCTACGAAACAAATCCAAGCGTTTTACCTTTTTAGCAATTTAAACCAAACGTTTACAAACGTTACCAAACTAAACGAAATGTTTCACGTTTTTAGCGATTTAAGCCAAAATGTTTACAAACGTTATGAAACAAATCCAAATGTTTCACCTTTTAGCGATTTGAGCTAGACGTTTCGCCTATTTAGCCATTTAAGCGAAACGTTTACAAACATTACGAAATAAATCCAAACGTTTCAACTTTTTACCGATTTAAGCCAAACGTTTACAAATGTTAGGAAACAAATCCAAATGTTTCACCTTTTTAGCGATTTAAGCCAAACGTTTACAGACGTTGCGAAACAAATCCAAACGTAACAAAACAAATCCAAATGTTTCCCCTTTTTAGTGATTTAAGCCAAAGTTTACAAACGTTACAAAACAAATCCAAATGTTTCACCTTTTTAGCAATTTAAATCCAAACGTTTAACCTTTTTTGAGATTTAAGCCAAAGGTTTACAAATGTTACGAAATAAATCAAAATGTTTCAACCTTTTAGCGATTGAAGCCAAACGTTTACAAACGTTACGAAACAAATCCGAAAGTTTCCCCATTTTAGCGATTTAAGCCAAACGTTTAGTAACGTTACGAAATAAATCCAAACATTTCACCTTTATAATGATTTAAGCCAAACGTTTACAAACATTAAGAAACAAAACCAAACGTTTAAAACGTTACAAAACAAATCCAAAAGTTCCACATTTCTAGCGATTAAATACAAACGCTTACAAACGTTACAGAACAAAACCAAACGTTTCACATTTTTAGCGATTGAAGCCAAACGTTTACAAACGTTACGAAACCAATCCAAGCGTTTCACCTTTTTAGCGATTTAAGCCAAACGTTTACAAAACTTACGACACAAATCCAAGCGTTTCACCTTTTTAGCAATTTAAGCAATACGTTTACAAACGTTAAGAAATAAATCCAAACGTTTCATCTTTTTAGCTATTTAAGCCAAACGTTTACAAACTTTACGAAACAAAACCAAACGTTTAAACTTTTTAGCTATTTAATCCAAATCTTTAAAACATTACGAAACAAAAACAAATGTTTCGCATTTTTAGCAATTTAAGCCAAACGTTTACAAACGTTACGAAGCAAAACCAAACGTTTACAAACATTCCGAAACAAATCAAATCGTTTTACCTTTTTATCAATTTAAGCCAAAGGTTTACAAACGTTACGAAACAAATTCAAATGTTTCCCTATTTTAGCAATTTATGCCAAACGTTTAGAAACGTTACGAAACAAATCCAAACGTTTCACCTTTTTAGCGATTTAAGCCAAACGTTTACAAACATTACGAAACAAATCAAAACGTTTCACCTTTTTAGCGATTGAAGCCAAACGTTTACAAATATTACGAAACAAATCCAAACGTTTAAAAATGATACGAAACAAATCCAAACGTTTCACCATTTTAGCAATTTAAGCCAAACGTTTACAAACATTACGAAACAAAACCAATTGTTTACAAACGTTTTGAAAAAATACAAATGTTGCACCTTTTTAGCAACTTAAGCAAAACGTATACAGACATTACGAAACAAATCCAAACGCTTCCCCTTTTTAGCGATTTAAGCTGAACGTTTACAAATATTACGAAACAAAACCAAACGTTTCACCTTTATAGCTATTTATGCCAAACGTTTACAAACGTTACAAAACAAAACCAAACGTTTCACCTTTTTAGGGATTTTAGAAAAACATTTACAAACGTTACGAAACTAATCCAAACGTTTCACCTTCTTAGCGATTTAAGCCAAATATTTACAAATGCTATGAAACAAATCAAGTGTTTTACCTTTTTAGCAATTTAAACCAAACGTTTATAAACATTACGAAACAAAACGAAATGTTTCACCTTTTTAGCGATTTAAGCCAAATGTTTACAAAAGTTACGAAACAAATCCAAATGTTTCACCTTTTTAGCGATTTAAGCCATACGTTTCGCCTATTTAGCTATTTAAGCCAAACGTTTACAAACGTTACGAAATAAATCCAAACGTTTCACCTTTTTAGCGATTTAAGCAAAACGTTTGCAAACGTTAGGAAACAAATCCAAATGTTTCACCTTTTTAGCGAGTTAAGCCAAACGTTTGCAAACGTTAGGAAACAAATCCAAATATTTCACCTTTTTAGCGATTTAAGCCAAACGTTTACAAACGTTATGAAACAAATCCAAACGTTACAAAACAAATCCAAACATTTCCCCTTTTTAGTGATTTAAGCCAAACGTTTACAAGCGTTACAAAACAAATCCAAATGTTTCACCTTTTTAGCAATTTAAATCCAAACGTTTAACCTTTTTAAAGATTTAAGCCAAAGGTTTACAAACGTTACGAAACAAATCCAAACGTTTCAACCTTTTAGCGATTTATGCATAATGTTTACAAACGTTGCGAAACGAATCCTAAAGTTTCCCCACTTTAGCGATTTAAGCCAAACGTTTACAAACGTTACGAAACAAATCCAAACATTTCTCCTTTATAATGATTTAAGCCAAACGTTTACAAACGTTAAGAAACAAAACCAAACGATTAAAACGTTACGAAACAAATCCAAAAGTTCCACATTTCTAGCGATTAAATCCAAATGTTTACAAACATTACAGAACAAAACCAAACGTTTCACATTTTTAGCAATTGAAGCCAAACGTTTACAAACCTTACGAAACCAATCCAAGCGTTTCACATTTTTAGTGATTTAAGCCAAACGTTTACAAAACTTACGAAAAAGATCCAAGCGTTTCACCTTTTTAGCAATTTAAGCCATACGTTAACAAACGTTAAGAAACAAATCCAAACGTTTCATCTTTTTAGAGATTTAAGCCAAACGTTTACAAACGTTACGAAACAAAACCAAACGTTTAACCTTTTTAGCGATTTATTCCAAATCTTTAAAACGTTACAAAATAAATCCAAATGTTTACAAACATTACGAAACAAAAACAAACGTTTTGCATTTTTAGCAATTTAAGCCGAACGTTTACAAACATTACGAAACAAAACCAAACGTTTACAAACATTACGAAACAAATCCAAACGTTACACCTTTTTAGCGATTTAAGCTAAAGGTTTACAAACGTTACAAAACAAATCCAATCATTTTTATATTTTAGCAATTTATGCCAAACGTTTAGAAACGTTGCGAAACAAATCCAAATGTTTCACCTTTTTAGCGATTTAAGCCAAATCTTTAAAACTTTACGAAATAAATCCAAAAGTTTACAAACATTACGGAAAAAAAAACAAACGTTTCACATTTCTAGCAATATAAGCCAAACGTTTACAAACGTTACGAAACAAAAGCAAACGTTTACAAACATTATGAAACAAATCCAAACGTTTCACCTTTTTAGCGATTTAAGCCAAAGGTTTACATACGTTACGAACAAATCCAAACGTTTCCCTATTTTAGCAATTTATGCCAAACGTTTACAAACGTTCCGAAACAAATCCAAACGTTTCACCTTTTAAGCGATTTAAGCCAAACGTTTACAAAAGTTTTCAAACATTACGAAACATATGCAAACGTTTACAAACATTACGGAACAAAAACAAACTTTTCACATTTTTAGCAATTTAAGCCAAATGTTTACAAATGTTACGAAACAAATCCAAACGTTTCCCCTTTTTAGCGATTGAGGCCAAATGTTTTCAAACATTAAGAAACAAATCCAAACGTTTTCCTATTTTAGCGGTTTAAGCCAAACATTTATAAACGTTACGAAAAAAACATACAGTTTACAATATTACGAAAAAAAATCCAAATGTTTACAAACGTTACGAAACAAATCTAAATGTTTCCCAATTTTAGCGATTTTAGCCAAACGTTAAAATCGTTACAAAAAAATCCAAACGTTTCACCTTTTTAGTGATTTAAGACAAACATTTATAAACAATACGAAACAAATCATTTCCCCATTTTAGCACATTTCCCTATTTTAGCGATTTATGCCAAATGTTTACAAACGTTATGAAAAAAATCCAAACGTTTCACCTTTTTAGCGATTTAAGCCAAACATTTACCAATTATACGAAAAAAATCCAAACGTTTTGCCATTTTAGCGATTTAAGGCAAACGTTTACAAACGCTATGAAACAAATCCTAACGTTTCACCTTTTTTGCGATTGAAGCCAAAAGTTTACAAACATTACGAAACAAATCCAAACGTTTCACCTTTTTAGCGATTTAAGCGAAACGTTTACAAATGTTAAGAAACAAATCCAAGAATTACACCTTTTTAGCAATATAAGCCAATCGTTACAAAAAAATCCAAACGTTTCCCCTTTTTAGCAATTTAAGTCTAACGTTTAAAACGTGACGAAACAAATCCAAACGTTTCACCTTTTTAGCGATTTAAGCCAAACGTTTACAAATGTAACGAAACAAATCCAAATGTTTTACCCTTTTAGCAATTGAAGCCAAACGTTTACAAATATGATGAAAGAAATCGAAACGTTTACAAACGTTACTAAACAAATCCAAATATTTCCTTTTTTTGGCGATTTAAGCCGAACGTTTACAAATGTTACGAAAAAAAATCAAACGTTTCCCCTTTTTAGCTATTTAAGCCAACTTTAACAAACCATAAAAAACAAATCCAAATGTTTCCCCTATTTTAGCGACTTAAGCCAAACGTTCACAAACGTTTCGAAACAAATCCAAACGTTTCACCTTTTTGGCAATTTAAATACAAATGTTTCACCGTTTTAGCGATTTAAGCTAAACGTTTACAAACGTTAAGAAACAAATCCAAACGTTTCACCTTTTTAGCGATTTTAAGCCAAGTGTTTCACTTTTTTAGCGTTATAAGCCAAACGTTTACAAACGTTACGAAACAAATCCAAGTGTTTCACCTTTTTAGCAACATAAGCTAAACATTACGAAACAAATCCAAATGTTTCACCTTTTTAGCGATTTAAGATAAACATTTACAAACGTTACTAAACAAATCCAAATGTTTTCTCGTTTTAGTGATTTAAGCCGAACGTTTAAAACGTTATGAAAGAAATCCAAACATTTCACCTTTTTAGCGATTTAAGCCAAACATTACGAAACAAATCCAAACGTTTCACCTTTTTAGCGATTGAAGCCAAACGTTTATGAATATTACGAAACAAATCCAAACGTTTTAAAATATTACGAAACAAATACAAACGTTTCACCTTTTTAGCAATTTAAGCCAAACGTTTACAAAAATTATGAAACAAAACAAAACGTTTAAAACGTTACGAAACAAATACAAACGTTGCACCGTTTTAGCAATTTAAGCCAAACAATTACAAAATTTACGAAACAAATCCAAACATTTCCCCTTTTTAGCGATTTAAGCCGAACGTTTACAAATATTACGAAACAAAACAAAACGTTTCCCCTTTTTAGCTATTTATGCCAAACGTTTACAAACGTTACAAAACAAAACCAAATGTGTCACCTTTTTAGCGATTTTAGAAAACATTTACAAACGTTACGAAAAAAATGCAAACGTTTCACCTTCTTAGCGATTTAAGCCAAATGTTTACAAACGCTACGAAACAAATCCAAGCGTTTTACCTTTTTAGCAATTTAAACCAAACGTTTACGAACGTTACGAAACAAAATGAAATGTTTCACCTTTTTAGCGATTTAAGCATAACGTTTACAGACGTTACGAAACAAATCCAAACGTTTCACCTTCTTAGCAATTAAAGCCAAATGTTTACAAACGCTACGAAACAAATCCAAGCATTTTACTTTTTTAGCAATTTAAACCAAATCTTTACAAACGTTACGAAACAAAACGAAATGTTTCACCATTTTAGCGATTTAAGAAAAACTATTACAAATATTACAAAACAAATCCAAACATTTCACTTTTTTAACGATTTATGCCAAACGTTTACAAACGTTTCGAAACAAATCCTAATGTTTCACCTTTTTAGCGATTTAAGCCAAACGTTTACAAACGTTACGAAACAAATCCAAACGTTTTTTTTTCCTTATTAGCGATTGAAGCCAAACGTTTACAATTATTACGAAACAAATCCAAACATTACAAAGCAAATCCAAACGTTTCACATTTTTAGCGATTTAAGCCAAACGTTTACAAACGTTACGATACAAATCCAAACGTTACACCTTTTTAGCAATTTAAATCCAAACGTTTCACTTTTTTAGCGATATAACTCAAACATTTACAAACGTTACAAACAAATCCAAAAGTTTTACCTTTTTAGCGATTTAAGCCAAATGTTTCACCTTTTTAGCGATTTAAGTCAAACGTCTGCAAACTTTACTAAACAAATCAAAACATTTCAATTTTTTAGCGATTTAAAACAAACGTTTACAAACGTTGCGAAACAAATCCAAACGTTTCCCCTTTCTAGCGATTTAAGCCAAACGTTTACAGACGTTACGAAACAAATCCAAACGTTTCACCTTTTTAGCGATTTAAACCAAACGTTTAGACACGTTTCGAAACAAATCCAAACGTTTCACCTTTTTAGCTATGTAAGCCAAACGTTTACAAACATTTTGAAACAAAACAGGACGTTTCACCTTTGTCGCGATTTAAGCCAAACGTTTACAAACATAGAGAAACAAAATAAAACATTTCAAATGTTACGAAATAAATCCACGTGTTTCACCTTTGTAGCAATTTAAGCCAAACGTTTATAAACGTTGCGAAACCAATCCAAACGTTTCCCCTTTTTAGCGATTTAAGCCAAATGTTTACAAATGTTGCAAAACAAATCCAAACGTTTCACCTTTTTAGTGATTTTAAGCCAAATGTTTACAAACGTTGCAAAACAAATCCAAACGTTACGAAACAAAACCAAACGTTTACAAACGTTAATAAACAAATCCAAGCGTTTCACCTTTTTAGCAATTCAAACCAAACGTTTACAAACGTTAGGAAACAAATCAAAACGTTTCACCTTTTTAGCGATTGAAGCCAAACGTTTACAAATATTATGAAACAAATCCAAACGTTATAAAAAAAATACCAAACGTTTCACATTTTTAGCGATTTAAGCCACACGTTTACAAACGTTATGAAACAAATCCAAACGTTTCACCTCTTTTGCCATTTAAATACAAACGTTTTACTCTTTTAGCGACGTAAGTCAAACGTTTACAAACGTTACGAAACAAATCCAATCGTTTCACCTTTTTGGCTATGTAAGCCAAATGTTTCACCTTTTTAGCGATTTAAGCCAAACGTTTACAAACGTTACGAAACAAATCCAAACGTTTCACCTTTTTAACAATTTAGATCCAAACGTTTCACCTTTTTAGCGATTTAAGTCAAACGTTTACAAACGTTAGGAAACAAATTCAAACATTTCACCTTTTTATCGATTTAAGTCAAACGTTTACAAACGTTTGGAAACAAATCCAAACGTTTCACCTTTTTAGCGATGTAAGCCAAATGTTTCACCTTTTTAGCAATTTATGTCAAACGTTTACAAACATTACGAAACAAATCCAAACGTTTCACCTTTTTAGCAATTTAAATCCAAATGTTTCACTTTGTTAGCGATTTAAAAAAAACGTTTACAAACGTTGCGAAACAAATCCAAACATTTCCCCTTTCTAGCGATTTAAGCCAAACGTTTACAGACGTTACGAAACAAATCCAAACGTTTCACCTTTTTAGCGATTTAAGCCAAACGTTTACAAACATTTTGAAACAAAACAGGACGTTTCACCTTTGTCGCGATTTAAGCCAAACGTTTACAAACATTTTGAAACAAAACAGGACGTTTCACCTTTGTCGCGATTTAAGCCAAACGTTTACAAACATTACGAAACCAAATAAAACATTTAAAATGTTACGAAACAAATCCACGCGTTTCACCTTTGTAGCAATTTAAGCCAAACGTTTATAAACGTTGCGAAACCAATCCAAACGTTTCACCTTTTTAGCGATTTAAGCCAAACGTTTACAAACGTTACAAAACAAATCCAAATGTTTCACCTTTTTAGCGATTTTAAGCCAAATGTTTACAAACGTTGCGAAACAGATCCGAACGTTACGAAACAAAACAAAACGTTTACAAACGTTAATAAACAAATCCAAGCGTTTCACCTTTTTAGCAATTCAAACCAAATGTTTACAAACGTTTGGAAAAAAATCAAAACGTTTCACCTTTTTCGCGATTGAAGCCAAACGTTTACAAATATTACGAAACAAATCCAAACGTTATGAAAAAAAAAAAACAAACGTTTCACATTTTTAGCGATTTAAGCCAAACGTTTACAAACGTTATGAGACAAATCCAAACGTTTCACCTCTTTTTCCATTTAAATACAAATGTTTCACTCTTTTAGCGACTTAAGTCAAACATTTGCAAACGTTACGAAACAAAACCAAACGTTGCGAAACAGATCCAAACGTTACGAGATAAAACCAAACGTTTACAAACGTTAATAAACAAATCCAAGCGTTTCACCTTTTTAGCAATTCAAACCAAACGTTTACAAACGTTTGGAAAAAAATCAAAACGTTTCACCTTTTTCGCGATTGAAGCCAAACGTGTACAAATATTACGAAACAAATCCAAACGTTATGAAAAAAAAACCAAACGTTTCACATTTTTAGTTATTTAAGCCAAACGTTTAAAACCTTTATGAGACAAATCCAAACGTTTCACCTCTTTTACCATTTAAATACAAAGGTTTCACTCTTTTAGCGACTTAAGTCAAACGTTTACAAACGTTACGAAACAAATCCAAACGTTTCACCTTTTTAGCGATGTAAGCCAAATGTTTCACCGCCAAACGTTTACAAACGTTACGAAACAAATCCAAACGTTTCACCTTTTTAGCAATTTAAATCCAAACGTTTTACGTTTTTAGCAATTTAAGTCAAACGTTAGGATACAAATTCAAATGTTTCACCTTTTTATCGATTTAAGTCAAACGTTTACAAACGTTAGGAAACAAATCCAAACGTTTCACCTTTTTAGCGATGTAAGCCAAATGTTTCACCTTTTTAGCAATTTATGTCAAACGTTTACAAACGTTACGAAACAAATCCAAACGTTTCACCTTTTTAGCAATTTAAATCCAAACGTTTCACTTTTTTAGCGATTTAAAACAAATGTTTACAAACGTTGCGAAACAAATCCAAACGTTTCCCCTTTCTAGCGATTTAAGCCAAACGTTTACAGACGTTACGAAACAAATCCAAACATTTCACTTTTAGCGATTTAAGCCAAACGTTTACACACGTTTTGAAACAAATCCAAATGTTTCACCTTTTTAGTGATGTAAGCCAAACGTTTACAAACATTTCAAAACAATACAGGACGTTTCACCTTTTTTGCGATTTAAGCCAAACGTTTACAAACATTACGAAACCAAATAAAACATTTAAAATGTTACGAAACAAATCCACGCGTTTCACCTTTGTTGTAATTTAAGCCAAACGTTTATAAACGTTGCAAAACCAATCCAAACGTTTCACCTTTTTAGCGATTTAAGCCAAACGTTTACAAACGTTACAAAACAAATCCAAATGTTTCACCTTTTTAGCGATTTTAAGCCAAATGTTTACAAACGTTGCGAAACAGATCCAAACGTTACGAAACAAAACCAAATGTTTACAAACGTTAATAAACAAATCCAAGCGTTTCACCTTTTTAGCAATTCAAACCAAACGTTTGGAAAAAAATCAAAACGTTTCACCTTTTTCGCGATTGAAACCAAACGTTTACAAATATTACGAGATAAATCCAAACGTTATGAAAAAAAAAAAAACGTTTCACATTTTTAGCGATTTAAGCCAAACGTTAACAAACGTTGTGAGACAAATCCAAACGTTTAACCTCTTTTGCCATTTAAATACAAACGTTTCACTCTTTTAGCGACTTAAGTCAAACATTTACAAACGTTACGAAACAAATCCAAACGTTTCACCTTTTTAGCGATGTAAGCCAAATGTTTCACCTTTTTAGCGATGTAAGCCAAATGTTTCACCTTTTTAGCGATATAAGCCAAACGTTTACAAACGTTACGAGACAAATCCAAACGTTTCACCTTTTTAGCAATTTAAATCCAAACGTTTTACTTTTTTAGCGATTTAAGTCAAACGTTTACAAACGTTAGGAAACAAATTCAAACGTTTCACCTTTTTATCGATTTAAGTCAAACGTTTACAAACGTTAGGAAACAAATCCAAACGTTTCACCTTTTTAGCGATGTAAGCCAAATGTTTCACCTTTTTAGCAATTTATGTCAAACGTTTACAAACGTTACGAAACAAATCCAAACGTTTCACCTTTTTAGCAATTTAAATCCAAACGTTTCACTTTTCTAGCGATTTAAAACAAACGTTTACAAACGTTGCGAAACAAATCCAAACGTTTCCCCTTTCTAGCGATTTAAGCCAAACGTTTACAGACGTTACGAAACAAATCCTAACGTTTCACCTTTTTTGAGATTTAAGCCAAACGTTTACACACGTTTCGAAACAAATCCAAATGTTCCACCTTTTTAGCGATGTAAGCTAAACGTTTACAAATATTTCGAAACAAAACAGGACGTTTCACCTTTTTTGCGAATTAAGCCAAACGTTTACAAACATTACGAAACAAAATAAAACATTTAAAATGTTACGAAACAAATCCACGCGTTTCAGCTTTGTAGCAATTTAAGCCAAACGTTGATAAACGTTGCAAAACCAATCCAAACGTTTCACCTTTTTAACGATTTAAGCCAAACGTTTACAAACGTTATAAAACAAATCAAAATGTTTCACCTTTTTAGCGATTTTAAGCCAAATGTTTACAAACGTTGCGAAACAGATCCAAACGTTACGAAACAAAACCAAACGTTTACAAACGTTAATAAACAAATCCAAGTGTTTCACCTTTTTAGCAATTCAAACCAAACGTTTACAAACGTTTGGAAAAAAATCAAAACATTTCCCTTTTTCGCGATTGAAGCCAAACGTTTACAAATATTACGAAACAAATCCAAACGTTATGAAAAAAACCAAACGTTTCACATTTTTAGCGATATAAGCCAAACGTTTACAAACGTTATGAGACAAATCCAAACGTTTCACCTCTTTTGTCATTTAAATACAAACGTTTCACTCTTTTAGCGACATAAGTCAAACGTTTACAAGCGTTACGAAACAAATCCAAACGTTTCACCTTTTTAGCGATGTAAGCCAAATGTTTCACCTTTTTAGCGATTTAAGCCAAACGTTTACAAACGTTACGAAACAAATCCAAATGTTTCACCTTTTTAGCTATTTAAATCCAAACATTTCACTTTTTTAGCGATTTAAGTCAAACGTTTACAAACGTTAGGACACAAATTCAAACGTTTCACCTTTTTATCGATTTAAGTCAAACGTTTACAAACGTTAGGAAACAAATCCAAATGTTTCACCTTTTTAGCGATGTATGCCAAATGTTTCACCTTTTTAGCAATTTAAGTCAAACGTTTACAAACGTTACGAAACAAATCCAAACGTTTCACCTTTTTAGAAATTTAAATCCAAACGTTTCACCTTTTTAGCGATTTAAAACAAACGTTTACAAACGTTGCGAAACAAATCCAAACATTTCCCCTTTCTAGCGATTTAAGCCAAACGTTTACAGACGTTACAAAACAAATCCAAACGTTTCACCTTTTTAGCGATTTAAGACAAACGTTTACACACGTTGCGAAACAGATCCAAACATTACGAAACAAAACCAAACGTTTACAAACGTTAATAAACAGATCCAAGCGTTTCACCTTTTTAGCAATTCAAAACTAACGTTTAGAAACATTAGGAAAAAAATCAAAATGTTTCACCTTTTTAGCGATTGAAGCTAAACGTTTACAAATATTATGAAACAAATCCAAACGTTATGAAAAAAAACCAAACGTTTCACATTTTTAGCGATTTAAGCCAAACGTTTACAAACGTTATGAGACAAATCCAAACGTTTCACCTCTTTTGCCATTTAAATACAAACGTTTCACTCTTTTAGCGACTTATGTCAAACGTTTACAAACGTTACGAAAAAAATCAAAACGTTTCACCTTTTTCGCGATTGAAGCCAAACGTTTACAAATATTACGAAACAAATCCAAACGTTATGAAAAAAAAAAAAACGTTTCGCATTTTTAGCGATTTAAGCCAAACATTTACAAACGTTATGAGACAAATCCAAACGTTTCACCTCTTTTGCCATTTAAATACAAACGTTTCACTCTTTTAGCGACTTAAGTCAAACATTTACAAACGTTACGAAAAAAATCCAAATGTTTCACCTTTTTAGCGATGTAAGCCAAATCTTTCACCTCTTTAGCGATTTAAGCAAAACGTTTACAAACGTTACGAAACAAATCCAAACGTTTCACCTTTTTAGTAATTTAAATCCAAACGTTTTACTTTTTTAGCGATTTAAGTCAAACTATTACAAACGTTAGGAAACAAATTCAAACATTTCACCTTTTTATCGATTTATATCAAACGTTTACAAACGTTAGGAAACAAATCCAAACGTTTCACATTTTTAGCGATATAAGCCAAATGTTTCACCTTTTTAGCAATTTATGTCAAACGTTTACAAATGTTACGAAACAAATCCAAACGTTATGAAAAAAAAACCAAACGTTTCACCTTTTTAGCGATTTTAAGCCAAATGTTCACAAACGTTGCGAAACAGATCCAAACGTTACGAAACAAAACCAAACGTTTACAAACGTTAATAAACAAATCCAAGCGTTTCATATTTTTAGCAATTCAAACCAAACGTTTACAAACGTTTGGAAAAAAATCAAAACGTTTCACCTTTTTCGTGATTGAAGCCAAACGTTTACAAATATTACGAAACAAATCCAAACGTTATGAAAAAAACCAAACGTTTCCCATTTTTAGCGATATAAGCCAAACGTTTACAAACGTTATGAGACAAATCCAAACGTTTCACCTCTTTTGTCATTTAAATACAAACGTTTCACTCTTTTAGCGACATATGTCAAACGTTTACAAGCGTTACGAAACAAATCCAAACGTTTCACCTTTTTAGCGATGAAAGCCAAATATTTCACCTTTTTAGCGATTTAAGCCAAACGTTTACAAACGTTACGAAACAAATCCAAATGTTTCACCGTTTTAGCTATTTAAATCCAAACATTTCACTTTTTTAGCGATTTAAGTCAAACGTTTACAAATGTTAGGACACAAATTCAAACGTTTCACCTTTTTATCGATTTAAGTCAAACGTTTACAAACGTTAGGAAACAAATCCAAATGTTTCACCTTTTTAGCGATGTATGCCAAATGTTTCACCTTTTTAGCAATTTAAGTCAAACGTTTACAAACGTTACGAAACAAATCCAAACGTTTCACCTTTTTAGAAATTTAAATCCAAACGTTTCACTTTTTTAGCGATTTAAAACAAACGATTATAAACGTTGCGAAACCAATCCAAACGTTTCACCTTTTTAGCGATTTAAGCCAAACGTTTACAAACGTTACAAAACAAATCCAAATGTTTCACCTTTTTAGCGATTTTAAGCCAAATGTTTACAAACGTTGCGAAACAGATCCAAACATTACGAAACAAAACCAAACGTTTACAAACATTAATAAACAGATCCAAGCGTTTCACCTTTTTAGCAATTCAAAACTAACATTTAGAAACATTAGGAAAAAAATCAAAATGTTTCACCTTTTTAATTGAAGCTAAACGTTTACAAATATTATGAAACAAATCCAAACGTTATGAAAAAAAACCAAACGTTTCACATTTTTAGCGATTTAAGCCAAACGTTTACAAACGTTATGAGACAAATCCAAACGTTTCACCTCTTTTGCCATTTAAATACAAACGTTTCACTCTTTTAGCGACTTAAGTCAAACGTTTACAAACGTTACGAAAAAAATCAAAACGTTTCACCTTTTTCGCGATTGAAGCCAAACGTTTACAAATATTACGAAACAAATCCAAACGTTATGGAAAAAAAAACCAAACGTTTCGCATTTTTAGCGATTTAAGCCAAACATTTACAAACGTTATGAGACAAATCCAAACGTTTCACCTCTTTTGCCATTTAAATACAAACGTTTCACTCTTTTAGCGACTTAAGTCAAACATTTACAAACGTTACGAAACAAATCCAAATGTTTCACCTTTTTAGCGATGTAAGCCAAATCTTTCACCTCTTTAGCGATTTAAGCAAAACGTTTACAAACGTTACGAAACAAATCCAAATGTTTCACCTTTTTAGTAATTTAAACCCAAACGTTTTACTTTTTTAGCGATTTAAGTCAAACGATTACAAACGTTAGGAAACAAATTCAAACGTTTCACCTTTTTATCGATTTAAGTCAAACGTTTACAAACGTTAGGAAACAAATCCAAACGTTTCACATTTTTAGCGATATAAGCCAAATGTTTCACCTTTTTAGCAATTTATGTCAAACGTTTACAAATGTTACGAAACAAATCCAAACGTTATGAAAAAAAACCAAACGTTTCACCTTTTTAGCGATTTTAAGCCAAATGTTTACAAACGTTGCGAAACAGATCCAAACGTTACGAAACAAAACCAAACGTTTACAAACGTTAATAAACAAATCCAAGCGTTTCATATTTTTAGCAATTCAAACCAAACGTTTACAAACGTTTGGAAAAAAATCAAAACGTTTCACCTTTTTCGTGATTGAAGCCAAACGTTTACAAATATTACGAAACAAATCCAAACGTTATGAAAAAAAACCAAACGTTTCACATTTTTAGCGATTTAAGCCAAACGTTTACAAACGTTATGAGACAAATCCAAACGTTTCACCTCTTTTGCCATTTAAATACAAACGTTTCACTCTTTTAGCGACTTAAGTCAAACATTTACAAACGTTACGAAACAAATCCAAACGTTTCACCTTTTTAGCGATGTAAGCCAAATGTTTCACCTTTTTAGCGATTTAAGCAAAACGTTTACAAACGTTACGAAACAAATCCAAACGTTTCACCATTTTAGCAATTTAAATCCAAACGTTTTACTTTTTTAGCGATTTAAGTCAAAGGTTTACAAACGTTAGGAAACAAATTCAAACGTTTCACCTTTTTATCGATTTACGTCAAACGTTAACAAACGTTAGGAAACAAATCCAAACGTTTCACCTTTTTAGTGATGTAAGCCAAATGTTTCACCTTTTTAGCAATTTATGTCAAACGTTTACAAACGTTACGAAACAAAACCAAACGTTTCACCTTTTTAGCAATTTAAATCCAAACGTTTCACTTTTTTAGCGATTTAAAACAAACGTTTACAAACGTTGCGAAACAAATCCAAACTTTTCCCCTTTCTAGCGATTTAAGCCAAACGTTTACAGACGTTACGAAACAAATCCTAACGTTTCACCTTTTTAGCGATTTAAGCCAAACGTTTACACACGTTTCGAAATAAATCCAAATGTTTCACCTTTTTAGCGATGTAAGCTAAACGTTTACAAATATTTCGAAACAAAACAGGACATTTCACCTTTTTTGCGAATTAAGCCAAACGTTTACAAACATTACAAAACAAAATAAAACTTTTAAAATGTTACGAAACAAATCCACGCGTTTCAGCTTTGTAGCAATTTAAGCCAAACGTTGATAAACGTTGCAAAACCAATCCAAACGTTTCATCTTTTTAACGATTTAAGCCAAACATTTACAAACGTTACAAAACAAATCCAAATGTTTCACCTTTTTAGCGATTTTAAGCCAAATGTTTACAAACGTTGCGAAACAGATCCAAACGTTACGAAACAAAACCAAACGTTTACAAACGTTAATAAACAAATCCAAGCGTTTCATATTTTTAGCAATTCAAACCAAACGTTTACAAATGTTTGGAAAAAAATCAAAACGTTTCACCTTTTTCGTGATTGAAGCCAAACGTTTACAAATATTACGAAACAAATCCAACCGTTATGAAAAAAAAAACAAACGTTTCACATTTTTAGCGATTTAAGCCAAACGTTTACAAACGTTATGAGACAAATCCAAACGTTTCACCTCTTTTGCCATTTAAATACAAACGTTTCACTCTTTTAGCGACTTAAGTCAAACATTTACAAACGTTACGAAACAAATCCAAACGTTTCACCTTTTTAGCGATGTAAGCCAAATGTTTCACCTTTTTAGCGATTTAACCCAAACGTTTACAAACGTTACGAAACAAATCCAAACGTTTCACCATTTTAGCAATTTAAATCCAAACGTTTTACTTTTTTAGCGATTTAAGTCAAAGGTTTACAAACGTTAGGAAACAAATTCAAACGTTTCACCTTTTTATCGATTTACGTCAAACGTTTACAAACGTTAGTAAACAAATCCAAACGTTTCACCTTTTTAGCGATGTAAGCCAAATGTTTCACCTTTTTAGCAATTTATGTCAAACGTTTACAAACGTTACGAAACAAATCCAAACGTTTCACCTTTTTAGCAATTTAAATCCAAACGTTTCACTTTTTAGCGATTTAAAACAAACGTTTACAAACGTTGCGAAACAAATCCAAACGTTTCCCCTTTCTAGCGATTTAAGCCAAACATTTACAGACGTTACGAAACAAATCCTAACGTTTCACCTTTTTAGCGATTTAAGCCAAACGTTTACACACGTTTCGAAACAAATCCAAATGTTTCACCTTTTTAGCGATGTAAGCTAAACGTTTACAAATATTTCGAAACAAAACAGGACGTTTCACCCTTTTTGCGAATTAAGCCAAACGTTTACAAACATTACGAAACAAAATAAAACTTTTAAAGTGGTACGAAACAAATCCACGCGTTTCAGCTTTGTAGCAATTTAAGCCAAACGTTGATAAACGTTGCGAAACCAATCCAAACGTTTCAGCTTTTTAACGATTTAAGCCAAACGTTTACAAACGTTACAAAACAAATCCAAATGTTTCACCTTTTTAGCGATTTTAAGCCAAATGTTTACAGACGTTGCGAAACAGATCCAAACGTTACGAAACAAAACCAAACGTTTACAAACGTTAATAAACAAATCCAAGCGTTTCACATTTTTAGCAATTCAAACCAAACGTTTACAAACGTTTGGAAAAAAATCAAAACATTTCACCTTTTTCGCGATTGAAGCCAAACGTTTACAAATATTATGAAACAAATCCAAACGTTATGAAAAAAACCAAACGTTTCACATTTTTAGCGATATAAGTCAAACGTTTACAAACGTTATGAGACAAATCCAAACGTTTCCCCTCTTTTGTCATTTAAATACAAACGTTTCACTCTTTTAGCGACATATGTCAAACGTTTACAAGCGTTACGAAACAAATCCAAACGTTTCACCTTTTTAGCGATGTAAGCCAAATGTTTCACCTTTTTAGCGATTTAAGCCAAACGTTTACAAACGTTACGAAACAAATCCAAACGTTTCACCTTTTTAGCTATTTAAATCCAAACGTTTCACTTTTTTAGCGATTTAAGTCAAATGTTTACAAACGTTAGGACACAAATTCAAACGTTTCACCTTTTTATCGATTTAAGTCAAACGTTTACAAACGTTAGGAAACAAATCCAAATGTTTCACCTTTTTAGTGATGTATGCCAAATGTTTCACCTTTTTAGCAATTTAAGTCAAACGTTTACAAACGTTACGAAACAAATCCAAACGTTTCACCTTTTAGAAATTTAAATCCAAACGTTTCACTTTTTTAGCGATTTAAAACAAACGTTTACAAACGTTGCGAAACAAATCCAAACGTTTCCCCTTTCTAGCAATTTAAGCCAAACGTTTACAGACGTTACGCAACAAATCCTAACGTTTCACCTTTTTAACGATTTAAGCCAAACGTTTACACACGTTTCGAAACAAATCCAAATGTTTCACCTTTTTAGCGATGTAAGCTAAACGTTTACAAATATTTCGAAACAAAACAGGACGTTTCACCTTTTTTGCGAAATAAGCCAAACGTTTACAAACATTACGAAACAAAATAAAACATTTAAAGTGTTACGAAACAAATCCACGCGTTTCACCTTTGTAGCAATTTAAGAAAAACGTTGATAAACGTTGCGAAACCAATCCAAATGTTTCACCTTTTTAACGATTTAAGCCAAACGTTTACAAACGTTACAAAACAAATCCAAATGTTTCACCTTTTTAGCGATTTTAAGCCAAATGTTTACAAACGTTACGAAACAGATCCAAACGTTACGAAACAAAACCAAACGTTTACAAACGTTAATAAACAAATCCAAGCGTTTCACCTTTTTAGCAATTCAAACCAAACGTTTACAAATATTACGAAACAAATCCAAACGTTATGAAAAAAACCAAACGTTTCACATTTTTAGCGATATAAGCCAAACATTTACAAATGTTATGAGACAAATCCGAACATTTCACCTCTTTTGTCATTTAAATACAAACGTTTCACTCTTTTAGCGATATATGTCAAACGTTTACAAGCGTTACGAAACAAATCCAAACGTTTCACCTTTTAGCGATGTAAGCCAAATGTTTCACCTTTTTAGCGATTTAAGCCAAACGTTTACAAACGTTACGAAACAAATCCAAACGTTTCACCTTTTTAGCTATATAAATCCAAACGTTTCACTTTTTTAGCGATTTAAGTCAAACGTTTACAAACGTTAGGACATAAATTCAAACGTTTCACCTTTTTCTCGATTTAAGTCAAATGTTTACAAACGTTAGGAAACAAATCTAAATGCTTCACCTTTTTAGCGATGTATGCCAAATGTTTCACCTTTTTAGCAATTTAAGTCAAACGTTTACAAACGTTACAAAACAAATCCAAACGTTTCACCTTTTTAGAAATTTAAATCCAAACGTTTCACTTTTTTAGCGATTTAAAACAAACGTTTACAAACGTTGCGAAACAAATCCAAACATTTCCCCTTTCTAGCGATTTAAGCCAAACGTTTACAGACGTTACAAAACAAATCCAAACGTTTCACCTTTTTAGCGATTTAAGACAAACGTTTACACACGTTTCGAAACAAATCCAAACGTTTCACCTTTTTAGCGATGTAAGCCAAACGTTTACAAACATTTCGAAACAAAACAGGATGTTTCACCTTTTTTGCAATTTAAGCCAAACGTTTACTAACATTACGAAACAAAATAAAACATTTAAAATGTTACGAAACAAATCCACGCGTTTCACCTTTGTTGCAATTTAAGCCAAACGTTTATAAACGTTGCGAAACCAATCCAAACGTTTCCCCTTTTTAGCGATTTAAGCCAAACGTTTACAAACGTTACAAAACAAATCCAAATGTTTCACCTTTTTAGCAATTTTAAGCCAAATGTTTACAAACGTTGCGAAACAGATCCAAACATTACGAAACAAAACCAAACGTTTAAAAACGTTAATAAACAGATCCAAGCGTTTTACCTTTTTAGCAATTCAAAACTAACGTTTAGAAACGTTAGGAAAAAAATCAAAATGTTTCACCTTTTTAGCTATTGAAGCTAAACGTTAACCACGGTTTTTGGTGATAATTTGGTCGTTGGCTGTTACGTTTTGTTACTATCGTTAATCGTCGTTCTTCGCATAGCTTTTGTTCATGAGTTGGACTCGATGATTTTTGTTTTTAAATCCATTGTACTTAAGTACCTAATTAATGTTAGCTCATGATTTAAGAATTTGTTTTGGTAAATTAGGAATACATTGATATTAATTGTTTAAGATTTTAGCGGAACGTGCCGAAGCGATACTTTGATTATTATCGTAGTTTTTTTCAAGTCTTCCCTGATATAGCTTTACTTTTTGATATATTAGATGGTTTGGGTGCTTAGTACAGTGAGCTACGGAATCAAATCGCATCGGAAGCAGCTCGAAATGTGATTTTTGAGGCTGTGCGAACGCACAGCTGAGGCAGCGGTGCGATCGCACAATAACTGTGCGAACGCACAGTACCCTCTGTGCGGTTGCACAGCCAACAACCATATACCTATTGAGATATTTTGCCTTCCGTTGACGCGAGAATTTGACCGTATAATTATCGGAGTATAAAATGAATCACGAACCCTGAAAGTCATAAATTAGAAGTTCAGCTCGACGTTTTAAGTGAATATTTGAAATAAAATCGTTAAGAAAAACTGATATGATCAGTTGAGTACAAGGGATGGCGTTGACCAAGATAAGAATACGATTAAGAGGTTATCAAATTTATGAGTCGTATTTGAAAAAAGATAGTGTTGACCTAAGTTTATAACTTAGGGTTTTAGCACTAAGTCTACAGTTATGAAATAAACGTACATGTGATTCGGATAAGTAACTGACGTACCGACAAGCTACCAGGACGACGAGCTTGAATTGCGACGAGATCGAACGACGCATGGAACCTGCGTGATTGAAGTATGATATTGTGGCTTTTGGAATAGCGGTCACAGTTAGTTGCATTTTACTTTCGTGTATTATTTATAAAATCTAATTTCATAAATTATGAGTATTATTATCAAATAAATAGCATTTATATGACTTTCTTGTATAAGATATTGCTATGTTTGAATGTTTTGATTATGAAAATCTGGTATGCGATCAAAAGAAATTAACTACCTATTGGGTGTCAATAGGTTGTGTGATCATCAGTACTTTTGTGTGTCTAGTGTGTCTATATTGCTATTAATGATATGAATGCGCATAATACGAACATGAAAGATGGAATATAAATGAGAGATACTAGGTTGAACTCAGTGGAACTATCTCGGGACCCGTATCTCGTGGGTTAAACTCGGTTGAACTATCTCGAGACCCACGATTTAGGATTAAGCGATTGGTCATGGTTGAACTCGGTTGAATTATCTCGGGACTGGACCATTTGGATTGAATCAAATCTATACGAAATGATTCGATATGAATACGATACAGTAAGATGAGTTAGGAGCTTAGGATCAACTTTTCGATTGACTTGCACAAAGTAAGAATTCATATAGAGCTGTAGTAGACAGTAGGTGTCAATATAAGACTAATGATTTGATTTCAAACGGTGTTTTGTATTGCAAATTCTAATATGGTTATGAATGGTATTTATCTATAAAAGGTGTTTTATCCGTTTGAGTTGTATACCAATTTCCATGAGTGAGATTGGTCTTGATTGTAATTAGAAACAGGGCAGTGCTGGATATGAGATATCACTTTGTAAGACCCTGGTTACTACGAAACGTTTCGCATAGGTTTCAAGAAAATATTTGACATCTATAAGTATATTATTTGAAGAAATTTTTCTGAAAACGTTTTATATATTGTATTTGCCAAAAAATTTATATTAGTTTAAGGCTTGCTACGATATTTGGAGCTACCACTCCCATTCCCTAGTGCCGGTCTCGGCCCTCGATTTTGGGTCGTGACATAAATGTTTGGCTTAAATCGCTAAAAAGCTGAAACGTTTGGATTTGTTTCGTAACGTTCGTAAACGTTCGGCTTAAATCGCAAGAAATGTGAAACGTTTGGATTTGTTTCGTAACGTTTTTAAACGTTTGGCTTAAATCGCAAAAAAGTGAAATGCTTGGATTTGTTTCGTAACGTTTGTAAAAGTTTGGCTTAATATAGCTAAAGAGGTGAAATGTTTGGATTTGTTTTGTAACGTTTGTAAATGCTAAAAAGGTGAAACGTTTGGATTTGTTCCGTAACGTCTGTAAATGTTTGGCTTAAATCGCTAATAAGGTAAATGTTTTGGTTTTGTTTCGTAACATTTGTAAACTTTTGGCTTAAATCGCTAAACACTTGAAACGTTTGGATTTGTTTCGTAATGTTAGTAAACGGTTGGTTTTGTTTCGTAATGTTTGTAAACGTTAGGCTTAAATCGCTAAAAATATGAAATGTTTGGATTTGTTTCGTAACATTTTAATGTTTGGTTTTGTTTCATAACATTTTTAAACATTTGGCTTAAATGCTAAAAAGGTGTAATGTTTGGATTTGTCTCGAAACGTTGGTAAACGTTTCGCTTAAATTGCTAAAAAGGGGAAACGTTTGGATTTATTTCGTAATATTTGTAAACGTTTGGCTTCAATCGCTAAAAATGTGAATCGTTTGGATTTGTTTCATAATGTTTGTAAACATTTAGCTTAAATCGCTAAAATGGGGAAACATTTGGATTTGTTTCGTACCGTTTGTAAACGTTTCTCTTAAATCGCTAAAAAGGATAAACGTTTAGATTTGTTTCGTAACGTTTGTAAACGTTTGGCTTAAATTTCTAAAAGGTGAAACGTTTGGATTTGTTTCGTATCTTTTGTAAACGTTTGGCTTAAATAGCTAAAAATGTGAAACGTTTGGATTTGTTTCGTAATGTTTGTAAACGTTTGGCTTCAACCGCAAAAAAGGCGAAACCTTGGGATTTGTTTCGTAACGTTTGTATATGTTTGGCATAAATCGCTAAAATGGGGAAACGTTTGGATTTGTTTTGTAACGATTGTAAAGGTTTGGCTTAAATCTCTCAAAAGTTGAAACGTTTGGAATTGTTTCGCAAAGTTTGTAAACGTTTGGCTTAAATCGCTAAAATGGGGAAACGTTTAGATTTGTTTCGTAGCGTTTGTAAACATTTGGATTTGTTTCATGACGTTTGTAAACGTTTGGTTTTGTTTCATAACGTTTATAAACGTTTGGCTTAAATCGCTAAAATGGGGAAACGTTTGAATTTGTTTCTTAACGTTTGCAAACGTTTGGCTTCAATCGCTAAAAAGATGCAACATTTGGATTTGCTTCGTAACGTTTGTAAACGTTTGGCTTAAATTGCTAAAAAGGTGAAACGTTTTGATTTAAAATGCTAAAAAGGTGAAAAGTTTGGATTTGTTTCGTAACATTTGTAAACGTTTGGCTTAAATCGCTAAAAAGGTGAAACGTTTGGATTTGTTTTTTAACGTTTGTAAATGTTTGGCTTAAATCGCTAAAAAAGGGAAACATTTGGTTTTGTTTCATAACGTTTGTAAATGTTTGGTTTATATTGCTCAAAAGGTGAAACGCTTAGATTTTTTTCTTAGCGTTTGTAAACATGTGGCTTAAATTGCTGAAAGGTGAAACGTTTGGATTTGTGTCGTAGCGTTTGTAAGTGTTCGTTTCAAATCGCTAAAAAGGGGAAACGTTTTGATTTGTTTCGTAACGATTGTAAATGTTTGGCTCAAATTGCTAAAAAGGTGAAACGCTTGGATTTGTTTCGTAATGTTAGTAAACGATTGGTTATGTTTCGTAATGTTTGTAAACGTTTGGCTTAAATCGCTAAAAATGTGAAACGTTTGGATTTATTTCGTAACATTTTAAACGTTTGGTTTTGTTTCATAACATTTGTAAAAATTTGGCTTAAATGCTAAAAAGGTGAAACGTTTGGATTTGTTTCGAAACGTTGGTAAACGTTTGTCTTAAATTGTTAAAAAGGTGAAACGTTTGGATTTGTTTCGTAATATTTGTAAACGTTTGGCTTCAACCGCTGAATAGGTGAAACGTTTGGATTTGTTTCGTAATGTTTGTAAACATTTAGCTTAATTCGCTAAAATGGGGAAACATTTGGATTGGTTTCGTACTATTTGTAAACGTTTCACTTAAATCGCTAAAAAGGATAAACGTTTAGATTTGTTTCGTAACGTTTGTAAAGGTTTGGCTTATATTTCTAAAAGGTGAAACGTTTGGATTTTTTTTCGTAACGTTTGTAAACGTTTGGCTTAAATCGCTAAAAATGCAAAACGTTTGGATTTGTTTCGTAATGTTTGTAAACGTTAGGCTTCAGCCGCAAAAAAGGCAAAACGTTGGGATTTGTTTCGTAACATTTGGAAACGTTTGGCTTAAATTGCTAAAATGGGGAAACGTTTGGAATTGTTTCGTAATGTTTGTAAACGTTTGGAATTGTTTCGCAACGTTTGTAAACGTTTGGCTTAAATCGCTAAAATGGGGAAACGTTTAGATTTGTTTTGTAGCGTTTGTAAACATTTGGATTTGTTTCGTGACGTTTGTAAACGTTTGGTTTTGTTTCGTATCGTTTATAAACGTTTGGCTTAAATCGCTAAAATGGGGAAAAAGTTTGATTTGTTTCTTAACGTTAGTAAACGTTTGGCTTCAATCGCAAAAAAGGTGCAACGTTTGGATTTGTTTCGTAAAGTTTGTAAACGTTTGGCTTAAATTGCTAAAAATGTTACAAGTTTGTTTTCGTTCTGAATGTTTCTAAATGTTTGGATTTGTTTCGTAACGTTTGTAAACGTTTGGCTTAAATCGCTATAAAGGGGAAACGTTTTGATTTATTTCGTAATGTTTGTAAACGTTTTGCTTAAACCGCTAAAATAGGGAATCATTTAGATGTGTTTCGTAACGTTTGTAAACGTTTGATTTGTTCTGTAAAGTTTGTATACGTTTGGTTTTGTTTTAACGTTTATATATGATTGGCTTAAATCGCTAAAATGGGGAAACATTTGGATTTCTTTCGTAACGTTTGTAAACGTTTGGCTTCAATCGCTAAAAAGGGGAAACGTTTAGATTTGTTTCTTAACATTTGTAAACGTTTTGCTTCAATCGCTAAAAATGGGAAATGTTTGGATTTGTTTCGTAACGTTTTAAACGTTTGGTTTTGTTTCTTAACGTTTGTAAACGTTTGGCTTAAATTGTTATAAAAGGTGAAACGTTTGGATTTATTTCGTAACGTTTGTAAACGTTTGGCTTAAATCGCTAAAATGGAAAAACGTTTGGATTTGTTTCGTAACGTTTGTAAACGTTTGGCTTAAATTTCTAAAAAGGTGAAACACTTGGATTTTTTTTATATCCTTTGTAAACGTTTGGCTTAAATCGCTAAAAAGGTGAAATGTTTGGATTTTGTTCGTAAATTTTTTAAATGTTTGACTTAAATCGCTAAAATGGGGACACGTTTGGATTTGTTTCGTAACGTTTGTAAACATTTGGCTTAAATCGCTAGAAAGTGGAAACGTTTGGATTTGTTTCGTATCGTTTGTAAACGTTTGGCTTAAATTGTTAAAAAGGTGAAACGTTTGGATTTGTTTCGTAACGTTTGTAATCGTTTGGCTTCAATCACTAATAATTTATAAATGTTTGGCTTAAATCACTAAAAAGGGGAAACGTTTGGATTTGTTTTGTAACTTTTGTAAACGTTTGGCTTAAATTGCTAAAAAGGTCAAACGCTTGGATTTGTTTCGTAACATTTGTAAACGTTTTGCATAAATTACTAAAATGGGAAACACTTGGATTTTTTTCGGAACGTTTGTAAACGTTTGGCTTAAAATTCTAAAAACCTGAAACGCTTGGATATGTTTCGCAGCGTATGTAAACGTTTGGCTTAATTTCCTAAAAAAGGGGAAACGCTTGAATTTATATCGTAATGTTTGTAAACGTTTGGCTTAAATTGCTATAAAGGTGAAACGTTTCGATTTGTTTCGTAACATTTGTAAACGTTTGGCTTATAATGCTAAAAAGGCGAAACGTTTGGATTCTTTTCGTAACATTTTAAATATTTTGCTTAAATCGCTAAAATGGGGAAACGTTTGGATTTGTTTCATAACGTCTATAAATGTTTGGCTTAAATTGCTAAGACAGTGAAACACTTGGATTTGTTTCGTAATGTTTTTAAACGGCTTCTTTTCGTAACGTTTGTAAACGTTTTACTTAAATTGCTAAAAATGTGTAACTTTTGGATTTGTTTCATAACTTTTTTAAACGTTTGGTTTTGTTTCGTATCGCTTGTACACGTTTTTCTAAGATCGCTAAAAAGTTGAAACGCTTGGATTTGTTTCGTAACGTTTGTAAATGTTTGTCTTAATTAGCTAAAATGGGAAAACGTTTGGATTTGTTTCGTAACGTTTGTAAATGTTTGACTCAAATTGCTAAAAAAAGTGAAACGCTTAAATTTATTTTGTAACCTTTGTAAATGTTTGGCTTAAATCGCTTAAAAGGGTAATTGTTTGGATTTTTTTTGTAACGTTTGTAAATGTTTGGCTTAAATTGCTAAAAAGGGGAAACGTTTGGATTTGTTTCGTAACGTTTGTAAACGTTTGGCTTAAATCGCTAAAAAGATGAAACGTTTGAATTTGTTTCGTAACGTTTGTAAACGTTCGGCTTAAATCGCTAAAAAGTTAAACGTTTTAATTTGTTTCGTTACGTTTGTAAACGTTTTACTTAAATTGCTAAAAAGGTGAAACATTTGGATTTGTTTCTTAACGTCGGTAAACGTTTTGATTAAATCGCTAAAAAGGTGAAACGTTTGGATTTGTTTCGTAACGTTTGTCAACGTTTGGTTTAAATCGTTAAAAAGGTGAAACTTTTGGATTTGTTTCGCAACATTTGTAAATGTTTGACTTAAATTGCTAAAAACATGAAACGCTTGGATTTGTTTCGTTACGTTTGCAAACGTTTGGTTTAAATTGCTAAAAAGGTGAAACGCTTATTTTGTTTTGTAACGTTTGTAAACGTTTGGCTTAAATTACTAAATATGTGAAATGTTTGGATTTATTTCGTACCGTTTGTAAACGTTTGGCTTCAATCATTAAAAATGTGAAACGTTTAGATTTGTTTCGTAACGTTTGTAAACATTTGGCTTAAATCGCTAAAAAGGTGAAACGTTTCGATTTGTTTCGCCACGATTTAAAAGTTTGGCTTATATTGCTATAATGGGGAAATGTTTGGATTTGTTTCGTAACGTTTGTAAATGTTTGGCTTAAATCGCTAAAAAGGTGAAATCTTTGGTTTTGTTTCGTAACTTTTATAAGCGTTCGGCTTAAATCGCTGAAAAGGTGAAACATTTGGATTTGTTTCGTAACGTTAGTAAACGTTTGGCTCAAATTGTTAAAAAGGTGAAACGCATGGATTTATTTTGTAACTTTGTAATCATTTGGCTTAAATTACTAAAAAGGTGAAACGCTTTGATTTGTTTCGTAGCGTTTGTAACGATTTGCCTTAAATTGCTAAAACTGTGGAATGTTTGGATTAGTTTCGTAACGTTTTAAATGCTTGGATTTGTTTTGTAACGTTTGTAAACCTTTGGCTTAAATTGCTAAAAAGGGGAAACGTTTGGATTTGTTTTGTAACGTTTGTAAATCTTTGGCTTAAATTGCTAAAAAGGTGAAACGTTTGGATTTGTTTCGTAACGTTTGTAAACGTTTGGCTGAAATCGCTAAAAATGTGAAACGTCTGGATTTGTTTCTTAATGTTTGTAAACGTTTTCCTTAAATCGCTAAAAAGGTGAAACATTTAGATATGTTTCGTAACGTCTGTAAACGTTTGGATTAAATCGCTAAAAAGATTAAGCGTTTCGATTTGTTTCGTAACGTTTGTCAACGTTTGGCTTAAATCGCTAAAAAGGTGAAACTTTTGGATTTGTTTCGCAACGTTTGAAAATGTTTGGCTTAAATTGCTAAAAACGTGAAACGCTTGGATTTGTTTCGTAACGTTTGTAAACGTTTGGTTTAAATTGCTAAAAAGGTGAAATGCTTATTTTGTTTCGTAACATTTGTAAACGTTTGGCTTAAATTACTAAATATGTGAAACGTTTGGATTTGTTTCGTAACGTTTGTAAATGTTTGGCTTGAATCACTAAAAATGTGAAACGTTTAGATTTGTTTCGTAACGTTTGTAAACGTTTGGCTTAAATCGCTAAAAAGGTGAAACGTTTCGATTTGTTTCGCCACGATTTAAACGTTTGGCTTAAATTTCTATAATGGGGAAATATTTGGACTTGTTTCGTAATGTTTGTAAACGTTTGGCTTAAATCGCTAAAACGGTGAAATCTTTGGTTTTGTTTCGTAACGTTAGGCTTATATCGTTAAAAAGGTGAATTATTTGGATTTATTTCGTAATGTTTGTAAACGTTTTGCTTAAATTGCTTAAAAGGTGAAAGGCTTGGATTTGTTTCGTAACGTTTAACGTTTTTGACTTAATATGCTAAAAAGGTGAAACACTTGGTTTTGTTTCATAACGATTGTAAAGGTTTGGCTTAAATCGCTAAAAATGGGAAACGTTTGGATTTGTTTCGTAATGTTTTAAACGTTTGGTTTGTTTCATAATGTTTGTAAACGTTTGGCTTAAATGGCTAAAAAGGGGTAACGTTTGGATTTGTTTGGTAACGTTTGTAAACGATTGGCTTAAATTGCTAAAAAGGCGAAACGTTTGGATTTATTTCAAAACGTTTGTAAACATTTGGCTTAAATAGCTAAAAGGTGAAACGTTTGGATTTTTTTTCGCAAGATTTCTAAACATTTGGCTAAAATCGCTAAAAAGGTGAAACGTTTGGATTTGTTTCGTAACGTTTGCAAACGTTTGGCTTAAATTGATAAAAAGTGTAACACTTGGATTTGTTTCGTAACGTTTGTAAACGTTTGGCTTAAATCGCTAAAAAAGTGAAACGTTTAGATTTTTTTCGCAACATTTCTAAACGTTTGGCTAAAATCGCTAAAAGGTAAAACGTTTGGATTTGTTTCATAACGTTTGGCTTAAATTGCGAAAAAGATAAAACGCTTGGATTTGTTTCATAACGTTTGTAAACATTTGGCTCAAATTGCTAAAAAAGGTGAAAGATTTGGATTTGTTTTGTAACCTTTGTAAATGTTGGGCTTATAATGCTTAAAAGGTGAAACGTTTGGATTTGTTTCGTAGCGTTTGTAAACGTTTGACTTAAATCGCTTAAAAGTCGAAACGTTTGGATTTGTTTCTTAATGTTAGTAAACGTTTGGTTTAAATTAATTAAAAGGTGAAACGTTTGGATTTGTTTCGTAACGTTTGTAAACGTTTGGCTTAAATTGCTAAAATTGGGAAACGTTTGGATTTATTTCGTAACGTTTGTAAACGTTTGGCTTAAATTGTTAAAAAGGTGAAATCTTTGGTTTTGTTTCGTAACGTTAGGCTTATATCGTTAAAAAGGTGATTTATTTGGATTTATTTCGTAATGTTTGTAAACGTTTTGCTTAAATTGCTTAAAAGGTGAAATGCTTGGATTTGTTTCGTAACGTTTAACGTTTTTGACTTAATATGCTAAAAAGGTGAAACACTTGGTTTTGTTTCATAACGATTGTAAAGGTTTGGCTTAAATCGCTAAAAATGGGAAACGTTTGGATTTGTTTCGTAATGTTTTAAACGTTTGGTTTGTTTCATAATGTTTGTAAACGTTTGGCTTAAATGGCTAATAAGGGGTAACGTTTGGATTTGTTTGGTAACGTTTGTAAACGATTGGCTTAAATTGCTAAAAAGGCAAAACGTTTGGATTTATTTCAAAATGTTTGTAAACATTTGGCTTAAATAGCTAAAAGGTGAAACGTTTGGATTTTTTTCGCAAGATTTCTAAACATTTGGCTAAAATCGCTAAAAAGGTGAAACGTTTGGATTTGTTCCGTAACGTTTGCAAACGTTTGGCTTAAATTGATAAAAAATGTAACACTTGGATTTGTTTCGTAACGTTTGTAAACGTTTGGCTTAAATCGCTAAAAAAGGGAAACGTTTAGATTTTTTTCGCAACATTTCTAAACGTTTGGCTAAAATCGCTAAAAAGGTGAAACGTTTGGACTTGTTTCGTAACGTTTGTAAATGTTTGGCTTAAATTGCGAAAAAGATAAAACGCTTGGATTTGTTTCATAACGTTTGTAAACATTTGGCTCAAATTGCTAAAAAAGGTGAAAGATCTGGATTTTGTTTTGTAACCTTTTAAATGTTGGGCTTATAATGCTTAAAAGGTGAAACGTTTGGATTTGTTTCGTAGCGTTTGTAAACGTTTGACTTAAGTCGCTTAAAAGTTGAAACGTTTGGATTTGTTTCTTAATGTTAGTAAACGTTTGGTTTAAATTAATTAAAAGGGGAAACGTTTGGATTTGTTTCGTAACGTTTGTAAACGTTTGGCTTAAATTGCTAAAATTGGGAAACGTTTGGATTTATTTCGTAGCGTTTGTAAACGTTTGGCTTAAATCGCTAAAAAGGTGAAATCTTTGGTTTTGTTTCGTAACGTTAGGCTTATATCGTTAAAAAGGTGAATTATTTGGATTTATTTCGTAATGTTTGTAAAAGTTTAGTTTAAATTGCTTAAAAGGTGAAATGCTTGGATTTGTTTCGTAACGTTTAACGTTTTTGACTTAATATGCTAAAAAGGTGAAACACTTGGTTTTGTTTCATAACGATTGTAAAGGTTTGGCTTAAATCGCTAAAAATGGGAAACGTTTGGATTTGTTTCGTAATGTTTTAAACGTTTGGTTTGTTTCATAATGTTTGTAAACGTTTGGCTTAAATGGCTAAAAAGGGGTAACGTTTGGATTTGTTTGGTAACGTTTGTAAACGATTGGCTTAAATTGCTAAAAAGGCGAAACGTTTGGATTTATTTCAAAACGTTTGTAAACATTTGGCTTAAATAGCTAAAAGGTGAAACGTTTGGATTTTTTTCGCAAGATTTCTAAACATTTGGCTAAAATCGCTAAAAAGGTGAAACGTTTGGATTTGTTTCGTAACGTTTGCAAACGTTTGGCTTAAATTGATAAAAAGTGTAACACTTGGATTTGTTTCGTAACGTTTGTAAACGTTTGGCTTAAATCGCTAAAAAAGTGAAACGTTTAGATTTTTTTCGCAACATTTCTAAACGTTTGGCTAAAATCGCTAAAAAGGTGAAACGTTTGGATTTGTTTCGTAGCGTTTGTAAACGTTTGACTTAAATCGCTTAAAAGTCGAAACGTTTGGATTTGTTTCTTAATGTTAGTAAACGTTTGGTTTAAATTAATTAAAAGGTGAAACGTTTGGATTTGTATCGTAACGTTTGTAAACGTTTGGCTTAAATTGTTAAAATTGGGAAACGTTTGGATTTATTTCGTAACGTTTGTAAAGATTTGGCTTAAATCGCTAAAAAGGTGAAATGTTTGAATTTGGTTCGTAGCGTTTGTAAATTTTTGACTTAAATCGCTAAAATGGGAAAACGCTTGGATTTGTTTCGTAACGTTGGTAAATGTTTGGCATAAATCGCTAATAAGGTGAAACGTTTGGATTTGTTTCATAACGTTTGTAAATGTTTGGCATAAATTGCTAAAAAGGGTGAAACGCTTGGATTTATTTCGGAACATTTGCAAACGTTTAACTTATATTGCTAAATACCCTGAAACGCTTGGATTTGTTTCGCAACGTTTGTAAACATTTGGCTTAATTTGCTAAAAGGTGAAACACTTGGATTTGTATCGTAATGTTTGTAAACGTTTGGCTTAAATTGCTAAAAAGGGGAAACGTTTGGATTTGTTTCGCAGCGTTTGTAAATGTTTGGCTGAAATTGCTAAAAATGTGAAACATTTAGATTCTTTTCGTAACTTTTTAAACGTTTGGCTTAAATCGCTAAAATGGGGAAATGTTTAAATTTTTTTCGTAGCGTTTGTAAATGTTTGGCTTAAATTGCTAAAACGGTGAAACGCTTGGATTTGTTTCGTAATGTTTGTAAACAACTTTGTTTTGTAATGTTTGTAAACGTTTGGCTTAAATTGCTAAAAATGTGTAACGTTTGGATTTGTTTCGTAATTGTTTTAAACGTTTGGTTTTGTTTCGTATCGTTTGTAATAGTTTGGCTTAAATCGCTAAAAAGGTGAAGCACTTTGATTTGTTTCGTAACGTTTGTAAATGTTTGGCTTAAATCGCTAAAATGGGAAAACATTTGGATTTGTTTCGTAACGTTTGTAAACGTTTGGCTAAAATCGCTAAAAAGGTGAAACGTTTGGATTTCTATTGTAACGTTTGTAAATGTTTGGCTTCAATCACTAAAACGTTTGGATTTGCTTCATAACATTTGTAAACGTTTGGCATAAATCGCTAAAAAGGTGGGATTTGTTTCGTAACATTTTAAACGTTTTGCTTAAATCCCTAAAATGGTGTTTGGATTTGTTTCGTAATGTTTGTAAACGTTTGGCTTAAATTGCTAAAAAGGTGAAATGTTTGGTTTTGTTTCGTAACGTTTGTAAACATTCGGCTTAAATCGTTAAAAAGGTGAAACGTTTGGATTTGTTTCGTAACGTTTGTAAACGTTTGGATTAAATTAATAAAAAGGTGAAACGCTTTGATTTGTTTCGTAACGTTTGTAAAGATTTGGTTTAAATTGCTAAAAATGTGAAACGTTTGGATTTGTTTCGTAACGTTTAAACGTTTGGTTTTGTTTCGTAACGTTTGTAAATGTTTGGCTTAAATTGCTAAAAAGGGGAAACATTTGGATTTATTTCGTAACGTTTGTACACGTTTGGCTTAAATTGCTTAAAAGGCGAAAGGTTTGAAGTTGTTTGGAAACGTTTGTAAACTTTTGGCTTAAATCGCAAAAAAGGTGAAACGTTTGGATTTTTTTCGAAACGTTTGTAAACGTTTGGCTTAAATCGCTAAAAAGGGGAAACGTTTGGATTTGTTTCGCAACGTTTGTAATAGTTTGGCTAAAATCGCTAAAAAGGCAAAACGTTTGGATTTGTTTCGTAACGTGAGTCTTAATTAAGTTGCATATTTCTAATAAAGACAAAGCATAGAAGGAATAAAGACAAAGCATAGAAGGAATAAAGAAGTAGTGGGTTTAAGTAAAGGACTTAGTTACATATTTAACAACCAGAAGCATCGCCTTGGTGAAGAAGGAGAAAATGGCGATTAACTTTGATCCGACGCCGTTTCTTCGTTTGTCCTCCGAATTAAGCAATATTTGCGGCCAGAAAATGAGGGAAGGATTCTCTATCATTCTAAATCTTTGATTCAAGGTAAGAACCACAGTTTTTGGTGATAATTTGGTCATTGGTTGTTACGTTTTGTTAGTATCGTTAATCGTCGTTCTTCGCATAGCTTTCGTTCATGAGTTGGATTCGATGATTTTTGTTTCTAAAGCCGAAGTGATACTTTGATTATTATCGTCGTTTTTGTCACGTCTTCCATGATATAGCTTTACTTTTTGATATATTAGATGGTTTGATTGTTTAGTACAGCGAGCTACGGAATCAAATCACATCGGAAGCAGCTCGAAATGTGATTTTCGAGGCTATGCGAACGCAGAGCAGAGGCAGCGGTGCGATCGCACAATCACTGTGCGATCGCACAGTACCCTCTTTGCGGTTTCACAGCCAATAACCATATACATATTGGGGTATTTTTCCTGCCGTTGACCCGAGAATTCGACTGTATACTTATTGGAGTGTAAAATGAATCACGGACCCTGAAAGTCATAAATTAGAAGTTAAGCTCGACGTTTTAAGTAAATTTTTGAAATAAAAACGTTAAGGAAAGTTGATATGATCAATTGAGTACAAGGGACGGCATTGACCAAGCTAAGAATATGATTAAGAGGTTATTAAAGTTAAGAGTCGTACTTGAAATAAGATCGTGTTAACCTAAGTTTATAACTTAGGGTTTTAGCACTAAGTCTACATTTATGAATTAAACGTATAGGTAATTCGGATAACTAACTGATGTACCGATAAGCTACCAAGCCGACGAGCTGGAATAGCAACGAGATCGAACGACGCATGGAACCTGTGTGATTGAAGTATGATATTGTGGCTTTTGGAATAGCGGTCACAGTTAGTTGCATTTTACTTTCGTGTATTATTTATAAAAGCTAATTTCATATATTATGAGTATTATTATCAAATACATAGCATTTATATGACTTGCTTGTATAAGATATTGTTATGTTTGAATGTTTTGATTATGAGAATCTGGTATGCGATCCGAAGCAATCAACTGCCTATTGGGTGTCAATAGGCTGTGTGATCATAAGTACTTGTGTTAGACAGTGTGTCTAGATTGTTATTAATGATATGAATGCGCATAATACAAACATGAAAGATGGAATATAAATGAGAGATACAAGGTTGAACTCGGTGGAACTATCTCGGGACCCATATCTAGTGGGTAGAACTCAGTTGAACTATATCGGGACCCACAGCATGGGATTATGCGATTGGTCGTGGTTGATCACGGTTGAATTATCTCGGGACCGGACCAGTTGGATTGAATCAAATCTATGCGAAATGATTCGATATGAATACGATACAGTAAGATGAGTTATGAGCTTAGGATCAAGGTTTCGATTGACTTGCACAAAGTACGAATTCATACAGAGCTGTAGTAGATAGTAGGTGTCAGACTAAGACTAATGATTTGATTTCAAACGGTGTTTTGTATTGCAAATTATAATATGGTTATGAATGGCATTTGTCAATAAAAGGTGTTTTATGCGTTTGAGTTGTATACCAATTTCCATGAGTGAGATTGGTCGTGATTGTTATTAGAAACAGGGCAGTGCTGTATATGAGATATCACTTTGTAAGACCCTGGTTACTACGAATCTTTTTGCATAGGTTTTAAGAAAATATTTGATATCTATAAGTATATTATTTGAAGAAATTTTTCTGAAAACGTTTTATATATTGTATTTGCGAAAAATTTATATTAGTTTTAGGCTTTCTACGAGATTTGGAGCTACCACTCCCATTCCCTAGCGCCGGTCTCGGCCCTCTATTTTGGGTCGTGACATAAACGTTTGGCTTTATATTTTATCTTAGTTCAAAATTAGAATTTGAAATAAAAGGAAAAATATCGAGAAAAGCCGTAAAATAAAAGCAGGGACTAAAGTGGTAATTTAGCCACTATGTTTCGAAAAATGGAAATTTTGGGTTTTGACGGGAAAATAATAATATCGGGATTCGTATTGTTTATCGGATATAAATAATACGTATAAGTCATAAAAAGAGTAATAATTAATTGAGTTATGGACTAAATTGAACAAAAGGAAAGTTCAAAAGATAAATTGTAATAAAGAAAGAAAAGAGCGATAAAAGTAAGCTTTTAACCTTAATATATAAGGTTTTGAATTATGAAATAAGGAGAATCAGAGGAAGGAAGAAGAGAATACCTGAAGCTTCGATCAATACCGTCGTTTCGCCGCCGTTTCGTCGTTCGACGTCTGATTCGAGTGATTTTTGTTGTGATCTCTTCGGAATTGAAAGCTTTATCATCTCCGAGCATAAAATTGAGTTAAGAGGTTGATTATTGGTGTGACAATGATGAAATAGGTGGCTGTTTTGGGTTAATATTGTGTGTGGATTGAATTTGACGTTTTTGAAGTAATTTTGACGTTTTGGTGAAAACAGAGTTACGGGTTTTGAGTATAGGTGTGTGTAGCACGTCGGGATGGTGATAAAACCCCGAAAATTGACTTCCGGGGGGCTGTACACGTGGTCTACAAACGTGCACCCTGCAAGGTGCACGAACGGGCACCATCATGGTGCACGAACGTGCACTTGGTTGCACGATCGTGCACCCACCAAAATGCACGCCCGTGCACCCCGACGCCCTTCAACGTGCATTCGAAGCATACTTTGACTTAGATATTTGACGTTTTGAGTATTATGACTCTAATGGACGGATATCAAACTTTGAGAATCATAAGTCTTGAGCTAAGCTCAACGTTTTCGATAGACAACGATAACGGAAAACGCTAAGAACGTTATACGATTCTCGAGTATGAGAAGCGGTATTCGTTAAGTCGTTTATATGATTAAACGTTATCAAATACATAAATAAGTATAAGAGTGAAACTAAACCCTAGGACTTAAAAGTATTATACGTGTAATAATATGAGGTTAATGTTTAACAATTAAACGTTTTATCAGACGTGTCAGCGAGCAGAGAGGTCAGTAGACATGGGATAGCGAGAGCATATCATTCCATCGACCACATCATTGATTGGATTGCGGTTTTTGTGAGTTGCACTTTACTTTCGTGTATTATATATATATTAAAGTTATTTTATATAGATACATACATTGTTTATACGCATCGCATGATATATGATTTGATTAAATGTTATATGTTTCTATCAAATTTATATACAAAAGACTAGTATGCGATCCGAAGAAACTAGCTATCTATTGGGTGTCAATAGACTGTGTGATCACCATTATCGAGTCAGTCTAGTGTGTTTGCATATGGTAAATGTTTTGATATACATGTACGATATGATATGAATATGAATTTTGAAGTTGGATAACGAATTCGATACGAGTGAGCACTCGGCTATGGTGTAGTCTGGAGTCCCTGTATCTAGTGAGTTGGACTCACACTTTGGAATTAAGAGATAGGTCGCGATCGACGAGGTAGAGTGTGAACACTCCCGGGTCGGACTATCTGGATCAGTATGATTTGATTATTCGAAAGTTGTGTCGCATGCTAGGATATTAGTTTCGAACGGATCAAATACCTGTTTATATGTATTATTTTATATTACTATTTTATTGAAATGCGATGCTATGTTTTATAATACTGACCCCTCACATTTGATGTCTTTCAGGTGCTTAGTGTGTAGACTTAGCTAGAAGCCAGTTTTGAAGTCCAGAAGTCAGCTGTGTATGTATAGTTTTCTGACTTCTGTGAGTGCTGCAGTAGTAGTCCAGTGTCGACAGAGTATTAGCCTAGACAACAGTACATTTTGTTTGTACATATTACTTGCGGTCTTGTTTATATTTATGCAAGCTATGTATTATGCTTTGTTCACGGCCCCAAATGCCGGTGATAGGTCTGAAAGGCTAACTGGTGTATATAGTATCGTGAGGCCAGTTCGTACAGGGTACGGTAACTAGAGCCCGCGAGGTTTTAAACAGTAAGAGTAAATATTTGGTTACTTGTTATATATACGTTTATTTTCTTCCGTTGTTTAATGTTGGGTGTTTATTATTTAAGAAACATTAATAGTGGTTTGAGGCTTGCTACGGGTTCCGGAGCTACCACTCCCATTCCCTAGCGACGGCTGCGGCTCAATATTTTGGGTCGTGAAAAATTTATTTTTATTTATTCTCGGTTAAAATATTTATATTTCAATCCGAGACATAATTTTAATTTTCCTATTTTGTCGTTCCTTTCTCTTACTATTATCATTTTATCCAATGTTCATATCCAAATTTTCTTATTTGAATCCTTAAACATAGATGTCCGACTCAATATTGTTCTTTTCTTCAATATCCAAAATCTTTTATTATTACAACTTCGGCCCCTCCCTACAGGACATGTTACACGAACTGACACCTGAACTTACGGGGTATTACAGCTTAAATCGCTAAAAAGGTGAAACGTTTGGATTTGTTTCGTAACATTTGTAAATGTTTGGCTTAAATCGCAAAAAAAGGTGAAACGTTTTGGTTTGTTTCGTAACGTTTGTCAACGTTTGGCTTATATCGCTAAAAAAGTGAAACTTTTGGATTTGTTTCGTAACATTTGTAAACGTTTGGCTTAAATTTCTAAATATTGGAAACTTTTGGATTTGTTTTGTAACGATTGTAAACGTTTGGCTTCAATCGCTAAAAATGTGAAACATTTGGATTTGTTTCGTAACGTTTGTAAATGTTTGGAATAAATCGCTAAAACGATGAAACATTTGCATGTGTTTCGCAACGTTTGGCTTAAATCGCTAAAATGGCGAAATGTTTGGATTTGTTTCGTAACGTTTGTAAACGTTTGGCTTAAATCGCTAAAATAGTGAAACGTTTGGTTTTGTTTCATAACGTTCGTATACGTTTGTCCTAACTAGCTAAAGAGGTGAAACGTTTGGATTTGTTTCATAACGTTTGTAAACGTTAGGCTCAAATCGTTAAAAAGCTGAAACATTTAGATTTGTTTCATAACGTTTGTAGACATTTTGCTTAAATAACTAAAAAGGTGAAACGCTTGGATTTGTTTCGTAAGGTTTGTAAATGTTTGACTTAAAATGCTAAAAGGTGAAACGCTTGGTTTTGTCTCGTAACGTTTGTAAAGGTTTGATTTAAATTGCTAAAAATGTTAAACATATGGATTTGTTTCGTAACGAATTAAACGTTTGGTTTGTTTCATAACATTTGTAAATGTTTGGCTTAAATCGCTAAAAAGCGGAAACGTTTGATTTGTTTCGTAACGTTTGTAAATGTTTGGATTAAATTGCTAAAAAGGCGAAACGTTTGGATTTGTTTCGAAACGTTTGTAAACGTTTGGCTTAAATCGCTCAAAAGGTGAAAGGTTTGGATTTATTTCGCAACGTTTGTAAACGTTTTGCTAAAGTCGCTAAAAAGGTGAAACGTTTGGATTTGTTTCGTAACGTTTGTAAACGATTAGCTTAAATTGATAAAAACGTGAAACACTTGGATTTGTTTCATAACGCTTGTAGACGGTTTGCTTAAATTTATAAAAAGGAGAAACGCTTGGATTTGTTTCGTAACTTTTGTAAAGGTTTGGCTCAAATTGCTAAAAAGGTGAACCATTTGGATTTGTTTTGTAACCATTGTAAATGTTTGGCTTATATCGCTTAAAAGGTTAAACGTTTGGATTTTTTTGGAACATTTGTAAACGTTTAGCTTAAATTGCTAAAAAGTTGAAATGCTTAGATTTGTTTCATAACGTTTGTAAATGTTTGGCTTAAATTGCTAAAATGGTGAAATGCTTGGATTTGTTTCGTAACGTTTGTATACGTTTAGCTTAGATTGCTAAAAAGGTGAAACTCTTGGATTTGTTTCGTAACGTTTGTAAATGTTTTGCTTAAATTGCTAAAAAGGTGAAACATTTGTTTTTGTTTCTTAACGTTTGTAAACATTTGGCTTAAATCTCTAAAAATGTGAAACGTATGGATTTTGTTCGTATCGTTTTAAAAGTTTAGTTTTGTTTCGTAATGTTTGTAAACGTTTGGCTTAAATTGCTAAAAAGGTGAAATGACTGGATGTGTTTCGTAACGTTTGTAAACGTTTGGCTTAAATGGCTAATGAGTGAAACGTTTGGATTTGTTTTGTAACATTTGTAAATGTTTGGCTTAAATCGCTAAAAAGGTTAAACGTTTGGATTTGTTTCGTAACGTTTGTCAACGTGTGGCTTAAATTACTAAAAAGGTGAAACGCTTGGATTTGTTTCGTAACGTTTGTAAATGTTTGACTTAAAATGCTAAAAGGTGAAGCGCTTGGTCTTGTCTCGTAACATTTGTCAAGGTTTGGCTTAAATTGCTAAAAATATTAAACATATGGATTGATTTCAAAACGTTTGTAAACGTTTGGCTTAAATCGCTCAAAAGGTGAAACTATTGGAATTGTTTCGCAACGTTTGTAAACGTTTTGCTAAAGTTGCTAAAAAGGTGAAACGTTTGATTTGTTTCGTAATGTTTGTAAACTTTTGGCTTAAATTGATAAAAAGGTGAAACACTTGGATTTGTTTCATAACGTTTGTAGACGTTTGGCTTAAATTGCTAAAAAGGCGAAACACTTGGATTTGTTTCGTAACTTTTGTAAAGGTTTGGCTCAAATTGCTAAAAAGGTGAAACATTTGGATTTTTTTGTAACTTTTGTAAATGTTTGGCTTATATCGCTTAAAAGGTGAAACGTTTGTATTTTTTGGAACGTTTGTAAACGTTTACCTTAAATCGCTAAAAAGTTGAAACTTTTAGATTTGTTTCATAATGTTTGTAAACGTTTAGCTTAAATTGCTACAATGGTGAAACGCTTGGATTTGTTTCTTAACGTTTGTATACGTTTAGCTTAGATTACTAAAAACGTAAAACTCTTGGATTTGTGTTGTAACGTTTGTAAATGTTCGGCTTAAACTGCTAAAAAGATGAAACGCTTGGTTTTGTTTCTTAACGTTTGTAAATGTTTGGCTTAAATCGGTAAAAATGTGAAACGTATGGATTTGTTTCGTATCGTTCTAAAAGTTTAGTTTTGTTACGTAACGTTTGTAAACATTTGGCTTAAATTGCTAAAAAGGTGAAATGATTGGATGTGTTTCATAACGTTTGTAAACGTTTGGCTTAAATGCTAATGAGGGAAACGTTTGGATTTGTTTTGTAACGTTTGTAAACGTTTGGCTTAAATCGCTATAAAGATGAAACGTTTGGATTTGTTTCGTAACGTTTGTGAACCCGTGGCTTAAATCGTTAAAAAGGTGAAACGTTTGGATTTGTTTCGTACTGTTTGTAAACGTTTGGCTTAAATCTCTAAAAAGGTGAAACGTTTGGATTTGTTTCGTAACGTTTGTAAACATTTGAATTAAATTACTAAAAAGGTGAAACGCTTGGAATTGTTTTGTAACGTGTGTAAACATTTGGCTGAAATTGCTAAAAAGGTGAAAGGCTTGGATTTGTTTCGTTACGTTTGTAACTGTTTGGTTTAAATTGCTAAAAATGTGAAACGCTTGGTTTTGTTTTGAAACCTTTGTAAACGTCTGGCTATATTGCTAAATATGTGAAACATATGGATTTGTTTCGTAACGTTTGTAAACGTTTGGCTTGAATCGCTAAAAATGGGAAACGTTTGGATTTATTTCGTAACGTTTGTAAACGTTTGGCTTAAATGGCTAAAAAGGTGAAACGTTTGGATTAGTTTGTAACGTATTAAACGTTTTGTAATACCCCAAAAAATTTAATTAGCTAATTGGACCACGTGTCCAGTCTGGATTCGCCAGAATGGCGAAATCGGAAAGATTTCCGATAAGACTAAGATAAATAAGTTTTAGTAGGTCGGTTTTAGAAAAGATTAGTGCGGAGAAATTAATATCATATTTCAATTCCAATGTTAGAATTGGAATTAAAAGGAAAAATGGCAATAAAAGCCCAAAATAGAGTACAGGGACCAAAGTGGTAATTTAACCACTTTGTGTCGAAAATGGAAATTTGAAGATTTTGACGGAAAGTATTAATATCGATCTTCGTTTTGTTTATCGGAAATAAATAATACGTATAAGCCATAATAAAAGAATTTATCGATTTAGTTATGGATTAAATTACGAAAGAAAAGTTTAAAGGATAAACGATAATAAACAAAAAGAACAAGGATCAAAATGGCACTTTAGCCGGATTATATAAGAAAATAAATATGAAAGAAGAAGATCAGAGAGAATTCGAGAGAAAGTGAGAGAAATCGCCGATTACGTCGTTTCGCCGCCGTTTCTCCGTTCGACGTCTGATTCAAGCGATTTTCGCGTCGATCTCTTCGAAATCGAAAACTCTATCAATCGCAAGCTTCGATTCAAGGTAATATATCGAAAATTGGTGCTAAAATGGGATTATATAGGCTGTTTTGTGAGAAAGGTCAAATTTGACGTTTTTGGCTTGATTTTAGCGTTTTGATAAAAACTAAATGATGGGTTTGGTGAGAAATGAGGTTGTTGATGTGCGAAGTAGGTTGGGGTGCGGCGAAACAACCCGGAAACGACGTTTCCAGGGCTGCGCATAGCCGAGCTATGCGCCCGCATAGCTCAGAGCACATAGCCAAGAAGCTATGCGCCCGCATAGCTTAGGCTATGCGAGCGCATAGGCGAGCTATACGCCAGCATAGCTCAGGCTATGCGAGCGCATAGCCAAGCTGTGCACCGCACAGCCTGTACGAGCTACACGCTCGCACGGCGATTCCGAAGGGACTAAAATGGACTTTTGTTCTGATTGACCGAGGTTTTTGACATTTTCGAGTATTAAACTTTAAAAATAAATTAAAGACCCCGATAACTTAAAAAGTAAGATTTAGCTCGACGTTTTACGCGAGTAACGATAATGAAAAACGTTAAGGAAATTATTTAATTATCAAATACAAGGAATGGTATTCGATAATTCATGGGTACGACTAAGAGTTACTTAATACGTGAATAATACTAAAAATAAAACCAAAACCTAAATTATAAAAGTATTACACGTATAAACACGTGATATACATCTGACTATTAAACATTACTTAATATATATCAGACGTACGACTGAGCCGTGAGGGCACTAGAGGTGGACTAGTATGAGCATACCACCACATCGATTTCGTTATAGAGTGGATATCGGTCACTATGCGTTGTATTTTACTTTCGTGTATTATATATTAAAGAAATTATATATATATATATATTGTTTATCGCATCGCATGATATATGGTTTGAGTAAATAATAGATATTTTTATCAAGTATATATACGAGAACTAGTATGCGATCCGAAGAAACTAGCTACCTATTGGGTGTCAATAGGCTGCGTGATCACCAGTATCGAGTCAGTCTAGTGTATTTGCATATGATAGATGATTGAATACGATATGATATGAAATGACACGATATGGATAATGAATTCGATACGAGTGAGCACTCGGCTACGGTGTAGTCTGGAGTCCCCGTATCTAGTGGGTTGGACCCACTAGTGAGTTGGACTAACAAATTGAGATTTATGATTGGGTTGAACGATATATGATTATTCAAGAGATGTGTCGTATGCTAGGATAGTAGTTCCGAATGGATCAAATACCTATTTATTATTTTATATTATTGTTGTCTTGAGATGCGATGCTATGATTTTATATTAATACCGTTAGTAAATGCAAACTCACTCAGTATTTTCCCAAATACTGACCCCTCACCTTTGATGTCTTTCAGGTGCTTAGTTTGTGGACTTAGCTAGAGGCTAATTTTGAAGTCCAGAATTCAGCTGTGTATGTATAGTTTCTGACTTCTGTGAATGCTGCAGTAGTAGTCCCGCGTGACAGAGTCGTAGCCTAGAAAGTAGTACATTTTGATTGTACAAATTACTTGCTGTCCTGTTTATATGTTTTTGATAGGCTACAGGTAGTATGTTTTGTTTACGGCACCAGATGCCGGTGATATGTTTTAATACACTTACTGAAGTATATAGTACCGTGATGCCAGTTCGAACAGGGTACGGTAACTAGAGCCCGCGAGGTTTTTGAACAGTTAGTGTAAATACTTGATTATATGTTATATATGTATGTTTGCTTTCGTCGTGTTATATGTTTATTATTTGCGAAAAATTAATGGTGATTTGAGGCTTGCTACGGTTTCCGCAGCTACCACTCCCGTTCCCTAGCACCGGTTGCGGCTCAATATTTTGGGTCGTGACACGTTTGGCTTAAATTGCTAAAATGGGGAAACGTTTGGATTAGTTTCATAACGTTTGTAAATGTTTGGCTTATATCGCTAAAATGGGGAAACGTCTGGATTTGTTTCATAGTGTTTGTAAACGTTCGGCTTAAATCGCTAAAAAGGCTTAAATTGCTAAAAAGGTGAAACGCTTGGATTTGTTTCGTAACGTTTATAAACTTTTCGCTTAAATTGCTAAAAAGGTAAAACGCTTGGATTTGTTTCGTAACGTTCGTAAATGTTTGGCTTAAATCACTAAAAAGGTGAAATGTTTGGATTTGTGTCGTAACGTTTGTAAACAGTTGGCTTAAATCGCTAAAAAGGTGAAACGTTTGGATTGGTTTAAAACGTTTATAAACGTTTGGCTTAAATTGCTAAAAAGGTGAAACGTGTGGATTTGTTTTGTAACGTTTGGTTTTGTTTGGTAATGTTTGTAAACGTTTAGCTTAAATCGCAAAAAAGCTGAAACGTCCTGTTTTGTTTCGTAATATTTGTAAACGTTTGGCTTACATTGTTAAAAAGGTGAAATATTTGGATTTGTTTCGTAACGTTTGTAAACATTTGGCTTAAATCGCTAAAAAGGTGAAACATTTGAATTTGTTTTGTAACGTCTGTAAACGTTTGGCTTAAATCGCTATAAAGGGGAAACGTTTGGATTTGTTTTGTAACGTTTGTAAACGTTTGGCTTAAATCGCTAAAAAGGTGAAACGTTTGGATTTGTTTCATAACGTTTGTAAACGTATAACTTAAATCACTAAAAAGGTGAAATATTTGGCTTAAATTGCTAAAAAGAGGAAACATTTGGCTTTAATCGCTATAAAGGTGAAACGTTTAGAGTTTTTTTTGTAACGTTTGTAAACGTTTTGCTTAAATTGCTAAAAGGTGAAACGCTTGGATTTGTTTCGTAACTTTTGTAAACGTTTGGTTTTGTTTCATAACGTTTGGATTTATTTCGTAACGTTTGTAAACGTTTGGCTGAAAATCGCTAAAGAGGTGAAACATTTGGATTTGTTTCGTAACTTTTGTAAACGTTTGGCTTAAATCCTTAATAAGGTGAAGCGTTTGGATTGGTTTCGCAACGTTTATAAATGTTTGGCTTAAATTTTTAAAAAGGTGAAACACATGGATTTGTTTCGTAACATTTTCAAAGTTTGGTTTTGTTTCGTAATGTTTGTAAATGTTTGGCTTAAATAGCAAAAAAGGTGAAAAATCCTTTTTTGTTTCGTAATGTTTGTAAACATTTGGCTTACATTGCTAAAAACGTGAAACGTTTGGATTTGTTTCGTAACGTTTGTAAACGTTAGGGTTATATTGCTAAAAAGGTGAAACATTTGGATTTTGTTTCGTAACGTCTGTAAATGTTTGTCTTAAATCACTAAAAAGGTGAAATGTATGGTTTTGTTTCGTAACGTTTGTAACCGTTTGGCTTAATTCGCTAATAAGTTGAAACGTTTGGATTTGTTTCGTAATGTTCGTAAACGTTTGGCTTAAATCGCTAAAAAGGTGAAACATTTGGCTTAAATCACTAAAAAGGTGAAACATTTGGCTTAAATCGCTAAAAAGGTGAAATGTTTGGATTTGTTTCGTAACGTTTGTAAACGTTTGACTTAAATCGCTAAAAAGGTAAAACATTTGGCTTAAATCGCTAAAAAGGTGAAATGTTTGGATTTGTTTCGTAACATTTGTAAATGTTTGCCTTAAGTCGCTAAAAGAGTGAAACGTTTGTATTTAAATGGCAAAAAAGGTGAAACGTTTGGATTTGTTTCATAACGTTTGTAAACGTTTGGGTTTTATCGTTAAAAAGGTGAAATGTTTGGTTTTGTTTCATAACGTTTGGATTTGTTTTGTAATATTTGTAAACGTTTGGCTTCAATCGCTAAAAAGGTGAAACATTTTGATTTGTTTCCTAACGTTTGTAAACATTTGGTATGAATTGTTAAAAAGGTGAAACTCTTGGATTTGTTTATTAACGTTTGTAAACGTTTAGTTTTGTTTTGTAAGATTTGGATTTTTTTTCGCAACGTTTGTAAATATTTGGTATAAAATTACTAAAAAGTTGAAACGTTTGGATTTGTTTTATAACGTTTGTGAATATTTTGGCTTGAATCGCTAAAAAGGTGAAATGTTTGGATTGGTTTCGCAACATTTATAAACGTTTGTCTTAAATTGCTACAAAGGTGAAACGCGTGGATTTGTTTCATAACGTTTTAAACGTTTTATTTTGTTTCGTAATGTTTGTTAACGTTTGGCTTAAATCGCAAAAAAATTTGAAATGTCCTGTTTTGTTTCGAAATGTTTGTAAATATTTGGCTCACATGGCTAAAAAGGTGAAACGTTTGGATTTGTTTCGTAACGTGTGTAAACGTTTGGCTTAAATCGCTAAAAAGGTGGAATGTTTGGATTTGTTTCGTAACGTCTGTAAACGTTTGGCTTAAATCGCTAAAATGGTGAAACATTTGGTTTTGTTTCGGAACGTTTGTAAACGTTTGGCTTAAATCACTAAAAAGGGGAAATGTTTGGATTTGTTTCGCAACGTTTGTAGCGTTTGTTTTAAATCGCTAAAAAGGTGAAACGTTTGGATTTATTTCGTAACATTTCCAAACGTTTGACTTAAATCGCTAAAACGGTGAAACATTTGGCTTAAATCGCTAAAAAGGTAACACTTTTGGATTTGTTTGTAACGTTTGTAAACGTTTGAGTTATATCGCTAAAAAAGTGAAACGTTTGGATTTAAATTGCTAAAAAGGTGGAACGTTTTGATTTGTTTCGTAACGTTTGTAAACGTTTGGCTTAAATCGCTAAAAAGATGAAACGTTTGGTTTTTCTTTGTAATGTTTGGATTGGTTTCGTAATAATTTTAAGCCAAACGTTTAAAACGTTAAGAAACAAATCCAAACGTTTCTCCTTTTTAGAGATTTAAGCCAAACGTTTACAAATGTTACGAAACAAATCCAAACGTTCAAATTTTTAGCGATTTAAGGCAAACGTTTACATACGTTTCACATATTTAGCAATTTACGCCAGACGTTGCGAAACAAAACCAAGCTTTTCACATTTTTAGCAATTTAAACCAAACGTTTACAAACGTAACGAAACAAATCCAAATTTTTCACCTTTTTAACAATTTAAGCCAAACGTTTACAAAAGTTACGAAACAAATCTAAGCGTTTCCCCTTTTTAGAAATTTAAGCCAAACGTTTACAAACGGTACGAAACAAATCCAAACGTGTAACCTTTTTAGTGATTTAAGCCAAATGTTTACAAACATTACGCAAAAAATCCAAACGTTTCACCTTATTAGCTATTTAAACCAAACGTTAACCAACGTTACGAAAGAAATCCAAATGTTTCACCTTATTAGCGATTGAAGTCAAACGTTTACAAATTTTACGAAATAAATCCAAACGTTTCACCTTTTTAGGAATTTAAGCTAAGCGTTTACAAACGTTACGAAACAAAACCAAACTTTTAAAACAATACCAAACAAATCCAAACGTTTCACATTTTTTGCGATTTAAGACAAAAGTTTACAAACGTTACGAACAAAACCAAGCGATTCACCTTTTTAAAAATATAAGCCAAACGTTTACAAACATTACATAAAAAATCCAAGCATTTTAACTTTTTAGCAATTTTAAGCCAAATGTGTACAAACGTAACGAAACAAATCCAAGCGTTTCACTTTTTTAGCAATTTAAGCCAAACATCTACAAACGCTACGAAACAAATCCATACGTTTCCCCATTTTAACGATATAAGCCAAACGTGTTGGCGCAGCAGGACGCGCGAGTCTGGATCGTATATTTCAATTCATAATCGAAATTCCAACAATCCGAACCTGAAGTTGATCATATCAACAACAAATAGATCGTCACTTCATTTAGTAATTACAGCACGCATCAAGGAATCGTAAGAAGAATACCTATGTCGATTCTCCAACGATTTTTGTAGTCCTGAAAGTACGGCGACCTCAAACTCGTCCACACGAGTATGCGTCCGATTGAATCCTTGCCTTGAAGTAATCCTGCAAGAGTTCCTCTTGCCGAGCAGACCTAAGCTCAAACTCTCGCCGTGATTATGACCTTACTCGGATGTATGAAAAATGTCGCCAAGTTTTTCCCGTGAATGATGACTACTTGAACTCCTTCAAGTGCTTTATCTCTCTATAACTTTGTAGTGAGATGTGTGTTGTGTGGTATATTGAAATGAGCAAGGACATGCTCTATTTATAGGCTAGAGCATGCCTTAAGAATGCAACACCTTGCACACTAGGTGTCCCACACCAAGCAAAGGTGTTGCCACACATGACACCTTTCATGTGGTGACATCACATAGGTGACATCATATAGGTGATGTCATCATATGACATCACATATATGACATAAGCTTATCTCATTACATCATCACCATGACATCATCATTCCATTAGCTTATGATTAATGATTTAAGTATCATTAATTACACTAATTAATTCCTTAAGCCTTTTAATCATAAAACTTTGTTAAAATATAATTAGGTTCCTACTAATTTATAACTCTTATAAATTAGTCCCTAATTAACTTGGACATAGTACAATTAGGTTCCTACTAATTTATAACTCTTACAAATTAGTCCCTAATTTGTACTTGTTTTTCATCTTAGATTAATTTCCGAGATATGCTAGTATCCATATGAAATTGATCTTTCGTAAACTCAATCGGTTGCACACTCTATTGTGTGTGACTAACTAGGTTCACATCTATATGGCAACGAGAGACATAAGAAACGCCTTTCTTATATTAAATAATGAAATCCCATTTAATTATTAATTCTCGTAGATCGAGAGTGACGTCTAGCAACATATCACGACCCCCAAATAGAGATGAATGTTTCGATGCATTCTTTTTGAACCAATGTTCATAATTACCGTACACTCAAAATTCCCTTCATCTAAGATTCCAATCTCGACTAGTGTCACGGTTAAGTCAAACATGTATGTCTTGACTATATGACCTCATCTCTCAGTTCTAATTCTTGATAAATATGGCTTCCACTAGAAACAACTTTCTATGTAAGTCATATACACCTGCGCAGGTTTTATCATCCATCAAGAACAATTTGAGATAGCATAGAATCTTGTCTCCGTTCATCCAGAGTGATGAATCCTTTCTAGGTTAAACCCCTATCTCCATATACAACTAACTAGAGCCAACACATCCCGCGGCCCTAGCTCATGAAAGATCTAGGGTTAAGGAGTATCAAACTCTAATCACCTATATACAAGATAGTGTCACCGCAAGTCAAAGGACATATGTACAATTATGAACTAGATGACATTAAATTGACTTTAATGAATTACCATGTATAAGTCATCTAGCGTCACTTGTTGGAGTTACTCAACACCTTGAGTGTCCACATGTTTATTCTGATCCCCATTAAGTAGTATGAGACTCACTACTTCCTATAATTAGCAACTCTTTACTAATCAGGAGAATAAATAGAGGTGACAATCTTTCCGGGATAATGCGATGCCCTTATTCGCAGGACCCCATCGATCGTGAACGGTTATTTAGATCACTTGTATAATAGAATTTGTCACTCATATTCTGAACACCTTAAGAATAGATTATATCACAATGTGATAAGGACAATACGTAATACATGAACACTTAGTTGATGAGACACTTAGTTCAAATAGAACATATATATCTTTGCCATTGGGATTAATTCTATAAACATACACGATCAAATGGCCCTAGGGCATATATTACTAACAATCTCCCACTTGCACTAGTGCCATTGACAACTATATCTAAGCCCCATCTTCACAAGATGTAAATATTAATAACTCTAAGTCATGTAAACCTTAATGACTCTAAGTCATGTAAACCTTAATGACTCCAAGTCATGGGCTTTGTTAGTGGGTTTGCCGTGTTATTGGCTAATGCTATCTTTTAGAGAAACAATTTTCTCTTTCCAACAATTTCATTAGATAATATGATAATGCCTTTCCTTATGTTTGGATAAGTTGTGAGACCCGGTTTCTTTTGCTAGGGCAGTAGCACCATTGTGGTCGCAGAAAAGAGGAACTTTCGACTTAATGGAAGAAAACCGTACTTAGTTCAGTTACAAACTAATTTATCCAAACACCTTCTATTACGACATCTCATGTCATAATATACTCGGTTTCTATAATGGAGGATGGAGTTGATTCTTGCTTAGAACACTTCCAGCTCACTACTCCTTCATAGATAAATATGAATCTGGAGATAGACTCTCTATTATCCATATCTGATTATTAATCAGAATCTGTAAAATGGTCTACTTAAAAATCTCGTTCTCCATTTGTTAATACCATATCTTTAGTTCTATAAAAGTACATAAAGATACCTTTAACAACCATCCAATGTTCTCAACATAGATTGGATTAAAACCGATTAGTCCCACTAACCGCATAGACAATTTCTAACTTTGTATGTGGCAATACATACCTCAGACTACCAATTGCCGAAGCTTATGATATCTTTGCTAGATTCTTTCTTTCTTCAGAAGTTTCGGAAGACACTCCCTTTGAAAGAAGAATTTTATGCCTAACTAGTATCAATCCTCTCTTAGAACTTCCATATTGAACTACTTCAATATCTTTTCTAAGAAGAGCCTTTAGGAGAAACCAATTATTCTCTTAGATCTATCTCTATAGAGTCTAATACTGAGAATTTAGGCTACCTCTCCGAGGTCTTTGATGGAGTACGTATTAGATAAACCAAAGTTTTACAAAAGTTAACATTCCGATATTATTATTTATTAGTAATAAGTTATCTACATACAAGATCATGAAAGTGAGTCTGCTCCCTCTAACCTTCTTGCAAACATTGGGTTTATCATCGTTTTTAATAAATTCATAACTCCTTATGGATTTATCAAGACGACGAAACTCGAAGCTTTCTTTCCATCCACTAGGGATCATTATAGTTTACACGCCTTGGAACCTTCTTAGGATTCAAAATCCTCGACTTGTTCCATATAGATATACTCCTTAATTTAACCATTAAGGAATGTGGTTCTTACATCCATATGTCCAACCACAAAATTTGAATGTGTAGCCTTGGTAAGAAAAATCTTGATCGACTTAAGTATGGCTACCAGCGATAAAGTGTATTCACAATACAACTTCTTGCCTCTAACAAAACTCTTTTGCAACAAGCCTAGCTTTAAAGGTCTCCACCTTTCCATTAGTACCAATTTTACACTTGAAGATCCATTTAAACCTTATTGGTATAATACCTTTGGATGGATCGACTAGCTCCTAAAATTTGGTTTCTTTATATGGAATCCATTTCAGATTTTATTCATTCAAACCAATTTTGAAGAATCTATATCACATATAGTTTCCTCATAAGTAGAAGGATCAACACTTGATCTTTTAATCCATGACTAAACAACTCTTGTTTATCATGCGGGAAAACCATCTCTCTCCGGTGGACGAGATACTCTACTTAATCTTCAAGTTGTTAATGTAGATACATCTTTTACTAACTCCGGCTTTTAGTGGGTTTGATCAATCTTCATTGATTCATTATTTTGTTGGTAACTAGATGACTCCTCATCTAATTCTATATTCCTTTCTTAGTGTCCCTCTTGAATAAACGCTTTATTAAGAAAGACTACCACCGATAAACAACGATTGTTTGTTTGGTTCGAATATAGAAACAATATCCTAAACTGTCTTTAGGATATCCAACATAACCATTCCATGATTGATTTTGATTCCAAATTTATCGGATATCAGTTTCCTGATATGTTCCGAACACCCTCAAATCTTAACATCCTTAAGACTTGATTCCATACCATATCTCATAAGGTATCTATGGTGCAAATTTAGTTGGAATTTAATTTAGAATTTTATTTGCGGTAAGAAGTGCTTGACCCTATAACGAGATGGATAAGTATATAGCTCATTATTGATCGTATCATTTCCCAGAATGTACGATACGTCCTTCTTGACAGACGCACCATTCAACTATGGTGTTCCCAAGGAGTAAGTTGAAAAATAATACCACATTCCTTTTAGGAACATACCAAATTCTGTACTCAAGTATTCTTCCCTTTTCGATCACATCGTAAAGTATTAATACCTTTTCCAATTTGGTTTTCTACTTTATTCTTGAAGTCATTTGAACATTTTAAAATCTTCATGTTTGTTCTTCATAAGACAAACATAACTATATCGTGATAAATCATCGATGTAGAAAATGAAGTATAAGTATCTACCTTGGTCCGTTTCTTTAAACGTACCATATACATCACTATGTATGATCTCTTAAGCGGCTTTAGCTCTACTTCTTTGTCCCACAATAATAATCAGGCCATGTTGCCTTAAAGATACGACTCACAAATCAGAAGAGATGCAAAATCTTGATTGCTCAAGATTCCCATCCTATCTAACTTCTTATGGCTATCTTTTGCAATATGTCCTAATTATAAATGCCAAAGTTGTTTAGAGATTTGATAACTTATGGTATTAATTTCCAAAAAATGTTTTGTATTAAACATCTTTATTCAAATAATAAAGCCATTTTGTACATACTTATACCCAACTACGTATTATAACACTACAAATATTCTTTGTAAATAGAAAAGGCTAATCACCTCAAAAACTACCGACCTTTCATTTTTTTTTCAATAACACCCTGACCTTGCAATTTCGTCAATTGCACCCTATTTCGTATTTTTACATTTCAATAGCACCCTAAATTAAAAAAAATAGATGATTTCATGATTATAAGGATTAAATTTTATAAAATAACCAAATCTAAGGATCATTTTATACTATTTTCTACTTGGCTAAATTTTAACAAGTCCCTTAACTTAAAATATGTTCAAATAAACCATCTTCTCCATTAATTCAAAATTAAAAAAAAAATTATCTTCCCCGACATCTTTTCTGCTCGACCCGCTGCCGCTTCTGAATCCGCGACCACCCACCGCCGCTTCCGGGACCAGCAGCTGGCCTCCTTCCGGCCATGGAAGACCAGCTGGTCTTCCATGGCCGGAAGACCAAGACCAGCAGATCTGCTGGTCTTCTAGCCGTGGAAGACCAGCAGATCTGCTGGTCTTCTCGCCGTGGAAGACCAGCAGATCTGCTGGTCTTCCTGTTGAAGACCAGCTGCTGCTGGTCTTCCATGGCCGGGAAGACCAGCTGCTGGTTGCTGGTCTTCCATGGCCGGGAAGACCAGCTGCTGGTCTTCCTTTGGGGAAGACCAGCTCGTCTTCCCCAAAGGAAGGTCTTCCATGGAAGACGCGCAGCTCGTCTTCCATGGAAGACCGGTGACGGAGAGCGGCGTTTGAACGGAGGTGGTGACGGAGAGCGGCGGCGTTCGAACGGATTTATTTATTTTTTGTTATTAGTTTAATTATTTTTTATTATAGAGAAGAGGGTTTGTATATATAATGTTAAACATCATATGATATTTAGAGTTTTTAACAAATATGAAGGATTCATTTTGAACTTTATCCAAATAAAAATAGTTCAATTTAATACTTTAGGTGCTATTGAAATGTAAAAATACGAAATAGGGTGCAATTGACGAAATTGCAAGGTCAGGGTGTTATTGAAAAAAAATGAAAGGTCGATAGTTTTTGAGGTGATTAGCCAATAGAAAATCAACTACCAAATTTGTCATACAAATTCGGACATGATATTTCTATATATATTGGGTAAGTACAAAAATACTTATGTAAGTACAACTTATGTTTATTTAGGAAAATTGAAGTTGATCCTATAGCTCTTGTCGCAACGCTTGCGTCATTCCCGAGCTTTAAGATTACTTCATCTTTTTCCTATCTTTCTCACTTTTACTAAATCCATGAAGGATAAACAAATATGAGAATTAGCATCAGTATCCAATGCCTAAGCTTTTTAAATGAGCAATTGACATTGGAACATGAGATAGACACATTCTCGATGGAATTGTCGTTCCTCTCATCATTGCCCTTTAAGTGTTCACAATACTTAATACAATTTCTATTTCAATATCTTTCGGTTTGACAAAAGAAACAATTTCTTTTATTAACCGAACCGCCTTTTAAATATTCCAAATATTTTCGGCTATGACTTATACTGTCCTACATCTTAACAAACGAAAACACTTTTCTTTGTTAACCGATGTGCATTTCTTTTTTGCAATAGCCTTGGAGGCATCTAAATATCTTAATCAATCAAAAAATGGTTTTAAACCACTAGCCGATTACTATCGTGAATGTCACTTAAAAGGATTCTATTTAATCTTATTTTCCCTTAGATATCAAATATCTCTAATTAGTATTCGTGTTATTTTGTATATTTAACGATAATGATTTGGTCTTTATCAAAATGGCCTCCCACTATTTTTTTCGAATCCTACACTTCCAAAATAGGAAACGTGAATCTTTGTTGGAAAATATTTCAAGCGGGTGATTGAATTCTTATTCATTTATCTTTCCCTCAAGTACTTAATGCTATTCTTGGGATCAAAATGATATAGAAGTGAACAACTTCTTGTTCATCATATCTCATATGAGGTTCAATCATTCCCGGCTCCTAATGCTTGCACCCTCAGATACCCATTATCGTTATTGGGTTTCTGCATTAGTTAAGTTTAACCCATTAAATCAACTAATATGTATCAATTTGAATAATACACGACTCAGGTACGCCTAATTGCCGTTATTGCCGTGTACTATATCAATACACCCGTAATATCTCATGCTTAACAATAAACTCAACAACAGCCTCTTGACGATATCATCTCACCCCTATGTATCCATAGCCGACAAGATGATAACTCAAATTGTGCTTGTTTATTGCTCCAATGGAGAGCCATTGATAAATCAATTTAATGATTAATCAATATAAACTTAATCTTTCAACTTTTTAGGAAGATTTCTTAGGGTTTTAAATTATTCCGGTCTCACTAAGCACACAACACATTTTAGCATGCATCCCATACATATTAAAGATAAAATAAATCATGCAATCACACATGTATGATCATGGACTTTCTTTAGGCACAAAAAAATGAGCAAACTATTACATATCTCGGAAATGATTCTCTAATCATTTACTATGCAATATCTACTTTCTTTAGGTATCGAGGATTCATCCTAGAACCTCCGAAAGCCTAAATCGATTGCTGATCCTCGAAAAAAAATTACTTTTTCTTTTACGGTTTTTTTTTCCGAGTCGGAAACTTTTTCCCGGGGGTTAAACCCCTTTTTCAGCATTTCGGTTTTTTACGGAAAAAAAATAATTTTTTTTTTCGGGCCGAAAACTTTTTCCCGGGTGTAAAACCCGTTTTTCAGCATTTTTGGTTTTTATGAAAAAAAAATTAATTTCTTTTTCCGGGTTTGTTTTTTTTTTCGTGTTTCGCTTTTTCCGCATATTCCATTGATGACAACATAATGCACAAGTGAATCACGTATTGTGTTAAATTATCACATTAGATAAATTCCCAGGATAGATTGGAGGGTCACGAGCGGACCATTTTAGTACTAATCTCCTAGATAGAATTTAATCAAATGTAATTAATATCACAATAGCGTAAGTTGGTTTTTGAAAAAAAAAAAAAAACTTAAGCACTCGGAATTATAAATTACATGCCCAATAATAATTCCTAAGTCCATGATTATTTAAACATGTATTCAATCGTAAAGCGTTAATACTCGATGATACGGTGACTTTGATACCACTGTTGGCGCAGCTGGAAGCGCGGGTCTGGATCGTATATTTCAATTCAAAATCGAAATTCCAACAACCCGAACCTGAAGTTGATCATATCAACAACAAATGGATCGTCGTATCATTTAGTAATTAAAGCACGCAAGTCAAAGGAATCATAAGAAGAATACCTATGTCGATTCTCCAACGATTTTTGTAGTCCCAAAAGTACGGCGACCTCAAGCTCGTCCACACGAGTATGCGTCCGATTGAATCCTTGCCTTGAAGTAATCCTGCAAGAGTTCCTCTTGCCGAGCAAACCTAAGCTCAAACTCTCGCCGTGATTACGACCTTACTCGGATGTATGAAAAACGTCGCCAAGTTTTTCCCGTGAATGATGACTACTTGAACTCCTTCAAGTGCTTTCTCTCTCTACAACTTTGTAGTGAGATGTGTGTTGTGTGGTATATTGAAATGAGCAAGGACATGCTCTATTTATAGGCTAGAGCATGCCTTAAGAATGCAACACCTTGCACACTAGATGTCACACACCAAGCAAAGGTGTTGCCACACATGACACCTTTCATGTGGTGACATCACATAGGTGACATCATATAGGTGATGTCATTATATGACATCACATATATGACATAAGCTTATCTCATTACATCATCACCATGACATCATCATTCCATTAGCTTATGATTAATGATTTAAGTATCATTAATTACACTAATTAGCTTATGATTAATGATTTAAATATCATCATTCAATCACGCAAGTTCCATGCGTCGTTCGATTTCGTTGCTATTCCAGCTCGTCGGAATGGTAGCTTGTCGGTACGTCAGTTACTTATCCGAATTACCTGTACGTTTAATTCATAAACGTAGACTTAGTTCTAAAACCCTAAGTTATAAACTTAGGTTAACACGATCTTATTCCAAATACGACTCTTAACTTTGATAACCTCTTAATCGTATTCTTAGCTTTGTCAATACCATCCCTTGTACTCAACTGATCATATCAACTTTCCTGAACGTTTTTATTTCGAATATTCACTTAAAACGTCGAGCTTTACTTCTAATTTATGACTTTCAGGGTCCGTGATTCATTTTTATACTCCGATAAGTATACAGTAAAATTCTTGGGACAACGGATGGAAAAATACCCCAATAAGTATATGGTTGTTGGATGTGCAACCGCACAGAGGGTACTATGCGTTCGTACAGCCTGGTGTGCGTTCGCACACCATGGCTGTGCTTTCGCACAAACTCAGAAATCACATTCCGATGCGATTCGATTCTGTAGCTCGCTGTAATAAACACCCAAACCATCTAGTATATCAAAAAATCAAGCTATATCATGGAAGACGTGACAAAAACGACGATAATAATCAAAGTATCGCTTCGGCACGTTCCCCTAGAATCTTAAACAATTAATATCAATATATTCCTAATTTAACCAAACAAATTCTTAAATCATGAGCTCACCTTGATTAGGTACTTAAGTACAACGGATTTAGAAACAAAAATCATCGAATCCAACTCATGAACGAAACCTATGCGAGGAACGACGATTAACGATAATAACTAAACGTAACAGCCAATAACGACCACATTATCACCAAATATCGTGGTTCTTACCTCTAATAAAAGCATTAGAATGATACAGAACCCTTCCCTTGTTCCGTGGCCGCAAAAATCGCTCAATTTGGACGAGAAACGGCGTCGGATCGAAGTTAATCGCCATTTTCTCCTTCTTCACCAAGTCGATTCTTCTGGTTGTTAAGTATGTAACTAAGTCCTTTACTTAAACCCACTACTTCTTTATTCCTTCTATGCTTTGTAACTTAATTAATACTCACTTTAATCCTCCATTTCTTTAATTTTTACTGTTTTCCTTTTTAACTTTTCTTTTATCCAATTTAATCGCTTTAACTATGATATTTGCGTATTATTTATAACCAAATAAATAATATGACCCCATGATATATTATTTTCCTCGATAATCTTCTAAATTTCAATTCCCGAGAATTAATATATTATTTACGATTTGGGACTGAAACTTTATCTTAATAACTTTTCTTTTCCTTAGTCCGAATCTCATTTCTTTTATTCGACATAAATTTTAGAAATTTCCTTACTTGAATTTCTTAACAGACCTTCTCGGGTCTTATTCATTTTAATTCTTTTAATAATTTGTTCCTTATCGCCACTCCGGCGATTCAAAACTTGGCATGTGGTCCAATGGCGATGTCAAATCTTAGGGGTATAACAGTTTACAAACGTAACAAAACGAAACAGGACGTTTCACCTTTTTTGCGATTTAAGCCAAATGTTTACAAACATTACGAAACAAAACCAAACGTTTAAAACGTTATGAAACAAATCCAAGCGTTTCACCTTTTTAGCAATTTAAGACAAACGTTTATATACATTGCGAAACAAATCCAAACGTCTCACCTTTTTAGCGATTTAAGCCAAACGTTTACAAACGTTACGAAACAAATCCAAATATTTCACCTTTTTAGCGATTTAAACCAAACATTTACAAACGTTACGAAACAAATCCAAATGTTACGAAACAAAACCAAACGTTTTGAAAAAATCCAAGTGCTTCACCTTTTTAGTAATTTAAGAGAAACCTTTACAAACACTACGAAACAAATATAAGCATTTCACCTTTTTAGCAATTTAAGCAAAACGTTTACAAATGTTACGAAACAAATCCAAATGTTTCACCTTTTAGCGATTTAAGCCGAACGTTCACAAATGTTACGAAACAAAACCAAACGTTTCCCCATTTTAGCGATTTAAGCTTAACGTTTACAAACTTTACAAAAAAAATCCAAATGTTTCCCCATTTTAGCAATTTAAGCCACACGTTTAAAACGGTACGAAACAAATCCAAACGTTTCACCTATTTAGCGATATAAGCCAAACGTTTACAAACTTTACGAAACAAATCCAAACGTTTCCCATATTTAGCAATTTAAGCCTAACGTTACGAAAAAAATCCAAGTGTTTCACCTTTTTAGCAATTTAAACCAAACGTTTACAAACAAAACGAAGCAAATCCAAGCGTTTAATCTTTTTATCAATTTAAGCCAAACGTTTACAAACGTTACGAAACAAATCCGAGCGTTTCACCTTTTTAGCAATTTAAGCCAAACGTTTACAAAAGATACCAAAAAAATCCAAACGTTTCACCTTTTTAGCGATTTAAGCCAAACGTTTATAAACGTTGCGAAACATATCGAAATGTTTCACCTTTTTAGCGATTTAAGCCAAAGATTTACAAAGGTTACGAAACAATCCAAACGATACGAAACAAAACCAAACGTTTACAAACGTTTCGGAACAAATCCAAGCGTTTCACCTTTTTAGCAATTTAAGCAAAACGTTTACAAACGTTACGAAACAAATCCACGCGTTTACCTTTTTAGCAATATAAGCAAAACGTTTACAAACGTTACGAAACAAATCCAAACGTTTCACATTTTTAGCGATTTAAGCCAAATGTTTACAAACTTTACGAAACAAAAACAAACGTTTCACCTTTTTAGCGATTTAAGCCAAACGTTTACAAACGTTACGAAACAAATCCAAACGTTTTCCCATTTTAGCGATTTAAGCCAAACGTTTAAAACGTTAAGAAACAAATCCAAACGTTTCCCCTTTTTTGCGATATAAGCCAAAAGCTTACAAACGCTACGAAACAAATCCGAACATTTCACATATTTAGCAATTTAAGCCAAACGTTACGAAACAAAACCAAGCGTTTCACCTTTTTAGCAATTTAAACCAAACGCTTACAAACGTAACGAAACAAATCCAAATGTTTCACCTTTTTAGCAATTTAAGCCAAATATTTACAAAAGTTACGAAACAAATCCTAGCGTTTCACCTTTTTAGAAATTTAAGCCAAACGTTTAAAAACCTTACGAAACAAATCCAAACGTTTTACCATTTGAGAGATTTAAGCTAAACATTTACAAACCGTACGAAACAAATCGGAACGTTTTACCTTATTAGCGATTTAAGCCAAACGTCTACAAACGCTATAAAACAAATCCAAACGTTTCACCTTTTTAGCAATTTAAGCCAAACGTTAAACATTACGAAACAAATCAAAACGTTTTCCCTTTTTAGTGATTTAAGCCACACGTTGACAAACATTAAAAAACAAATCCAAACGTTTCACCTTTTTAGCGATTTAGGCTAAACGTTAACAAACGTTGCGAAAAAAATCCAAACATTTCGCCTTTTTAGCAGTTTAAGCCAAACGTTTACCAACGTTACAAAACAAATCCAAACGTTCCACCTTTTTAGCAATTTAAGCCAAACGTTTTCAAACGCTAAGAAACAAATCCAAACGTTTCACCTTTTTAGTGATTTAAGACAAACATTGACAACCGTTACAAAACAAATCCAAACGTTTCACATTTTAGCGATATAAGCCGAACTTTTACAAACGTTACGAATGAAATCCAAACGTTTCCCCTTTTTATCGATTTAAGCCAAACGTCTACAAACGTTACGAAACAAATCCAAACGTTTCCCCTTTTTAGCAATTTTAGCCAAAAGTTAACAAACGTTACAAAACAAATCCAAATATTTCACCTTTTTAGCGATTGAAGCAAACAATTAACAAACGTTACGAAATAAATCCAAACGTTTTGCCTTTTTAGCGATTTAGCCCAAACCTTTACAAACGTTACAGAAAAAAACAAACTTTTAAAACGTTACAAAACAAATCCAAACATTTAACATTTTTAGCGATTTAAGACAAACGTTTACAAATGTTACGAACAAAACCAAGCGATTCACTTTTTTTGCAATTTAAGCCAAACATTTACAAACTTTACAAAACAAATCCAAGCGTTACACCTTTTTAGTAATTTAAGAGAAACCTTTAATAACTTTTCTTTTCCTTAGTCTGAATCTCATTTCTTTTATTCGACATAAATTTTAGAAATTTCCTTACTTGAATTTCTTAACAGACCTTCTCGGGTCTTATTCATTTTAATTCTTTTAATAATTTGTTCCTTATCGCCACTCCGGCGATTCAAAACTTGGCATGTGGTCCAATGGCGATGTCAAATCTTAGGGGTATAACGGTTTACAAACGTAACAAAACGAAACAGGACGTTTCACCTTTTTTGCGATTTAAGCCAAATGTTTACAAACATTACGAAACAAAACCAAACGTTTAAAACGTTATGAAACAAATCCAAGCGTTTCACCTTTTTAGCAATTTAAGACAAACGTTTATATACATTGCGAAACAAATCCAAACGTCTCACCTTTTTAGCGATTTAAGCCAAACGTTTACAAACGTTACGAAACAAATCCAAATATTTCACCTTTTTAGCGATTTAAGCCAAACATTTACAAACGTTGCGAAACAAATCCAAATGTTACAAAACAAAACCAAACGTTTTGAAAAAATCCAAGTGCTTCACCTTTTTAGTAATTTAAGAGAAACCTTTACAAACACTACGAAACAAATCTAAGCATTTCACCTTTTTAGCAATTTAAGCAAAACGTTTACAAATGTTACGAAACAAATCCAAATGTTTCACCTTTTAGCGATTTAAGCCGAACGTTCATAAATGTTAGGAAACAAAACCAAACGTTTCCCCATTTTAGCGATTTAAGCTTAACATTTACAAACTTTACAAAAAAAATCCAAATGTTTCCCCATTTTAGCAATTTAAGCCACACGTTTAAAACGGTACGAAACAAATCCAAACGTTTCACCTATTTAGCGATATAAGCCAAACGTTTACAAACTTTACGAAACAAATCCAAACGTTTCCCATATTTAGCAATTTAAGCCTAACGTTACGAAAAAAATCCAAGTGTTTCACCTTTTTAGCAATTTAAACCAAACGTTTACAAACAAAACGAAGCAAATCCAAGCGTTTAATCTTTTTATCAATTTAAGCCAAACGTTTACAAACGTTACGAAACAAATCCGAGCGTTTCACCTTTTTAGCAATTTAAGCCAAACGTTAACAAAAGTTACCAAAAAAAATCCAAACGTTTCACCTTTTTAGCGATTTAAGCCAAACGTTTATAAACGTTGCGAAACATATCGAAATGTTTCACCTTTTTAGCGATTTAAGCCAAAGATTTACAAAGGTTACGAAACAATCCAAACGATACGAAACAAAACCAAACGTTTACAAACGTTTCGGAACAAATCCAAGCGTTTCACCTTTTTAGCAATTTAAGCAAAACGTTTACAAACGTTACGAAACAAATCCACGCGTTTACCTTTTTAGCAATATAAGCAAAACGTTTACAAACGTTACGAAACAAATCCAAACGTTTCACATTTTTAGCGATTTAAGCCAAATGTTTACAAACTTTACGAAACAAAAACAAACGTTTCACCTTTTTAACGATTTAAGCCAAACGTTTATAAACGTTACGAAACAAATCCAAACGTTTTCCCATTTTAGCGATTTAAGCCAAACGTTTAAAACGTTAAGAAACAAATCCAAACATTTCCCCTTTTTTGCGATATAAGCCAAAAGTTTACAAACGCTACGAAACAAATCCGAACGTTTCACATATTTAGCAATTTAAGCCAAACGTTACGAAATAAAACCAAGCGTTTCACCTTTTTAGCAATTTAAACCAAACGCTTACAAACGTAACGAAACAAATCCAAATGTTTCACCTTTTTGGCAATTTAAGCCAAATGTTTACAAAAGTTACGAAACAAATCCTAGCGTTTCACCTTTTTAGAAATTTAAGCCAAACGTTACGAAACAAATCCAAACGTTTTACCATTTGAGCGATTTAAGCTAAACATTTACAAACCGTACGAAACAAATCCGAACGTTTTACCTTATTAGCGATTTAAGCCAAACGTCTACAAACGCTATAAAACAAATCCAAACGTTTCACCTTTTTAGCAATTTAAGCCAAACGTTTACAAACATTACGAAACAAATCAAAACGTTTTCCCTTTTTAGTGATTTAAGCCAAACGTTGACAAACATTAAAAAACAAATCCAAATGTTTCACCTTTTTAGCGATTTAGTCTAAACGTTTACAAACGTTGCGAAAAAAATCCAAACATTTCGCCTTTTTAGCAGTTTAAGCCAAACGTTTACCAACGTTACGAAACAAATCCAAACGTTCCACCTTTTTAGCAATTTAAGCCAAACGTTTTCAAACGCTACGAAACAAATCCAAACGTTTCACCTTTTTAGTGATTTAAGACAAACATTGACAACCGTTACAAAACAAATCCAAACGTTTCACATTTTAGCGATATAAGCCAAACTTTTACAAACGTTACGAATGAAATCCAAACGTTTCGCCTTTTTATCGATTTAAGCCAAACGTTTACAAACGTTACGAAACAAATCCAAACGTTTCCCCTTTTTAGCAATTTTAGCCAAAAGTTAACAAACGTTACAAAACAAATCCAAATATTTCACCTTTTTAGCGATTGAAGCAAACAATTTACAAACGTTACGAAATAAATCCAAACGTTTTGCCTTTTTAGCGATTTAACCCAAACCTTTACAAACGTTACGGAAAAAAACAAACTTTTAAAATGTTACAAAACAAATCCAAACGTTTAACATTTTTAGCGATTTAAGACAAACGTTTATAAATGTTACGAACAAAACCAAGCGATTCACTTTTTTTGCAATTTAAGCCAAACATTTACAAACTTTACAAAACAAATCCAAGCGTTACACCTTTTTAGTAATTTAAGAGAAACCTTTACAAACACTACGAAACAAATCTAAGCATTTCACCTTTTTAGCAATTTAAGCAAAACGTTTACAAACACTACAAAAAATTTGGCTTCTTGTGACGAATAAAATTTATCATGTTAAGCCCAAAATTTGTCACAACAACGTTATTGTGACTACTTTGTGACGAATTTTGTTGGTCACAACAAACAAGTCACAATAAGTCAATTTTATAGTTTGTCACCATAAATTTTCTATTGTGATAAAATTGTTTTGTCACATTCATATTTATTGTGACGAAAATGTATATCACAAGTAATCCAATGTTGTCAAAATTTTTCGTAATATACATCGACTTCTAGTGACAAAACGCTAATAACATGACAAAAAAATATTTATCACAATTCATATAAATTTGTCACTACATACACCGAGTTATTAGTGACAAAAAGATTATATGGTGATAAAACCATATTTATCACAATTAATATACATTTGTCACCACATACGCCGAGTTATTAGTGACAAAAAGATTGTGAAGTGACAAAAAAATATTTATCACAAGTAATCAATCATAAAGTGACGAAATTGATTGTCATAATAATTAATTAATTGTGATACATGTAATTTATCACAACAAGTAATTTAACATAATGTGACGAGATTAATTGTCATTATAATTAGGTAGTTGTGATAAATTTAATTTATCATAAGAAGTAATTTAACTTAACGTGACGAAATTAATTGTCATAATAATTGGTTAGTTGTGATAAATTTAATTTATCACAACACGTAATATAATGATAATGTGACAAAATTAATTGTCATTATAATTTGTCGACGGTGACAAATTTAATTTATCAAAATAAGTAATTTATCATAACGTGACGAAATTAATTGTCATTATAATTTGTCAACGGTGACAAATTTAATTTATCACAACAAGTAAGTTATCATAACGTGACGAAATTAATTGTAATTATAATTAGTTAGCTGTGACAAAAAAAATTTATCACAACAAGTAAGTTATCATAATGTGACGAACTTAATTGTCATTACAGTTTGTCATCGGTGACAAATATAATTTATCACAACAAATAATATATTATAACGTGACGAAATTAATTGTCATTATAAGTTGTTAACGGTGACAAATTTAATTTATCACAAGAAGAAATTTATCATTACGTGACGAAATTAATTGTCATTATTATTAGGTAGCTGTAACAAAATTAATTTGTCACAACAAGCTATTATTTCCATTTTTATCGATACCAAAATAATTGAATACGGTAATTTGTTGCTAAAATCAATGAATAAAAAACAAAATCAATTCAAATATTACATAAAATTATCAATGATTAAGTCTTTAATAACACTGAAATAACCGATCGTATGAAACATGTAAACTATTTGCTATAAAGAAAAGAAACTAAATTAGGCCTAACTTTTGATATAGGAGACGTCCATCTTCTTTTATTCAATTCCAATCTGCAAGAAAAAAAATACGTTTATTATATACACTTTTATTTTCAAACTGACATAATTAAGTGAATAATTTTCAAATTATAGAAAAAATTTAAAAGCGTAACGAATTAAAAAATATATTTAAGTAAGCCGTCACATACCAATCATTAGATGGTTCGTCATCAAGAGATTTTTCACAGCCATCGATATATGTTTCGTCGCCATCAATAGATATTTCCTCATCATCTTTTGCATTCAACATTTGTTGAACAAGATGCTTGAGTTTGCTATATGATTGAGAAATGTTATCAATTTTCACCTGTTGATTTTGAATTTGGTCATTTAGTTCTTTAACTTGCTTTTCAGTCTCAAACTTCTCTGCTTGTAAACGAGCTTCAAACTCTGATTCTTTAGCTGTTATCCGTTTGGCTCCATATCCGAGTCCACGAGCATAACCAGACTTCGGTATATCCAAAACCTTTTGTAGAATTTTCCTCCCATCAATTGCAACGCCTTCCTCGAGTGCTTTTGAGCGAATAGCTTCCATTTGTTCCTAATTAATTAAATATGCTTTAATAACACTTTATAAAATTGTGTTTAGATAACTATATATATAAAAAAAGAACTTACGTATTTATCTCCAGCTTCTGGGTCAATCCATGAGCCGTCTTTTTTACGGTGTGCTTGACTGTAGAGCCTCATTTCAGGTGGCTCTTCATCAATGACTTCAGATGTTTCCTATAACGTTCATACAATTGATTAAAAACTAAATGATAAAGAATTTAAATACGAAATCAAAAACAGATTACATATAAACTCATATTTACCATTTCATACAAACGTTGGCAATAAGACTTTGATCCCGAAGTGTGAGAAAAGGTCACTTTCTTGCGATTATTAATGTTTACAGTGCTTCGAGCCTATTATAATAAAGCCAACACATAAAGGTTTTAAAGGTACATATCATATTATCAATAATAAAAGTTTTATATAATTAGATATAAACTATTTTAACCAAAATAGTAGAGATATTCGTATCTCAGAAGCATAACTCGTAAACATGCCAAATACTCGGCGAAGTACAAGCATTTTCTCGAGTTATGTTAATTATGTAGACATCTGAACTCGAGGTAAGGCATAAAACTCGAAGAGTTTCAAGCCTTTCATCGAGTTTGAGCTTCTCAGATATGAACTAACTCGAGGAAGGAAAAAATACTCTACGAGATCATTCATTCCTCGAGATTTTCATTTCTGTATAAGCTCATTTTCGTGGAGAGGCTTTAAACTCGAAGTGTTTCAAGTCTAACCTCGAGTTTAAGCTTATTCAGAGTTAAAATAAATCATGAAAAGGCTAAAAATCATTTAATATTGAAATCCTTTGAACAAACCTCGTATTTTCGTTCAGAACACAATATGTGAAGCTAATTTAGATATAATTGGAAACATACTACCAACTAATTAGATAATAAAGTACTCATTTTTAGCAAACGATATTAGACAATTGTATATAAAATTGAAACATTACCTTAAAGTGTGCATGTTCATCAAAATGTTCACATAGGTTCTTCCAATCGTTAATTTTTACATCCTTGGGTGGATGTTTTTCAGCTTCTTCACGAGTAGGGAACGTCTTATAGTGTAAGTGACACTGATACTTGAAATTTCTAAATCGTCTAGCCATCATTCCATATACTACTTCTCTTGCATGTGGATCACTTAAATCAATCTCAAATTCACCCTATCAATAAAAAAACATATGAATAGTCACATATTATAAGAATACAATTATTCGAAATAACAAGTATGCTATAAAATAATTATTAATTTTACCTGAATAGTTGTAAGTAAGGCTTCCTTTTGTTCAGCGCTTATTTGAGACCAATAAAGTTTACCTAGCGGTGCCATTAATCGAGTGACAATACCAATTTTCATTTTGAATATCTTTTCTGAAGGACCAATTGGTAATCTATTTGTTTTTGTAATCACAATTCCACCAATTTTTGAACCATCTTTAGTCATTTTTTTAACTTCAAATCCTCTAGCTTTACCTCTACCATTCTTTTTTGGAAGAGGACCTAAGAAGTACAACAGTTTACCTCATGTTAGTTTGCTTTTTGTTTCCAAATTGATATGTACCTTTTTAAAAAAATAATTTATATGCAGTTTGTAAACGTTATAGTGACTGAATATAAACTATATGTGAACCATAAGTCAACCTCAGAAAACAAAAAACAAACACAGAATAGAGAAATACGTAAGAAATACAAAACTTTACCTCATACTAGTTTGCTGCTCTATTAAACTTTATATGTAATTATCATACTATTTTAAAATTTCATATGTATGTCTTATACTATTTTTAAATTTAAATGCAGTTTTTAAGACGTTTTTGTGCCCAAATATGAATCTTATGTCAACCGCATGAAACACAAAATAATCACAAAAAAGAGAAACAAATTGATATGTATGTCTTATACTATTCTTAAACTATTTTTAAATTAAAACACATTTCTTTTTGGGAAGAAGACCTAAGAAATACTACAGTTTATCTCATGTTAGTTTTCTTCTCAATTCAAATTGATATGTATCTCTTATACTATTTTTAATTTTTATTTAGATGCAGTTTTTTATAGGTTTTTGTAACCTAATATGAACCTTATGTCAACCGTATGTCAACTTTATGAAACACAAAATAGAGAAAAAAAAAACGAATTGCAAAAAATATAAGGTAAAAAATAACTTGAAAACAATATTTTCATTCCAGAAAAAGCATTGAAACACAATTTCATTTGTTAATTATATCAATTCACTAAGCAAAATAAATGAAACACAAAATAAATTCAACCTAACCTTCATCAACGTTTGTTGGTTCACCGGACATGGTTTCAGTTTCACCATCCCTGTTAACTTCAGCAGCCACTGGTATTGCAGTTGAATCATCACGGTGGTTGTGATGTTCAATACTATTTGGGTTTTGAATTGGAGGAGACGGAGATGTTGTGTTCACCAAAGGAGGAATAGGTTCCGACTCAGTTTCGGTAGTCTGAGATTGTTGTGATATATTTTTCATCGATGGTTTGTCATTCCCCTTCCTCAAATGAGCTTTCAGTCTAGCTGATCTTTGTAATTCGTTAAACGATATAACTCTTTTTCTAGTATTAAGTGACATTGTTCAGAAAATCGTTGAAACAAATTGAATTGAAGAACAAGTATGGTGAGAATTGTTTGTAATTTTTTTTATGATCGATATTTTGATAAGAACAAAGAAACCACTTTATTTTGTCATTCAACAACGTGATTCCTGCAATTATGGTTAATGCCAAAGAAGTTTCCTTTTAGAGGGAACTTCTTTAATTAAAAAATTAAATAAGGAACAAATTATTTTCGTTTCCCTCTCTTTTTTTTTCGTTTCCCTCCTATTTTAATATTTTTTCCCTCCTAATAAATTCGTTTTTAAATTTTCCTGATTTGATTTGCCAAAATCGTGTCAAATCTAATCAGTTTGAGATATATTCTGAAAATCTTGTTGGAGAAATATTGTTTTTTACTCGAGGTAGTAGAGAAAGTCGACGAGTTTTATATGTTTCATCGAATATATGCTCTACTGAACTCGTCATAACTCGATGACATGGAAAATATTCGACGAGTTTAAACAATATACTCGAGTTAAAATCTATTTTTTTCAACTTAATCCAAATATCACCACTTTCCTTTAGATATAGAAGCAAAATGCAAAATAAAAAGTCTTTGTTTCCCATATTAAAAGCAAAACAAAGAGTCTAATGTTGATAAATGGTTGTTTTTATGCTTATTTATGATTAGATATCAAAAATTTATGTGTTATTCAACGTAATAGTTGACCACTCCATTTTTATCGCTCTAACATAAATATTTCAAAACAATATTTTGTCTTAATTTTTTTGGAGGTAATATATGCCTTTTGCAAATAAATTGCAACAATAAGAAATTTTTCCACTTTTGCCTATTCTTATAATTTATTTTAATGTTTTTAATTAGTATAATTTGAATTTTTAATAGCTAAATTTATTCCGTTGAATATGATTTTACTCGCATAACCATTATTAAAATTGTATTTTAGGGTTTAGGGTTTAGGGTTTAGGGCTTAGGGTTTAGGGTTTAGGGCTTAGGGTTAGGGTTTAGGGTTTAGGGCTTAGGGTTAGGGTTTAGGGTTTTGGGTTAGGATTAGTGTTAGGGTTAGAAAAAACAACATTAATTAGCAACATTCAATTTTTTTTAATGACCGCTAAAAAAATAAAACAATATTTAATTTATTTTTTTAATGACCGCTAAAAAAATAAAACAATTATTATTTTATTTAGTTTTCCAAGGACATCCATTTTTCATATCGTTGACATAAAAAACCTCATGTATACTTGAGAACTGAACACGAAAGAATGATTTGTTTCAATTCCATTTTTACATTAACAAAGCAATGTGGCAAAATTTACATGAAGTTAATTTTATGAATTTTGATAAAAAATTAAGAGAACTTAAAATATACGTTACATGTGCCTCAATTTAACGTTGCATGTGCCTCAACTTACGTGAGATGTAAAAATGAACCTACAACTTCAACCTACTCGTAAAATAAGACATGATTTCATCACAAATAAACTAACTCGTTTTTAAGTACATAAATCTCAAATTCATGTACATATCTTGCAACCAAGCACTTTTGCAATTTTGAAAACAGATTGGTTCAGGCAGTACACACTTTAATAATCACAAGTTATGAGTAGCACACACAGACATGTTATTATGTCGTTGCATTCTATAAAGTTTATACATTTAATAATGTACGTAATTTAAAATTTTATGAAACAAATATCAAAAATATATAGATCATATCATAATATATTAATAATTTTAAATGTTTAAATATTAAAAAATCGACTCAACCAAAAAATAAAAGCTTAAAGACTGATGTAATCAAAATATTAATTACATATTTTTAAAATTTAAATATTTAAATTTGTAAAATATTAACATTTATTCAAATTTTCTAGATCATAATCCTTTTTTCTACGGATTTAGATATTTAAATATTAAAAATTGGTGGAAAAGAAAAATAAAAGCTAAAAGACCAATGTAACAAATTAATTACATATTTGTAATTCATAAATATTTAAATTTATCAATTTTTATTCTTTGGCTTTATAAGAAAAGTTAATCAATAAAAGTCATCTAACTATCCTAATTTATAACAATTTAACAAACTTAAATTTAAAGTTTTGTCAAAAAAAATATTAGTGTACAATGATCTAGAATTAACAAGTGTTAATATTCAAATTTGATAATAGCATTCAGAAATATTCATACTTGGTAATAACATTTCAGACCTACTAATAACACATGAGTTTATCACAATTAAACCTACTTATGTTCAAATACATAAACCTCCAAATTCAAAATACTAAATCCATAATCAACAGCTATGCATATACATCTGCTCCACGTCTTCAAAACTGCACCTCCAAGTCTCCAAAACAGCGTATCCAGAATTAGATATTTAGAACCAACTATGCAATCAGCCACCCATCTTATCTGCAATTTGGAAAACAGAGGATATTTCAGGAAGAAAAGTAATGCCCTGAAACCAAATGAATGACAGCATATAGATATGAAATAATCAAAATATTTTGGTTGTTACTAACCTTAACTCTCCGGTGTATGTGGAGGTGAAGGATCATGTGTCGGCATCATCATAATTGATCGTAGTATCATCCTCCTCATCGCTAGAATAAATCGGGTTTGAGTTTTGACCTTGAAACATTTGACCAACATCAACTTCATCCGGTAATACATCTATAGGATGCAAGAGTTCCAAATTTTCACCACCATTTTGATCGACTTCATGACTATTATCTGCCTCGTATTGCTGATAGGGCTCATCATTCAATATTGAATCTTCATTGCACACTTTTTCCTTTTCTGGCACATCAAATATATTCCTGTGAAATGATTTTTGCACAATTTTCCAATGACCTCCATTTTTCATATCGCTGACATAAAAAACCTGTTGTACTTGAGAACTCAACACGAAAGAATCACCTGTATACCATTTACGGCTCACATTAACAGAAACTAAGTTGCCATCTGTTTTAATTCCATTTTTATCGCCAACATCCCACCAATCACATTTAAACAAGAAAACATGATTCCCATTAACATATTGGAGGTCAATGATATCTGTTAGCACACCATAAAACTCGATTTCTTTCGACTTATGCTCTCCCGTAACTGAAACTCCATTATTTTGAGTCCGACGAAAATTATCACGCTCAACTGTGTGAAACCTAACTCCATTGACAATTATCCCACTGTACCTAGCAATTCGTATATCAGGACCTAATCCCAACGCATATATATGATCTGTTGCTGCAACCAAACCAGTAGCACGTAAGCGTCCAACCTGAAAAATAAGTTTAATGGTGAAATTAGAGGCATAATTCAATATTTAGTACTTTTATAGCATCATACTTACACACTCCTTGAACCAACTGGCAAATCCTGCCTGGTGTCTTTTTCGCACATCTATAACACTTTCCTTTTGTAATTCCTCAATGTGAATCCTGCACAACGTTTATAAAATTAGATAAAAAGTGTAAAATAAAGCTATTTTGAAACTCTAAAGTCTTTGTTTTTTCAAAATAAAATAACTTACTTAAGATATTCATCAACATCCTCACAATTGTTAAGCACATACCACTGCAATTTTTCAAAATCAGAATGGGATAACGTTTTATATTCTGTAGCTCCTAAAGGTCTTGCATTGTTTGAAAATATGGAAAATCCATTTTCCACTCCTATTTGCACAGGAAAATTATTTCTCTCAACGTGATTATATATTGTCTCAACACCATGAAAATACAGTGAACAAAAGTTCAAACATTCTTTAGTGATATACGCTTCAGCAATTGAACCCTCCGGTCGAGCTAAGTTACGTACATAATTTTTCAAAGTACGTAAGAACCTGCACAACAAATTTGTTGTAAATGTGAATAAACCATATAGATATATAAAAATTAGTTAAAACTGCAGCAAGAAAACTAAAAATAAAATTTCCTTATCAACTAACCTCTCAATAAAGTACATCCACCTATAGTGAACAGGGCCTCCTAATTCTACTTCACGTGGCAGATGAATTGCCAAATGCATCATTACCACGAAAAAAGATGGAGGATATATCATCTCAAGTTTACATATTATCAAAATGATATCGCTCTGCAACTTTTTAACTGTAGATCTTTTTAAAGTCTTCGAACAAAGCTCCTTAAAGAAAGAGCTCAACTCTGATAATGCAGTGTAAACCTCACTACGCAAAGACCCACAAATTGATGCTGGAAGTAACCGTTGCAAGAATATATGATAATCATGGCTTTTCATCCCCATAACTTTGCAGTCCTGAACACTTACACATCGAGAAAGATTGGAAGCATATCCGTCTGGCAACCGGATTGACTGCAACCATTCGCAAAACTTTCTCCTTTCAGGCTTCGGTAATGTATAACAAGCAAGTGGCATAAAAAATTTATTTCCCTTTTGCTGTAAATGTAACTCTTTTCTTATACCCATTGCTTCTAAATCCATTCGAGCCTTAATGTTATCCTTAGATTTTCCATCAATATTCATCAACGTACCCAATATATTTTCACATATATTCTTCTCAATATGCATTACATCTAAATTATGACGTAATTTTAATGTTTTCCAGTAAGGCAATTCAAAGAATATACTTCTCTTTGTCCAATTGAGCTCTTCAGGACCACGTGCACGCTTTTTTTGGTTAGGTGTCTTCCCAAAAACAAGGCTTTTTGGAAGCAAATCTAATTGCCTTAGAACTTCATCTCCTGACAACTCTTCAGGCTTTGACCCGTGCTCTGGTTTGCCATCAAATTTTCTGCTTTTTCTCCAAGAATGTTGGGCATGTAAATATCTCCGATGACCCATGTAACATTGCTTCACTCCATTTTTTAATGTTAGCGAACACGTCCACTTATTACACACAGGACATGCCAATTTTCCTTTTGTGCTCCATCCAGATAACATTCCATATGCTGGAAAGTCATTTATTGTCCATAATAATGCAGCATGTAATTGAAAATTCTTACCGCTATATGCATCATATGTTGTCACACCGGTCTCCCATAACTCTTTTAACTCATCAATTAATGGCCTTAAATATACATCGATATTATTTCCGGGAGATTCCTTACCAGGAATAAGCAAAGATAACATCAAAAAATTCTCCTTCATGCATTTCCATGGTGGTAAGTTATATGGCGTCACAATCACCGGCCACATGCTATAACTCGTGCTCATATTTCCAAAAGGGTTAAATCCATCACTAGCAAGCCCAAGTCGCACGTTACGAGCATCTTTGCCAAACCAAGCATATTTCTGGTCAAAATCTTTCCATTCCGTAGCATCAGCTGGATGTCTAATCGTATCATCATCTACACGTTTCTCCTTATGCCACCTCATATTTTCACCAATATCTTTAGACATAAATAACCTCTGAAGTCTAGGTACTAAAGGGAAGTGTCTAAGAATTTTTTGAGCAACCTTCTTGCGTTTTCCGAAACCTAATTTCCATCTAGGGGCCTTACAAGTTGGACACGTGTCAAGATTTTCATTTTCCTTCCAAAATAGCACACAATCATTTACACAAGCATCAATAGTTACGTAACCGAGTCCTAAATCACGCATCAATTTTTTAACCTCATAACTTGAGCTTGGAAGGGTTTCTCCTCTCGGGAGTGCATCCTTGAACAACTCCAAATTCGAAAAAAATGACTTATTACTAGAATTTGTGAGTGCTTTGATATTAATCATCTTAAGAAGAAAAGAGAGCTTTGAATATTTTTGACTTCCAGGATATAGTTCACAATGAGAATCATTCCACAATTTAGCAAATTTTGCTACTTCTCCTTCTAGCATGTTATTATCTTGATTGGGAAGTCTGTCTTCCATGTCGGTGTCCATAAAAGTTGCATTACACATATCATCTAACATTTCTGAAACATCATTTCCACTATCCTCCAATTCATTGTCCGAATTAATAGAGCCATCTAAACTATCACGAGGTTGAGAAGTCTCACCATGGTGCACCCAGTTTGTGTAGTTTTCACTAATTCCATATTGATATAGATCCATTTTTACTTCTTGCAATGGCTTCAAATAAATATTGATGCAGTTCTTGCATGGACATCGAACTCTGCCATTTGAATCAGTAAAGTCTTTTGCAACATTCAGAAAATTTTTGACCCCTTGAATATAACATGAACTAAATCGGTACGACGTCATCCAACTTTTGTCTGATGGCGTCCCTTTAATACCAAAATAATATATTAGGCAACATCAATATTTGGTACAAATCTATCAATTGAAAATATAATTAAAACTTACCCATTACAAATCAGATACCGTTAGCTATTTTAAAAATATATCCAATTTCTTTCCCTGAACTACCTGCAGTTCTAAAACAAGGCTAACATTTGGTTAGTGTTACTGTTAAAACATACTCGAGGTCAGCCTATATAGTCGACGAATTTTTAAACTTAACTCGAGTTTATACGTCGTTTGCAATGTTAAACTCGATGTCATGCTTAATATTCGACGAGTTACATCCTTAACTCGACTTTTTTATCTCTGTCAAAGCACAAACTTGATGTAAGTCTTAATACTCGACGAAATGGAAGCAAAACCTCGAGTTCTTGATTTTACTGAGCTAATAAACTCGAGAATAGGTGATAAGTCGTCGAGTTTTAAGCCCGACCTCGAGTTTGTACGAATCAGTTAAAAAATTAAATTATCAATTGAACAAATAAGCAATTTGAATGTGAAATTCATCCTACATTAATCAATTTAGTCTCTTTTCATAAGTTAAAAAATACCTGGACAAATAAGCATCAACAAACACAAATCAATGAAAGTGCGGCGGCGTGAGAAGCGTACAAACGTATGGAATTGATGCGGTAGTGTGGTGTCAATATTCAGCAAAAAACGTTTTTCCCTAATGAAGAGTGCTTCGATTAACCTAATTTGGATATTTGAATCTTAATTGTCATATACCTTTTTTTATCAAAATAAAATATAATTTCATAACCCATTTAAACCTGTTATCATATTTTTTTTTTCAATTCCATGGTGACAAAACATTTATTAATCACAATATCATTTAATTTCGCTTAATTGCTGAAAAATAAAATTATTCACAATATTTTTACATATTATGATAAAATTTATTTTATCATAATAACTGTATTTTTAATATACAGTGACAAAACAGTTTTTGTCAAAACCCATTGTCACAACAAACACAATTAATTGCTATAGTGACAAAAATATTTGACACAATATTTAATTATCACAACATTATATAAGTTTAATTAATTGCTGAAAAATAAATTCGTTACTAAAGTCTTTAAATATTATGCTAAAATTTATTTTTTCATTATAACTGTATATATTTTCTATTTTACCATTTATTTTCTGCAATTAGTTTTTCTTTCTCTATTTTGTGTGTATTTTGTGTTTCATAAGGTTGACATATGGTCAATAAACGGTTTATTTACGGTTATTAGAACTATAGTTTAAAATACAGGCACAAAACATTTTTTTTGGCAAATTACTTTGTCACAACAATATATTTACTTTTTTATATAGTGACAAATAAATATGACACAATAAATATTATAACTGTCTTTTTAAAATATCGGAACCAAACATTTGTTTTGGCAAAATATTTTGTCAGAAAAAAAAATTTACTTTTTTTATTGACAAATAAATTTGACACAATAAACAGTAGTGGAAAGAGTTTATGTTTGTGTTTTATAAGGTTGACATACGGTTGACATCAGGTCCATATGCAGTTGTTATAACTGTAGGTTTAAAATACGAAAACAAAACATTTGTTTTGGCAAAATACATTGTCACAAAGACATATTTACTTTTTTATAAGTGACGACAAAATTTGACACAATAATAATTTATTACAATATCTTTTATTGGCAAAATACTTTGTCACAACAAACGTAATTACATTTTATAGTGACAAAATATATCTAATTGCTGCAAAATAAAATTTGTCACAACTTTTTTAAATATTATGATAAGAATAATTTTGTCATAATAAAAATATTTTAAATTACGGCGACAAAACATGTTTTTGTCAAAATATTTAGTCACAACAAACATAATTATTTTTTATAGTGACAAAAATGGTTGACACAATATGTATTTGTCGCAATATCATTTCATTGAACTCTCATTGTGACAAAATAATTTTTTTGTCACAACTAACCTATTTATTATGACAAAATATAGTTTGTCACATATTTTTTTGTCACAAGAAGCCAAATTTTTTGTAGTGAAATGTTACGAAACAAATCCAAATGTTTCACCTTTTAGCGATTTAAGCCGAACGTTCACAAATGTTACGAAATAAAACCAAACGTTTCCCCATTTTAGCGATTTAAGCTTAACGTTTACAAACTTTACAAAAAAAATGCAAATGTTTCCCCATTTTAGCAATTTAAGCCACACGTTTAAAACGGTACGAAACAAATCCAAACGTTTCACCTATTTAGCGATATAAGCCAAACGTTTACAAACGTTATGAAACAAATCCAAACGTTTCCCATATTTAACAATTTAAGCCTAACGTTACGAAAAAAATCCAAGTTTTTCACCTTTTTAGCAATTTAAACCAAACGTTTACAAACAAAACGAAACAAATCCAAGCGTTTAATCTTTCTAGCAATTTAAGCCAAACGTTTACAAACGTTATGAAACAAATCCGATCGTTTCATCTTTTTAGCAATTTAAGCCAAACGTTTACAAATGTTACCAAAAAAAAAATCCAAACGTTTCACCTTTTTAGCGATTTAAGCCAAACGTTTATAAACGTTGCGAAACATATCGAAATGTTTCACCTTTTTAGCGATTTAAGCCAAAGATTTACAAATGTTACGAAACAATCCAAACGATACGAAACAAAACCAAACGTTTACAAACTTTACGGAACAAATCCAAGCGTTTCACCTTTTTAGCAATTTAAGTAAAACATTTACAAACGCTACGAAACAAATGCACGGGTTTCACCTTTTTAGCAATATAAGCAAAACGTTTAAAAATGTTAGGAAACAAATCCAAACGTTTCACATTTTTAGCGATTTAAGCCAAATGTTTACAAACGTTACGAAACAAAAACAAACGTTTCACCTTTTTAGCGATTTGAGCCAAACTTTACGAAACAAATCCAAACGTTTTCCCATTTTAGCGATTTAAGCCAAACGTTTAAAACGTTAAGAAACAAATCCAAACGTTTCCTCTTTTTTGCGATATAAGCCAAAAGTTTACAAACGCTACGAAACAAATCCGAATGTTTCACATATTTAGCAATTTAAGCCAAACGTGACGAAACTAAACCAAGCGTTTCATCTTTTTAGCAATTTAAACCAAACGCTTACAAACGTAACGAAACAAATCAAAATGTTTCACCTTTTTAGCAATTTAAGCCAAACGTTTACAAAAGTTACGAAACAAATCCTAGCGTTTCACCTTTTTAGAAATTTAAGCCAAACGTTTAAAAACGCTACGAAACAAATCCAAACGTTTTTCCTTTTGAGCGATTTAAGCTAAACATTTACAAACCGTACGAAACAAATTCAAACGTTTTACCTTATTAGCGATTTAAGCCAAACGTCTACAAACGCTATGAAACAAATCCAAACGTTTCACCTTTTTAGCAATTTAAGCCAAACGTTTACAAACGTTACGAAACAAATCAAAACGTTTTTCCTTTTTAGCGATTTAAGCCAAACGTTGACAAACGTTACAAAACAAATCCAAACGTTTCACCTTTTTAGCGATTTATGCTAAACGTTTACAAACGTTGCGAAAAAAATCCAAACGTTTCGCCTTTTTAGCGGTTTAAGCCAAACGTTTACCAACGTTACGAAACAAATCCAAACGTTTCCCCTTTTTAGTGATTTAAGCCAAACATTGACAACCGTTACAAAACAAATCCAAACGTTTCACATTTTAGCGATTTAAGCCAAACGTTTACAAACGTTACGAATGAAATCCAAACGTTTCGCCTTTTTATCGATTTAAGCCAAACGTTTACAAACGTTACGAAACAAACCCAAATGTTTCCCCTTTTTAGCAATTTTAGCCAAAATTGAACAAACGTTACGAAATAAATTCAAATATTTCACCTTTTTAGCGATTGAAGCCAACAGTTTACAAACGTTACGAAATAAATCCAAACGTTTTGCCTTTAGTGATTTAAGCCAAACCTTTACAAACGTTACGAAACAAAAACAAACTTTTAAAACGTTACAAAAAAAATCCAAACGTTTAACATTTTTAGCGATTTAAGACAAACGTTTGCAAACGTTATGAACAAAACCAAGTGATTCACCTTTTTTGCAATTTAAGCCAAACGTTTACAAACTTTACAAAACAAATCCTAGCGTTACACCTTTTTAGCAATTTTAAGCCAAATGTTTAGAAACTCTACGAAACAAATCAAAGCGTTTCACCTTTTTAGCAAATTAAGCCAAACGTTTGTAAACGTTGCATATCCAAACATTTCATCTTGTTAGCGATTTAAGCCAAACGTTAACAAACGTTACGAAACAAATCCAAATGTTTCACCTTTTTAGCGATTGAAGCCAAAAATTTACAAACGTTACGAAATAAATCCAAACGTTTCGCCTTTTTAGCGATTTAAGACAAACGTTTACAAACGTTTCGAAACAAAACCAAACTTTTAAAACGTTACGAAACAAATCCAAACGTTTTATATTTTTAGCGATATAAGATAAACTTTTACAAACGTTACGTACAAAACCAAGCGATTCACATTTTTTGCAATTTAAGCCAAACGTTTACAAACGTTTACAAACGTTACAAAACAAATCTAAGCGTTACACCTTTTTAGCAATTTTAAGCCAAACATTTACAAACGCTACGACACAAATCGATGCGTTTCACCTTTTTAGCAATTTAAGCCAAACGTTTATAAACGTTACGAAACAAATCCAAACGTTTCACCTTTTTAGCGATTTAAGCCATACGTTTACAAACGTTACGAAACAAATTCAAACGTTTCACCTTTTTATCTATTTAAGCCAAACATTTACAATGGTTATGAAACAAATCCAAATTTTCACCTTTTTAGCAATTTGAGCGAAACGTTACTAAACAAAACCAAGTGTTTCCCCTTTTTAGCAATTTAAACCAAACGTTTCCAAACGTAACGAGACAAATTCAATTCAGCAATTTTAGCCAAACGTTTACAAAAGTTACGAAAAAAATCCAAGCACTTCATCTTTTTAGCAATTTAAGCCAAACGTTTACAAACGTAAAAAAACAAATCCATGCGTTTCACCTTTTTAGCAATTTAAGCCAAATGTTTACAAACGCTACGAAATAAATCCAAACGTTTCAACTTTTTAGCGAATTAAGCAAAACGTTTACAAACGTTACGAAACAAATCCAAATGTTTCGGCTTTTTAGCAGTATAAGCTAAACGTTTACAAACGTTATAAAAAAATCCTAACGTTTCACCTTTTTAGCGATTTAAGCCAAACGTTTACAAACGTTACGAAAAAAATCCAAACGTTTCACCTTTTTATCGATTTATGCCAAATGTTTACAAACGTTACGAAACAAATCCAAACGATTCCTCTTTTTAGCGATTTAAGCAAAATATTTACAAACGTTACGAAACAAATCCAAATGTTTCACCTTTTTAGCAATTGAAGCCAAACCTTTACAAATGTTACGAAATAAAGCCAAACGATTCGCCTTTTTAGCGATTTAAGCCAAACATTTACAAATATTACGAAACAAAACCAAACTTTTAAAACGTTACGAAACGAATCCAAACATTTCATATTTTTAGCGATTTAAGACAAACGTTTACAAACGATACGAACAAAACCAAGCGATTCACCTTCTTAGTAATTTAAACCAAACGTTTACAAACATTACAAAACAAATCAAAGCGTTTTACCTTTTTAGCAATTTAAGCCAAACATCTACAAACATTACGAAACAAATTCAAGCGTTTCACCTTTTTAGCAATTTAATCCAAATGTTTATAAACATTACGAAACAAATCCAAATGTTTAACCTTTTTAGCAATTTAAGTCAAATGTTTACAAACTTTACGAAACAAATCCAAACGTTTCACCTTTTTAGCTATTTAAGCCAAACATTTACAAAGGTTATGAAACAAATCCAAATGTTTCACCTTTTTAGCAATTTGAGCCAAACGTTACGAAACAAAACCAAACGTTTCACCTTTTTAGCAATTTAAACCAAACGTTTCCTAACCTAACGAAACAAATTCAAGCGTTTGACCTTTTTAGCAATTGTAGCCAAACATCTACAAAAGTTACGATACAAATCCACGCGTTTCACCTTTTTAGCAATTTAAGCTAAACGTTTACAAACATTAAAAAACAAATCCTTGCGATTCAACTTTTTAGCAATTTAAGCCAAACGTTTACAAACGTTACGAAACAAATCCAAACGTTTTCCCTTTTTAGCAATTTAAGCCAAACGTTTACAAACATTACGAAACAAATCCAAACATTTTCCCTTTTTAGCAATTTAAGCCAAATGTTTACAAACGTTGCGAAACAAAACCAAACATTTAACCTTTTTAGCAGTTTAAGACAAACGTTTACAAACATTATGAAACAAATCCAAATGTTTCCCTATTTTAGCAATTTAAACCAAACTTTTAAAATGTTACGAAACAAATCCAAACATTTCAACTGTTAAGCGATTTATGTTAAACGTTTAAACATTACGAAACAAATCCAAAAGTTTCGCCGTTTTAGCGATTGAAGCCAAAGGTTTACAAACCATACGAAATAAATCAAAACATTTCATCTTTTTAGCGATTTAAGCCAAACATTTACAAACGTTACGAAACAAATCTAAACGTTTTCCCTTTTTAGCAATTTAAGCCAAACGTTTACAAACATTACGAAACAAATCCAAACCTTTCACCTTTTTAGCGAATTAAGCCAAACGTTTACAAACGTTACGAAACAAATCCAAACGTTTTCCCTTTTTAGCAATTTAAGCCAAATGTTTACAAACGTTAAGAAACAAAGCCAAACATTCAACCTTTTTAGCAGTTTAAGACAAACGTTTACAAACATTATAAAACAAATCCAAATGTTTCCCCATTTTAGCGATTTAAACCAAACTTTTAAAATGTTACGAAACAAATCCAAACATTTCAACTTTTAAGCGATTTATGTTAAACGTTTAAACGGCGAAACAAATCCAAAAGTTTCGCCATTTTAGCGATTTAAGCCAAACATTTCCAAAGGTTATGAAACAAATCCAAACATTTCATCTTTTTAGCTATTTAAGCCAAACATTTACAAAGGTTATGAAACAAATCCAAATGTTTCACCTTTTTAACAATTTGAGCCAAACATTACGAAACAAAACCAAACGTTTAACCTTTTTGGCAATTTAAACCAAACGTTTCCTAACGTAACGAAACAAATTCAAGCGTTTGACCTTTTTAGCAATTTTAGCCAAACGTCTACAAAAGTTACGAAACAAATCCACGCGTTTCACCTTTTTAGCAATTTAAGCTAAACGTTTACAAACATTAAAAAACAAATCCTTGCGATTCACCTTTTTAGCAATTTAAGCCAAACGTTTACAAACGTTACGAAACAAATCCAAACGTTTCACCTTTTTAGCGAATTAAGCCAAACGTTTACAAACGTTACGAAACAAATCCAAACGTTTTCCCTTTTTAGCAATTTAAGCCAAATGTTTACAAACGTTACGAAACAAAACCAAACATTTAACCTTTTTAGCAGTTTAAGACAAACGTTTACAAACATTATGAAACAAATCCAAATGTTTCCCCATTTTAGCGATTTAAACCAAACTTTTAAAATGTTACGAAACAAATCCAAATATTTCAACTTTTAAGCGATTTATGTTAAACGTTTAAACGTTACGAAACAAATCCAAAAGTTTCGCCGTTTTAGCGATTGAAGCCAAAGGTTTACAAACATTACGAAATAAATCAAAACATTTCATCTTTTTAGCGATTTAAGCCAAACGTTTACAAATGTTACGAAACAAATCCAAACGTTTTATCTTTTTAGCGATTTAAGCCAATCGTTTACAAACGGTATGAAAAAAATCCGGACATTTCCCCTTTTTAGCAATTTAAGCCAAACATTTACAAACGTTACGATACAAATCCACATGTTTCATCTTTTTAGCGATTTAAGCCAAACGTTGACAAATGTTACGAAACAAATCCAAACGTTCCACCTTTTTAGCGATTAAAGCCAAACGTTTACAAATGTTATGAAACAAATCCAAACTGTCATGACCCGATTTCCGCCTAGAAACTCGTGTCGAGACCGGCGCTAGGGAATGGGAATGGTTGTTCCGAAACCCGTAGCAAGCCTAGGAAAAACAGTAAAAACTTTTTGCGTTTTGAAAACATAAAAGGTCTCAGTCTCTTTTCACAAGTATTTGAAAACCTTCAGATAAACGTGTAATCAAAACCATACAATTGCATTACTGGACTTAGGGTAATAAGTGTAAACTACACACATCTTGACACAACCCTGTCCGAAAACAATGCCAGCGGTACAAACTAGTAATTATAATAGATAACCGGTTTAAGCATGCCAAATAATTATTCACAAAGCTTTTATCAAAACCCAGTTTCTTATAAACAACTGGCAGAAGCCCTTTTTATAAAAACATGCTTTTGTCCCAAAATGATACTGACAGTAGTTTCATATAAGAGTTAAAGCAATTACAATTGAACTACTGTTCGGAGCTAGAACTACACTGCAGCTCTAGAGTGACCTTTATTTAGTTACAACTTCCAGAGAAAGAATTTGAAGTCCTGTCACGTCAAAATATCATTTACCTGTGAAAAGGGAAATCAACGGGGGTCAAATATGAGTGAATTCACATAGTTACTCAAGCATATTAATAAAAGCAGAAATCGCATGTAAACACACTTTGTGCAGCCAAATAACTGATCCAAATGAAACCCTAAGAGAAACCCCATTTGGTTAACTGTGATTAATGTCACAGTTCGTGCTCTCTTGTTTAACACAGGATGAAATGTGAACTTATGTTATCACAATCATCTTATCTCTGTGTAAGGTTTGCTGGGCCGTAAATTGAATTACTGGCTCCCCAGGATAACCTGTTAGGTCTAGGCCGCTTTGCAAGCATCTGGCCAAAGAACCCAACTAGTATGCAATGAAATGTTTTATTAAGACCGGTGATCACACAGTTCTATTGTTGCCCAATAGATAGCATGTTCCAGTGGATCTATATATTGGTTTCAAATCGACTCTATGCAATGCAATTTCAACCACATTTTTAGTTATAAATGTTTTGGCATCAATATTCAAAAGTAAATATGCGAACTCACAAAACCGTTATCCACAAAACAGTTCTCGGTCACCCTCTGCTCTCCTGGTCCGGTAACTTGCTTGCTCGTCGGATCTAGTTAGAAAACAATTATTAAACACAATTGCAATATGAATTCTAACTCTAAAGAATAGACTATACTAACATTACTAGATATATAACTTATCTAGTCTATATTCAATCTTAATCTCAACTCATAGTCCTCTAACTATTAATCACTTTGATTAATAGAGAATCTAATTAAAACGTCTCTAAGTTTTAATTATTCCTTAAACGTCCAAGTTCTTTTAGTCCTTATCGAAAGTTCCGTTCAAAATTGTTCAAAATTCGTTGTTTCGGAACCCGACGTGCGAAAGCACGTCGGAAAAGCGCACTGGCGCGAGGCCCTGTGCGCCTGCACGGGACACTGTGCGCCCGCACAGTGTCCCTGTGCGTCCGCACAGTGTCCCTGTGCGTCCGCACAGTGTCCCTGTGCGTCCGCACAGTTGGGTTCCCGGGCCAATTTCCGTCGAGCTATACCCATTTTTTGATCCAAAATGCATATACAAATACCAATCTATCCATTTTCACTATCGGAACGTAAAATCACTACGTATACGTTCGATTCGATACGGTAACCGTTATATATTCGAATATAATCCATTTTCTATATATCCAAATTCAAAATAACGGTTATAACTTCGATTATTAATGGATTACCGAAGAAATTTGAGTTAGAAACGAGAAATTGGATCGAAACCATCAAACCTACCGTCGCCGTCGCAATCGCCGTTCTCTGAAGCTTATAACCTAATGTTTTAGGTTTCTGTTGCAATGAATTCTTTTGGTATATAGTTTGGCAAAATGTCAAACTAGTCCCTAGGTATTCACGCGTTACTTTAACCCAAATTCTTAAATATTCGTCCGTAACTAAAACGGACAACGAACTCCAAATTTTATGAAATTTTAACCACGAATTCCATAATTCGTAATTAGAATAAAAACGTAATTTTTATTCTCACTGTACTTATATTTTATTTTTAATAAATCATTAAATATTTATTAGGGCTAAATTAGACCCACTTAATAAAATTTCTATCTCCAAATTCTATAAATTTTAGGGGTAACTTTCTAAAAATATTTCATGAATATTGACTTCAAAAATATTCACACGGGACTTATAAATTATCCTATTTTAATTTATAAGCATTTCTTAATTCCCGTTAGTTAAAAATAAATATCCAAATTTTATATTTTAACTTCTATAACTATTTTATATTTCCGGAGATACTATAAATTAAATTTATCCTTAAATTTAATTTACGTTCTCCCGGTCCTATAAATTATTCCTTACGTGGAATAATTTAATCCTTTAATTTTACGGAGTATTACACAAACACTTCACCTTTTTAACGATTTAAGCCAAACGTTTACAAATGTTACGAAACAAATCTAATTGTTTCACCTTTTTAGAAATTTAAGCCAAACGTTTACAAACGTTACGAAACAAATCCAAATGTTTCACCTTTTTACCGATTTGAGGCAAACGTTTACCTTTTTAGCGATTTAAGCCAAACGTTTACAAACGTTACGAAACAAATCCAAACGCAACGAAACAAAACCAAACGTTTACAAACGTTACGAAACAAGTCCAAGCGTTTCACCTTTTTAGCAATTTAAGCAAAACGTTTACAAACGTTACGAAACAAATCCAAGCGTTTCACCTTTTCGCAATATAAGCAAAACGTTTACAAACGTTATGAAACAAATCAAAACGTTTCACCTTTTTAGCGATTTAAGCCGAACGTTTACAAACGTTACGAAACAAAACAAAACGTTTCACGTTTTTAGCGATCTAAGCCAAACGTTTACAAACGTTACGAAGCAAATCCAAACGTTTCCCCATTTTAGCGATTTAAGCCAAACGTTTAAAACTTTAAGAAATAAATCCACACGTTTCACCTTTTTAGCGATATAAGCCAAACGTTTACAGACGCTACGAAACAAATCTAAACGTTTCAAATTTTTAGCGATTGGAGGAAAACATTTACAAACGTTACGAAACAAATCCAAACGTTTCACATATTTAGCAATTTCAGCCAAATGTTACGAAACAAAACCAAGCGTTTCACCTTTTTAACAATTTAAACCAAACATTTACAAATACGAAACAAATCCAAGCGTTTCACCTTTTAGCAATTTAAGCCAAACGTTAACAAAAGTTACGAAACAAATTCAAGCGTTTCAGGTTTTTATCAATTTGAGCCAAACGTTTAAAAACGTTACGAAACAAATCCAAACGTTTTACCATTTTAGCGATTTAAGCTAAACGTTTACAAACCGTACGAAACAAATCCAAACGTTTTACCTTATTAGCGATTTAAGCCAAACGTCTACAAACGCTATGAAACAAATCCAAACGTTTCACCTTTTTATCAATTTAAGCCAAATGTTTACAAACGTTTCGAAACAAATCAAAACGTTTCCACTTTTTAGTGATTTAAGCCAAACGTTGACAAACGTTACAAAACAAATCCAAACGTTTTCCCTTTTTTAGCGATTTAAGCCAAACGTTTACATATGTTACGAAAAAAATCCAAACGTTTCCCCTTTTTAGCGATTGAAACCAAACATTTACAAACGTTACGAAACAAATCCAAACGTTTCACCTTTTTAGCGTTTATGCCAAACGCTAACAGACGTTACGAAACAAATCCAAATGTTTTGCCTTTTTAGCAATTCAAGCCAAACGTTGACAAACGTGAAACAAATCGAAACGTTTCATCTTTTTAGCGGTTTAAGCCAAACGTTGACAAACGTTACGAAAAAATCCAAACGTGTCACCTTTTTAGCGATTTAAGCCAAACGTTTACAAATGTTACGAAAATAATCCAAACGTGTCACATTTTTATCGATATAAGCCAAACATTTACAAACTTTACGAAACAAATCCAAACGTTTCTCCTTTTTAGCGATTTAATCCAAACGTTAACAAACGTTACGAAACAAATCCAAAAGTTTTGCCTTTTTAGCGATTGAAGCCAAATGTTTACAAATGTCACAAATTAAAACCAAATTGTTCACCTTTTTAGCAATTTAAGCCAAACGTTTACAAGCATTGCAAAACAAATCCAAATTTTTCCCCATTTTAGCGATATAGGCAAAACTTTTCAAACGTTACGAAAAAAATCCAAACACTTCACATTTTTATCGATTTATGTTAAACGTTAACAAACATTACGAAACAAATCCAAAAGTTTTTCCTTTTTAGCGATTGATGCCAAACGTTTACAAACGTTACGTAACAAATCCAAACATTTCACCTTTTTAGCGATTTAAGCCAAACGTTTAGAGAGGTTATGACACAAATCCAAACGTTTCATCTTTTTAGCGATTTAAGCCAATCGTTTACAAACGGTACGAAACAAATCCAGATGTTTCACCTTTTTAGCAATTTAAGCCAAATGTTTACAAACGGTACGAATCAAATCCACATGTTTCATGTTTGTAGCTATTTAAGCCGAACGTTTACAAACATTATGAAACAAATCCAAATGTTTAACCTTTTTAGCTATTTAAGCCAAACGTTTACAAATGTTACGAAACAAATCCAAACGCTTTACCTTTTTAACAATTTAAGCCAAACGTTTACAAATGTTACGAAACAAATCCCAATGTTTCCCCTTTTTAGCGATTTAAGCCAAACGTTAACAAACGTTACGGAACAAATCCAAACATTTCACCTTTTTAGCGATTTAAGCCAAACGTTTACAAATGTTACGGAACAAATCCAAACGTTTAAAATGTTACGAAATAAATCCAAACGTTTCACATTTTTAGCAATTTAAGCCAAACGTTTGCAAACGTTACGAAACGAAACCAAGCGTTTCACTTTTTTAGCAACTCAAGCTAAATGTTTACAAACTTTACGAAATAAATCCAAATGTTTCACCTTTTTAGGATTTAAGCCAAACATTTACAAAGGTTACGAAACCAATCCAAGAGTTTCACCTTTTCAGCAATTTGAGCCAAACATTTACAAACGTTACGAAACAAATCCGAATGTTTCCCCTTTTTAGCGATTAAAGCCAAACGTTTACAAACGTTACAAAACAAATCCAAACGTTTTACCTTTTTTAGCGATTTAAGCCAAACGTTTACATACGTTACGAAAAAAATCCAAACGTTTCCCCTTTTTAGCGATTGAAACCAAACGTTTACAAACGTTACGAAACAAATCCAAACGTTTCACCTTTTTAGCGTTTATGCCAAACGCTAACAGACGTTACGAAACAAATCCAAATGTTTTGCCTTTTTAGCAATTCAAGCCAAACGTTGACAAACGTGAAACAAATCGAAACGTTTCATCTTTTTAGCGGTTTAAGCCAAACGTTGACAAACGTTACAAAAAAATCCAAACGTGTCACCTTTTTAGCGATTTAAGCCAAACGTTTACTAATGTTACGAAAATAATCCAAACGTGTCACATTTTTATCGATTTAAGCCAAACATTTACAAACTTTACGAAACAAATCCAAACGTTTCTCCTTTTTAGCGATTTAATCCAAACGTTAACAAACGTTACGAAACAAATCCAAAAGTTTTGCCTTTTTAGCGATTGAAGCCAAATGTTTACAAACATTACGTAACGAATCCAAATATTTCACCTTTTTAGCGATTTAAGCCAAACATTTACAAAGGTTATGAAACAAATCCAAACATTTCATCTTTTTAGCAATTTAACCCAATCATTTACAAACGGTAGAAACAAATCCAGACGTTTCACCTTTTTAACAATTTAAGCCAAACGTTATGATATAAATCTACATGTTTCACCTTTTTAGCAATTTAAGCCAAACGTTGACAAATATTTCCAAACAAATCCAAACGTTCACCTTTTTAGCGATTTAAGCCAAACGTTTACAAATGTTACGAAACAAATCCAAACGCTTCCCCTTTTTAGAGATTTAAGCCAAACGTTAAAAAACGTTACGAAACAAATCCAAACGTTTCATCTTTTTACCGAATTAGGCCAAACGTTTCCAAACATTACGAAACAAATCCAAAAGTTTCACCTTTTAGCGATTTAAGCGAAACGTTTACAAACGTTATGAAACAAAACCAAACTTTTAAAACGTTACGAAATAAATCCAAAAGCTTCACTTTTTTAGCGATTTAAGCCAAACGTTTACATACGTTACGAAACAAAACCAAGTGTTTCACCTTTTTATCCATATAAGCCAAACGTTTACAAACGTTACGAAACAAATCCAAATGTTTCACCTTTTTAGCGATTTAAGCCAAACATTTACAAACCCTATGAAACAAATCCAAGCGTTTCACCTTTTTAGCGATGTAAGCAAACCGTTTACAAAGGTTACGAAACAAATCCAAGCGTTTCAACTTTTTAGCGATGTAAGCAAAACGTTTACAAACGTTACGAAACAAATCCGAACGTTTCACCTTTTTAGCAATTTAAGCCAAACGTTTACAAAGGTTACAAAACAAATTCAAACGTTTTACCTTTTCAGCAATTTAAGCCAAACGTTTACAAACGTTTCGAAACAAATCCAAACGTTTTGCCTTTTTAGCAATTTAAGCCAAACGTTTACAAACGTTAGGAAACAAATCCATGCGTTTTACCTTTTTAGCGTTTAAGCCAAACGCTAACAGACGTTACGAAACAAATCCAAATGTTTTGCCTGTTTAGCGGTTTAAGCCAAACGTTGACAAACGTTACAAAAAAATCCAAACGTGTCGCCTTTTTAGCGATTTAAGCCAAACGTTTACAAATGTTACGAAAATAATCCAAACGTGTCACATTTTTATCGATTTAAGCCAAACATGTACAAACTTTACGAAACAAATCCAAACATTTCCCCTTTCTAACGATTTAAGCCAAACGTTAACAAACGTTACGAAACAAATCCAAAAGTTTTTCCTTTTTAGCGATTGAAGCCAAACGTTTATAAACATTACGTAACAAATCCAAATATTTCACCTTTTTAGCGATTTAAGCCAAACATTTACAAAGGTTATGAAACAAATCCAAACATTTCATCTTTTTAGCAATTTAACCTAATCGTTTACAAACGGTAGAAACAAATCCAGACGTTTCACCTTTTTAGCAATTTAAGCCAAACATTTACAAACATTATGATACAAATCTACATGTTTCACCTTTTTAGCAATTTAAGCCAAACGTTGACAAATATTTCGAAACAAATCCAAACGTTTCACCTTTTTAGCGATTTAAGCCAAACGTTTACAAATGTTACGAAACAAATCCAAACGCTTCACCTTTTTAGAGATTTAAGCCAAACGTTAACAAACGTTACGAATCAAATCCAAACGTTTCATCTTTTTACCGAATTAGGCCAAACATTTCCAAACGTTACGAAACAAATCAAAAAGTTTCACCTTTTAGCGAATTAAGCAAAACGTTTACAAACGTTATGAAACAAAACCAAACTTTTAAAACGTTACGAAATAAATCCAAAAGCTTCACTTTTTTAGCGATTTAAGCCAATCGTTTACAAACGTTACGAAACAAAACCAAGTGTTTCACCTTTTTATCAATTTAAGCCAAACGTTTACAAACGTTACGAAACAAATCCAAATGTTTCACCTTTTCCGCGATTTAAGCCAAACATTTACAAACGCTATGAAACAAATCCAAGCGTTTCACCTTTTTATCGATTTAAGCAAAACGTTTACAAAGGTTACGAAACAAATCCAAGCGTTTCACCTTTTTAGCAATTTGAGCAAATGTTTACAAACGTCACGAAACAAATCCGAACGTTTCACCTTTTTAGCAATTTAAGCCAAACGTTTACAAAGGTTACAAAACAAATTCAAACGTTTTACCTTTTTAGCAATTTAAGCCAAACGTTTACAAACGTTTCGAAACAAATCCAAACGTTTTGCCTTTTTAGCAATTTAAGCCAAACGTTTACAAACGTTACGAAACATATTCAAACGTTTCACCTTTTTAGCGATTTAAGCCAAACTTTTACAAATGTTACGAAATAAAACCAAACGTTTAAAACGTTATGAAACAAATACAAACGTTTCACATTTTTAGCTATTTATGCCAAACCATTATAAACGTTGCGAAACAAAACCAAGCATTTAACCTTTTTAGCAATTTAAGCCAAATCTTTACAAACGTTACGAAACAAAACCAAACGTTTAAAACGTTACGAAACAAATCCAAACGTTTCACCTTTTTAGCTATTTAAGCCAAATCTTGGGAAACGTTACGAAACAAAACCAAGTGTTTCACCTTTTTTGCGATTTAAGCCAAACATTTACAAACGTAACGAAACAATTTTAAGCGTTTCTCCGTTTTAGCAATTTTAGCCAAACGTTTACAAATGTTACGAAACAAATCCAAGCGTTTCACCGTTTTAGCTATTTAAGCCAAACGTTTACAAACGATAAAAAACAAAACGATACATTTCGCCTTTTTAGCAATTTAAGCCAAACGTTTATAAACGTTACGAAAAAAATCCAAACGTTTACGAACGTTACAAAACAAATCCAAACGTTTAAAATGTTAAGAAACAAATCCAAACATTTCACATTTTTTGTTATTTAAGCCAAACCTTTATAAACGTTACGAAACAAAACCAAGCGTTTCACCATTTTAGCGATTTAAGCCAAACCTTTACAAACGTAACGAAACAAATTCAAGTGTTTCACTTTTTAGCAATTTTAGCCAAACGTTTGCAAAAGATACGAAACAAATCCAAGCGTTTCACCGTTTTTAGCAATTTAAGCCAAACGTTTACAAACGTTACGAAACAAATCCAAATGTTTCACCTTTTTGCCGAATTAAGCCAGTCGTTTACAAACGTTAGAAAACAAATCCAAACGTTTCCCCTTTTTAGCGGTATAAGCCAAACGTTTACAAACGTTATAAAAAATTGAAATGTTTAACCTTTTAAACAATTTAAGCCAAACGTTTACAAATGTTACAAATTAAAACCAAATTGTTCACCTTTTTAGCAATTTAAGCCAAACGTTTACAAGCATTGCAAAACAAATCCAAATTTTTCCCCATTTTAGCGATATAGGCAAAACTTTTCAAACGTTACGAAAAAAATCCAAACACTTCACATTTTTATCGATTTATGTTAAACGTTAACAAACATTACGAAAAAAATCCAAAAGTTTTTCCTTTTTAGCGATTGATGCCAAACGTTTACAAACGTTACGTAACAAATCAAAACATTTCACCTTTTTAGCGATTTAAGCCAAACGTTTAGAGAGGTTATGACACAAATCCAAACGTTTCATCTTTTTAGCGATTTAAGCCAATCGTTTACAAACAGTACGAAACAAATCCAGATGTTTCACCTTTTTAGCAATTTAAGCCAAATGTTTACAAACGGTACGAATCAAATCCACATGTTTCATGTTTTTAGCTATTTAAGCCGAACGTTTACAAACATTATGAAACAAATCCAAATGTTTAATCTTTTTAGCTAATTAATCCAAATGTTTACAAATGTTACGAAACAAATCCAAACGCTTTACCTTTTTAACAATTTAAGCCAAACGTTTACAAATGTTACGAAACAAATCCCAATGTTTCCCCTTTTTAGCAATATAAGCCAAACGTTAACAAACGTTACGGAACAAATCCAAACATTTCACCTTTTTAGCGATTTAAGCCAAACGTTTACAAATGTTAAGGAACATATCCAAACGTTTAAAACGTTACGAAATAAATCCAAACGTTTCACATTTTTAGCGATTTAAGCCAAACGTTTGCAAACGTTACGAAACGAAACCAAGCGTTTCACTTTTTTAGCAACTTAAGCTAAATGTTTACAAACTTTAAGAAATAAATCCAAATGTTTCACCTTTTTAGGATTTAAGCCAAACATTTACAAAGGTTACGAAACCAATCCAAGAGTTTCACCTTTTCAGCAATTTGAGCCAAACATTTACAAACGTTACGAAACAAATCCGAATGTTTCCCCTTTTTAGCGATTAAAGCCAAACGTTTACAAACGTTACAAAACAAATCCAAACGTTTTACCTTTTTTAGCGATTTAAGCCAAACGTTTACATACGTTACGAAAAAAATCCAAACGTTTCCCCTTTTTAGCGATTGAAACCAAACGTTTACAAACGTTACGAAAAAAATCCAAACGTTTCACCTTTTTAGCGTTTATGCCAAACGCTAACAGACGTTACGAAACAAATCCAAATGTTTTGCCTTTTTAGCAATTCAAGCCAAACGTTGACAAACGTGAAACAAATCGAAACGTTTCATCTTTTTAGCGGTTTAAGCCAAACGTTGACAAACGTTACAAAAAAATCCAAACGTGTCACCTTTTTAGCGATTTAAGCCAAACGTTTACAAATGTTACGAAAATAATCCAAACGTGTCACATTTTTATCTATTTAAGCCAAACATTTACAAACTTTACGAAACAAATCCAAACGTTTCTCCTTTTTAGCGATTTAATCCAAACGTTAACAAACGTTACGAAACAAATCCAAAAGTTTTGCCTTTTTAGCGATTGAAGCCAAATGTTCACAAACATTACGTAACAAATCCAAATATTTCACCTTTTTAGCGATTTAAGCCAAACATTTACAAAGGTTATGAAACAAATCCAAACATTTCATCTTTTTAGCAATTTAACCCAATCATTTACAAACGGTAGAAACAAATCCAGACGTTTCACCTTTTTAACAATTTAAGCCAAATGTTATGATATAAATCTACATGTTTCACCTTTTTAGCAATTTAAGCCAAACGTTGACAAATATTTCGAAACAAATCCAAACGTTCACCTTTTTAGCGATTTAAGCCAAACGTTTACAAATGTTACGAAACAAATCCAAACGCTTCCCCTTTTTAGAGATTTAAGCCAAACGTTAACAAACGTTACGAAACAAATCCAAACGTTTCATCTTTTTACCGAATTAGGCCAAACGTTTCCAAACGTTACGAAACAAATCCAAAAGTTTCACCTTTTATCGATTTAAGCGAAACGTTTACAAACGTTATGAAACAAAACCAAACTTTTAAAACGTTACGAAATAAATCCAAAAGCTTCACTTTTTTAGCGATTTAAGCCAAACGTTTACATACGTTACGAAACAAAACCAAGTGTTTCACCTTTTTATCAATATAAGCCAAACGTTTACAAACGTTACGAAACAAATCCAAATGTTTCACCTTTTTAGCGATTAAGCCAAACATTTACAAACGCTATGAAACAAATCCAAGCGTTTCACCTTTTTAGCGATGTAAGCAAAATGTTTACAAAGGTTACGAAACAAATCCAAGCGTTTCACCTTTTTAGCAATGTAAGCAAAACGTTTACAAACGTTACGAAACAAATCCGAGCGTTTCACCTTTTTAGCAATTTAAGCCAAACGTTTACAAAGGTTACAAAACAAATTCAAACGTTTTATCTTTTTAGCAATTTAAGCCAAACGTTTACAAACGTTTCGAAACAAATCCAAACGTTTTGCCTTTTTAGCAATTTAAGCCAAACGTTTACAGACGTTAGGAAACAAATCCATGCGTTTTACCTTTTTAGCGTTTAAGCCAAACGCTAACAGGCGTTACGAAACAAATCCAAATGTTTTGCCTGTTTAGCGGTTTAAGCCAAACGTTGACAAACGTTACAAAAAAATCCAAACGTGTCGCCTTTTTAGGGATTTAAGCCAAACGTTTACAAATGTTACGAAAATAATCCAAACGTGTCACATTTTTATCGATTTAAGCCAAACATGTACAAACTTTACGAAATAAATCCAAACATTTCCCCTTTTTAACGATTTAAGCCAAACGTTAACAAACGTTACGAAACAAATCCAAAAGTTTTTCCTTTTTAGCGATTGAAGCCAAACGTTTACAAACATTACGTAACAAATCCAAATATTTCACCTTTTTAGCGATTTAAGCCAAACATTTACAAAGGTTATGAAACAAATCCAAACATTTCATCTTTTTAGCAATTTAACCCAATCGTTTACAAACGGTAGAAACAAATCCAGACGTTTCACCTTTTTAGCAATTTAAGCCAAACATTTACAAACATTATGATACAAATCTACATGTTTCACCTTTTTAGCAATTTAAGCCAAACGTTGACAAATATTTCGAAACAAATCCAAACGTTTCACCTTTTTAGCGATTTAAGCCAAACGTTTACAAATATTACGAAACAAATCCAAACGCTTCACCTTTTTAGAGATTTAAGCCAAACGTTAACAAACGTTACGAATCAAATCCAAATGTTTCATCTTTTTACCGAATTAGGCCAAACATTTCCAAACGTTACGAAACAAATCAAAAAGTTTCACCTTTTAGCGAATTAAGCGAAACGTTTACAAACGTTATGAAACAAAACCAAACTTTTAAAACGTTACGAAATAAATCCAAAAGCTTCACTTTTTTAGCGATTTAAGCCAATCGTTTACAAACGTTACGAAACAAAACCAAGTGTTTCACCTTTTTATCAATTAAAGCCAAACGTTTACAAACGTTACGAAACAAATCCAAATGTTTCACCTTTTTCGCGATTTAAGCCAAACATTTACAAACGCTATGAAACAAATCCAAGCGTTTCACCTTTTTATCGATTTAAGCAAAACGTTTACAAAGGTTACGAAACAAATCCAAGCGTTTCACCTTTTTAGCAATTTGAGCCAAATGTTTACAAACGTCACGAAACAAATCCGAACGTTTCACCTTTTTAGCAATTTAAGCCAAACGTTTACAGAGGTTACAAAACAAATTCAAACGTTTTACCTTTTTAGCAATTTAAGCCAAACGTTTACAAACGTTTCGAAACAAATCCAAACGTTTTGCCTTTTTAGCAATTTAAGCCAAACGTTTACAAACGTTACGAAACATATTCAAACGTTTCACCTTTTTAGCGATTTAAGCCAAACTTTTACAAATGTTACGAAATAAAACCAAACGTTTAAAACGTTATGAAACAAATACAAACGTTTCACATTTTTAGCTATTTATGCCAAACCATTATAAACGTTGCGAAACAAAACCAAGCATTTAACCTTTTTAGCAATTTAAGCCAAATCTTTACAAACGTTACGAAACAAAACCAAACGTTTAAAACGTTACGAAACAAATCCAAACGTTTCACCTTTTTAGCTATTTAAGCCAAATCTTGGGAAACGTTACGAAACAAAACCAAGTGTTTCACCTTTTTTGCGATTTAAGCCAAACATTTACAAACGTAACGAAACAATTTTAAGCGTTTCTCCGTTTTAGCAATTTTAGCCAAACATTTACAAATGTTACGAAACAAATCCAAGCGTTTCACCGTTTTAGCTATTTAAGCCAAACGTTTACAAACGATAAAAAACAAAACGATACATTTCGCCTTTTTAGCAATTTAAGCCAAACGTTTACAAACGTTACGAAAAAAATCCAAACGTTTACGAACGTTACAAAACAAATCCAAACGTTTAAAATGTTAGGAAACAAATCCAAACATTTCACATTTTTTGTTATTTAAGCCAAACCTTTATAAACGTTACGAAACAAAACCAAGCGTTTCACCATTTTAGCGATTTAAGCCAAACCTTTACAAACGTAACGAAACAAATTCAAGCGTTTCACTTTTTAGCAATTTTAGCCAAACGTTTGCAAAAGATACGAAACAAATCCAAGCGTTTCACCGTTTTTAGCAATTTAAGCCAAACGTTTACAAACGTTACGAAACAAATCCAAATGTTTCACCTTTTTGCCGAATTAAGCCAGTCGTTTACAAACGTTAGAAAACAAATCCAAACGTTTCCCCTTTTTAGCGGTATAAGCCAAACGTTTACAAACGTTATAAAAAATTGAAATGTTTAACCTTTTAAACAATTTAAGCCAAACGTTTACAAATGTTACAAATTAAAACCAAATTGTTCACCTTTTTAGCAATTTAAGCCAAACGTTTACAAGCATTGCAAAACAAATCCAAATTTTTCCCCATTTTAGCGATATAGGCAAAACTTTTCAAACGTTACGAAAAAAATCCAAACACTTCACATTTTTATCGATTTATGTTAAACTTTAACAAACATTACGAAAAAAATCCAAAAGTTTTTCCTTTTTAGCGATTGATGCCAAACGTTTACAAACGTTACGTAACAAATCCAAACATTTCACCTTTTTAGCGATTTAAGCCAAACGTTTAGAGAGGTTATGACACAAATCCAAACGTTTCATCTTTTTAGCGATTTAAGCCAATCGTTTACAAACGGTACGAAACAAATCCAGATGTTTCACCTTTTTAGCAATTTAAGCCAAATGTTTACAAACGGTACGAATCAAATCCACATGTTTCATGTTTTTAGCTATTTAAGCCGAACGTTTACAAACATTATGAAACAAATCCAAATGTTTAATCTTTTTAGCTAATTAAGCCAAATGTTTACAAATGTTACGAAACAAATCCAAACGCTTTGCCTTTTTAACAATTTAAGCCAAACGTTTACAAATGTTACGAAACAAATCCCAATGTTTCCCCTTTTTAGCGATATAAGCCAAACGTTAACAAACGTTACGGAACAAATCCAAACATTTCACCTTTTTAGCGATTTAAGCCAAACGTTTACAAATGTTAAGGAACAAATCCAAACGTTTAAAACGTTACGAAATAAATCCAAACGTTTCACATTTTTAGCGATTTAAGCCAAACGTTTGCAAACGTTACGAAACGAAACCAAGCGTTTCACTTTTTTAGCAACTTAAGCTAAATGTTTACAAACTTTACGAAATAAATCCAAATGTTTCACCTTTTTAGGATTTAAGCCAAACATTTACGAAGGTTACGAAACCAATCCAAGAGTTTCACCTTTTCAGCAATTTGAGCCAAACATTTACAAACGTTACGAAACAAATCCGAATGTTTCCCCTTTTTAGCGATTAAAGCCAAACGTTTACAAACGTTACAAAACAAATCCAAACGTTTTACCTTTTTTAGCGATTTAAGCCAAACGTTTACATACGTTACGAAAAAAATCCAAACGTTTCCCCTTTTTAGCGATTGAAACCAAACGTTTACAAACGTTACGAAAAAAATCCAAACGTTTCACCTTTTTAGCGTTTATGCCAAACGCTAACAGACGTTACGAAACAAATCCAAATGTTTTGCCGTTTTAGCAATTCAAGCCAAACGTTGACAAACGTGAAACAAATCGAAACGTTTCATCTTTTTAGCGGTTTAAGCCAAACGTTGACAAACGTTACAAAAAAAATCCAAACGTGTCACCTTTTTAGCGATTTAAGCCAAACGTTTACAAATGTTACGAAAATAATCCAAACGTGTCACATTTTTATCGATTTAAGCCAAAAATTTACAAACTTTACGAAACAAATCCAAACGTTTCTCCTTTTTAGCGATTTAATCCAAACGTTAACAAACGTTACGAAACAAATCCAAAAGTTTTGCCTTTTTAGCGATTGAAGCCAAATGTTCACAAACATTACGTAACAAATCCAAATATTTCACCTTTTTAGCGATTTAAGCCAAACATTTACAAAGGTTATGAAACAAATCCAAACATTTCATCTTTTTAGCAATTTAACCCAATCATTTACAAACGGTAGAAACAAATCCAGACGTTTCACCTTTTTAACAATTTAAGACAAATGTTATGATATAAATCTACATGTTTCACCTTTTTAGCAATTTAAGCCAAACGTTGACAAATATTTCGAAACAAATCCAAACGTTCACCTTTTTAGCGATTTAAGCCAAACGTTTACAAATGTTACGAAACAAATCCAAACGCTTCCCCTTTTTAGAGATTTAAGCCAAACGTTAACAAACGTTACGAAACAAATCCAAACGTTTCATCTTTTTACCGAATTAGGCCAAACGTTTCCAAACGTTACGAAACAAATCCAAAAGTTTCACCTTTTATCGATTTAAGCGAAACGTTATGAAACAAAACCAAACTTTTAAAACGTTACGAAATAAATCCAAAAGCTTCACTTTTTTAGCGATTTAAGCCAAACGTTTACATACGTTACGAAACAAAACCAAGTGTTTCACCTTTTTATCAATATAAGCCAAACGTTTACAAACGTTACGAAACAAATCCAAATGTTTCACCTTTTTAGCGATTTAAGCCAAACATTTACAAACGCTATGAAACAAATCCAAGCGTTTCACCTTTTTAGCGATGTAAGCAAAACGTTTACAAAGGTTACGAAACAAATCCAAGCGTTTCACCTTTTTAGCGATGTAAGCAAAACGTTTACAAACGTTACGAAACAAATCCGAGCGTTTCACCTTTTTAGCAATTTAAGCCAAACGTTTACAAAGGTTACAAAACAAATTCAAACGTTTTATCTTTTTAGCAATTTAAGCCAAACGTTTACTAACGTTTCGAAACAAATCCAAACGTTTTGCCTTTTTAGCAATTTAAGCCAAACGTTTACAAACGTTAGGAAACAAATCCATGCGTTTTACCTTTTTAGCGTTTAAGCCAAACGCTAACAGACGTTACGAAACAAATCCAAATGTTTTGCCTGTTTAGCGGTTTAAGCCAAACGTTGACAAACGTTACAAAAAAATCCAAACGTGTCGCCTTTTTAGCGATTTAAGCCAAACGTTTACAAATGTTACGAAAATAATCCAAACGTGTCACATTTTTATCGATTTAAGCCAAACATGTACAAACTTTACGAAACAAATCCAAACATTTCCCCTTTTTAACGATATAAGCCAAACGTTAACAAACGTTACGAAACAAATCCAAAAGTTTTTCCTTTTTAGCGATTGAAGTCAAACGTTTATAAACATTACGTAACAAATCCAAATATTTCACCTTTTTAGCGATTTAAGCCAAACATTTACAAAGGTTATGAAACAAATCCAAACATTTCATCTTTTTAGCAATTTAACCCAATCGTTAACAAACGGTAGAAACAAATCCAGACGTTTCACCTTTTTAGCAATTTAAGCCAAACGTTTACAAACATTATGATATAAATCTACATGTTTCACCTTTTTAGCAATTTAAGCCAAACGTTGACAAATATTTCGAAACAAATCCAAACGTTTCACCTTTTTAGCGATTTAAGCCAAACGTTTACAAACGTTACGAAACAAATCCAAACGCTTCACCTTTTTAGAGATTTAACCAAACGTTAACAAACGTTACGAATCAAATCCAAACGTTTCATCTTTTTACCGAATTAGGCCAAACATTTCCAAACGTTACGAAACAAATCAAAAAGTTTCACCTTTTAGCGAATTAAGCGAAACGTTTACAAACGTTATGAAACAAAACCAAACTTTTAAAACGTTACGAAATAAATCCAAAAGCTTCACTTTTTTAGCGATTTAAGCCAATCGTTTACAAACGTTACGAAACAAAACCAAGTGTTTCACCTTTTTATCAATTTAAGCCAAACGTTTACAAACGTTACGAAACAAATCCAAATGTTTCACCTTTTTAGCGATTTAAGCCAAACATTTACAAACGCTATGAAACAAATCCAAGCGTTTCACCTTTTTAGCGATTTAAGCAAAACGTTTACAAAGGTTACGAAACAAATCCAAGCGTTTCACCTTTTTAGCAATTTGAGCCAAATGTTTACAAACGTCACGAAACAAATCCGAACGTTTCACCTTTTTAGCGATTTGAGCCAAACGTTTACAAAGGTTACAAAACAAATTCAAACGTTTTACCTTTTTAGCAATTTAAGCCAAACGTTTACAAATGTTTCGAAACAAATCCAAACGTTTTGCCTTTATAGCAATTTAAGCCAAACGTTTACAAACGTTACGAAACATATTCAAACGTTTCGCCTTTTTAGCGATTTAAGCCAAACTTTTACAAATGTTACGAAATAAAACCAAACGTTTAAAACGTTATGAAACAAATACAAACGTTTCACATTTTTAGCTATTTATGCCAAACCATTATAAACGTTACGAAACAAAACCAAGCATTTCACCTTTTTAGCAATTTAAGCCAAATCTTTACAAACGTTACGAAACAAAACCAAACGTTTAAAACGTTACGAAACAAATCCAAACGTTTCACCTTTTTAGCTATTTAAGCCAAACCTTGGGAAACGTTACGAAACAAAACCAAGTGTTTCACCTTTTTTGCGATTTAAGCCAAACATTTACAAACGTAACGAAACAATTTTAAGCGTTTCTCCGTTTTAGCAATTTTAGCCAAACGTTTACAAATGTTACGAAACAAATCCAAGCGTTTCACTGTTTTAGCTATTTAAGCCAAACGTTTACAAACGATAAAAAACAAAACGATACATTTCGCCTTTTTAGCAATTTAAGCCAAACGTTTACAAACGTTACAAAAAAAATCCAAACGTTTACGAACGTTACATAACAAATCCAAACGTTTAAAATGTTAATAAACAAATCCAAACATTTCACATTTTTAGTTATTTAAGCCAAACCTTTATAAACGTTACGAAACAAAACCAAGCGTTTCACCTTTTTAGCGATTTAAGCCAAACCTTTACAAACGTAACGAAACAAATTCAAGCGTTTCACTTTTTAGCAATTTTAGCCAAACGTTTGCAAAAGATACGAAACAAATCCAAGCGTTTCACCGTTTTTAGCAATTTAAGCCAAACGTTTACAAACGTTACGAAACAAATCCAAATGTTTCACCTTTTTACCGAATTAAGCCAATCGTTTACAAACGTTAGGAAACAAATCCAAACGTTTCCCCTTTTTAGCGGTATAAGCCAAACGTTTACCAACGTTATAAAAAAATTGAAATGTTTAACCTTTTAAACAATTTAAGCCAAACGTTTACAAATGTTACATATTAAAACCAAATTGTTCACCTTTTTAGCAATTTAAGCCAAACGTTTACAAGCATTGCAAAACAATTCCAAATTTTTCCCCATTTTAGCGATATAGGCAAAACTTTTCAAACGTTACGAAAAAAATCCAAACATTTCACATTTTTATCGATTTATGTTAAACGTTAACAAACATTACGAAACAAATCCAAAAGTTTTTACTTTTTAGCGATTGATGCCAAACGTTTACAAACGTTACGTAACAAATCCAAACATTTCACCTTTTTAGCGATTTAAGCCAAACGTTTAGAGAGGTTATGACACAAATCCAAACGTTTCATCTTTTTAGCGATTTAAGCCAATCGTTTACAAACGGTACGAAACAAATCCAGATGTTTCACCTTTTTAGCAATTTAAGCCAAATGTTTACAAACGGTATGAATCAAATCCACATGTTTCATGTTTTTAGCTATTTAAGCCGAACGTTTACAAACATTATGAAACAAATCCAAATGTTTAACCTTTTTAGCTATTTAAGCCAAAAGTTTACAAATGTTACGAAACAAATCCAAACGCTTTACCTTTTTAACAATTTAAGCCAAACGTTTACAAATGTTACGAAACAAATCCCAATATTTCCCCTTTTTAGCGATTTAAGCCAAACGTTAACAAACGTTACGGAACAAATCCAAACATTTCACCTTTTTAGCGATTTAAGCCAAACGTTTACAAATGTTACGGAACAAATCCAAACGTTTAAAACGTTACAAAATAAATCCAAACGTTTCACATTTTTAGCGATTTAAGCCAAACGTTTGCAAACGTTACGAAACGAAACCAAGCGTTTCACTTTTTTAGCAACTTAAGCTAAATGTTTACAAACTTTACGAAATAAATCCAAATGTTTCACCTTTTTAGGATTTAAGCCAAACATTTACAAAGGTTACGAAACCAATCCAAGAGTTTCACCTTTTCAGCAATTTGAGCCAAACATTTACAAACGTTACGAAACAAATCCGAATGTTTCCCCTTTTTAGCGATTAAAGCCAAACGTTTACAAAGATTACAAAACAAATCCAAACGTTTCACCTTTTTAGCTATTTAACCCAATCCTTTACAAACGTTACGATAAAAATCCACATGTTTCACCTTTTTAGCGATTTAAGACAAACGTTGACAAACGTTACGAAACAAATCCAAACTTTTCACCTTTTTAGCAATTTAAGCCAAACGTTTACAAACGTTACGAAACAAATCCAAACGCTTCACCTTTTTAGCGATTTAAGCCAAACGTTTACAAACGTTACAAAACAAATCCAAACGTTGCACCTTTTTAGCGAATTAGGCAAAACGTTTACAAACGTTACCAAACAAATCCAAACGTTTCGCTTTTTTAGCGATTTAAGCGAAACGTTTACAAACGTTACGAAACAAAACCAAACTAATAAAACCTTATGAAATAAATCCAAATATTTCACATTTTTAGCGATTTAAGCCAAACGTTAACAAACGTTACGAAACAAAACCAAGCGTTTAACCTTTTATCAATTTAAGCCAAACGTTTACAAAACGTTATGAAACAAATTCAAATGTTTCACCTTTTTAGCGATTTAAGCCAAACATTTACAAAGGTTATGAAACCAATCCAAGAGTTTCACCTTTTTGGCAATTTGAGCCAAACGTTTACAAATGTTACAAAACAATTCCGAATGTTTCACTAATTTAGTGATTGAAGCCAAACGTTTACAAAGGTTACAAAAAAAAATCCAAACGTTTCGCCTTTTTAGCGATTTAAGGCAAACGTTTACAAACTTTTCGAAACAAATCCAAACTTTTGCCTTTTTAGCAATTTAAGCCAAACGTTTACAAATGCTACGAAACAAATCCAAATATTTCCGCTTTTTAGTGATTTAAGCCAAACGTTTACAAACATTACGAAACAAAACCAAACGCTTTAAACGTTACGAAACAAATCCAAACGTTTAACATTTTTAGCGAATTAAGCCAAACGTTTATAAACGTTTCGAAATAAAACCAAGCGTTTCACCTCTTTAGCAATATAAGCAAAACGTTTACAAACGTTACGAAACAAATCCAAGTGTTTCACCTTTGTAGTGATTTAAAACAAACGATACAAACGTTATGATACAAATCCAAATGTTTCCTCGTTTTAGCAATTTAAGCCAAACGTTTAGAAACGTTATGAAACAAATCAAAATGTTTCACCTTTTTAGCAATTTAATCCGAACGTTTACAAACGTTATGAAAAAAATCCCAATGTTTCCTCATTATAGCAATTTAGGCCAAAGGTTTACAAACGTTACAAAACAAATCCAAGCGTTTCACCTTTTTATCAATTTAAGCAAACGTTTACAAACATTACGAAACAAATCCATGCGTTTCACCTTTTTAGCAATTTAAGCCAAACGTTTACAAACGTTACGAAAAAAATCCAAGCATTTCACCTTTTTAGTGATGTAAAACAAACGTTACAAACGTTACGAAACAAATCCAAACATTTCCTCGTTTTAGCAATTTAAGCCAAACGTTTACAAACGTTATGAAACAAATCAAAATGTTTCACCTTTTTAGCAATTTAATCTGAACGTTTACAAACGTTACGAAACAAATCCAAACGTTTCACCTTTTTAGCGATTTAAGCTAAACGTTTACAAACGTTACAAAACAAAACCAAATGTTTAAAACATTACGAAACAAATCCAAACGTTTTCCATTTTTAGCAATTTAAGCCAAACGTTTACAAACGTTACGAAACAAATCCAAATTTTTTCCCTTTTTAGCGATTTAAGCCAAACGTTTACAAACGTTACGAAACAAATCCAAACGTTTCACCTTTTTAGCGAATTAGGCAAAACGTTTACAAACGTTACCAAACAAATCCAAACGTTTCGCTTTTTTAGCGATTTAAGCGAAACGTTTACAAACGTTACGAAACAAAACCAAACTAATAAAACCTTATGAAATAAATCCAAATATTTCACATTTTTAGCGATTTAAGCCAAACGTTTACAAACGTTACGAAACAAAACCAAGCGTTTAACCTTTTTATCAATTTAAGCCAAACGTTTACAAACGTTACGAAACAAATACAAATGTTTCACCTTTATAGCGATTTAAGCCAAACATTTACAAAGGTTACGAAACCAATCCAAGAGTTTCACCTTTTTGGCAATTTGAGCCAAACGTTTACAAATGTTACAAAACAATTCCGAATGTTTCACTAATTTAGTGATTGAAGCCAAACGTTTACAAAGGTTACAAAAAAAATCCAAAAGTTTCGCCTTTTTAGCGATTTAAGGCAAACGTTTACAAACTTTTCGAAACAAATCCAAACTTTTGCCTTTTTAGCAATTTAAGCCAAACGTTTACAAATGCTACGAAACAAATCCAAATATTTCCGCTTTTTAGTGATTTAAGCCAAACGTTTACAAACATTACGAAACAAAACCAAACGCTTTAAACGTTACGAAACAAATCCAAACGTTTAACATTTTTAGCGAATTAAGCCAAACGTTTATAAACGTTACGAAATAAAACCAAGCGTTTCACCTCTTTAGCAATATAAGCAAAACGTTTACAAACGTTACGAAACAAATCCAAGTGTTTCACCTTTGTAGTGATTTAAAACAAACGATACGTTATGAAACAAATCCAAATGTTTCCTCGTTTTAGCAATTTAAGCCAAACGTTTAGAAACGTTATGAAACAAATCAAAATGTTTCACCTTTTTAGCAATTTAATCCGAACGTTTACAAACGTTATGAAAAAAATCCCAATGTTTCCTCATTATAGCAATTTAGGCCAAAGGTTTACAAACGTTACGAAACAAATCCAAACGTTTCACCTTTTTATCAATTTAAGCAAACGTTTACAAACATTACGAAACAAATCCATGCGTTTCACCTTTTTATCAATTTAAGCCAAACGTTTACAAACGTTACGAAAAAAATCCAAGCATTTCACCTTTTTAGTGATGTAAAACAAACGTTACAAACGTTACGAAACAAATCCAAACATTTCCTCGTTTTAGCAATTTAAGACAAACGTTTAGAAACGTTATGAAACAAATCAAAATGTTTCACCTTTTTAGCAATTTAATCTGAACGTTTACAAACGTTACGAAACAAATCCAAACGTTTCACCTTTTTAGCGATTTAAGCTAAACGTTTACAAACGTTACAAAACAAAACCAAATGTTTAAAACATTACGAAACAAATCCAAACGTTTCCTATTTTTAGCGATTTAAGCCAAACGTTTATAAACGTTTACGAAACAAATCCAAACGTTTCCCCTTTTCAGCGATTTAAGCTAAACGTTTACAAACGTTACAAAACAAATCCAAACGTTGCACCTTTTTAGCGAATTAGGCAAAACGTTTACAAACGTTACCAAACAAATCCAAACGTTTCGCTTTTTTAGCGATTTAAGCGAAACGTTTACAAACGTTACGAAACAAAACCAAACTAATAAAACCTTATGAAATAAATCCAAATATTTCACATTTTTAGCGATTTAAGCCAAACGTTAACAAACGTTACGAAACAAAACCAAGCGTTTAACCTTTTTATCAATTTAAGCCAAACGTTTACAAACGTTATGAAACAAATTCAAATGTTTCACCTTTTTAGCGATTTAAGCCAAACATTTACAAAGGTTACGAAACCAATCCAAGAGTTTCACCTTTTTGGCAATTTGAGCCAAACGTTTACAAATGTTACAAAACAATTCCGAATGTTTCACTAATTTAGTGATTGAAGCCAAACGTTTACAAAGGTTACAAAAAAAATCCAAAAGTTTCGCCTTTTTAGCGATTTAAGGCAAACGTTTACAAACTTTTCGAAACAAATCCAAACTTTTGCCTTTTTAGCAATTTAAGCCAAACGTTTACAAATGCTACGAAACAAATCCAAATATTTCCGCTTTTTAGTGATTTAAGCCAAACGTTTACAAACATTACGAAACAAAACCAAACGCTTTAAACGTTACGAAACAAATCCAAACGTTTAACATTTTTAGCGAATTAAGCCAAACGTTTATAAACGTTTCGAAATAAAACCAAGCGTTTCACCTCTTTAGCAATATAAGCAAAACGTTTACAAACGTTACGAAACAAATCCAAGTGTTTCACCTTTGTAGTGATTTAAAACAAACGATACAAACGTTATGATACAAATCCAAATGTTTCCTCGTTTTAGCAATTTAAGCCAAACGTTTAGAAACGTTATGAAACAAATCAAAATGTTTCACCTTTTTAGCAATTTAATCCGAACGTTTACAAACGTTATGAAAAAAATCCCAATGTTTCCTCATTATAGCAATTTAGGCCAAAGGTTTACAAACGTTACAAAACAAATCCAAGAGTTTCACCTTTTCACTAATTTATGCTAAACGTTTACAAACATTACGAAACAAATCCATGAGTTTCACCTTTTTATCAATTTAAGCCAAACGTTTACAAACGTTACGAAAAAAATCCAAGCATTTCACCTTTTTAGTGATGTAAAACAAACGTTACAAACGTTACGAAACAAATCCAAACATTTCCTCGTTTTAGCAATTTAAGACAAACGTTTAGAAACGTTATGAAACAAATCAAAATGTTTCACCTTTTTAGCAATTTAATCTGAACGTTTACAAACGTTACGAAACAAATCCAAACGTTTCACCTTTTAGCTATTTAAGCTAAACGTTTACAAAGGTTACGAAACAAAACCAAATGTTTAAAACATTACGAAACAAATCCAAACGTTTCCCATTTTTAGCGATTTAAGCCAAATGTTTAAAAACGTTTACGAAACAAAACCAAATGTTTCCCCTTTTTAGCGATTTAAGCCAAACGTTTACAAACGTTACAAAACAAATCCAAACGTTGCACCTTTTTAGCGAATTAGGCAAAACGTTTACAAACGTTACCAAACAAATCCAAACGTTTCGCTTTTTTAGCGATTTAAGCGAAACGTTTACAAACGTTACGAAACAAAACCAAACTAATAAAACCTTATGAAATAAATCCAAATATTTCAAATTTTTAGCGATTTAAGCCAAACGTTAACAAACGTTACGAAACAAAACCAAGCGTTTAACCTTTTTATCAATTTAAGCCAAACGTTTACAAACGTTATGAAACAAATTCAAATGTTTCACCTTTTTAGCGATTTAAGCCAAACATTTACAAAGGTTACGAAACCAATCCAAGAGTTTCACCTTTTTGGCAATTTGAGCCAAACGTTTACAAATGTTACAAAACAATTCCGAATGTTTCACTTATTTAGTGATTGAAGCCAAACGTTTACAAAGGTTACAAAAAAAATCCAAAAGTTTCGCCTTTTTAGCGATTTAAGGCAAACGTTTACAAACTTTTCGAAACAAATCCAAACTTTTGCCTTTTTAGCAATTTAAGCCAAACGTTTACAAATGCTACGAAACAAATCCAAATATTTCCGCTTTTTAGTGATTTAAGCCAAACGTTTACAAACATTACGAAACAAAACCAAACGCTTTAAACGTTACGAAACAAATCCAAACGTTTAACATTTTTAGCGAATTAAGCCAAACGTTTATAAACGTTTCGAAATAAAACCAAGCGTTTCACCTCTTTAGCAATATAAGCAAAACGTTTACAAACGTTACGAAACAAATCCAAGTGTTTCACCTTTGTAGTGATTTAAAACAAACGATACAAACGTTATGATACAAATCCAAATGTTTCCTCGTTTTAGCAATTTAAGCCAAACGTTTAGAAACGTTATGAAACAAATCAAAATGTTTCACCTTTTTAGCAATTTAATCCGAACGTTTACAAACGTTATGAAAAAAAATCCCAATGTTTCCTCATTATAGCAATTTAGGCCAAAGGTTTACAAACGTTACGAAACAAATCCAAGCGTTTCACCTTTTTATCAATTTAAGCAAACGTTTACAAACATTACGAAACAAATCCATGCGTTTCACCTTTTTATCAATTTAAGCCAAACGTTTACAAACGTTACGAAAAAAATCCAAGCATTTCACCTTTTTAGTGATGTAAAACAAACGTTACAAACGTTACGAAACAAATCCAAACATTTCCTCGTTTTAGCAATTTAAGACAAACGTTTAGAAACGTTATGAAACAAATCAAAATGTTTCACCTTTTTAGCAATTTAATCTGAACGTTTACAAACGTTACGAAACAAATCCAAACGTTTCACCTTTTAGCGATTTAAGCTAAACGTTTACAAACGTTACAAAACAAAACCAAATGTTTAAAACATTACGAAACAAATCCAAACGTTTCCCATTTTTAGTGATTTAAGCCAAATGTTTAAAAACGTTACGAAACAAAACCAAACGCTTCACCTTTTTAGCGATTTAAGCCAAACGTTTACAAACGTTACAAAACAAATCCAAACGTTGCACCTTTTTAGCGAATTAGGCAAAACGTTTACAAACGTTACCAAACAAATCCAAACGTTTCGCTTTTTTAGCGATTTAAGCGAAACGTTTACAAACGTTACGAAACAAAACCAAACTAATAAAACCTTATGAAATAAATCCAAATATTTCACATTTTTAGCGATTTAAGCCAAACGTTAACAAACGTTACGAAACAAAACCAAGCGTTTAACCTTTTTATCAATTTAAGCCAAACGTTTACAAACGTTATGAAACAAATTCAAATGTTTCACCTTTTTAGCGATTTAAGCCAAACATTTACAAAGGTTACGAAACCAATCCAAGAGTTTCACCTTTTTGGCAATTTGAGCCAAACGTTTACAAATGTTACAAAACAATTCCGAATGTTTCACTAATTTAGTGATTGAAGCCAAACGTTTACAAAGGTTACAAAAAAAATCCAAACGTTTCGCCTTTTTAGCGATTTAAGGCAAACGTTTACAAACTTTTCGAAACAAATCCAAACTTTTGCCTTTTTAGCAATTTAAGCCAAACGTTTACAAATGCTACGAAACAAATCCAAATATTTCCGCTTTTTAGTGATTTAAGCCAAACGTTTACAAACATTACGAAACAAAACCAAACGCTTTAAACGTTACGAAACAAATCCAAACGTTTAACATTTTTAGCGAATTAAGCCAAACGTTTATAAACGTTTCGAAATAAAACCAAGCGTTTCACCTCTTTAGCAATATAAGCAAAACGTTTACAAACGTTACGAAACAAATCCAAGTGTTTCACCTTTGTAGTGATTTAAAACAAACGATACAAACGTTATGATACAAATCCAAATGTTTCCTCGTTTTAGCAATTTAAGCCAAACGTTTAGAAACGTTATGAAACAAATCAAAATGTTTCACCTTTTTAGCAATTTAATCCGAACGTTTACAAACGTTATGAAAAAAATCCCAATGTTTCCTCATTATAGCAATTTAGGCCAAAGGTTTACAAACGTTACGAAACAAATCCAAGCGTTTCACCTTTTTATCAATTTAAGCAAACGTTTACAAACATTACGAAACAAATCCATGCGTTTCACCTTTTTATCAATTTAAGCCAAACGTTTACAAACGTTACGAAAAAAATCCAAGCATTTCACCTTTTTAGTGATGTAAAACAAACGTTACAAACGTTACGAAACAAATCCAAACATTTCCTCGTTTTAGCAATTTAAGACAAACGTTTAGAAACGTTATGAAACAAATCCAAATGTTTCACCTTTTTAGCAATTTAATCCAAACGTTTACAAACGTTACGAAACAAATCCAAATGTTTCACCTTTTTAGCGATTTAAGCTAAACGTTTACAAACGTTACAAAACAAAACCAAATGTTTAAAACATTACGAAACAAATCCAAACGTTTCCTATTTTTAGCGATTTAAGCCAAATGTTTAAAAACGTTACGAAACAAAACCAAACGCTTCACCTTTTTAGCGATTTAAGCCAAACGTTTACAGACGTTACAAAACAAATCCAAACGTTTCACCTTTTTAGCGAATTAGGCAAAACGTTTACAAACGTTACCAAACAAATCCAAACGTTTCGCTTTTTTAGCGATTTAAGCGAAACGTTTACAAACGTTACGAAACAAAACCAAACTAATAAAACCTTATGAAATAAATCCAAATATTTCAAATTTTTAGCGATTTAAGCCAAACGTTAACAAACGTTACGAAACAAAACCAAGCGTTTAACCTTTTTATCAATTTAAGCCAAACGTTTACAAACGTTATGAAACAAATTCAAATGTTTCACCTTTTTAGCGATTTAAGCCAAACATTTACAAAGGTTACGAAACCAATCCAAGAGTTTCACCTTTTTGGCAATTTGAGCCAAACGTTTACAAATGTTACAAAACAATTCCGAATGTTTCACTTATTTAGTGATTGAAGCCAAACGTTTACAAAGGTTACAAAAAAAATCCAAAAGTTTCGCCTTTTTAGCGATTTAAGGCAAACGTTTACAAACTTTTCGAAACAAATCCAAACTTTTGCCTTTTTAGCAATTTAAGCCAAACGTTTACAAATGCTACGAAACAAATCCAAATATTTCCGCTTTTTAGTGATTTAAGCCAAACGTTTACAAACATTACGAAACAAAACCAAACGCTTTAAACGTTACGAAACAAATCCAAACGTTTAACATTTTTAGCGAATTAAGCCAAACGTTTATAAACGTTTCGAAATAAAACCAAGCGTTTCACCTCTTTAGCAATATAAGCAAAACGTTTACAAACGTTACGAAACAAATCCAAGTGTTTCACCTTTGTAGTGATTTAAAACAAACGATACAAACGTTATGATACAAATCCAAATGTTTCCTCGTTTTAGCAATTTAAGCCAAACGTTTAGAAACGTTATGAAACAAATCAAAATGTTTCACCTTTTTAGCAATTTAATCCGAACGTTTACAAACGTTATGAAAAAAATCCCAATGTTTCCTCATTATAGCAATTTAGGCCAAAGGTTTACAAACGTTACGAAACAAATCCAAGCGTTTCACCTTTTTATCAATTTAAGCAAACGTTTACAAACATTACGAAACAAATCCATGCGTTTCACCTTTTTATCAATTTAAGCCAAACGTTTACAAACGTTACGAAAAAAATCCAAGCATTTCACCTTTTTAGTGATGTAAAACAAACGTTACAAACGTTACGAAACAAATCCAAACATTTCCTCGTTTTAGCAATTTAAGACAAACGTTTAGAAACGTTATGAAACAAATCAAAATGTTTCACCTTTTTAGCAATTTAATCTGAACGTTTACAAACGTTACGAAACAAATCCAAACGTTTCACCTTTTAGCGATTTAAGCTAAACGTTTACAAACGTTACAAAACAAAACCAAATGTTTAAAACATTACGAAACAAATCCAAACGTTTCCTATTTTTAGTGATTTAAGCCAAATGTTTAAAAACGTTACGAAACAAAACCAAGTATTTCATCTTTTTTGCAATTTAAGCCAAAATTTACAAATGTTACAAAACATTACGAAACAAAACCAAACTTAGAAACCTTACGAAACAAAACCAAACATTGCGAAACAAATTCAAACATTACATATTTTTAGCGATATAAGCCAAACATTTACAAAATTACGAAACAAATTCAAACATTACATATGTTTAGCAAAATAGGCCAAACATTTACAAAATTACAAAACAAAACCAATCGTTTACAAAAGTTACGAAAAAAATCCAAACTTTGGGAAACAAAACCAAATGTTTCATCTTTTAAGAAATTTAAGCCAGATGTTTACAAACGATACAAAACAAATCGAAACGTTTCAACTTTTTAGCGATTTAAGCCAAACGTTTACAAACGTTACGAAAACAAATCCAAACGTTTCACCTTTTTAGCAATTTAATTCCAAACATTTCACCTTTTTAGCGATCTAAGTCAAACGTTTACAAACGTTACGAAACAAATCAAAACGTTTCCCCTTTTTAGCTATTTAAGCCAAACGTTTCACCTTTTCAGTGATTTAAGCCAAACTTTTACGAACGTTACGAAACAAATCCAAACGTTTCGACTTTTTAGCTATTTAAGCCAAACGTTTAAAATGTTACAAAACAAATCCAAATGTTTCACTTTATTAGCAATTTAAGCCAAACATTTACAAACGTGTAATACCCCAAAAGATTTAATTACCTAATTGGACCACGTGTCCAGTTTTGAGTAGTCTGAGTGGCGATATCGGAAGGATTTCCGAGAAATTAAGATAAATAAAATTTTAAGTAGGTCGGTTTCGGGAAAGTAATTATGTGGAAATTGATGTTATATTTCAATTCTAAAGTTAGAATTGAAATTAAAAAGAAAAAGGGCAAGAAAAGTCATAAAATGAAGTTCAAGGACTAAAGTGGTAATTTAGCCACTACGTCTCAAAAATGAAAATTTATAAGTTTAGACGGGAAAATATTAATATTGGGATTTGTATTATTTATTAGGAATAAATAATATAAATACGAAAAGATTGAAGTATTAATTAATTAAGAGATACGTTAAAATAGAAGTTTAAAAGAGAAATGATTAAAGTTTAAGAAGTGAAGGATCAAAGGAAGCTTTTAACCAACCCATAAGTATTAAGAAATATGAATCAGATGATTGATATCAAGGGAATCATCCAGAAGAAGCGAGAACGAAGGAGAAGAAACGGCGATCAACACGGTTTCGCCGTTCGACGTCGGAATCACGCGTTCTTGGTGTCGATCTCTTCGGAATTCAAGCCTCTATCTTCCCCGAGTATTAAAAAAAGGGTAAGTTGAACGTTTTTATTGTGAGAAATGGATAATAGTTGGCTGTTTGACGTTGTGCCGTTTCGGTTCGAACCGAATTCACGTAAAACATGTTAAAATTGATGTTTTTGAATGTTTCGGAGTTGGGGTTTAAGGTTTAGGCGTATATAAGCATGTCGGGATTGTTTTGGATGAATTTGGATGTGTAAAATTGACGTTTGAGGGCTGAAAACGGGTGCCTCATGTCGTGAGACATTGTCTCACGACGTGAGACACTTCTCGCGACGCGAGACAAGGCCTCGCGATGCGAGACCAAATCTCGCGACGCGAGACTGACTCTCACGTCGTGAGACCTTCCCTCACGACGTGAGAGAAGCTAGGCACAATGTGCCTAGCCGTCGCCGACCCCCGTTGGACGTGTCGAGGTCCGACATGACCTAGCTCGACCCAGAAATGTTTTATGGACTTCGAAAACATATGAAACAAGCGACAAGCTTAACGATATGAATTAGGATTTCAAATTAACATTTTAACAAAGTATAAACGATTAGTAACATACCTTGAAGGACGTTGAACGTATATGAGATATTGATTAACGCTTAACGATATACGAATCGTTTACAAAATAAAAGAATGATAACTTAGGATTTAAGTTTATAAGGTTTACTGTTAGGTACTAAACGCGTATTTGACTTATTAATGTGTCAGACGCGTCAGCAAGCAGTGAGGGCACCAGACGAGGTCTAGTGCGAGCATATCATTACATAGATCACATCATTATTTGGATAGCGGTCACTGTGAGTTGCACTTGACTTTCGTGTATTATACATATAAAGTTATTTTGTATAGATATATATATACTGTTTACACACATCGCATTATATATAATTGATTGAAATGTTATATGCTTTATTAATTTTTATATACGAGAACTAGTATGCGATCCAAAGAAACTAGCTACCTATTGGGTGTCAATAGGCTGTGTGATCACCAGTATCGAATCAGTCTAGTATATTTGCATTTGAGAAATGACTCGACACAACTGGGAGCTGTTGATGATTATAAAATTTATGTGGCTGGGCCACCAGCGAGTTAGACTCGCGATTGATATTTACGATTGGGTTTTTGATACGAGTGAGTACTCGGCTACGGTGTAGTCTGGAGTCCCCGTATCTAGTGGCTGGGCCACCAGCGAGTTGGACTCGCGATTGATATTTACGATTGGGTTGAATGATAATGATTATTCGAGAAATGTGTCACATGCCAGGATATTAGTTTCGTACGGATCAAATACCTGTTTATATGTTTTATATTATTGTTTTCTTGAGATGCGATGCTATGCTTTTATAATAATACCGTTAGTAAATGCGAACTCACTCACTATTTTCCCAAATACTGACCCCTCACCTTTGATGTTTTCAGGTACTTAGTATGTGGACCTAGCTAGAGGCCAATTTTAAAGCCCATAAGTCAGCTGTGTATTTTTAGTATCTGACTTCTGTGAATGCTGCAGTAGTGGTCCCGCGTTGACTGAGTCGTAGCCTAGACAGCAGTACACATTGAGTGTACATATTACTTGCTGTCCAGATTATATGTTTTTGTAAGCTACGTGTTTTATATGTTGTGCACGGCACTAGATGCCAGTAAAATGTTGGATACACTAACTGATGTATATAGTACTGCGAGGCCAGTTCGTACGAGGTACGGTGACTAGAGCCCGCGAGGATAACAGAACAGTTAGTGTAAATGTTTGTGTATACATGTTATGTATACTTGCTTCTGTTGCTTTATGTTATTTGTTTACTATTTGCGAAAAATTATTAGTGATTTAAGGCTTGCTACGGGTTCCGGAGCTACCACTCCCGTTCCCTAGCGCTGGTTGCTGCTCAATATTTTGGGTCGTGACAAAACGTTACGAAACTAATCCAAAAGTTTAATACGTTATGAAACACTTTTTTGCAATTTGAGCCAAACCTTTATAAATATTACTAAACAAATCCAAACGTTTAAAATGTTACGAAACAAATCCAAACATTTAACCTTTTTAGCAATTTATGCCAAACTTTTACAAACGTTATGAAACAAAACCAAACGTTTCCCCTTTTTATCTATTTAAGCCAAACGTTTACAGACGTTACAAAAAAAATCCAAACGTTTCACCTTTTTAGTGATTTATGCCAAACGTATACAAACATTACGAAAAAATCCAAACGTTTCACCTTCTTAGCGATATAAGCCAAACGTTTACAAATGTTACGAAACAAATTCAAGCGTTTCACCTTTTTCGCAATTTAAGCAAACGTTTACAAACGTTACAAAACAAATCTAAGCGTTTCACCTTGTTAGCAATTTTAGCCAAATGTTTACAAACGTTATGTAACAAATCCAAGCGTTTCACCTTTTTAGCGATTTAAGCCAAACGTTTACGATTGTTACGAAACAAATCCAAGCATTTCACCTTTTTAGCGATTTAAGCCAAACGTTTACAAATGTTACGAAACAAATCCAGATGTTTCACTTTTTTAACAATTTAAGCCAAACATTTACAAAAGTTACGGAACTAATCCAAAAGTTTAATACGTTATGAAACACTTTTTAGCAATTTGAGCCAAACTTTTACAAACGTTACTAAACAAATCCAAACCTTTCAAATGTTACGAAACAAATCCAAACATTTAACCTTTTTAGCGATTTATGCCAAACTTTTACAAACGTTATGAAACAAAACCAAACGTTTCCCCTTTTTATCTATTTAAGCCAAACATTTACAGATATTACAAAACAAATCCAAACGTTTCACCTTTTTCGTGATTTATGCCAAACGTATACAAACAATACGAAACAAATCCAAACGTTTCACATTTTTAGCGATATAAGCCAAACGTTTACAACCGCTACGAAACAAATCCAAGCGTTTCACCTTTTTAGCGATTTATGCCAAACGTTTAAAAACATTACGAAACAAATCCAAACACTTTCACCTTTTTAGAGATTTATGCCAAACGTTTACAAAGGTTACGAAACAAATCCAAACGTTTCACCTTTTTAGCGATTTAAGACAAACATTTAGAAACGTTACGAAACAAAACACGACGTTTAACGTTTTTCGCAATTTAAGCCAAACGTTTACAAAAAATACGAAACAAAACCAAACGTATAAAACGTTGCGAAACAAATCCAAGCATTCACCTTTTTAGCAATTTAAGCCAAACATTTAAAAACGTTACGAAACAAATCCAAGCTTTTCATCTTTTTAGCAATTTAAGCAAAACGTTTACAAACGTTACGAAACAAAACCAAATGTTTCACCTTTTTAGCGATTTAAGCTAAACGTTTACAAATATTACGAAACAAATCCAAACGTTTCCCCATTTTAGCGATTTATGCCAAACGTTTAAAACGTTACGTAACAAATCCAAACGTTTCACATTTTTAGCGATTTTAAACAAACGTTTGCAAACATTACCAAACAAATCCAAACGTTTCATATTTTTAGCAATTGAAGCCAAACGTTTACAAATGATACAAAACAAATCCAAACGTTTATCAAATTTAGCAATTAAACCAAATTTTTACAAACGTTACGAAACAAAACCAAGTGTTTCACCTTTTTAGCAATTTAGGCCAAACATTTACAAACGTTACGAAACAAATCCAAGCATTTCACGTTTTTAGAAATTTAAGCCAAATGTGTACAAACGTTACGTAACAAATTCAAACGTTTCACTATTTGAGAGATTTAAGCCAAACGTTTACAAACGGTATGAAACTAATCTAAACGTTTCCCCTTTTTAGCGATTTAAGTCAAAACGTTTACAAACGCTACGAAACAAATCCAAACGTTTTACCTTTATAGCAATTTAAGAAAAAAAATTTACAAACGTTACAAAACAAATCCATACGTTTCCTCTTTTTAAGGACTTAAGCCAAACATTGACAAACATTACAAAACAAATCCAAACGTTTCACCTTTTTAGCGATATAGCCAAATGTTTATAAACGTTACAAAACAAATCCAAACATTTCACCTTTTTAGCGATTTAAGCCAAACGTTTACAAACGTTACGAAACAAATCCAAACGTTTCACCTTTTTAGCGATTTAAGCCAAACGTTTACAAACGTTACGAAACAAATCCAAACGTTTCACCTTTTTAGCAATTTAAGCCAAACGTTTACAAACGTTTCGAAACAAAACCAAACAAACGTACGAAACTAATCCAAACGTTTCACATTTTTAGTGATTTACGCCAAACGTTTACAAACTTTACGAAACAAAACCAAGCGTTTCACCTTTTTAGCAATTTAAGCCAAACGTTTACAAACATTACAAAACAAATCAAAGCGTTTTACGTTTTTAGAAATTTAAGCCAGACGTTTACAAACGTTATGAAATAAATCCAAGCATTTCACCTTTTTAGCAATTTAAGCAAAACGTTTACAAACGTTACGAAACAAATCCAACCGTTTCGCCTTTTTAGCGATTTAAGCCAAACGTTTACAAACGTTACGGAACAAATCCAAACGTTTCACCTTTTTAGTTATTTAAGTAAAATATTAACAAAGGTTATGATACAAATCCAAATGTTTCACATTTTTAGCAATTGGAGCCAAAAGTTTACGAATGTTACAAAACAAATCCAAGCGTTTTACCTTTTTAGCAATTTAAGCTAATCGTTTACAAAAGTTACGAAACAAATCCAAGCGTTTCACCTTTTTAGCAATTTAAGCCAAAGGTTTACAAACGTTACGAAAAAAATCAAAGCATTGCACCTTTTTAGCAATTTAAGCCAAACGTGTACAAATTTTGCGAAACAAATCAACACGTTTCACTTTTTTTGCGATTCAAGTCAAACGGTTACAAACGGTACGTACCAAATCCAAGTGTTTCACCTTTTTAGCGATTTAAGCAAAATGTTTACAAACGCTACGAAACAAATCCAAACGTTTCACCTTTTTAGCAATTTAAGCCAAACATTTACAAACATTGCGAAACAAATCCAAACGTTTCACCTTTTTAGCGATATAAGCCAAACGTTTACAAATGTTGTAAAAAAAATCCAAACGTGTCACATTTTTAGCGATTTAATCCAAATATTTACAAACGTTATGAAACGAATCCAAACGTTTCACCTTTTTAGCGATTTAAGCCAAAAGTTTACAAACGTTATAAAAATTTTCAAACGTGTCACCTTTTCAGCAATTTAAGCCGAATTTTTACAAACGTTACGAAACAAATCCAAATGTTTCACTTTTTTAGCGATTTAAGCCAAACGTTTACAAACATTACGAAACAAATCGAAACGTTTCACCTTTTTAGCGATTAAAGTCAAATGTTTACAAATGTTACGAAACAAAACCAAACATTTAAAACGTTACGAAACAATTCCAAACGTTTCTCATTTTTTGTGATTTAAGCCAAACGCTTACAAACTTTGCAAAACAAAACCAAGCGTTTCACCTTTTTAGCAATTTAAGCCAAATGTTTACAAACATTACAAAACAAATCCAAGCGTTTAACCTTTTTAGCAATTTAAGCAAAACGTTTACAAACGTTATGAAACAAATCCAAGCGTTTCTCCTTTTTAGCAATTTAAGCCAAACGTTTACAAATGTTATGAAACAAATCCAAGCGTTTCTCCTTTTTTAGCAATTTAAGCCAAACGTTTACAAACATTACAAAATAAATCCAAAACGTTTCACCTCTTTAGCGATTTAAGCCAAACGTTTACAAACATTACAAAACAAATCCAAACGTTTCTCCTTTTTAGCGATTTAAACCAAACGTTTACAATTGTTACGAAAAAAATACAAACGTTTCACCTTTTTAGCTATTTAAGCCAAACGTTTACAAATGTTACGAAACAAATTCAAGTGTTTCACCTTTTTCGCAATTTAAGCCAAACGTTTACAAACGTTACGAAACAAAATCTAAGCGTTTCACCTTGTTAGCAATTTTAGCCAAATGTTTACAAACGTTATGTAACAAATCCAAGCGTTTCACCTTTTTAGCAATTTAAGACAAACGTTTACAAACATTACAAAACAAATCCAAGCGTTTTACATTTTTAGAAATTTAAACCAGACGTTTACAAACATTATGAAATAAATCCAAGCATTTCACCTTTTTAGCAATTTAAGCCAAACATTTACAAATGTTACGAAACAAATCCAAACGTTTCACCTTTTTAGCGATTTAAGCCAAACGTTTACAAACGTTATGAAACAAATCCAACCGTTTCACCTTTTTAGCTATTTAGGCAAACATTAACAAAGGTTATGAAACAAATCCAAATATTGTACCTTTTTAGCAATTTGAGCCAAACGTTTACAAATGTTACTAAATAAATCCAAGGGTTTCACCTTTTTAGCAATTTAAGCCAAATGTTTACAAACGTTACGAAACAAATCCAAACGTTTCACCTCTTTAGCGATTTAAGCCAAACGTTTACAAACGTTACGAAACAAATCCAAACGTTTCACCTTTTTAGTTATTTAAGTAAAATATTAACAAAGGTTATGATACAAATCCAAATGTTTCACATTTTTAGCAATTGGAGCCCAAAGTTTACGAATGTTACAAAACAAATCCAAGCGTTTTACCTTTTTAGCAATATAAGCTAATCGTTTACAAAAGTTACGAAACAAATCCAAGCGTTTCACCTTTTTAGCAATTTAAGCCAAAGGTTTACAAACGTTACGAAAAAAATCAAAGCATTGCACCTTTTTAGCAATTTAAGCCAAATGTGTACAAATTTTGCGAAACAAATCAACACGTTTCACTTTTTTTGCGATTCAAGTCAAACGGTTACAAACGGTACGTACCAAATCCAAGTGTTTCACCTTTTTAGCGATTTAATCAAAATGTTTACAAACGTTACGAAACAAATCCAAACGTTTCACCTTTTTAGCAATTTAAGCCATACATTTACAAACATTGCGAAACAAATCCAAACGTTCCACCTTTTTAGCGATATAAGCCAAACGTTTACAAATATTGTAAAAAAAAATCCAAACGTGTCACATTTTTAGCGATTTAATCCAAATGTTTACAAACGTTATGAAACGAATCCAAACGTTTCACCTTTTTAGCGATTTAAGCCAAAAGTTTACAAACGTTATAAAAATTTTCAAACGTGTCACCTTTTCAGCAATTTAAGCCAAATTTTTACAAACGTTACGAAACAAATCCAAATGTTTCACTTTTTTAGCGATTTAAGCCAAACGTTTACAAACATTACGAAACAAATCGAAACGTTTCACCTTTTTAGCGATTAAAGTCAAATGTTTACAAATGTTACGAAACAAAACCAAACATTTAAAACGTTACGCAACAATTCCAAACGTTTCTCATTTTTTGTGATTTAAGCCAAACGCTTACAAACTTTGCAAAACAAAACCAAGCGTTTCACCTTTTTAGCCATTTAAGCCAAATGTTTACAAACATTACAAAACAAATCCAAGCGTTTAACCTTTTTAGCAATTTAAGCCAAACGTTTACAAACGTTATGAAACAAATCCAAGCGTTTCTCCTTTTTAGCAATTTAAGCCAAACGTTTACAAACGTTATGAAACAAATCCAAGCGTTTCTCCTTTTTTAGCAATTTAAGCCAAATGTTTACAAACATTACAAAATAAATCCAAAACGTTTCACCTCTTTAGCGATTTAAGCCAAACGTTTACAAACATTACAAAACAAATCCAAACGTTTCTCCTTTTTAGCGATTTAAACCAAACGTTTACAAATGTTACGAAAAAAATACAAACGTTTCACCTTTTTAGCTATTTAAGCCAAACGTTTACAAATGTTACGAAACAAATTCAAGTGTTTCACCTTTTTCGCAATTTAAGCCAAAAGTTTACAAACGTTACGAAACAAAATCTAAGCGTTTCACCTTGTTAGCAATTTTAGCCAAATGTTTACAAACGTTATGTAACAAATCCAAGCGTTTCACCTTTTTAGCAATTTAAGACAAACGTTTACAAACATTACAAAACAAATCCAAGCGTTTTACATTTTTAGAAATTTAAGCCAGACGTTTACAAACGTTATGAAATAAATCCAAGCATTTCACCTTTTTAGCAATTTAAGCCAAACATTTACAAATGTTACGAAACAAATCCAAACGTTTCACCTTTTTAGCGATTTAAGCCAAACGTTTACAAACGTTATGAAACAAATCCAACCGTTTCACCTTTTTAGCTATTTAGGCAAACATTAACAAAGGTTATGAAACAAATCCAAATATTGTACCTTTTTAGCAATTTGAGCCAAACGTTTACAAATGTTACTAGATAAATCCAAGGGTTTCACCTTTTTAGCAATTTAAGCCAAATGTTTACAAACGTTACGAAACAAATCCAAACGTTTCACCTCTTTAGCGATTTAAGCCAAACGTTTACAAACGTTACGAAACAAATCCAAACGTTTCACCTTTTTAGTTATTTAAGTAAAATATTAACAAAGGTTATGATACAAATCCAAATGTTTCACATTTTTAGCAATTGGAGCCAAAAGTTTACGAATGTTACAAAACAAATCCAAGCGTTTTACCTTTTTAGCAATTTAAGCTAATCGTTTACAAAAGTTACGAAACAAATCCAAGCGTTTCACCTTTTTAGCAATTTAAGCCAAAGGTTTACAAACATTACGAAAAAAATCAAAGCATTGCACCTTTTTAGCAATTTAAGCCAAATGTGTACAAATTTTGCGAAACAAATCAACATGTTTCACTTTTTTTGCGATTCAAGTCAAATGGTTACAAACGGTACGTACCAAATCCAAGTGTTTCACCTTTTTAGCGATTTAAGCAAAATGTTTACAAACGCTACGAAACAAATCCAAACGTTTCACCTTTTTAGCAATTTAAGCCAAACATTTACAAACATTGCGAAACAAATCCAAACGTTCCACCTTTTTAGCGATATAAGCCAAACGTTTACAAATGTTGTAAAAAAAATCCAAACGTGTCACATTTTTAGCGATTTAATCCAAATGTTTACAAACGTTATGAAACGAATCCAAACGTTTCACCTTTTTAGCGATTTAAGCCAAAAGTTTACAAACGTTATAAAAAATTTCAAACGTGTCACCTTTTCAGCAATTTAAGCCGAATTTTTACAAACGTTACGAAACAAATCCAAATGTTTCACTTTTTTAGCGATTTAAGCCAAACGTTTACAAACATTACGAAACAAATCGAAACGTTTCACCTTTTTAGCGATTAAAGTCAAATGTTTACAAATGTTACGAAACAAAACCAAACATTTAAAACGTTACGAAACAATTCCAAACGTTTCTCATTTTTTGTGATTTAAGCCAAACGCTTACAAACTTTGCAAAACAAAACCAAGCGTTTCACCTTTTTAGCAATTTAAGCCAAATGTTTACAAACATTACAAAACAAATCCAAGCGTTTAACCTTTTTAGCAATTTAAGCCAAACGTTTACAAACGTTATGAAACAAATCCAAGCGTTTCTCCTTTTTAGCAATTTAAGCCAAACGTTTACAAACGTTATGAAACAAATCCAAGCGTTTCTCCTTTTTTAGCAATTTAAGCCAAACGTTTACAAACATTACAAAATAAATCCAAACGTTTCACCTCTTTAGCGATTGAAGCCAAACGTTTACAAACATTACAAAACAAATCCAAACGTTTCTCCTTTTTAGCGATTTAAACCAAACGTTTACAAATGTTACGAAAAAAATACAAACGTTTCACCTTTTTAGCTATTTAAGCCAAACGTTTACAAATGTTACGAAACAAATTCAAGTGTTTCACCTTTTTCGCAAATTAAGCCAAACATTTACAAACGTTACGAAACAAATATAAGCGTTTCACCTTGTTAGCAATTTTAGCCAAATGTTTACAAACGTTATGTAACAAATGCAAGCGTTTCACCTTTTTAGCAATTTAAGACAAACGTTTACAAACATTACAAAAAAAATCCAAGCGTTTTACATTTTTAGAAATTTAAGCCAGACGTTTACAAACGTTATGAAATAAATCTAAGCATTTCACCTTTTTAGCAATTTAAGCCAAACATTTACAAATGTTACGAAACAAATCCAAACGTTTCACCTTTTTAGCGATTTAAGCCAAACGTTTACAAACGTTATGAAACAAATCCAACCGTTTCACCTTTTTAGCTATTTAGGCAAACATTAACAAAGGTTATGAAACAAATCCAAATATTGTACCTTTTTAGCAATTTGAGCCAAACGTTTACAAATGTTACTAAATAAATCCAAGGGTTTCACATTTTTAGCAATTTAAGCCAAATGTTTACAAACGTTACGAAACAAATCCAAACGTTTCACCTCATTAGCGATTTAAGCCAAACGTTTACAAACGTTACGAAACAAATCCAAACGTTTCACCTTTTTAGTTATTTAAGTAAAATATTAACAAAGGTTATGATACAAATCCAAATGTTTTACATTTTTAGCAATTGGAGCCAAAAGTTTACGAATGTTACAAAAAAAATCCAAGCGTTTTACCTTTTAGCAATTTAAGCTAATCGTTTACAAAAGTTACGAAGCGTTTCACCTTTTTAGCAATTTAATCCAAAGGTTTACAAACGTTACGAAAAAAAATAAAGAATTTCACCTTTTTAGCAATTTAAGCCAAACGTCTACAAATTTTGCGAAACAAATCAATACGTTCCACTTTTTTTGCGATTCAAGTCAAACAGTTACAAACGGTACGTACCAAATCCAAGCGTTTCACGTTTTTAGCGATTTAAGCCAAATGTTTACAAACGCTACGAAACAAATCCAAACGTTTCACCATTTTAGCAATTTAAGCCAAACGTTTACAAACATTGCGAAACAAATCCAAACATTTCACCTTTTTAGCGATATAAGCCACACGTTTACAAATGTTATAAAAAAAATCCAAACGTGTCACATTTTTAGCGATTTAATCCAAATGTTTACAAACGTGATGAAACGAATCCACACGTTTCACCTTTTTAGCGATTTACGCCAAAAGTTTACAAACGATATGAAAAAATTCAAACGTGTCACCTTTTTAGCAATTTAAGCCGAATTTTTACAAACGTTACGAAACAAATCCAAATGTTTCACTTTTTTAGCGATTTAAGCCAAACGTTTACAAACATTACGAAACAAATCGAAACGTTTCACCTTTTTAGCGATTAAAGTCAAATGTTTACAAATGTTACGAAACAAAACCAAACATTTAAAACGATATGAAACAATTCCAAACGTTTCTCATTTTTTGTGATTTGAGCCAAACGTTTACAAATGTTACAAAAAAAAATCCAAACGTTTCTCCTTTTTAGCGATTTAAACCAAACGTTTAAAATGTTACGAAAAAAAATACAAACGTTTCACCTTTTTAGCTATTTAAGCCAAACGTTTACAAATGTTATGAAACAAATTCAAGCGTTTCACCTTTTTCGCAATTTAAGCCAAACGTTTACAAATATTATGAAACAAATCTAAGCGTTTCACCTTGTTAGCAATTTTAGAAAAATGTTTACAAACGTTACGTAGCAAATCCAAGAGTTTCACCTTTTTAGCGATTTAAGCCAAACGTTTACGAACGTTACGAAACAAATCCAAGCGTTTCACCTTTTTAGCGATTTAAGCCAAACGTTTACAAATGTTAGGAAACAAATCCAAATGTTTCACTTTTTTAGCAATTTAAGCCAAACATTTACAAACGTTACGGAACTAATACAAAAGTTTAATACGTTATGAAACACTTTTTAGCAATTTGAGCCAAACTTTTACAAACGTTACTAAACAAATCCAAACCTTTCAAATGTTACGAAACAAATCCAAACATTTAACCTTTTTAGCGATTTATGCCAAACTTTTACAAACGTTATGAAACAAAACCAAACGTTTCCCCTTTTTATCTATTTAAGCCAAACATTTACAGATGTTACAAAACAAATCCAAACGTTTCACCTTTTTAGTGATTTATGCCAAACGTATACAAACATTACGAAACAAATCCAAACGTTTCACCTTTTTAGCGATATAACCAAACGTTTACAACCGCTACGAAATAAATCCAAGCGTTTCACCTTTTTAGCGATTTAGGCCAAACGTTTAAAAACATTACGAAACAAATCCAAACGTTTCATCTTTTTAGCGATTTAAGCCAAACGTTTACAAAGGTTACGAAACAAATCCAAACGTTTCACCTTTTTAGCGATTTAAGCCAAACGTTTAGAAACGTTACGAAACAAAACACGACGTTTAACCTTTTTTGCAATTTAAGCCAAACCTTTACAAAAAATTACGAAACAAAACCAAACGTTTAAAAAGTTACGAAACAAATCCAAGCATTCACCTTTTTAGCAATTTAAGCCAAACTTTAACAAACGTTACGAAACAAATCCAAGCTTTTCACTTTTTTAGCAATTTAAACAAAACGTTTACAAACGTTACGAAACAAAACCAAACGTTTCACCTTTTTAGCGATTTAAACTAAACGTTTACAAACATTACGAAACAAATCCAACCGTTTCCCCATTTTAGCGATTTATGCCAAACGTTTAAAACGTTACGTAACAAATCCAAACGTTTCACATTTTTTGCGATTTAAAACAAACGTTTGCAAACATTACCAAACAAATCCAAACGTTTCACATTTTTAGCGATTGAAGCCAAACGTTTACAAATGTTACAAAACAAATCCAAACGTTTATCAAATTTAGCAATTTAAGCCAAACGTTCACAAACGTTACGAAATAAAACCAAGCGTTTCACCTTTTTAGCAATTTAGGACAAACATTTACAAACGTTACGAAACAAATCCAAGCATTTCACGTTTTTAGAAATTTAAGCCAAATGTGTAAAACGTTACGAAACAAATCCAAACGTTTTACTATTTGAGAGATTTAAGCCAAACGTTTACAAACGGTACAAAACTAATCTAAACGTTTCCCCTTTTTAGCGATTTACGTCAAAACGTTTACAAACGCTACGAAACAAATCGAAACATTTCACCTTTATAGCAATTTAAGGAAAACTTTTACAAACTTCACAAAACAAATCCAAACGTTTCCTATTTTTAGCGATTTAAGGCAAACGTTGACAAACGTTACAAAACAAATCCAAACGTTTCACCTTTTTAGCGATATAGCCAAACGTTTATAAACGTTACAAAACAAATCCAAACATTTCACCTTTTTAGCGATTTAAGCCGAGCGTTTACAAACATTGCGAAACAAATCCAAACGTTTCTCCTTTTTAGCGATTTAAGCCAAACGTTTACAAACGTTACGAAACAAATCCAAACGTTTCACTTTTTTAGCAATTTGAGCCAAACGTATACGAACGTTTCGAAACAAAACCAAACATTTGAAACGTACGAAACTAATCCAAACGTTTCACATTTTTAGTGATTTACGCCAAACGTTTACAAACTTTACGAAACAAAACCAAGCGTTTCACCTTTTTAGCAATTTTAGCCAAACATTTACAAACATTACAAAACAAATCCAAACGTTTCACATTTTTAGTGATTTAAGCCAAACATTTACAAACATTACAAAACAAATCCAAGCGTTTTACATCAGTTTCTCCTTATCTCTCAATACAACTCTGCAAAATTTCTTAGAATGCCCCATTTTCTTGCAATTCCCACAGAATATAGGTTTCCATTCATACATTAAGCTCTGTTTAAAACTGCATCCCTTCTCATCCATCAGAGTGACAGATTCAGGAAAAATACCAAGGACATCCATCTCCACTAAGATTCTAGCAAATCCTAGTTTTGTCCTGTGAATGGTGCATTGGTCACAGTAAAGAGGTGAACCACATATACTCCCTATTTTGCTTAAGATCCTAGGAGACCAGAACTCCCAAGGCAGTCCTGCTAATTGAATCCAGATTGGGACTGTTTCAATCTCATATGGATCCATAATCATTCTTGGATGCCATTTCTTGATCATTAAAGGACTTCGATCAAACGTATATGGCCCCGATCGCAACACCTTCTTGCAATCCTCTTTTGTTTTGAATTCAAACAAAAACATCGAAGCATTGATCCTTATTACTTTCTCAAGCCCTGAATTACCCCATCTGTTCTTCACAAAAGCCTCAATTCTTTCAAATCTTGGAAATGTTCCAAGAACACACCCTACCAGAGCATTTTTCCATTTCTCCTCTTCTTTGATAGTTTCATTAGAATTGAAACTAACAATTCATTCTCCATCCAAAACCGCAGGAGGAACATAACTAAGTTCACCATTACTGCTCCTTGATCTGTTACCAGCAAACAAATCTCTCCAGTTCTGTTGGTCCCCCCCCCCCATTTTGCGATTTTGCTCCATTAGTTACCCCTTGATTATCATCAGGAATAGTTGATTCCCCCAAATTAGATTCCTCAAGATCCAAATTAGATTCCTCAATACCCAATTTAGGGTTACTCTTATTCCCTTTTTCCTCGTTGTTTCTCCTTTCTTCTGGATCATATGATCCTTTCAGATTTTTGGCAATTGGAGCCAAACGTTTACGAATGTTACAAAAAAAATCCAAGAGTTTCACCTTTTTAGCAATTTAAGTCAATCGTTTACAAAAGTTACGAAACAAATCCAAGCGTTTCACCTTTTTAGCAATTTAAGCCAAACGTTTACAAACATTACGAAACAAATCCAAGCGTTTCAACTTTTTAGCAATTTAAGCCAAACGTGTACAAATTTTGCGAAACAAATCAAAACGTTTCACTTTTTTAGCGATTGATGTACGAAACAAATCCAAGCGTTTCACCTTTTTAGTGATTTAAGCCAAACATTTACAAACGCTACGAAACAAATCCAAACGTTTCCCCTTTTTAGCAATTTAAGCTAAATGTTTACAAACATTGCGAAACAAATCCAAACGTTTCACCGTTTTAGCGATATAAGACAAACGTTTACATACGTTATAAAAAAAATCCAAACGTGTCACATTTTTAGCGATTTAAGCCAAATGTTTACAAACGTTTCGAAACAAATCCAAACGTTTCACCTTTTTAGCGATTTAAGCCAAAAGTTTACAAACGTTATAAAAAAATTCAAACGTGTCACCTTTTTAGCGATTTAAGCCGAATGTTTACAAACGTTACGAAAAAAATCCAAATATTTCACTTTTTTAGCGATTTAAGCCAAACGTTTACTAACGTTACGAAACAAATCGAAACGTTTCACCTTTTTAGCGATTAAAGTCAAATGTTTACAAAGGTTATGAAACAAAACCAAACATTTAAAACGTTACGAAAAAATTCAAAATGTTTCTCATTTTTTGTGATTTAAGCCAAACGTTTACAAACGTTTACAAACTTTACAAAACAAAACCAAGCGTTTCACCTTTTTAGCAATTTAAGCCAAACGTTTACAAACCTTACAAAACAAATCCAAGCGTTTCACCTTTTTAGCAATTTAGGCCAAACGTTTACAAACATTATGAAACAAATCCAAGCGTTTCACCTTTTTAGCAATTTAAGCCAAACGTTTACAAACGTTACGAAACAAATTCACGCGTTTCACCTTTTTTAACAATTTAAGCCAAACGTTTACAAACGTTACAAAATATATCCAAATGTTTCACCATTTTAAAAGTTTACAAACGTTACAAAACAAATCCAAACGTTTCTCCTTTTTAGCGATTTAAACCAAACGTTTACAAATGTTATGAAAAAAGTCCAAACGTTTCACCTTTTTAGCTATTTAAGCCAAACGTTTACAAATGCTACGAAACAAATCCAAGCGTTTCACCTTTTTAGCAATTTAAGCCAAAATTTTACAAACGTTACTGTTGGCGCAGCGGGAGGCGCGGGTCCGAATCGTATATTTCAATTCAAAATCGAAATCCCAATAATCCGGATCCTAAAGTTGATCATATCAACAACAAATGGATCGTCGTATCATTTATTAATTAAAGCACGCATCTAGGAATCGTAAGAAGAATACCTATGTCGATTCTCCAACGATTCTTGTAGTCCCGAAAGTACGGCGACCTCAAGCTCGTCCACACGAGTATGCGTCCGATTGAATCCTCGCCTTGAAGTAATCCTGCAAGAGTTCCTCTTGCCGAGCAGCCCTAAGCTCAAACTCTCGCCGCGATCACTACCTTGCTCGGATGTATGAAAAACGTCGCCAAGTTTTTCCCGTGATTGATGAATACTTGAACTCCTTCAAATGCTTTCTCTCTCTACAACTTTGTAGTGAGATGTGTGTTGTGTGGTGTAGTGAAATGAGTAAGGACATGCTCTATTTATAGGCTAGAGCATGCCTTAAGAATGCAACACCTTGCATGCTAGGTGTCACACACCAAGCAAAGGTGTTGCCACCACATGACACCTTTCATGTGGTGACATCACATAGGTGACATCATATAGGTGATGTCATCATATGACATCACATATAAGCTTATTTCCTTATCTCATTACTTCACCATGACATCATCATTCCATTAACTTATGATTAGTGCTTTAAGTATCATTAATTACACTAATTAATTACTTAAGCCTTCTAATCATAAAACTTGGTTAAAATATAATTAGGTTCCTACTAATTTATAACTCTTATAAATTAGTCCCTAATTAACTTGGACATAGTACAATTAGGTTCCTACTAATTTATAACTCTTACAAATTAGTTCCTAATTTGTACTTGTTTTTCATCTTAGATTAATTTCCGAGATATGCTAGTATCTATATGAAATCCATCTTTCGTAAACTCAATCGGTTGCACACTCTATTGTGTGTGACTAACTAGGTTCAGATCTATATGGCAACGAGAGTCATAAGAAACGCCTTTCTTATATTAAATAATTAAATCCCATTTAATTATTAATTCTCGTAGATCGAGAGTGACGTCTAGCAACATATCACGACCCCCAAATAGAGATGAATGTTTCGATGCATTCTTTATGAACCATTGTTCATAATACCGTACACTCAAAATTCCCTTCATCTAAGATTCCAATCTCGACTAGTGTCACGGTTAAGTCAAACACTGTTTGTCTTGATCATATGACCTCATCTCTTAGTTCTAATTCTTGATAAATATGACTTCCACTAGAAACAACTTTCTATGTAAGTCATATACACCTGCGCAGGTTTTATCATCCATCAAGAACAATTTGAGATAGCATAGAATCTTGTCTCCGTTCATCCAGAGTGATGAATCCTTTCTAGGTTAAACCCCTATCTCCATATGCAACTAATTAGAGCCAACACATCCCGCGGCCCTAGCTCATGAAAGATCTAGGGTTAAGGAGTATCAAACTCTAATCACCTATATACAAGATAGTGTCACCGCAAGTCAAAGGACATATGTACAATTATGAACTAGATGACATTAAATTGACTTTAATGAATTACCATGTATAAGTCATCTAGCGTCACTTGTTCGACTCACTCAACACCTTGAGTGTCCACATGTTTATTCTGATCCCCATCAAGTAGTATGAGACTCACTACTTCCTATAATTAGTAACTATTTACTAATCAGGAGAATAAACAGAGGTGACGATCTTTCCGGGATAATGCGATGCCCTTATTCGTAGGACCCCATCGATCGTGAACGATTATTTAGATCACTTGTATAATAGAATCTGTCACTCATATTCTTACTACCTTAAGAATAGATTCTATCACAATGTGATAAGGACAATATGTATTAAATAAACACTTAGTCAATGAGACACTTAGTTCAAATAAAAACATATATATCATTGCCAATGGGATTTGTTTATACAAGAATAAATATAAAATGGCCCTAGGGCACAAACTACCAACAATCTCCCACTTGCACTAGTGCCATTGGCTACTATATCTAAGCCCCATCTTCTCAAGATGTAAATCTATTTGACTCTGGGTCATGGGCTTTGTCAGTGGGTCAGCCGTGTTTTCGGCTGATGCTATCTTTTGGAGAGACACATCTCCTTTTCCAACAATTTCTCGGATAATATGATATCGCCTTTCTATGTGTTTGGATTTTTGGTGAGACCGGGGTTCCTTTGCCTGGGCTATAGCACCATTGTTGTCGCAGAAAAGAGGAATTGCGGACTCAATGGTAGGAACAACACCAAGTTCAGAAACAAACTTCTTAATCCAAACAGCTTCCTTTGCAGCATCTGATGCCGCAATATACTCGGCTTCTGTAGTGGAATCTGCAGTGGTTTCTTGTTTGGAACTCTTCCAACTCACTGCTCCTCCATTACACGTGAATACGAATCCAGATATAGACTTACGATCGTCTATATCTGATTGAAAATCAGAATCTGTAAAGCCATCTATTTTTAGATCACCTCCTCCATATGTTAAGACCATATCTTTAGTTCTTCTCAAGTACTTAAAGATATTCTTAACCGTCATCCAGTGTTCTGAACCTGGATTGGATTGATATCTGCTAGTCAAACTAACTGCATAGGCAATATCTGGCCGCGTACACAACATAGCGTACATAAGACTACCAATTGCCGAAGCATATGGTATCTTTGCCATTTCAACTCTTTCTTCAGAAGTCTTTGGAGACATTTCCTTCGAAAGGTGAATTCCATGCCTAACAGGAATCAATCCTCTCTTAGAATTTTCCATATTGAACTTTTTCAATATCTTTTCTAAGTAGAGCCTTTGGGAGAGACCAATCATTCTCTTAGATCTATCTCTATAGAGTCTAATGCCGAGAATGTAAGTCGCTTCTCCGAGGTCTTTCATGGAAAAAGTTTTGGACAACCAAAGCTTTACAGAGGTTAACATACCGACATCATTTCCTATTAGTAAAATATCATCTACGTATAAGACTAGGAAAGTAATTGCACTCCCACTAACCTTCTTGTAAACACATGGTTCATCTTCGTTTTTGATAAACTCGTAACTCTTTACAGCTTCATCAAAACGACGATTCCAACTTCTCGAAGCTTGCTTCAATCCATATATGGATCGTTTTAGTTTACACACCTTGGAACCTTCTTCGGATTCAAAACCCTTAGGTTGTTCCATATAGATTTCCTCCTCAATATGTCCATTAAGGAATGCGGTCTTGACATCCATTTGCCAAACCTCATAATCTAAATGTGCAGCTATGGCAAGAAGAATCCGGATGGGCTTAAGCATGGCTACCGGCGAGAAAGTCTCTTCATAATCGACTCCTTGCCTCTGGCGAAACCCTTTCGCAACAAGCCTAGCTTTAAAAGTTTCCACTTTTCCATCAGCACCAAGTTTACGCTTGAAGATCCATTTGTTCCCTATTGGTATAATTCCTTCGGGTGGATCAACTAGCTCCCATACTTGGTTACTGTACATGGAATCCATTTCGGATTTCATAGCTTTAAGCCATCTTGAAGAATCTATATCACATATAGCTTCCTCATAAGTAGAGGGATCAACTATTTGATCATTTTCTTCATGAATGAACAACTCTTGTATATCATGAAGAAAACCATATCTCTCTGGTGGATAAGATACCCTACTTGATCTTCGAGGTGTTTCTGTAGATTTTACTAATTCTGGTTCACTATGGGTTTTATCAAACTCCATTGTATCATTTTGTTGGTCTTTAGATGACTCCTCATCTAATTCTATATTCCTTCCTTTGCCCCCTTCTTGAATAAACTCTTTTTCAAGAAATTGGGCATCCCGACTAACCTTAATGGTTTGTTCGGATGGAATATAGAAATAATATCCTAAACTGTCTTTAGGATAACCAACGAACCTTCCCATGATTGATCTCGATTCCAACTTGTCGGTTATCAACTTTTTAATATATGCCGAACATCCCCAAATCTTAATATGCTTAAGACTTGGTTCCTTACCATACCATATCGCATACGGTATTCTCGGAGTGGATTTAGTTGGAACTCGATTTAGAATATAATTTGCGCTAAGAAGTGCATGACCCCATAATGAAATGGGTAAATCAGTATAGCTCATCATTGATCGTACCATGTCTAACAATGTACGATTCCTCCGTTCTGATACACCATTCAATTGTGGTGTTCCCGGAGGAGTCAGTTGGGAAATAATACCGCATTCTTTTAAGAATGTACCAAATTCCGTACTCAAGTATTCACCTCCTCGATCAGATCGAAGGATTTTAATACTTTTTCCAATTTGGTTTTCTACTTAATTTTTGAAATCTTTGAATTTTTCAAAAGCTTCACTCTTGTTCTTCATAAGAACAACATATCCATACCGTGATAAATCATCGGTGAAGGTAATGAAGTATAAATAACCACCTCGTGCCATTTCTTTAAATGGTCCGCATACATCACTATGTATGATCTCCAAAACATCTTTGGCTCTACTACTTTGTCCAACAAAGGGTGATCGGGTCATCTTGCCTTTAAGACATGACTCACAAGTCGAAATTGATGCAGAATCAAGATTGCTCAATATTCCCATCTTATCCAACTTGTTAAGTCTATTTTCCGCAATATGTCCTAATCGTAAGTGCCAAAGTTGTTTCGAGGTTTGATTACTTACGGTATTTATTTCTATAACATTATTTGTATTACGAACATCTTCATTTATACAATAAAGACCATTTTGTACATAACCATAACCAACGATTGCATTATTATAGATAATTTTACAAACATCCTTTGTAAATAGAAAATCATATCCTAATCTTGTCATACAAGAAATAGACATGATATTTCTATAAGCGTTCGGTAAGTACAAAACATTGTTCAAATACAAAACATGCTTATACAACAAAATAGAAGACGATCCTATAGCTTTAGCCGCAACACTTGCGTTATTTCCAAGCTTCAAGATCACTTCATCCTTGTCCAACTTCCTCTCATTTGCTAGATCCTGTAAGGATGAACAAATGTGAGAACTAGCTCCGGTATCTAATACCCAAGCTTTGGACGAGCTATCGTTATTGGAATTGAAAGAACAAGAAATAGACATACCCTCACCGGGATTTTCATTCTTCTTGTTCTTGCCCTTAAATTCCTTATACTTGGGGCAATTTCGTTTCCAATGTCCCTCGCCCTCGCAAAAGAAACACTTTCCTTTGTTCTCTGAGGTGCGCTTCCCTTTTGCAATGGCCTTTTGGGCCTTCAAAACATTCTTCTTAGTTTTCTTCTTCTTAGTCTTACTAGAAGAAGCAACCACAAGAGAAACTTCCTTTCCCTTAACATTATTCTTTTGAGCAGTTATCAACATACTTGATAACTCTGCAAGTGTACATTCTATCCGATTCATATAGTAATTCGTGATGAAATTACCATACGAATCCGGAAGGGATTGAAGGATCATATCCGTTTGGAGATTGAAGTCCATGATGAAATCTAGACCCTCTAGACGTTCGATACATCGAATCATCATGTTCACATGTTCTCCAACATCCTTTTCCTCTGAGAGCTTTGCTCGAAATAATTGCTTAGATATCTCATATCTAGCAGAACGACTTGATTCACCATACAACTCTTGTAAGTGAAACAATATTTCGCGGGCTCCCGGATATTTCTCGTGTTGCTTTTGCAACTCGTTATTCATAGATGCCAACATGTAGCACTTGGCTTGTTCGTCATCTAACTTCCACTTGCGCAATGCCTCATGTTCCTCAGGAGATGCCTCAATCGGCAATGGTCCCAGAGCATTTGCCTCAAGAACATATGCTATGTGTTCACTTGCAAGAACTATTTTGAGATTTCTTAACCAATCAACAAAGTTAGGACCCACTAGTCGATTATTGTCGAGAATGCTACTTAATGGATTCGATTTCATCTTATCTTCTCAACCTATGGATAGCAAAGATCTCTAATTAGTATTCGTGTTATTTTGTATATTTAACCATAATGATTTGGTCTTTATTAAAATGGCCTCCCACTATCTTTTTCGAATCCTACACTTCCAAAATAGGAAACGTGAATCTTTGTTGGAAAAGATTTCAAGTGGGTGATTGAATTCTTATATTCATTTATCTTTCCCTCAAGTACTTAATGCTATTCTTGGGATCAAAATGATATATAAGTGAACAATTACTTGTTCATCATATCTCATATGAGGTTCAATCATTTCCGGCTCCTAATGCTTTCACCCTCAAGTACTTAATGCTATTCTTAGGTTTCCACATTAGTTAAGTTTAACCCATTGAATCAACTAAGATGTATCGATTTGAATAATATACGACTCAGGTACGCCTAATTGCCTTTCTCGCCGTATATTATATCGACTACACCCGTAACATCTCATGCTTAACAATAAACTCAACAACATCTCTTGACGATATCATCTCACCCCTATGCATCCATAGCCGACAAGATGATAACTCAAAGCGTGTTAGTTTATAGCTCCAATGGAGAGCCATTGATAAACAATTTAATGATTAATCAATATAAACTTAATCTTTTAACTTTTAGGAAGATTTCTTAGGGTTTTAAGTTATTCAGGTCTCACTAAACACACAATACATTTTAGCATGCATCTCATACATATTAAAGCTAAAATTAATCATGCAATCACACATGTATGATCATGGACTTCCTAGGTCTCATTCTTTAGCCACAAAAGAATGAGCAAACTATTACATATCTCGGAAATGATTCTCTAATCATTCACTATGTAATATCTGTTTTCTTTAGGTATAGAGGAATCGTCGTCCTAGAACCTCCGAAAGCCTCAACCGATCGCTGATCCTCGAAAAAAAAAAAATTTATTTTTTATTTTACGTTTTTTTTTTTTTTTTTTTTCGAGTCGGAAACTTTTTCCCCGGTTGTAAAACCCCTTTTTCAGCATTTCGGTTTTTACGACATTTTTTTTTTCTTTCGGGCCGAAAACTTTTTCCCGGGTGTAAAACCCGTTTTTCAGCATTTTTGTTTTTTATGAAAAAAAAAATATTAATTTTTTTTTTTTCGGTTTTTTTTTTTTCCGGGTTTCGCTTTTTCCGCATATTCCGTTGATGACAACATAATGCACAAGCCAATCACGTATTGTGTTAAATGATCACATTAGAAAAATTCCCAGGATAGATTGGAGGGTCACGAGCGGACCACTTAAGTACCAATCTCCTATACAGAATTTATTCAAATGTAATTAATATCACAATAGCGTTTGTTCATCTTGAAAAAAAAAATCCCTCGGAATTATAAATTACATGCCCAATAATAATTCCTAAGTCCATGATTATTTATACATTTATTCAATCGTAAAGCGTTAATACTTGATGATACGGTGGCTTTGATACCACTGTTGGCGCAGCGGGAGGCGCGGGTCCGAATCGTATATTTCAATTCAAAATCGAAATCCCAACAATCCGGATCCTAAAGTTGATCATATCAACAACAAATGGATCGTCGTATCATTTATTAATTAAAGCACGCATCTAGGAATCGTAAGAAGAATACCTATGTCGATTCTCCAACGATTCTTGTAGTCCCGAAAGTACGGCGACCTCAAGCTCGTCCACACGAGTATGCGTCCGATTGAATCCTCGCCTTGAAGTAATCCTGCAAGAGTTCCTCTTGCCGAGCAGCCCTAAGCTCAAACTCTCGCCGCGATCACTACCTTGCTCGGATGTATGAAAAACGTCGCCAAGTTTTTCCCGTGATTGATGAATACTTGAACTCCTTCAAATGCTTTCTCTCTCTACAACTTTGTAGTGAGATGTGTGTTGTGTGGTGTAGTGAAATGAGTAAGGACATGCTCTATTTATAGGCTAGAGCATGCCTTAAGAATGCAACACCTTGCATGCTAGGTGTCACACACCAAGCAAAGGTGTTGCCACCACATGACACCTTTCATGTGGTGACATCACATAGGTGACATCATATAGGTGATGTCATCATATGACATCACATATAAGCTTATTTCCTTATCTCATTACTTCACCATGACATCATCATTCCATTAACTTATGATTAGTGCTTTAAGTATCATTAATTACACTAATTAATTACTTAAGCCTTCTAATCATAAAATTTGGTTAAAATATAATTAGGTTCCTACTAATTTATAACTCTTATAAATTAGTCCCTAATTAACTTGGACATAGTACAATTAGGTTCCTACTAATTTATAACTCTTACAAATTAGTTCCTAATTTGTACTTGTTTTTCATCTTAGATTAATTTCCGAGATATGCTAGTATCTATATGAAATCCATCTTTCGTAAACTCAATCGGTTGCACACTCTATTGTGTGTGACTAACTAGGTTCAGATCTATATGGCAACGAGAGTCATAAGAAACGCCTTTCTTATATTAAATAATTAAATCCCATTTAATTATTAATTCTCGTAGATCGAGAGTGACGTCTAGCAACATATCACGACCCCCAAATAGAGATGAATGTTTCGATGCATTCTTTATGAACCATTGTTCATAATACCGTACACTCAAAATTCCCTTCATCTAAGATTCCAATCTCGACTAGTGTCACGGTTAAGTCAAACACTGTTTGTCTTGATCATATGACCTCATCTCTTAGTTCTAATTCTTGATAAATATGACTTCCACTAGAAACAACTTTCTATGTAAGTCATATACACCTGCGCAGGTTTTATCATCCATCAAGAACAATTTGAGATAGCATAGAATCTTGTCTCCGTTCATCCAGAGTGATGAATCCTTTCTAGGTTAAACCCCTATCTCCATATGCAACTAATTAGAGCCAACACATCCCGCGGCCCTAGCTCATGAAAGATCTAGGGTTAAGGAGTATCAAACTCTAATCACCTATATACAAGATAGTGTCACCGCAAGTCAAAGGACATATGTACAATTATGAACTAGATGACATTAAATTGACTTTAATGAATTACCATGTATAAGTCATCTAGCGTCACTTGTTCGACTCACTCAACACCTTGAGTGTCCACATGTTTATTCTGATCCCCATCAAGTAGTATGAGACTCACTACTTCCTATAATTAGTAACTATTTACTAATCAGGAGAATAAACAGAGGTGACGATCTTTCCGGGATAATGCGATGCCCTTATTCGTAGGACCCCATCGATCGTGAACGATTATTTAGATCACTTGTATAATAGAATCTGTCACTCATATTCTTACTACCTTAAGAATAGATTCTATCACAATGTGATAAGGACAATATGTATTAAATAAACACTTAGTCAATGAGACACTTAGTTCAAATAAAAACATATATATCATTGCCAATGGGATTTGTTTATACAAGAATAAATATAAAATGGCCCTAGGGCACAAACTACCAACAGTTACGAAACAAATCTAAGCGTTTCACCTTTTTAGAAATCTAAGCCAAACGTTTACAAACGTTACGAAACCAATCCAAGCGTTTCACCTTTTTAGCGATTTAAGCCAAACGTTTACAAACGTTACGAAACAAATCCAAACGTTTCACCTTTTTAGCGATTTAAGCCAAACGTTTACAAACGTTTCGAAACAAATCCAAACGTTTCACCTTTTTAGCGAATTAAGCCAAACGTTTACAAACGTTATGAAAAAAATTCGAATGTTTCACCTTTTTAGCGATTTAGGCCGAACGTTTGCAAACATTACAAAACAAAACAAAACGTTTCACCGTTTTTTTATTTAATCCAAACATTTACAAACATGACGATACAAATTCAAAAGTTTCCCCATTTTAGCAATTTAAGCCAAACGTTTAAAAACGTTACGAAACAAATCCAAACGTTATACATTTTTAGCAATTGAAGCAAAACGTTTACAAACATTACGAAACAAATCCAAACGTTTTCCATATTTAGCAATTTAAGCCAAATGTTACGAAACAAAACCAAGCGTTTCACCTTTTTAGCAATTTAAACCAAACGTTTAAAAACGCAACGAAACAAATCCAAGCGTTTCACCTTTTTAGCAATTTATGCCAAACGTTTACAAACGTTACGAAACAAATCCTTGCGTTTCACCTTTTCAGCAATTTAAGTCAAACGTTTACAAACGTTACGATGAAAATCCAAATGTTTCACCTTTTTAGCGATTTAAGCCAAACGTTTACAAATGTTACAAAAGAAATCCAAACGTTTCAACTTTTTAGCGATTTAGGCCAAACATTTGCAAACGTTACGAAACAAATCCAAAAGTTACGAATCAAAACCAAACGTTTACAAACGTTGCAATACAAATCCAAGCGTTTCACCTTTTTAGCAATTTAAGCCAAACGTTTACAAACTTTACGAAACAAATCCAAGCGTTTCACCTTTTTAGCAATTTAAGCAAAACGTTTACAAACGTTACGAAACAAGTCAAAATGTTTCACCTTTTTTGCGATTTAAGCCGAACGTTTACAAACGTTATGAAACAAAACCAAACGTTTCACCTTTTTAGCAATTTAAGCCGAACGTTTACAAACGTTACGAAACAAATCCAAATGTTTCACCTTTTTAGCGATTGAAGCCAAACCTTTACAAACGTTACGAAACAAATCCAAACGTTTCACATTTTTAGCTATTGAAGGCATACATGTACAAATGTTACGAAACAAATCTAAACGTTTCACATATTTAGCAATCTAAGCCAAACGTTACGAAACATAACTGTCACGACCCAAATTATTGAGCCGAGACCGGCGCTAGGGAATGGGAGTGGTAGCTCCGAAACCCGTAGAAAGCCTAAAACCACTAATAATTTTTTGCATTTAAAAGTATAATATTATATATACAACATTTTTAGAAAACTCTTTAAGTAATTTAATTACTGAAATCAAATATCGTTTATAAATTATATTAAAATTTACAATTCAATTACTGTTTAAAAAAAATCATATACCTAACACTGACACCTATTGACTACTGTAGCTTTAGGACCCATACTTGTGAAAGTCAATCGACTTCTGGCACAAGGAAGATGGTTTGTCTGATCCGACTCTGTTGCTTGAAAAACGTAGAAGTGAGGGGGTCAGTATTTGGGTAAATACTGATTGAGTATGCAACTTATTATCGGTATTATAAAAATACACACCGCATACTCAAATATATATATATATATATATATATATTCGCAAATAACAGATTTGACCGAAACCCTAATCTTAAACTCTTAACTTATCTTGTTCCGAATATTCAAATCAAACTGATCCAAATGGTCCGACCCGGGAGTGTTTACACTCAACCACGTCAGCCGCGACCAATCTCTTAATCTCAGCTGTGAATCCAACTCACTAGATACGGGGCTCAGGTTACACTGTAACTGAGTTCTCGCTCGTATCGCATTCATATCGTATGTGCATTTCGTAATCACATAGACAATCTAGACATGCTAGACTGACTCAAATACTGGTGATCACACAGCCTTTTGACACCCAATAGGTAGTTGGTTTCTTCGGATCGCGCACCAGATTTTCATATTCAAAACAATGAATATAACAACATTCATATAATCAAATTCACCGAACATAACATCTTATACGAGCAAATCATATAAATGCGATGTATTGATAATAATATTCATAATATATGAAAATAACTTTCATAATAATAATACGCGAAAGTAAATTGACACTCACTATGACCGGTTTCCGAAATATGATAATATAAAGATCCCATGAACGCTAGCTCCATACGTCGTTCACACACCTTGCATTCACACGGTCCGAAATTCGTCTCCGGCCGATTCCGACGTGCTTAATCTTGATTCCGACATGCCCCTATATCATTTTAACACAAACTTACTCCAAATTCATCGAATACGATAATAGAAATGCTATTACAATTCGTTTAATTCCTTAAAACGAAATAACCCTTATTTACTAATTCTCGCAACAAAAACGTCAAGCTTACCTCGATTTAAAGCTCAAAGATGATAGAGAATCGAATTCTGAACAAATCGATATAAAGAACGCTCGATTTGGACGAGAAACGGCAAAACAACGGCGGATCGAAATCGTTCGTCCCTTTTTCCTCGTTGTTTCTCCTTTCTTGTGGATCATATGATCCTTTGTATTTCCTTAATCCTAAGGAAAGGTGTGTATATATATATATATATATATATATATATATATATATATATATATATATATATATATATATATCTTGGCTAATATTCTCTTTTAGTCCTTGATTTCTTTAACTTAAACCATTTCTCTTTTAAACTTTCTAATTTAACCAAACGGTTAAATTATCCTTTTAACTCAATTACTTACGTATTATTTATGTCCGTATAAATAATACTAACTCAAAATTATTATTTTCCGTCAATAATCTATTAATTACCATTCTCGAGATTTAATTGGCTAATTTGCACTTTGGTCCTTGAACTTTTCAAAAGTTGCAATTTAGCCCAAAACGCATCCGAGTCCAAATTATAAAAGGTCTCCGATTGACCCGAAATTTTTACTACTATTACTATAAAACATTTCGCGGACCTTGGAGAAATAATTTCCCTTTTCGTGACTTAATTGGTTAAATTACCACACTAGTCTCTGAACTCTAGTTAGGGACTTTTCTTGATATTTTTCCTTTTAATTTAAATTTCAACTTTAGAATTGGAATATAATATTAAATTCCGCATAATTACTTTCCCAAGACCTACCTACTAAAGACTTATTTACTTTAATTTCTCGGAATTTATTTCTGATATCGCCACCCTGGCAAATCAGAACTGGACACATGGTCCGATTAAATACTTAAATATTTTGAGGTATTACATTCTTCCCCCTTATAAAAATTCGTCCTCGAATTTTCATATTCTTTTCTTACATTAATCCCTTTTACATCTAGAATTTTTATTTATAGTAGGGATACCGTGTTCGTCTTACGACACTGGTCAGCGCGTGACAGATACTCAGGTAAGCTTTCTTTGCTTATGATCCTTAATTGAGGATGTTAATCTTCTTCCAATTATATACTTACATCAGAATGTCTTTCGATGACATCGTTGCTCACTCCATGCTTGATCCTTTTAATCCTCATCCTTTCTCATTTCATTTATGCTTTTCTTTTCTCAATCTTAGTTCGACTCTTAGCTTCCAACTTATTTCTCTTTACTATCATGCAGAGTTAAGTTTACTTCTCATTACTATCCACGATCTTGTTATTCCACTTGTTATTTCTACTTTTGTCCATATCGTAGATGTATTTTTTCGAAATTCTTCTTTAACTTGTTGTTCTTAGTCAACCAATAGGATCAATAGTCTAAATGCTATAATTCCATAGTATTTTTCTCGCGTTTCTTATTTACGCTCTTATCGTGTTCCTTGATTATCTTCTATTGCATTCTTTGCTTTCTTTCTCAGTGCATTTGTACATCGTGTACTACCTGCTTTTAATATCCACAACATCGATCATTATTAGAGAGTTGTGGCCTTCTTCATCTGAATTTCCTGCTGTAGTGCGTTCTCAATCATATATATATATTGTCTTATCATATTCATACTAACATTATGGCTGTCTGTAAAGCCAATCACATGCTGGCATCACCTCTATTACATCTCGCATTTCTGATACTTCTTATTTCAGCACTCTGAACGTCGATCACCAATTAGATAATAGGTCACAGTCTATTTGTGTGAATTATCGACGTAGTGTGCTCTCGATTACTTACATATTGTACTATTATACTTTTACTGACATCTTAACTGTCAGTGGATCCAATCCTATATCTCTGTCATCTTTATTCTTCTTCATTTCTATGTGTTCCCGACAACATAAAATTTGATCCATTTGCTCCTCTCGTCTTCTTTCTACGTGACTTTCTCTTTTCCGTTTCTCAATAATTATTATCAAGTCCTTTGCGACATACGCAAGTTGTTCGTACCTTTGTAACTCTTATTATTTAACTGACTCTTAGTGTTCTTAATCTATCTTGGAATCTTTATACCTTATCATACATGTCATATACCTTTGGCATTCCCTCGACCATACGCATAAAATCAGTGGAATACAGTCCCACTGGTAGCATTCCTCGTGAAAAGGAGCGCATTTGCCTCGTAACCTAATTCAGAGCCACGTGTGCCTGACTGTTGGCTATCTCTGCATCCTCCCTCAGTTTGCGATATTTCCGTATACTGGACCAGAAATGTCCACTCAGATACTCCTCGACATCGGACTCGTCTGATAACTTTTCCTCCCCGAATTCCTCTTCCTGAGGATCTTCTTCTGGGAATATATCAAACAAGTTTGATCGTGTCTAACATATCTTAATCCTTTAAGGATCATAATCAGTCTTCTATATCGATCACATTATGCACTTTACTCTTCATTTGATCGAATTTGAAGTTTAAGGTTTAACACTTCATAAACATCCATTATATTTATACCTTTCACGGCCTACTATTCCGCTTCATAATCGAAACCTTGAGGTGGAAGTATCAACTCATAATCCATCGATTGCGGTTCTTGTTATTTTTCTCTTGATCTTTCTTATCGTATATTTCAATTATTCATCTTTACCATATCTTCTGATTTAAGTACCTTGATCTTTCCCGATTATCCTTAACCGGAACATTCCTTGATATCTTGATCGACAACACTATTTGTCCTTCCTCCGCTCGATATATACGAGCATCTTACTATACTTTCCCTAGAGGAACTAGCATACCGCTTGATCCGTCAAACTCCTTTAGTCTTAGCTTACGTATATCACTATCAAACCTCTATAGGTGTTCCTTTCTTCACGTTAATACTGTCTTTGTATCAATCGTTCTATTATTGGCACACAATCCCTTATATCAGTTGCTTTTATGGCTAACCGATTCATAACGACGTTAGGTTACTGCGGCACTTCTGATGCCTGTATATTCCCACCTTATCTTGCTAGGTTCCCATTGACCTTCATCTCGTTTCTGGCCTTTACTGGTCAGCTGGACTGGGTTGCATTCGCTTTTATTACCTCGATCTTCTTCTCGCGCCTCATATACTTGCTGTGCAATAACACGTGTTCGCCCAGTTCTTTGTTCATAGTATAGCGATTATATATAGGAATATTGATGAATTCCTTAAAATATAACACTTACTAGTCATCACAAATTCAGCCCAGGTCATAGTATCCATAGCTGGCTGAATATGACGCTGAAACCAGTCCTTCATAGGTCCTCGCATAGACATTTCCACCATAATGATGGTCTGTCTCTCATTAGCTTGCAGACATCGAGCGTTACGCTCTACTCCCCGAAGGAAGTCTAGAGCATCGTCAGAACTGTCCAACTTAGTTGGCTTAAAGCGCATATAAGCCAAAACGATATCTCTATCAGTGAGAGCAACATTGCGTAGCTGTTGCTGCTGTAGTTGTTCATGATGCATGTTCTGCACCTCAGTCTGATTGGCTTGCAAGTCTTATGAGTGTTCGGACTCATTATAGACTAGCAATTTATCAAAACATATACTCGCGTTGTATATGTTATACACATCTTACTATCGTAGCTATAAGCATCTATGTTGACCGGATTCAAGAAAACCAGTGTCCCCTAGATTTCCTTGATTACGTATCATAACTTAAGTCTTGCGAGCATCCCGCTCACATGGACTTAATCAAACATCAAGAGTATCAAAACATAACATACATGTTCTATACGTTGTTAATCGGATATGATTTACTATCCAAACATATCTACTATTCTAGTCATATACTAATCTGTTTAATCAAGGCTAAGTTCATTAGCTAGAGGCACAATTCCTATATTCTCACCATTATACATACTCATTCGCCTCATAGCCTTGATCGCAGCTTGCTCGCGAGCACTTCACTTCTGTCACAGAGTTCTGGTCTAGGTATACTTACATAAAAACAAAACTTCTTGAAAACTCTTTCAAATAAAACGACTCATTTGAAAATTTCATTTAAATCATAGCAAAATTGTGCACTAGGATGATGACGCCTCTCATCCCCAAAGAGTTGCCACATCTCACCTCCTCGTCTGAGCATAATGCAAAAGATGCATATCCTATCGATGCATGTATTAATGTATGTAGTGATGCATTTTCTATTGCTGTCGTGGCAATTATCAATGGCTATTACGGGTCTAGGCAAAATTATGCTTTAGGATTGTTAAAACAATAACCTTTTAAAAGTTATAAACTTCAAGTTTTGTAAGTTCTCTGTAGCCGGCAAGTTCTCCCACTTCTATAACTTCATACTTCTTTCTCGCACATCTTGACATCTCCATCGATCAACTTTAATAGCATCTCTCGAGTTATCTGATGCTAGGCATACACATATATACATACCATCAAATCACAACCATATTAATTATATTCTATTCATAGGAGGCAATACATCTCCTAGAAGTTTCATCTAAATAGGCATATCATGCATGCCTATCCAATCGAAAACAAAATACGTGTATGTATCTCATATACACGTGTCACAAGAAGCAAAAAAATATTTCACAAATCAACTCATCATACTTATTACAAAACACATCATGCAGACGACTTGGATCTGACAGAACTCAACACTATAGCTGCAGTAGTTCCTAGGTTACTTAACCGACAATACATCTTAGCAGAGGTAACTGGACCAACTGCTATGATACCACAATTGTCATGACCCAAATTATTGAGCCGAGACCGGCGCTAGGGAATGGGAGTGGTAGCTCCGAAACCCGTAGCAAGCCTAAAACCACTAATAACTTTTTGCATTTAAAAGTATAGTATTATATATACAACATTTTCAGAAAAATCTTTAAGTAATTTAATTATTGAAATAAAATATCGTTTATAAATTATATTAAAATTTACAATTCAATTACTGTTTAAAAACAAATCATATACCTAACACTGACAACTATTGACTACTGCAACTTTAGGACCCATACTTGTGCAAGTCAATCAAATTTTGGCACAAGAAAGATGGTTTGTCTGATCCGACTCTGTTACCTGAAAAACGTCAAAGTGAGGGGGTCAGTATTTGGGAAAATATTGAGTGAGTATGCAACTTATTATCGGTATTATAAAAATACACATCGTATACTCAAATATATATATATATATATATATATATATATATATATACATATCAAATATAATATAAAATAACATAACATTCGCAAATAACAGATCTGACCAAAACCCTAATCTTAAACTCTTAGCTTATCTTGTTCCGAATATTCAAATCAAACTGATCTAAATGGTCCGACCCGGGAGTGTTTACACTCAACCACGTCAGCCGCGACCAATCTCTTAATCTCAAGTGTAAGTCCAACTCACTAGATATAGGGCTCAGGTTACACCGTAACCGAGTTCTCGCTCGTATCACATTCATATCGTATGCGCATTTTGTAATCTCATAGACAATCTAGACACGCTAGACTGACTCAAATACTGGTGATCACACAGCCTATTAACACCCAATCGGTACTTGGTTTCTTCGGATCGCACACTAGATATTCATATTCAAAACAATGAATATAACAACATTCATATAATCAAATTCACCGAACATAGCATCTTATACGAGGAAATCATATAAATGCGAGGTATTGATAATAATATTCATAATATATGAAAATAACTTTTATAATAATAATACGCGAAAGTAAATTGCCACTCACTGTGATAGCTTTCCGAAATATAATAATATAAAGATCCCATCAACGCAAGCTCCACACGTCGTTTGATTACGTAGCTATTCCAGCTCATCGACCTGGTATCTCGTCGATACGTCAGTTACTTATCCGAATCACCTGTACGTTTAATTCCTAAACGTAAACTTAGTATCAAAACCCTAAGTTATAAACTTAGGTTAATATAATCGTATCTCAAATACGATTTTTAATTTTGATTGTATTTCAATACTTAGTCGAGATATTCGTTATATCTCTTATTCATTGATTCTTAAACTTAGGTTGTTTATATCTCGAAACCTTAATCGAACCCGTTATGTTCGATATCCAAATTTCATGTTTTCGAGGTTCGTATTCCCTTTTTAATGTTCGACACTCTGAAAGTCGAAAACTAGGTTTAAAAGGGGCAAAATGCCTTTAAACGACTTTGTCGTTAGTGTGCGAGCGCACAAGAGAATGTGTGTGTTCGCACAACCGTGTTTGTGTTCGCACACATAGGTGTGCACTTGCACACCTTAGTGTGCGATCGCACACTATGTGTGCGATTGCACATTGTGTGAGTTCGCACACCGTGCATTCGCATGGTCCGGAATCCGTCTCCCGCTAATTCCGACGTGCTTAATCTTGATTCTGACATGCCCCTATCTCATTTTAGCACAATCTTACTCCAAATTCATCAAAAACGATAATAGAAACGATATTACAATTCTTTTAATTCGTTAAAACAAAATAACCCTTATTTACTAATTCTCACAACAAAAACTTCAAGATTACCTCGATTTAAAGCTTAAAGATGATAGAGAATATAATTCTTAACAAATCGATATAAAAAACTCTCGATTTGGACGAGAAACGGCGAAACTGTGGCGGATCGAAATCGTTCGTCCCTTTTTCCTCGATGTTTCTCCTTTCTTCTGGATCATATGATCCTTCTGTTTCCTTAATCCTAAGGAAAGGTGTATATATATATATATCTATTCTAATATTCTCTTTCAGTCCTTGATTTCTTTAACTTAAACCATTTCTCTTTTAAATTTTCTAATTTAACCAAACGATTAAATTATCCTTTTAACTCAATTACTTACGTATTATTTATATCCATATAAATAATACTAACTCAAAATTATTATTTTCCGTCAATTATCTTTTAATTACCATTCTCGAGATTTAATTGGCTAATTTGCACTTTCGTCCTCGAACTTTTCAAAACTTGCAATTTAGCCCAAAACGCATCCGAGTCCAAATTATAAAAGGTCTCCGATTGACCCGAAATTTTTACTACTATTACTATAAAACATTTCGCGGACCTTGGAGAAATAATTTCCCTTTTCGTGACTTAATTGGTTAAATTACCACACTAGTCTCTGAACTCTAGTTAGGGACTTTTCTTGATATTTTTCCTTTTAATTTAAATTTCAACTTTAGAATTGGAATATAATATTAAATTCCGCATAATTACTTTCCCAAGACCTACCTACTAAAGACTTATTTACTTTAATTTCTTGGAAATTATTTCCGATATCGCCACCCTGGCGAATCAGAACTAGACACATGGTCCGATGAAATACTTAAATATTTTGGGGTATTACAATAACCAAGCGTTTCACCTTTTTGCAGTTTAAACCCAACGTTTACAAATTTAACGAAACAAATGCAAGCATTTAACCTTTTTATCAATTTAAGCAAAACATTTACAAAAGTTACGAAACAAATCCAAGCGTTTCACCTTTTTTGCAATATAAGCCAAGTGTTTACAAATGTTGCGAAACAAATCCAAATGTTTCACCTTTTTATCGATTTAAGGCAAACATTGATAAACTGTACGAAACAAATCCAAACGTTTTGCTTTTTTAGCAATTTAAGCCAAAGGTTTACAATCTCTACGAAACAAATCCAAATATTTCACCTTTTCAGCAATTTAAGCTAAACGTTTACAAACGTTACGAAAAAAATCCAAACGTTTCGCCTTTCTAGCGATTTAAGCCAAACGTTTACAAACGTTACGAAATAAATCAAAACGTTTCCCCATTTTAGCGATTTAAACCAAATGTTTAAAACGTTACAAACGTTTCACCTTTTTAACGATATATGCCAAACGTTTACAAATATTTCGAAACAAATCCAAACGTTACACTTTTTAAGCGATTGAAGCAAAACGTTTACAAACGTTACGAAAAAAATCTAAACGTTTCCCATATTTAGCAGTTTAAGCCAAATGTTACGAAACAAAACAAGCATTTCACCTTTTTAGCAACTTATACAAAAGGTCTACAAACGTAACGAAACAAATCGAAGCGTTTTACCTTTTTAGCAATTCATGCCAAACATTTACAAACGTTACGAAACAAGTCCTAGCGTTTCACCTTTTTAGAAATTTAATCCAAACGTTTACAAACGTTACAATACAAATCCAAACGTTTCCCCATTTTAGCGATTTAAGCCAACGTTTAAAACGTTACAAAACAAATCCAAATGTTTAACCTTTTTAGCGATTTAAGCCAAACATTTACAAACGTTACGAAACAAATCCAAACGTTTCATATTTTTAGCGATTGAAGGCAAACGTTTACAAACGTTACGAAACAGATCTAAACGTTTGACATATTTAGCAATTTAAGCCAAACGTTACGAAACAAAGCCAAGCATTTCACCTTTTTGCAATTTAAATCCAGCGTTAACAAACGTAGCGAAACAAATCTAAGCGTTTAACCTTTTCATCAATATAAGCTAAACATTTACAAAAGTTACGAAACAAATCAAAGCGTTTCACCTTTTTAGCAATATAAGCTAAACGTTTACAAACGCTACGAAACAAATCCAAACGTTTTACCTTTTTAGCAATTTAAGCCAAACGTTTAGAAACTATACGAAACAAATCAAAACGTTTTGCCTTTTTAGCAATTTATGCCAATGGTTTACAAACGCTACGAAACAAATCCAAAAGTTTCACCTTTTTAGCGATTTCAGCCAAACGTTGACAAACGTTACGAAACAAATTCAAACGTTTCACCTTTTTAGCGATTTAAGCCAAATGTATACATATGTTACGAACAAATCCAAATGCTTCACCTTTTTAGCGATTTAAGCCAAGCATCTACAAACGTTACGAATCAAATCCAAACGTTTCATCTTTTTAGCGATTTAAGCCAAACATTAACAAACGTTACGAAACAAATCCAAATGATTCACCTTTTTAGCGATTTAGGCCAAACGTTTACAAACCATTCGAAACAAATCTAAACATTTCACCTTATTAGCGATTTATGCGAAGCGTTTACAAACCTTACGAAACAAAACCATGCTTTTAAAACGTTACAAAATAAATGCAAATGTTTCACATTTTTAGCAGTTTAAGCCAAACGTTTACAAACATTACGAAACAAAACCAAGCTTTTTCACCTTTTTAGCAATTTAAGCCAAACGTTTACAAACATTACCAACTAAATCCAAGCGTTTCTCCTCTTTAGCAATTTAAGCCAAACAATTACAAACGTTACGAAACAAATCCAAGCGTGTCACCTTTTTAGCAATATAAGCAAAACGTTTACAAACATTACGAAACAAATCCAAACCTTTTACCATTTTAGCGATTTAAGGCAAACGTTTACAAACGTTACGAAAAAATCCAAATGTTTCACCTTTTTAGCGATTTAAGCCAAACATTCACAAAGGTTACGAAACAAATCCAAGCGTTTCACCTTTTTAGTATATAGAGCCAAACGTTTACAAACGATAAGAAACAAATCAAAGCGTTTCACCTTTTTAGCAATATAAGCCAAACTTTTACAAACACTACGAAACAAATCCAAACATTTCACCTTTTTACCGATTTACGCCGAACGTTTACAAACGTTACGAAACAAATCCAAAAGTTTCACCTTTTTAGCGATTTAAGCCAAACATTTACAAAGGTTACGAAACTAATCCAAGCGTTTCACCTTTTTAGCAATTTGAGCCAAACATTTACAAACGTTACGAAATAAATCCAAGCGTTTCACCTTTTTAGCGATTTCTGCCAAACATTTACAAATGTTAAGAAATAAATCCGAGCATTTCATCTTTTTAGCAATTTCAACCAAACTTTTAGAAATGTTACGAAACAAATCCAAACGTTTCACCTTTTTAGTAATTTAAGCCAAATGTTTACAAACATTACGAAACGAATCCAAACGTTTCACCTTTTTAGAGATTTAAGCCAAACGTTTACAAACGTTACAAAACAAATCCAAATGTTTCACCTTTTTAGCGATTTGATTACAAACCTTTCGAAACAAATCCAAACGTTAGCCTTTTTAGAAATTTAAGCCAAACGTTTACAAACGCTACGAAACAAATCCAAACGTTTCCCTTTTTAGCGATTTTAGCCAAACGTTTACAAACGTTACGAAAAAAATCCAACCCTTTCACCTTTTTAGCGATTTAAGGCAAACGTATACAAACGTTACGAAAAAATTCCAAATGTTTCACTTTTTTAACGATTTAAGCCAAACATTCACAAAGGTTACGAAACAAATCCAAGCGTTTCACCTTTTTTGTATATAGAGCCAAACGTTTACAAACGTTAAGAAACAAATCCAAGCGTTTCACCTTTTTAGCAATTTAAGCCAAACAATTACAAACGTTACGAAACAAATCAAACCGTTTCACCTTTTTAGCAATATAAGCCAAACTTTTACAAACACTACGAAACAAATCCAAACGTTTCACCTTTTTAGCGATTTACGCCAAAACATTTACAAACGTCACGAAACAAATCCAAATGTTTCACCTTTTTAGCGATTTAAGCCAAACACTTACAAAGGTTACGAAACGAATCCAAGCGTTTCACGTTTTTAGCAATTTGAGCCAAACATTTACAAATGTTACGAAATAAATCCAAGCGCTTCACCTTTTTAGCAATTTCTGCCAAACGTTTACAAACGTTTAGAAATAAATCCTAGCATTTCACCTTTTTAGGAATTTCAACAAAACGTTTAGACACGTTACGAAACAAATCCAAATGTTTTACCTTTTTACCGATTTAAGCCAAACGTTTACAAACATTACGAAACAAATCCAAACGTTTCCCCTTTTTAAAGATTTAAGCTAAACGTTTACAAACGTTACAAAACAAATCTAAAGGTTTCACTTTTTTAGCGATTTGAGCAAAACGTTTACAAACGTTTCGAAATAAATCCAAACGTTAACCTTTTTAGAAATTTAAGCCAAACGTTTACAAAGGCTACGAAACAAATCCAAACGTTTCCCCTTTTTAGCGATTTCAGCCAAACGTTTACAAACGTTACGAAACAAAACAAAATATTTTCCATTTTTAGCGATTTAAGCCAAACCTTTGAAGGTTACGAGACAAAACCAAACGTTTCACCTTTTTTTCAATTTAAGCCAAACTTTTACAAACGTTACGAAACAAATCTAAGTGTTTCACCTCTTTAGCAATTTAAGCCAAACGTTTACAAATGTTCCGAAACAATTCCAAGCGTTTTATCTTTTTAGCAATTTAAGCCAAACGTTTACAAACGTTACGGAAAAAATCTAACCCTTTCACATTTTTAGCGATTTAAGGCAAACGTATACAAACGATATGAAAAAATCCAAATGTTTCACCTTTTTAACAATTTATGCCAAACATTCACAAAGGTTACGAAACAAATCCAAGCGTTTCATATTTATAGCAATTTAAGCCAAACAATTACAAACGTTATAAAACAAATGACCAGCGTTTCCCCTTTTTTGCAATATAAGGGAAACGTTTACAAACGTTTCGAAACAAATCCAAGCGTTTTACCGTTTTAGCGATTTACGCCAAACGTTTACAAGCGTTATGAAACAAATCCAAACGTTTAATATTTTTAGCGATTTAAGCCAAACATTTACAAAGGTTACGAAACAAACTCAAGCGTTTCACCTTTTAGCAATTTGAGCCAAATATTTACAAACGTTACGAAATAAATTCAAGCGTTTTACCTTTTTAGCAATTTCAGCCAAATGTTTAAAAACATTAAGAAATAAATCCAAGAGTCTCACCTTTTTAGCAATTTAAACCAAACGTTTAGAAACGTTACGAAACAAATCCAAACGTTTCACCTTTTTAGTGATTTAAGCCATACATTTACAAACGTTACGAAACAAATCGAAGCGTTTCACCTTTTTAGAGATTTAAGCCTAACGTTTATAAACATTACAAAACATATCCAAACGTTTCTCATTTTTAGCGATTTAAGCCAAACCTTTATAAACGTTACAAATCAAAACCAAACGTTTCACCTTTTTCGCAATTTAAGCCAAAAGTTTACAAATGTTACGAAATAAATCTAAGTGTTTCACCTTTTTAGCAATTTAAGTCAAACGTTTACAAATATCCCGAAACAAATCCAAGTGTTACACCTTTTTAGCAATTTAAGCCAAACGTTTACAAACGTTACGAAACAAATCCAAACGTTTCACCTTTTTAGCAATTGAAGCCAAACGTTTACAAACGTTACGAAACAAATCCAAACGGTTGACCTTTTTAGCGATTTAAGCCAAACGTTTACAAAGGTTAGGAAACAAATTCAAACGTTTCACCTTTTTAGCGATTTAAGCCAAATGTTTACAAACGTTACGAAACAAATCCAAGCGTTTCACCTTTTTAGCGAATTAAGCCAAACGTTTACAAACGTTATGAAACAAATCCAAGCGTTTCACCTTTTTAACAACTTAAGCCAAACATTTACAAACATTACGAAACAAATACAAGCGATTCACGTTTTTAGCAATTTAAGCGAAATGTTTACAAACGTTTGAAAACAAATCCAATCGTTTCACCTTTTTAGCAATATAAGCCAAACGTTTACAAACATTACGAAACAAATCCAAGCGTTTCACCTTTTTAGCAATTTAAGACAACGTTTACAAACGTTACGGAACAAATCCAAACGTTTCACCTTTTTAGCGATTGAAGCCAAACGTTTACAAACGTTATGAAACAAATCCAAACGATTGACCTTTTTAGCGATTTAAGCCAAACGTTTACAAAGGTTAGGAAACAAATCCAAACGTTTCACCTTTTTAGCGATTTAAGCCAAATGTTTACAAACGTTACGAAAAAATATAAGTGTTTCACCTTTTTAGCGAATTAAGCCAAACGTTTACAAACCTTACGAAACAAATCCAATTATTTCACCTTTTTAGCAACCTAAGCCAAACATTCACAAACGTTACGAAACAAATCCAAGCGTTTCACGATTTTAGCAATATAAGCCAAACGTTTACAAACGTTTACAAACGTTAGGAAACAAATCCAATTGTTTCACCTTTCTAGCAATTTAAGCGTAACATTTACAAACGTTACGAAACAAATCAAAGCGTTTAACCTTTTTAAAAATATAAGCAAAACATTTACAAACATTACAAAAAAATCCAACCGTTTCACCTTTTTAGCGATTTAAGCCAAACGTTTACAAATATTACGAAACGAATCCAAATGTTTCCCCTTTTAGCGATTTAAGCGAAACGTTTGCAAACGTTACGAAACAAATCCAAACGTTTCACCTTTTTAGCGATTTAAGCCAAACGTTCAAAAACGATACGACACAAATCCAAACGTTTCACCTTTTTATCGATTTAAGCCAAATGTTTACAAACGTAACGAAACAATTCCAAACGTTTCACATTTTTAGCGATTTAAGCCGAAGATTTACAAAAGTTAAGAAATAAATCCAAAAGTTTCATCTTTTTAGCAATTTAAACCGAACGTTTACAAACGTTACGAAACAAATCCAATTTAAGCCAAACGTTTAAAACATTACGAAACAAATCCAAACCTTTCACCTTTTAAGAGATTTAAGCCAAACGTTTACAAACGTTACGAAGCAAAACCAAACGTTGAAAACGTTACGAAACAAATTCAAACGTTTCATATTTTTAGCGATTTAAGCCAAACCTTTATAAACGTTACGAAACAAAACCAAGTGTTTCACATTTTTAGAAATTTGGGACAAATGTTTACAAAAGTTACGAAACAAATCCAAGAATTTCACCTTTTTAGCAATTTAAGCCTAACGATTACAAATATACCGAAATAAATCCAAGCGCTTCACCTTTTTAGTAATTTAAACCAAACGTTTACAAACGTTACGAAGTAAATCCAAGTGTTTCACCTTTTTAGCAATTTAACCCAAACGTTTACAAAAGTTACGAAACAAATCCAAACGTTTCATCTTTTTAGCGATTTAAGCCGATCGTTTACAAACGTTACGAAACAAAACCAAACATTTCACTTTTTTGGGAATTTAAGCCTAACATTTAAAAATATTACAAAACAAATCCAAACGTTTCCTCATTTAAGCGATCTAAGTCAAACGTTTACAAACGTTACGAAATAAATCCTAGAGTTTCACCTTTTTAGAAATTGAAACCAAACGATTACAAACGATATGAAACCAATCAAAGCGTTTCACCTTTAGCAATTTAAGAAAAACGTTTACAAACGTTACTAAACAAATCCAAACGTTTGACCTTTTTAGCGATTTAAGCCAAACATTTACAAACGTTACGAAAAAAATCCAAACGTTTCCCCTTTTTAGCGATTTAAGCCAAACGTTTACAAAGGTTACGAAACAAATCCAAATGTTTCACCTTTTTAGCAATTTAAGCCAAACGTTTACAAACGTTACGAAACAAATCCAAGCGTTTTACCTTTTTAGAAATTTAAGCCAAACGTTTACAAACGTTACGAAACAAATCCAAATGTTTCACCTTTTTAGCAATTTCAGCCAAACGTTTACAAACATTACGAAATTAATCCAAAAGTTTAAAATGTTATGAAACCCTTTTTAGCAATTTAAGGCAAACATTTACAAACGTTACGAAACAAATCCAAGCGTTTCACCTTTTTAGCAATATAAGCCAAACGTTTACAAACGTTACGAAACAAATCCAAACGTTTCGTCTTTTTAGCTATATAGGCCAAACGTTTACTAACGTTACAAAAACAAATCTAAATGTTTCCCCTTTTTAGCGATTTAAGCCAAACATTTACAAAGGTTACGAAACAAATCCTAGTGTTTCACCTTTTTAGCAATTTGAGACAAACATTTACAAACGTTACGAAATAAATCCAAGCATTTCACTTTTTTAGCAATTTCAGCCAATCGTTTACAAACGTTACGAAACAAATCCAAGCGTTTCACCTTTTTAGAAATTTAAGCCAAACGTTTACAAACGTTACGAAACAAATCCAAATGTTTCACCTTTTTAGCAATTTAAGGCAAACGTTTACAAACGTTACGAAACAAATCCAAGCGTTTCACCTTTTTAGCAATATAAGCCAAACATTTACAAACGTTACGAAACAAATCCAAACGTTCCACCTTTTTAGCTATATACGCCAAACGTTTACAAACGTTACGAAACAAATCCAAATGTTTCCCCTTTTTAGCGATTTAAGCCAAACATTTACAAAGGTTACGAAACAAATCCAAGGGTTTCACCTTTTTAGCAATTTGAGCCAAATATTTACAAACGTTACGAAATAAATCCAAGCGTTTCACCTTTTTAGCAATTTCAGCCAAACGTTTACAAACGTTAAGAAATAAATCCAAGCGTTTCACATTTTTAGCAATTTAAACCAAACGTTTAGAAACGTTACAAAACAAATACAAACGTTTCACCTTCTTAGTGATTTAAGCCAGACGTTTACAAAAGTTACGAAACAAATACAAACGTTTCACCTTTTTAGAGATTTAAGCCAAACGTTTACAAACGTTACAAAACAAATCCAAACATTTCACCTTTTTAGCGATTTAAGCCAAACATTTACAAACGTTTCAAAACAAATCCAAACATTTCGCCTTTTTAGAAATTTAAGCTAAACGTTTACAAACGTTACGAAACAAATCCAAATGTTTCCCTTTTTAGGGATTTCAGCCAAACGTTTTCAAAAGTTACGAATTAAAACCAAACGTTTGCCATTTTTAGCGATTTAATCCAAACCTTTTTAAACGTTACGAAACAAAACCAAACGTTTTACCTCTTTCGCAATTTAAGCCAAACGTTAACAAACGTTATGAAATAAATCTAAGTGTTTCACCTTTTTAGCAATTTAAGTCACACGTTTACAAATGTTCCGAAACAAATCCAAGTGTTACACCTTATTAGCAATTTAAGCCAAACATTTCCAAATGTTACAAAACAAATCCAAACGTTTCACCTTTTTAGAGATTTAAGCCGAACGTTTACAAACGTTACGAAACAAAACCAAACATTTCACCTATTTAGCAATTTAAGCCAAACGTTTCCTCATTTTAGCGATTTAAGCCTAACGTTAAAAACGTTACGAAACAAATCCAAGTATTTCACTTTTTCAGTGATTTGTGACAGATGTTTACAAACGTTACGAAACAAATCAAAAAGTTTTGCCTTTTTAGCGATTAAAGGCAAACGTTTACAAACGTTATGAAACAAATTCAAACGGTACGAAAGGTTAGTATACAAACATTTACAAGCGTTTCACCTTCTTAGAGATTTAATCCAAACGATTACAAAGGTTAGCATACAAATCCAAATGTTTCACCTTTTTAGCGATTTAAGCCAAACGTTTACAAACGGTACGAAACAAATCCAAGCGTTACACCTTTTTAGCAATTTAAGCCAAACGTTTACAAACGTTACGAAACAAATTCTAGCGTTTCACCATTTTAGCCACTTAAGCCAAACGTTTACAAATGTTACGTAAGAAATCCAAGCGTTTCATCTTTTTAGAAATTTAAGCCAAATGTTTACAAACATTACGAAACAAATGCAAACGTTTCACCTTTGTTAGAAATTTAAACCAAATGTTTACAAACGTTACGAAACAAATCCAAACGTTTCAACTTTTTAACGATTTAAGCCAAACGTTTACAACGGTTAGAAAACAAATCCAAATGTTTCACCTTTTTAGCGATTTAAGCCAAACTTTTACAAACTTCACGAAACAAATCCAAGCGTTTCACTTTTTTTAGCAATTTAAGCCAAACGTTTACAAACGTTACGAATCAAATCCAAGCGTTTCACCTTTTTAGCAATTTAAGCCAAACGTTTACAAACGTTACGAAACAAATCCAAACGTTTCATCTTTTTAACGATTGAAGCTAAACGTTTCCCCTTTTTAACGATTGAAGCTAAACGTTTCACCTTTTTAACAATTTAAGCCAAACGTCTACAAACGTTACGAAACAAATCCAAACATTTCCCCTTTTTAGTGATTTAAGCCAAACGTGTACAAACGCTAAAAAATAAATCCAGACATTTCACCTTTTTAGTAATTTAAGCCAAACGTTTCACCTTTTTAGCGATTTAAGACAAACGTTGATAAATGTAACGAAACAAATCCAAACGTTTCCCCATTTTAGCGATTTAAGCAAAACGTTTATAAATATTACGAAACAAATCCAAAAGCTTCACCTGTTTAACGATTTAAGCCAAACGTTTACAAACGTTATGAAACAAATCCAAGCGTTTCACCTTTTTAGCGATATACGCAAAACGTTTACAAACGTTACGAAACGAATCCAAATGTTTCCCCTAATAGCTATTTAAGCCAAACGTTTACAAACGTTACGAAACAAATCCAAATGTTTCACCTTTTTAACGATTTTAGCCAAACGTTAACAAACGATACGAAACAAATCCAAACATTTTACCTTTTTAGCGATTTAAGCCAAACGTATACAAACGTTACTAAACAAATCCAAACGTTTTAAATTTTTAGCGATTGAAGCCGAACATTTACAAACGTTAAGAAATAAATCCAAAAGTTTCATCTTTTTAGCAATTTAAGCCAAACGTTTACAAACGTTACGAAACAAATCCAAACGTTTCACTATTTTAGCGATTTATGCCAAACGTATCAAACGTTACGAAACAAATCAAAACGTTTCGCCTTTATAGCGATTTAAGCCAAACGTTTACAAACGTTACGAAATAAAACCAAACGTTACGAAGCAAATCCAAACATTTCACATTTTTTGCGATTTCAGTCAAACCTTTATAAATGTTACGAAACAAAACCAAGCGTTTCACCTTTTTTGAAATTGAAGCAAAACTTTTACAAACGTTACGAAGCAAATCTAAGCGTTTCACCTTTTTAGCAATTTAAGCCTAACGTTTACAAATGTACAGAAACAAATCCAAGCGTTTCTCCTTTTTAGTAATTTAAGCCAAACGTTTACAAACGTTACGAGTAAATCCAAGCGTTTCTCCTTTTTAGTAATTTAAGCCAAACGTTTACAAACGTTACGAGTAAATCCAAGCGTTTCACCTTTTTAGCAATTTAACCCAAATATTTACAAACGTTACGAAACAAAACCATACATTTCACCTTTTTAGCAATTTAATTTAAACATTTACAAACATTACAAAACAAATCCAAACGTTTCCTCATTTTAGCGATCTAAGCAAAACGTGTACAAACGTTACGAAACAAATCCTAGCGTTTCACCTTTTAGTAATTTAAGCCAAACGTTACGAATCAAATCCAAACGGTTCACCTTTTTAGCAATTTAAGCCAAACGTTGACAAAGGTAATGAAACAAATCTGAACGTTTCATCTTTTTAGCTATTTAAGCCAAACGTTTACAAATGTTACGGAACAAATCAAAGCGTTTCACCTTTTTAGCGAATTAAGCGAAACGTTTTACAAACGTTACGAAACAAATCCAAGCGTTTCACCTTTTTAGCAACTTAAGCCAAACGTTTACAAATGTTACGAAACAAATCCAAGAGTTTCACGTTTTTAGCAATTTAAGCCAAACGTTTACAAACGTTAAGAAACAAATCCAAGCGTTTTACCTTTTTAGCAATTTAAACCAAACGTTTACAAATGTTACGAAATAAATACTTGCGTTTCACTTTTTTAGTAATTTAAGCCAAACATTTACAAACATTATGAATCAAATCCAAGCGTTTCATCTTTTTAGTGATATAAGCCAAACGTTTACAAACGTTACAAAACGAATCCAAACGTTTCCCCTTTTAGCGATTTAAGCCAAACGTTTACAAACGTTACGAAACAAATCCAAAAGTTTCACCTTTTTAGCAACTTAAGCCAAACGTTAACAAACGATACGAAAAAAAGCCAAACGTTTTACCGTTTTAGCGATTTAAGCCAAATGTTTACAAACGTTTCGAAACTAATCCAAACGTTTCACCTATTTAGCGATTTAAGCCGAACGTTTATAAACGTTATGAAACAAAACCAAATGTTTCATCCTTTTAACAATTTAAGCCAAACGTTTACATACGTTAGGAAATAAATCCAAATTTTTCCCCATTTTAGCGATTTAAACCAAACATTTAAAACGTTACGAAACAAATCCAATCGTTTCACCTTTATAGCGATTTATGCCAATCGTTTACAAACGCTATGAAACAAATCCAAACTTTTCACCTTTAACGTTACGAAACAAATCAAAATGTTTCACCTTTTCAGCGATTTAAGCAAGACGTTTACAAAAGTTATGAAATAAATCCAAACGCTACGAAACAAAACCAAAAGTTTACAAACGTTACAAAACAAATTTAAGCGTTTCACCTTTTTAGCAATTTAAGCCAAATGTTTACAAAAGCTATGCAAAAATCCAAGCGTTTTACCTTTTTGGCAATTTAAGAAAAACATTTACAAACGTTACGAAAAAATCCAAAAGTTTCACCTTCTTAGTGATTTAAGCCGAACGTTTACAAACGTTATGAAACAAAACCAAGCGTTTCACTTTTTTAGCAATTTAAGATAAATATGTACAAACGTAGCGTAACAAATCCAAGCGTTTCAACTTTTTAGCAGTTTAAGCCAAATGTTTACAAACATTACGAATAAAATCCAAGCGTTTCACCTTTTTAGCAATTTAAGCCAAACATTTAGAAACGTTACGAAACAAATCCAAACGTTTCACCTTTTTAGCGATTTAAGCTAAACGTTTACAAACGGCACGAAATAAATCCAAATGTTTCACCTTTTTAGCGATTTAAGCCAAACATATACAACCGCTACGAAACAAATCTAGACGTTTCACCTTTTTAGCAAATTAAGCTAAACTTTTACAAACGTTATGAAACAAATCCAAATGTTTCACCTTTTAAGCAATTTAAGCCAAATGTTTACGAAACAAATCCAAATGTATCACCTTTTTAGAGTTTTACGCCAAACGTTACAAACAAATCCAAACGTTACAAACTTCACATTTTTTGGAAACGTTTATAAATGTTACAAAACTAATCCAAACGTTTCACCTTTTTAGAGATTTAAGCCAAACATTTACAAACATTACAAAACTAAACCAAATGTTTGAAACATTACGAAACAAATCCAAACGTTTCCTATTTTTAGCGATTTAAGCGAAACGTTTACAAACGTTACGAAACAAAATCCAAACGTTTCACCTTTTTGGCAATTTAAGCCAAATATTTACATATTTTACAAAACATTACGAAATAAAATCAAACGATACAAACGTTACGAAACAAAACCAAACGTTTAAAATGTTACGAAACAAATCCAAACGTTTCACATTTTTAGCGATGGAAGCCAAGCGTTTACAAAATTACGAAACAAAACCAATTGTTTCCAAACGTTACGAAACAAATCCAAATGTTTCCCCTTTTTAGCGATTTAAGCCAAATGTTTACAAACTTTACGAAACAAATCCAAACGGTTCCTCTTTTTAGCGATTTAAGCCGAACATTTACAAACGTTACGAAGCAAAACCAAATGTTTCACCTTTTTAACGAATTAAGCCAAACGTTTACAAACGTAACAATACAAATCGAAACGTTTCCCCTTTTTAGCGATTTAAACCAAACGTTTACAAACGTTACAAAAAAATCCAAACGTTTAAATCCAAACGTTTCGCCTTTTAAGCGATTTAAGCCAAACGTTTACAAACGTTACGAAACAAATCCAAACGTTTCACTTTTATAGCGATTGAAGCCAATCGTTTCACCTTTTTTGCGATTTAAGCCAAACGTTTACAAATGTTACGAAACAAATCCAAATGTTTCACCTTTTTAGCTAATTAAGCAAAACGTTTACAAACGCTATGAAACAAATCCAAATGTTTCACCTTTATAGCAATTTAAGCCAAATATTTACAAACGTTACGAAATTAATCCAAAACTTTAAAACGTTATGAAACACTTTTTAGCAATTTAAGCCAAACGTTTACAAACGTTACTAAGCAAATCCAAACGTTTACAAACGTTACTAAGCAAATCCAAACGTTTAACCTTTTTAGCGATTTAAAACAAACGTTTACAAACATTACGAAACAAATCAAAACGTTTCACCTTTTTAGCGATTTATGCCAAACTTTTACAAACGTTACGAAACAAAGCCAAACGTTTCACCTTTTTTGCGATTTAAGACAAACATTTACAGACGTTAAGAAACAAATAAGAACGTTTCAGCTTTTTTGCGATTTATGCCAAACTTTCACCTTTTTAGCAATTTTCGCCAAACGTTTACAAACGTTACGAAACAAATTTAAACATTTAACATTTTTATCGAATTAAGTCAAACGTTTACAAACATTACAAATGTTACGAAACAAATCCAAATGTTTAGCCTTTTTAGGGATTTAAACCAAACGTTTACAAACGTTACGAAACAAATCCAACTGTATCGCCTTTTTAGCGATTTATGCCAAACATTTCACCTTTTTACCGATTTATGCCAAACATTTCACCTTTTTACCGATTTATGCCAAACGTTTACAAACGTTACGAAACAAATCCAAACGTTTCACCTTTTTAGCGATTTAAGCCAAACGTTTACAAATGTTACAAACAATGTTTCACCTTTTTAGCGATTTAGGCCAAACGTTTAAAAACGTTACGAAACAAATCCAAACGTTTCCCCTTTTTAGCCATTTAAGACAAACGTTACGAAACAAATCCAAACGTTTCACTTTTTTAGCGATTTAAGCCGAACGTTTACAAACATTACGAAACAAATCCAAATGTTTCACCTCTTTAGCGATTTAAGCCAAACGTTTACAAAGGTTACGAAACAAATCTAAACGTTTCACCTTTTTAGCGATTTAAACCAAACATTTACAAACGTTTTGAAACAAACCCAAACCTTTTAAACGTTATGAAACAAATGCAAACTTTTCACATTTTTAATGATTTAAGCCAAACGTTTACAAACTTTACGAAATAAATCCAAGCGTTTCACATTTTTAGCAATTTAAGCCAAACGTTTACAAACATTACAAAACAAATCCAAGCGTTTCACCTTTTCAGCAATTTAAACCAAACGTTTACAAACTTTACAAAAAAAATCCAAGCGTTTCACCTTTTTAGCAATTTAACCTTAACATTAACAAACGTTACGAGACAAATCCAACTGTTTCACCTTTTTAGCTATTTAAGCCAAACATTAATAAAGGAAATGAAACAAATCCAACCGTTTTACCTTCTTGGCAATTTGAGCAAAACATTAATAAATGTTACGAATAAATCCAAATGTTTAACCTTTTTAGCAATTTAAGCCAAACGTTTACAAATGTTATGAAAAAAATCCAAACCTTTCCCCTTTTTAGCGATTTAAGCCAAACGTTACGAAACAAAACCAAACGTTTCAAGTTATTAGCGATTTAAACCAAACGTTTACAAACGTTACCAAACAAATCCAACCGTTTTGCCTTTTTAGCAATTTAAGCTAAGCGTTTACAAACGTTTCGAAACAAATCGAAAAGTTTCGCCTTTTTAGCAATTTAAGCCAAACGTTACGAAACAAATCCAAACATTTCCCCACTTTAGCGATTTAAACTAAACGTTTACAAACGTCATGAAACAAAACCAAACGTTCTAAACGTTACAAAATAAATCCAAGCGTTTCACATTTTTAGCGATTTATGCCAAACCATTACAAACCTTACGAAACAAATCAAGCGTTTCACATTTTTAGCAATTTGAGCCAAACATTTATAAATGTTACGAAACAAATCCAAGAGTTTCATTTTTTTAGCAATTTAAGCCAAACGTTTACAAATGTTCCGAAACAAATCCAAGTGTTTCACCTTTTTAGCTATTTAAGCTAAACGTTTACAAACGTTACAAAACAAATCCAAACATTTCACCTTTTTAGCGATTTAAGCCGAACGTTTACAAATGTTACGAACAAAACCAAACATTTCACTTTTTTATCAATTTAAGACAAACGTTACAAAAAATCCAAACGTTTACCTTTTTAGCGATTTAAGCCAAACGTTTCACCTTTTTAGTGATTTATGCCTAACGTTTACAAACGTTACGTAACTAATGCAAATGTTTAAAGCGTTACGAAACCCTCTTTAGCAATTTAAGACAAACATTTACAAACGTTACGAAACAAATCCAAATGTTTCTCCTTTTTATTGATTTAAAACAAACGTTTACACACGTTATGAAACAAATCTAAACGTTTCACCTTTTTAGTGATTTAAGCTAAATGTTTACAAACTTTACGAAACAAATCTAAACGTTACGAAACAAAACCAAACGTTTACAAATGTTACGAAACAAATCCAAGCGTTTCACCTTTTTAGCAATTCAAGCCAAACCTTTACAATCGTTACAAAACAGATCCAAGTGTTTCACCTTTTAGCAATTTATGCCAAACGTTTACAAATGTTACGAAGCAAATCCAAACATTTCACCTTTTTAGAGATGTAAGCCGAACGTGTACAAACCTTACAAAACAAAACCAAACGTTTCACCTTTTTAGCGATTTAAGCCTAACGTTTACAAACGTCACGAAACAAATCCAAACGTTTCCCCATTTTAGCGATTTAAGCCAAACGTTTAAAACGTTACGAAACAAATCAAAACGTTTTACCTTTTTAACTATTTAAGCCAAAGGTTTGCAAATGTTACGAAACAAATCCACACGTTTCACATTTTTTGTGACTGAAGCCAAACGTTTACAAACGTTACGAAACAAATCCAAATGTTTCACATATTTATCAATTTAATGTAACCCAATAGCAACTAGAAGGGGAGGTTGAATAGTTGCCACTAAAAAATTTTGCGGATTAAGAATTGATTGCAACTAATCTAATGGAGGTTTGAGGAAGAGGAACACACCGAATTTATAGTGGTTCGGTGATTAACACATTCACCTACATCCACTTCCCTCAAACTAGAGCTTTGCACTAAACTTGGAGTTTTTACAAGTTCACTCCCAACTTAGGTTTTCAAAGGCTTAACCCAAACTAACAACCAACAAAAACCTATAGTTTTTCTAGGCAAAAATACAAACAAAACAACTACAAGAGTTTCTAGGGTTCACTCTTAAACCAACAAATTTTAAATGTTTTTCACACAAGATTTGAAGATTGCTTGAGAGGTTTTAATGCTTAGGTTATTAACCCTTCTTCATATATAATAGTATGATATATATAGGCCTCAAAACAATTCTTCCCATTACTCGTTTTGTGTGATTGAAAAGAGTAGCAAATCAGCTTTCCTAAGTTCGCGCCCGCGAACTGCTTCTTTTGGAAAGTTCTCAACGGTCCTCAGCTGAATTGTCAGCACCTCGTTTGGTGTAATAAATGACCATTGTATATCAGCTTCCAGAAAATTTGAACTTCGCGCCCGCTAAGTGAGGTTGGCGCCCGCGAACTAAAGTTTGCTCTCAGTGCTTGTGAAACTTGGCACTCGCAAGCTTCGGCCCCTTTCATGGCTGAGATAGTTCGCTCCCGCGAACATATTTTGGCGCCCACCAACTTCCACTGGACAACTTAGTAATAAAAAAATTCGATTATCGCTAGAGATGTCCGATTTGCTTTCTGAGTGTTCTGGGGGGTTCCTACACACTTAATTAGAATATTAGAATCTTTGGTGTTAATTGTCATGGTAAAAAATAGAAGAGATATTGAATCAATTCATGTCCAACATTCTCCCCCTTTTTGACATTGACAATTAACACACAAAGAAACAAAACAAGTATAAGCTGAAAGTCAAACTTTGTCTCCCCCTTAACTTATGCATGTAATCGAAAAAAAGAAAAGCCAAGTAATCTCTCCCCCTTGTAAAAAGAAAAAAGCAAAAATAGGACACGATATAAGCATAAATTGCACGATTTTGAATAAAATCATAAGCACAAGTACAATTCTAGAAGCATAAGGAAACATATGTGTATTCCAACCACACTTATAAAACCAAACAAAGCAAAATGACTATGAAACGAAAACATGATATGCAAGTGCAAATATGCAATGGGTAGGGTCAATCTTCATCGTCATCGGGGTCTTCATTGTGAGGAGGTGAGGTGGAAGCGGAATGCGAGAAAGACCAATGAGAGTCAAATTTGTTCTTGAGATAAGTCATCCCATCCTTAATAGTAGATACCTCCACCTTAAGAATTGTCATCCTAGACATCATATGGACATTTTGTCCATAAATAGTTTCAAACATTTGAGCTTGAGACATGGTTGCAAATGAAGGTGGGTGGTTACTTGACGATGCATTGGGATCCACATGTGGTCATGATTCACGCTCTTCTTGCCTCATTGCCCTTGCGGCTTCCTCAACATCTTCCTCAATATTAGTAGAGGAGATCCTTCTCTTCCTTGCTAGCCTTTCCATCTCACCACCAATGGCATTCTCACCAAATAAATATTAAATAGAGTTTTCATGAATAATGATTGCCTTAGAAGAATGCTCAAAGTGTTCTTGGTCCAAAGAAGCACATTTCCAATGAAAAGGTTGAGGATTAGCATTCTTTACTTGAGAAGTGAGGGCTTTGGCCTTTTTGATTAGGCACGTCACAAAGGAAGCAACCCTTAGGTGACCCCCTCTCTTATCAAGATCAAAAAGGTAATTCATAAAGTAGAAACCACAAGAAAATTTAATACCTTTTGTTGCAATGTATAGGAAAAACACATCCTTCTTGGAAATTCTCTCATTGCCCTCTCTTTGCATATATAGAGTGAGTAATGATGCAATGAAGGATGAATAAGGTTAGGGTCTTCAAGGTCTTGGCGGTTGCGGAATTAGAGCGATATGGAGTGATGGTGCTAATTTCTTTCCAAAATTCCTCAAAATTGTAATGAAGTTGAGAAGGGCATGTAGGATGCCCCCACTCAAAGCCAAACGCATCATCAACTTCTTCTCTTAAGAGCTGATAAAGTCTTCCTTGAACTCGAAAGGAGACTCCAAAATAACCAACTTCTCCATCTTGCTTGTGAATGATGTAAAGTGAAAAGATTACTTTGCGAGTCAAATTTTCATACCCATCATGGTGATGAGAATAAACAAATTTCCTCCACCCGAGATTCATAATGAGTGCCAAAACATCTTTTTTCTCATTGCTTGCTTCCAAACCCGTAAAATCTATGTAGTGGCTAGGCAAAACGGGTCTCTCATGAAACTTACTAATCCTTAAATTCAAGGTCTCTTGTTCATGAGTTGGAATTTTCACTTGAGGTGGAATTTCTTCTCTTTGGCTAGAGGAAGGACCTTGAGATTTCTTGCCTTGTATCTTTCTTCTTAATGAGCGAAGGGGGCTATCCATGATGCAAGAGAAAAATGATAATGAACAAGAGTATTTGATGAGAAAAATGAATGATGTTGATAGCAAAAGGTGTTAGAAATGTTGTAGAATGTTTTAAACAAAAGAACTACTTAAGGGGAGTATTTATAGGCATGAAAAACGACTCCTACGGCTAGTTTAACCCATTAAATGCATGGAAATCTGTTGTCCTACGGCTAAATGCTTTGTAAATTCGAAGCAGTTCGCGCCCGCGAACTCGCAGCGCTTGATTTTTTTTAAAGTAAATCGAACTTCGCGGGGGCAAACTAGGGTTAGCGACCGCAAGTTTTAACTGAGAATAAAAATTTTCAAAAAAATATATTTGCTATAAAAAGGGATCAAGTCTTGTTTTTCATAGGTTGGAACAGATTTAATGTGAAATGAAGGACTATGCAGTTTAATTCATGAATAGAATCAACTAACTAAGGTCTCATCATTTAAGCATGTTATTGCAATAGATGAAAATAAATAACACGGCAAGCAAGCAAACATAAAAACACACAATACATTACGAAGCATGTAAATTCAGATGCTTAGAACCACATAGCAAACAAATCACAACAAGGTATACCCATCAATCATACCAATTTCTCTTAATATAAAAGACATTCTCTCCTCAGTTAAAGGTTTAGTGAAAATATCTGCCAATTGATTGTTTATATCAATGAATTCTAATAAAACATCTCCCAATTGGATATGATCACGTATAAAATGGTGTCTAATATCTATGTGCTTGGATCTAGAGTGTTGGATCATGTTCTTGGACAAGTTGATCGCACTAGTATTGTCGCAGTTCAAAGGAATATGATCAACTACAATTCCATAGTCCTTAAGATGCTGTCGAATCCAAAGAACTTGGGTACCACCGACAATTGCCTAGGAATTGACAAGTTCCCGATGTACTTTTTCTATCTATGACACTACCGGCATAGTCCATATCCGAATAAGAAACAACGTCAAATGAATTCTTCCTAGGATACCAAGGACCTAAGTGTTGTGTGCCCATGAGATATTTGAAAATCCTTTTGACATGAAAATAATGAGACTATTTCAGACAAGATTAAAAACGAGCACAAAGGCAAACACTAAACATTATATCCGGTCTACTAGCGGTAAGATAGAGTAAGGAACCAATCATACCTCGAAATTTCTTTTCATAAGAGTTCTTACCATTTTCATCCTTGTAAATTTTAACATTGGTGGGCATTAGGGTTTTGCTTGTCTTACATCCATTCATGCCAAATCTCTAGAGTAATTATTTAGTGTATTTGGCTTGGTTTATGAATATCCCCTCATTGCTTTGCTTGATTTGGAGTCCCAAGAAGAACTTGAGTTCTCGCATTAAGCTCATTTCAAATTCATTTGTTATGCACTTTGAGAAATCCTCACAAAGAAGATTATTAGTGTCACCAAACATTATGTCATTAATATAAATTCGCACAACAAGGATGCCATTAAAACTTCTTTTGATGAAAAGAGTGGTATCCACTTTACCCTTGGTAAAACTGTTTATGGTAAGGAATGTGCTAAGCCTATCATATCAAGCTCTAGGTGCTTGCTTCAATCCATAAAGAGCCTTGTTATGCTTAAAAACATGGTTTGGAAATTCAAAATTTTCAAAACCCGGAGGTTGAGAAACAAAAACTTTTTCTTGAATAAAACCATTTAAAAAGGCACTATTCACATCCATTTGATAAAGTTTGAAATTCATATGACATGCAAATGCAAGCAAATTCGAATAGCCTCTAATCTAACCACAGGAGCAAAGGTCTCATCATAATCGATACCCTCCTCTTGGCTATATCCTTTGGCAACAAGTCTAGCTTTGTTTCTAGTAATGACTCCATACTCATCAAGTTTATTTCTAATAACCCATTTTTTTCCAATAATAGAACCAAATCTAGGCCTAGAGACTAACTCCCAAACATTACTCCTCTGAAATTGGTTGAGTTCATCTTGCATTGCAATCACCCAACACTCATCATTGATAGCCTCTTCAATGGTCCTTGGCTCAATTTGAGAGAGAAATGCAAGGTTGTTAGAGGCTTGAGATCTAGTAAATATACCTCTTTGGAATCCATCTAGTACTTGCTCTCTTGGGTGGTTCTTGGTTGTTCTTGTCGCTTTAGGGAGTTCTGGGTGCAGATCTTCCTCTTTTGGAAAATCTTCCTCAAGAGTTGTTTGCATTGGTGTACCTTCTTGACATCCATTTTGTTGAATGTGGGATCATCCTCTCCAATGTAAAATGATCCAAAGTGATATACAAAGTCCATACCTTTCCCATCAAGTGTATTGTTTTCATCAAAAATAACATGCATAGATTCTTCAACAAGCAAAGTGGACTTATTGAATACTCTATAGGCTTTTCTACATGTAGAATAACCCAAAAATATGCCTTCATTGGATTTTGAAGGAAATTTATCTAGGTTATCCTTTGTATTTAATATGAAGCCTTTGCACCCAAAAACTCTTAGATATAAAATATTGGGTTTACTTCCCATCCATAACTCATAAGGTGTTTTATTCAAAATGGATTTTTCAAAACGCGGTTTTGCACATAGCAAGAGGTATTGACGGCTTCCGCCCAAAAATAGCGTGGCAATTCAAATTTATTTAGCATAGTCCTTGCCATTTCTATAAGAGATCTATTCTTCATTTCTAGAAGTTTACAAACGTTACGAAACAAATCCAAACGTTTCACATTTTTAGCGATTTAAGCCAAACGTTTAGAAACGTTACGAAAAAAATCTAAGCGTTTCACCTTTTTCGCTATTTAAGCTAAAAGTTTACAAACATTACAAAACAAATCCAAACATTTCGCCTTTTTAGCGCTTTAAGCCAAACGTTTACAAACGTTGCGAAACATATCCAAACGTGTCCCATTTTTAGCGATTTAAGCAAAACGTTGACAAACGTTACGAAACAAATCCAAACGTTTCGCCTTATTAGAGCTTTAAGCCAAACGTTTACAAACGTTACGAAACAAATCCAAATGTTCCCCCTTTTTTTGCGATTTAAGCCAAATCCTCACAAACGTTACGAAATAAAACCAAACGTTTAAAACATAACGAAACAAATCCAAACGTTTCACATATTTAGCGATTTATGCCAATTGTTTACAAACGTTATGAAATAAAACCAAACGTTTGAAACGTTACGAAACAAATCCAAACGTTTCACATTTTTAGTGATTTAAGCCAAACCTTTACAAATGCTTCGAAACAAAACCAAGCGTTTTACCATTTTAGCAATTAAAGCGAAACGTTTACAAACGTTCAGAAACAAATCCAAGCGTTTCATCTTTTTAGCAATTTAGGCCAGACATTTACAAACTTTCCAAAATAAATCCAAGCGTTTCAGTTTTTTTGCGATTTAAGCCAAACGCCTACAAACATTACGAAACAAATTCGAGCGTTTCATGTTTTTAGCAATTTAAGCCAAACGTTTACAAATGTTATGAAACAAATCCAAACATTTCACCTTTTTAGCGATTTAAGCCAAACGTTTAAAACGTTACTAAACAAATCCAAACGTTTCCCCATTTTAGCGATTTAAGCCAAACGTTTACAAAAGTTACGAAACAAATCCAAACGTTTCACCTTTTTAGCGATTTAAGCCAAACGTTTACAAACGTTACGAAACAAATCCAAACATTCCAACGTTTTAGCAATTTAAGACAAGCATTTGCAAACGTTATGAAACAAATCCAAGCGTTTCACCTTTTTAGCAATTTAAGCCAAACGTTTACAAACGTTACGAAACAAATCCAAGCGTCTAAATTTTTAGCTATTTAAGCCAAACGTTTACAAACGTTACGAAACAAATCCAAGTGTTTAACCTTTTTAGCGACTTAAACCAAACATTTAAAACGTTATGAAACAAATCCAAACGTTTCATATTTTTAGCGATTTAATCCAAATGTTTACAAACGTTACGAAACAAATCCAAGCGTTTTACCTTTTTAGCAATTTAAGCCAAACATTTACAAACGTTCCAAACAAATCCAAGAGTTTCACCTTTTTAATAATTTATGCCAAACGTTTACAAACGTTACAAAACTAATCCAAGCGTTTCAACTTTTTATCAATTTAAGCCAAACTTATACAAAAGTTTCAAAACAAATCCCAACGTTTCACCTTTTTAGCGATATAAGCCGAACGTTTACAAATGTTAGGAAACAAAACCAAATGTTTCATCTTTTTAGCAATTTATGCCAAACATTTACAAACGTTATGAAAAAATTCAAAATGTTTCCCCATTTTAAGTATATAAGCCCAACGTTTAAAACGTTACGAAAGAAATCCAAACGTATCACCTTTTTAGCGATTTATGCCGAATGTTTACAAACGCTACGAAACAAAACCAAGCGTTTCACTTTTTTAGCAATTTAATCCAAACGTTTACAAACATTACGAAACAAATCCAAGCGTTTAACCTTTTTAGCGACTTAAACCAAACATTTAAAACGTTACGAAACAAATCTAAACGTTTCACATTTTTAGCGATTTTAGCTAAACTTTTACAAACGTTACGAAACAAATCCAAGCGTTTCCCCTTTTTAGCAATTTAAGCCAAACATTTACAAACGTTCCAAAACAAATCCAAACGTTTCACCTTTTTAGCAATTTAAGCCAAACTTTTACAAAAGTTACAAATCAAATCCAAACGTTTCACCTTTTTAGCGATTTAAGCCGAACGTTTACAAACGTTAGGAAACAAAACCAAACGTTTCATCTTTTTTGCAATTTATGCCAAACGTCTACAAACGTTATGAAACAAATTAAAATGTTTCCCCATTTTAATTATTTAAGCCAAATGTTTAAAACGTTAAGAAAGAATTCCAAACGTTTCACCTTTTTAGCGATTTATGTCAAATGTTTACAAATGCTACGAAATAAATCCAAACGTTTCACCTTTTTAGCAATTGAAGCCAAACATTTACAAAGGCCACGAAATAAATACAAACGTTTCAAATATTTAGCAATGCAAGCGAAAGGTATACAAACGTTACGAAACAAATCCAAATGTTTTGCCTTTTTAGCAATTTAAGCCAAACGTTTACAAACGTTACGAAACAAATACAAGCGTTTCACCTTTATAAAAATTTAAGCCAAACGTTTACAAATATTACGAAACAAACCCAAGCGTTTAACTTTTTTAGCGATTTATGCCAGACGTTTACAAACGTTACGAAACAAATCTAAATGTTTCACCTTTATAGCGATTTAAGCGAAACTTTACAAACGTTACGAAACAAATCTAAACGTTTCACCTTTTTAGGGATTTAAGCCAAACGTTTACAAATGTTACGAAACAAATCCAAGCGTTTAACCTTTTTAGCGATTTAAACCAAAAATTAAAAACGTTATGAAAAAAGTCCAAGCGTTTCACCTTTTAAGCAATTTAAGCCAAACGTTTGCAAATGTTACGAAAAAAATCCAAACATTTCACCTTTTTAGCGATTTAAGCCAAACGTTTAAAACGTTACGAAACAAATCCAAACGTTTACCCATTTTAGCGATTTAAGCCAAACATTTACAAAAGTTACGAAACAAATCCAAACGTTTCGCCTTTTTAGCGATTTAAAAACGTTACGAAACAAATCCAAACGTTTCCCCATTTTAGCGATTTAAGCCAAACGTTTACAAAAGTTACGAAACAAATCCAAACGTTTCACCTTTTTAGCGATTTAAGCCAAACGTTTACAAACGTTACAAAACAAATCCAAACATTCCAACATTTTAGCAATTTAAGCCAAGCATTTGCAAACGTTATGAAACAAATCCAAGCGTTTCACCTTTTTAGCAATTTAAGCCAAACGTTTACAAACGTTACGAAACAAATCCAAGCGTCTAATATTTTTAGCTATTTAAGCCAAACGTTTACAAACGTTACGAAACAAATCCAAGTGTTTAACCTTTTTAGCGACTTAAACCAAACATTTAAAACGTTATGAAACAAATCCAAACGTTTCACATTTTTAGCGATTTAATCCAAATGTTTACAAACGTTACGAAAAAAATCCAAGCGTTTCACCTTTTTAGCAATTTAAGCTAAACATTTACAAACGTTCCAAAACAAATCCAAGAGTTTCACCTTTTTAGTAATTTAAGCCAAACGTTTACAAACGTTACAAAACTAATCCAAGCGTTTCAACTTTTTAGCAATTTAAGCCAAACTTATACAAAAGTTTCAAAACAAATCCCAACGTTTCACCTTTTTAGCGATATAAGCCGAACGTTTGCAAATGTTAGGAAACAAAACCAAATGTTTCATCTTTTTAGCAATTTATGCCAAATATTTACAAACGTTATGAAAAAAAATCAAAACGTTTCCCCATTTTAAGTATATAAGCCAAACGTTTAAAACGTTACGAAAGAAATCCAAACGTATCACCTTTTTAGCGATTTATGCCGAATGTTTACAAACGCTACGAAACAAAACCAAGCGTTTCACTTTTTTAGCAATTTAATCCAAACGTTTACAAACATTACGAAACAAATCCAAGCGTTTAACTTTTTTAGCGACTTAAACCAAACATTTAAAACGTTACGAAACAAATCCAAACGTTTCACATTTTTAGCGATTTTAGCTAAACTTTTACAAACGTTACGAAACAAATCCAAGCGTTTCACCTTTTTAGCAATTTAAGCCAAACATTTACAAATGTTCCAAAACAAATCAAAACGTTTCACCTTTTTAGCAATTTAAGCCAAACTTTTACAAAAGTTACAAATCAAATCCAAACGTTTCACCTTTTTAGCGATTTAAGCCGAACGTTTACAAACGTTAGGAAACAAAACAGAACGTTTCATCTTTTTAGCAATTTATGCCAAACGTCTACAAACTTTATGAAACAAATTAAAACGTTTCCCCATTTTAATTATTTAAGCCAAACGTTTAAAACGTTACGAAAGAAATCCAAACGTTTCACCTTTTTAGCCATTTATGTCAAACGTTTACAAATGCTACGAAACAAATCCAAACGTTTCACCTTTTTAGCAATTGAAGCCAAACATTTACAAAGGCCACGAAATAAATACAAACGTTTCAAATATTTAGCAATGCAAGCGAAAGGCATACAAACGTTACGAAACAAATCCAAATGTTTCACCTTTTTAGCAATTTAAGCCAAACGTTTACAAACGTTACGAAACAAATACAAGACTTTCACCTTTATAGCAATTTAAGCCAAACGTTTACAAATATTACGAAACAAACCCAAGCGTTTAACCTTTTTAGCGATTTATGCCAGACGTTTACAAACGTTACGAAACAAATCTAAATGTTTCACCTTTATAGGGATTTAAGCGAAACGTTTACAAACGTTACGAAACAAATATAAATGTTTCACCTTTTTAGGGATTTAAGCCAAACGTTTACAAATGTTATGAAACAAATCTAAGCGTTTAACCTTTTTAGCGATTTAAACCAAAAATTAAAAACGTTATGGAAAAAGTCCAAGCGTTTCACCTTTTAAGCAATTTAAGCCAAACGTTTGCAAACGTTACGAAACAAATCCAAACATTTCACCTTTTTAGCGCTTTAAGCCAAACGTTTAAAACGTTACGAAACAAATCCAAACGTTTACCCATTTTAGCGATTTAAGCCAAATATTTACAAAAGTTACGAAAAAATCCAAACGTTTCGCCTTTTTAGCAATTTAAGCCAAACGTTTACAAACGTTACGAAACAAATCCAAACGTTTCCCCATTTTAGCGATTTAAGCCAAACTTTTACAAAAGTTACGAAACAAATCCAAACGTTTCCCCTTTTTAGCGATTTAAGCCAAGCGTTTACAAACGTTACGTAACAAATCCAAACATTCCAACGTTTTAGCAATTTAAGCCAAGCATTTGCAAACGTTATGAAACAAATCCAAGCGTTTCACCTTTTTAGCAATTTAAGCCAAACGTTTACAAACGTTACGAAACAAATCCAAACGTCTAACATTTTTAGCAGTTTAAGCCAAACGTTTACAAACGTTACGAAACAAATCCAAGTGTTTAACCTTTTTAGCAACTTAAACCAAACATTTAAAACATTATGAAACAAATCCAAACGTTTCACATTTTTAGCGATTTAATCCAAATGTTTACAAACGTTACGAAACAAATCCAAACGTTTCACCTTTTTAGCAATTTAAACTAAACATTTACAAACGTTCCAAAACAAATCCAAGAGTTTCACCTTTTTAGTAATTTAAGCCAAACGTTTACAAACGTTACAAAACTAATCCAAGCGTTTCAACTTTTTAGCAATTTAAGCCAAACTTATACAAAAGTTTCAAAACATATCCCAACGTTTCACCTTTTTAGCGATATAAGCCGAACGTTTACAAATGTTAGGAAACAAAACCAAATGTTTCATCTTTTTAGCAATTTATGCCAAACATTTACAAATGTTATGAAAAAAAATCAAAACGTTTCCCCATATAAGCCAAACGTTTAAAACGTTACGAAAGAAATCCAAACGTATCACCTTTTTAGCGATTTATGCCGAATGTTTACAAACGCAACGAAACAAAACCAAGCGTTTCACTTTTTTAGCAATTTAATCCAAACGTTTACAAACATTACGAAACAAATCCAAGCGTTTAACTTTTTTAGCGACTTAAACCAAACATTTAAAACGTTACGAAACAAATCCAAACATTTCACATTTTTAGCGATTTTAGCTAAACTTTTACAAACGTTACGAAACAAATCCAAGCGTTTCACCTTTTTAGCAATTTAAGCCAAACATTTACAAACGTTCCAAAACAAATCCAAACGTTTCACCTTTTTAGCAATTTAAGCCAAACTTTTACAAAAGTTACAAATCAAATCCAAACGTTTCCCCTTTTTAGCGATTTAAGCCGAACGTTTACAAACGTTAGGAAACAAACCCAAACGTTTCATCTTTTTAGCAATTTATGCCGAACGTTATGAAACAAATTAAAACGTTTCCCCATTTTAATTATTTAAGCCAAACGTTTAAAACGTTACGAAAGAAATCCAAATGTATCACCTTTTTAGCGATTTATGCCAAACGTTTACAAATGCTACTAAACAAATCCAAACGTTTCACCTTTTTAGCAATTGAAGCCAAACATTTACAAAGGCCACGAAATAAATACAAACGTTTCAAATATATTTAGCAATGCAAGCGAAAGGTATACAAACGTTAAGAAACAAATCCAAATGTTTCGCCTTTTTAGCAATTTAAGCCAAACGTTTACAAACGTTACGAAACAAATACAAGCGCTTCACCTTTATAGCAATTTAAGCCAAACGTTTACAAATATTACGAAATAAACCCAAGCGTTTAACCTTTTTAGCGATTTATGCCAGACGTTTACAAACGTTACGAAACAAATCTAAATGTTTCACCTTTATAGCGATTTAAGCGAAATGTTTACAAAAGTTACGAAACAAATCTAAACGTTTCACCTTTTTAGCGATTTAAGCCAAACGTTTACAAACGCTACGAAACAAATCCAAGCGTTTAACCTTTTTAGCGATTTAAACCAAAAATTTAAAACGTTACGAAAAAAGTCCAAGCGTTTCACCTTTTAAGCAATTTAAGCCAACGTTTGCAAACGTTACGAAACAAATCCAAACATTTCACCTTTTTAGTGATTTAAGCCAAACGTTTAAAACGTTACGAAACAAATCCAAACGTTTACCCATATTAGTGATTTAAGCCAAACATTTACAAAAGTTACGAAACAAATCCAAACGTTTCGCCTTTTTAGCGATTTAAGCCAAACGTTTACAAACGTCACGAAACAAATCCAAACGTTTCCCCTTTTTAGCGATTTAAGCCAAACGTTTACAAAGGTTATGATACAAATCCAAATGTTTCACCTTTGTAGCAATTTAAGCCAAATGTTTCCAAACATTACGAAACAAATCCAAACGTTCCACCGTTTTAGCAATATAAGCCAAGAATTTACAAACGTTACTGATACAGGTCGATCTTTAAAGGGTCGCCCGTACTGTTTTTCCTGCACAAGTAACAAATATAAGCTCAAAGGACCTCAGGCTTGCTCAGCCTGAAAGCCACTCCGATGCTTAAGTCAGAGAGGGTTTTTTTGGTAGGTAAATGAGTGTAAGAGTATTTAAGTCTGATTTGTGCTTACCCTTCTCAGCATTCCGTGGCTTCCTTTTATAATGAGTTTAAGGCGGTGGTTATCTGGTAAATCGTGGGTTTGTCCCACGATTATTGATAATGGTGAAGGCACGTTCCCGATTATCCCGGGTAGTGGGTGTCAGGGAACAGAGTGGATGAGGTCGCCTAGATGGCAGACCTGGATGAGTCCGCCCGAGACAGACATGGGCGATGGGAGATTTGGAGACTCGTTGGGCGAGCCTAGCATTCAGGCGATGCCTGGAGTTCTGATATTATTAGGGCGGTATCAGTTACGAAACAAATCCAAGCGTTTCACCTTTTTAGCAATTTAAGCCAAACGTTTACAAACGTTACGAAACAAATCCAAGCGTCTAAATTTTTAGCTATTTAAGCCAAACGTTTACAAACGTTACGAAACAAATCCAAGTGTTTAACCTTTTTAGCGACTTAAACCAAACATTTAAAACGTTATGAAACAAATCCAAACATTTCATATTTTTAGCGATTTAATCCAAATGTTTACAAACGTTACGAAACAAATCCAAGCGTTTTACCTTTTTAACAATTTAAGCCAAACATTTACAAACGTTCCAAACAAATCCAAGAGTTTCACCTTTTTAATAATTTATGCCAAACGTTTACAAACGTTACAAAACTAATCCAAGCGTTTCAACTTTTTGTCAATTTAAGCCAAACTTATACAAAAGTTTCAAAACAAATCCCAACATTTCACCTTTTTAGCGATATAAGCCGAACGTTTACAAATGTTAGGAAACAAAACAAAATGTTTCATCTTTTTAGCAATTTATGCCAAACATTTACAAACCACCTTCTTCTCAGAGGGGTGACGAATCTGCTCCTACTCCTAGGGTGGTGCTGCCAGGCTTCCAGATAAAGGAACCTGTCACAAGTCCTCCTCCTCCTGCCGTTCCCTCTTACACCGGGAAGGTGAAGGATAAGATGGAGGTTCCTGCGAAGGAGAAGCATTCCATGCCCCTTCCTTTGGCTCCCCAAACTGCCCCGGCTGCTTCGACCGGCAGCAAAAGGCGAGCTCCTTCTTCAGGGGGCGAAGATGCTGAGGGGGAAGGACCCTCTATGAAAAGGCCCAGGAGGGACGTAATGGTGACTCAGGTCGACCTGCTCCTTCAGAAGTATGGGGTCGATGCTACTATGCGTTGTCCTGCCGTTGCCCACGACATCTTCGGGGTTCCTGCTGCCCTTCGGATGTTGATTACTATTTGAAGAGGCCGGACAACGTACTGATGGACGATTGTTTCTCTAACCTGGCAAAGGTGATTATTTTCTAACCTTTTAATTCGCCTTTTTCCTCCTGTTATGGTTATTTTCTAACTCAGCTTTATTTTATGTTTAGGTTGCCTATGCCATCCGTCAATACCGCTCCAACCATCTTAACGACGAAGAGATGCAGGTGAAGATAAAGACGGAGTACAAGCTGTTGAAGGGAAAGTATGACTCCCTCCGCAGCGAACATGGCGGGTGCACTCAGAAGCTGGACTCTCTTCGTGCTGATGTGGATAGGTTATCCAGAGAGAGGGAGAGTGCTGTGAAGCAGCAGCGTGTGCTATCTGAGGAGGTCGCCCGCCTTAAGAAGGAAAATAAAAATCTGGCGGCAGAGGTGGTGTTGAAAAGTACTGATTATGACGATCTCAAGAAGGAGTTCGACACCACCGTCACGGCCCTTAACGATAAAGTCTCTGTTGCTGAGAAGAGGCTTTATTTGAAGCGGGGCAGGCTGATTCGTGAGAAAGAGAGGCGTCGCCGTAACACCGCCCAGCTAGCCAATGATCTGACTGACTTCACTGAAGCCATCGTGGGTACCTATTTGGAGCGTCATCCTGATGGGGACGTTGAATTCTTATATGGCTTTCCCAAGGGGGTTAACAGTGAGAGTGAGCCAGATTCTCCCCAAGACTTGTTTGTTTCCGTCAAGTCTGAAAATGGTGGAGGTGCTGCTGAGGGAGTCAAGCAGCCTGCCCCAGCGGCCAGTGATTCTGTCAAGGTTGGCGAGGGGCCACATGTACCTGGTTTGGGGGGTAGTCCTGAGGAGAAGGACTTCGGCTTGCTTATATCTTCGGAGCGGCCTTTTGCTGCTCTGGACTTATTGGATCGGCCTTCTGATCTGGAGTCTATCCTTCCAGGGTCCGATCCTCTTAGTCTTGCCGATGTCCCTTCTCCCACCCGTTCTGGCAACATTCATGTTGATGCTTCTTCTTCAGCCAGGCGGGGTTCGCAGGAGGGGCTATCTGTCCCAAATATTTTGGAGGGGAACAAAGAGGCTGCCCCGGAGAAGGTCGAGCCAGAGATCAAGCTTTAGATTCCTCTTTCTCCCTTTAGTTTTTGTATAGGAAGAATTTTCCTTTTTTTTTTGTTATGTACTTTGTACATTTGTATATTTTCTTTTGTTAGGAATTTTACTTTCCTTTGTAATAATTTTTTTTGTGGGGCATTTGCCCTCTTTTTAATATATATCTTTTTTTGCCTTCTTTATTTTTGAGACAGTTAGCTTCTATGTTCTCTTTATTTTAGGCGATATATATATTTTGACTGTGAATTTTCCTTTTTTGGGAATGAACTCGTCAGTTCTCCTCTTTGGAAATATTTTATGTAATCGGTAATTATGGTAAAGAGGCGATATCTGTGGAAATTCCTTGTCCGAGCAAGGGTAAATTAAAATACTTGCATAAATTCAAATACAATAATGTGATGAAATATCACTTGTAGAAATTGAAACATAATGCTGTGATTAAACATCACTTGGAGGAATTGAAATACAATATTGAAACTAAACATCGCTTGACTAATTATGTTAATTCTTAAGGAATAACTAATCATGTCGGATGGCGACCCATTGTCACTAAATTTTTCTCAAGTTGTTGGCGTTCCATGTCCTTGGTATGATTCTTCCCATGGAGTTGGTGAGTTTAAATGTTCCTTCTTTAATGACCTCGCTGATGGTGTAAGGTCCTTCCCAGTTTGGCTGCAGTTTTCCGCTTCCTGCTTCTCCTTTTTTGACTTCGGTTTTTCGCATGACGAGGTCGCCTAGTTTGAATTTTCTTTTCTTTACATGGCTGTTGAAATGTTTGGCCATCTTTTGTCTGTAGGCTTCCATCCTGATGTCTGATCTGTTGATTTTTTCAACCAGGAGATCCAGATTGTTCCTGAGCTCTTCTTCGTTTTCTTCTAGGTTTAGCTGGTTGTCTTCTGTCCTTGGCGTGGGTGCGCCGATCTCTACAGGAATTACAGCCTCCGTTCCATAGGCCAGGGCGAATGGAGTTTCGCCCGTTGACTCTCTAGGGGTGGTACGGTAGTTCCATAGGACGCTGTAGAGTTCTTCTACCCATCTTCCTTTGCACTCGTCTAGTCTTCTTTTTAGTCCGGCCAGTAGGATTCTGTTGGCCACTTCGGTTTGCCCATTTGATTGTGGATGGTAAACCGAAGTGAACCTTAGGTCGATCTGATATTCGGCACAAAACTTTCTAAACTTTGCTGAGTCGAACTGCTTTCCGTTGTCTGTGATCAGCACCTTCGGTATTCGAAACCTGCACAAGATAGATCTAAAGAAAAAGTTAGTTATGCGTTGTTGGGTGATTTTTGCCAGTGGTTCTGCCTCTATCCACTTGGTGAAGTGGTCGATTGCCACTACCAGGAACTTCCGTTGTCCTGTGGCCAAAGGGAGAGGTCCCAGGATGTCCATACCCCACTGGGCGAACGGCCATGCACTGCCGATGGGTTTCATTACTGAAGCTTGCTTTCTCGGTACCAAGGCATGTTGCTGGCAAGGCCAGCATCCCCTTACTAGCGTTGTAGCTTGTTCTTTCATCGTGGGCCAATAATAGCCTTGTAGCAGTGCTTTCCTGACCAGTGTTGATGCTCCGTCATGTGCTCCGCAGGTCCCCTCATGTAATTCTTTCATGATGTACTCTCCTTCTTCTTTGTTCACACATCTTAGCCAGGGATGGGTGAATGACCGTTTGTACAGCTGGCCGTTGTATATTCCGAACTTTGATGAGAGTACCACTATTCTTTTGGCTTCCTTTTTATCCTCGGGGAGTATTCCATTAGCCAGGTATGCTGTGAGGGGGGTCATCCAGGTTTCTTCCCCTTCTACCATCAGTACTTCGCCTTCTTCAATTTCATCTTGAAAGCTAGGCTGTCGTTTGATTTCATGAGGGATGTTTCTCATTGAGTCGTAATTCTTTGTTGCTGCCCACTTTGCCAATTCGTCTGATCTTCCATTCATTGCTCTGGGTATTTGCTGTAACGACCAGGATCGCCCATTATCGGCAAAGAAGGTTTTGGCCTGCTTGGCGTATTTCTTCAATGTAGCTTCTTTTACTTCGAAGTTCCCTGAGACTTGGTTCACAACCAGTTGTGAATCACTGTAGATCTGGACTTCGGAGATATTGAGCTCTTCGCATAATTGCAACCCTGTTATCAGCGCCTCATATTCCGCAACATTGTTGGAAGCTGGAAATTCGAGTCTTGCTGAGTATTCCATTTGGATTCTTCCTGGTCCTTTGAGCACGACTCCGATGCCCGCTCCTTCTCCGCAAACTGCTCCATCGACGTGTATCTCCTAGGGAGTCGTTTTGTCCTCCATGGGTTCTTTGAATGTTAATTCTGCGAAGAAGTCGGCTAGTGCTTGAGCTTTCAGTGCTTTTCGAGCTTCATAGATAACGCCCAGACTTCCTATTTTGACGGCCCATTCTGCTATGCGTCCACTTGTCTCTGCCTTCTGGAGGATTTTTCGTAATGGTTGGTCGGTTCGTACAATGACTTGGTGCCCTTCGAAGTAATGTCGGAGCTTGATGGTGGCGGTGTATACGCATAGCGCCAGCTTCTCCAACTTCGGGTATCTCAGCTCCGCATCTCTGAGTACTTTGCTAATGTAGTAGATCGGGTATTGTTCTCCTCCTTTTTCCGACACCAATACTCCTGCTATTGTTTCGTCAGAGCAAGAGATGTATAAATATAACACGTCGCCCGGATCCGGTCTCGCCAACAGTGGGGGCGAGGATAGGAAGCTTTTCAATTCCTCAAACGCCTGCTGGCATTCTGCTGTCCATGTGAAGTTCTTGATCTGTTTCAGGGTTTTGAAGAAAGGCAGACATCGTTTTGCCGAGCAGGACATGAACCGACCTAGAGCCGTGATCCGGCCGTTGAGCTTCTGGACTTCATGTATGCTCCGTGGCGGTGTCATTTTTAAGACCGCTTCGATTTTATCTGGGTTAGCCTCGATACCCCGCTGAGAAACCATGTATCCCAAGAACTTGCCTGCCGGTACTCCGAATACGCACTTTTCCGGATTGAGTTTTAGCTGGTATCTCTTTAGCGTCTCCAGGACTATCTTCACATCTGTTGGGTGGTCTTCAGCTCGGATGCTTTTGATGATCATGTCATCCACATAAACTTCCATGTGTTTTCCTATCTGATCTCTGAATATTGAGTTCACCAGCCGCTGATATGTGGCTCCTGCGTTCTTCAGGCCGAAGGGCATCATCTTGTAACAAAATAATCCCTGGTCCGTTATGAAGGCCGTCTTCTCCTGATCTTCAGGTGCCATGGGTATCTGATGATATCCCGCCTTGGCATCTAGGAATGTATAGAGGGCGTGACCTGCTGTGGAGTCTACTAACTGATCAATGTGTGGAAGTGGGAAACTATCTTTGGGACATGCTTTATTCAGATCTGTGAAGTCCACGCACATCCGGTAAGTGCCATTGGACTTTTTTACCATCACCACATTTGCTACCCACTTGGGATAATAGGCGTCTTTGATCACGTTTGCTGCTTTTAACCGGGCGATCTCTTCTGCGATGGCGAGTTGTTTTTCGGGCGAGTGCCTTCTCTTCTTCTGTATCACTGCCTTCGCGTCGGTCGCTATGTTTAACCGATGACATATGACGTCCGGGTCTACTCCGATCAATTCGTCTGTTGTCCAGGCAAAGGAGTCTCCAAGCGATCTGAGGTTTTCTGTCAGAGATCGTTTGATTTCTTCTTCTAGCTCATCTCCCACTTCTATCTCCTTTCCTGGGGATAATTCGATTTTCGCGGTTCGCCCATAATGCTCCGCCCTTTCCTTCTTCTCTGGAGGTTCCATTGTTAGTACTGGCAAGGTTATATGAACTTTCCTGAGAGCTGTAAAGTATGCTTCTCTGGCTGACTTTTGGCATCCTCTGACTTCGGCATCGCCTTCTCTGGTTGGGATTTTCATCAGTAGGTACCTCATGCAAATGGATGCGCACGTATCGTGCAAGAGTGGCCTTCCGAGAATTGCGTTGTATGCGAAATCCATATTGACCACCATGAATTCTGCTCGGATCTCTTTGTAGATCTCTCCATCCCCTAGTTGGATGTTTATCTCCAGTGATCCTTCCACCTGTACAGATTTGCCTCCTAGTCCCACCAGTGGAGTAGAGACATGTGTCAAATTTTCTTTTTTGAGTCCAATTTTGCCGAACACCTCCATCGTGATCATGTTTACCGAACTTCCCGTGTCTACAAGCATCCGAGATACCTCGAAATTGTTGAGTCGCCCCTTGACAACTAGGGCGTCCTCATGGGGGACTGATAAGCCATGACTATCGCCCTCCGAAAAAGATACGCTTCTGAATTTCTTAGCATTCGGTGCACCTGGGCTAACTGAGTAGACTGTTCTTGCAGCTTTCTTTCTTGTAGTATTGCTGTCTCCTCCGGTCGATCCGCCCATTATTACGTTAACCACGCCTGCTGGCTCTGGTCTGGGTCTTCTGGCGATTTCTTCTTTCCGCTCTTTCTTTCTTTCTGATTCCGTCTCTCTGGCTTCGGTGTCCCTTTTTACGAACTGGGAAAGGGATCCCCTTTCTATCAGCTTCTCTATCTCCTCCTTCAGGTGCCAGCATTCATCTGTGGTGTGGCCGTTGTCTCTGTGAAATTCACATTATTTGCTATTGTCTCTTTTGCTGGCTGATGCAGCGTTCATCTTCCTTGGCCATCTGACCTTCTCTCGGCTGTCTTTTACCCAAAATAGTACGTTGGTTCTGGTTGTGTTCAGGGGCGTATATCGCCTATCTTCGTCTTTTTTCCTTTTATTTCTGAAATGGTCGTTGCCTTTTTCTCCGAACCTCTTTCCTATGGGCGATCTGTCCCCATTTCTTCTTTCTGCAAACGTTCGTTCTTCTACCCGTCCGAGGCGATTCTCTATCTCTCTCTGGCCATCATCCACTCTGATCTGTGTATGTGCGATGGTCATCAGTGTGGTAAATGATTTTGGTGATTTAGCCAACAATTCCTTTCGTAGGTCGGAGTTGGTAGTTCCATTGAGTAATGCTGTGTAGGCGATCTCCTGGCTCAGGTCTTCTATCTGCATCGCCTCCTTATTGAATCTTTCTACATACTTCCTGAGTGTCTCTCCTTCCCATTGCATGATGGCCAGCAGGTCTGTGGACAGCTTCTTTTGAGGGATGCATGCTACGAATCTAGCCTGGAAAAGTCCTGAGAATTGTTTGAACGTCAGCACTGATCCTGGCTTTAAACTCTGGTACCATTCCTGCGCCAGACCTTTTAAGGTAGTAGGGAAAAGTTTGCACAGTACGTGATCCAAGTTTGTCTGAACATTGATCACCGCTTGGAATTTGTGAATATGGCTCTTGGGACAGCCTGTTCCATCGTATGACTCCAAATTTGGGGGGTATCTGAACTTTGTAGGGAACTCGTGAGAGATGATGAAATCTACAAGTGGTGAGTCACTTCGAAGAGAGATGTCTACGTCTTCACATCTTATTCCAAGCCTGCTCATGACTTGGCGGACTTTTTCCTCCAGATGCTCTTCTCCGCCTTTGAGGGTGTGTTGTTCATCCATCCAACGTTCTTCGTCTGGAATTACGATGGGGGCATTTTGTTTCTTTGCGGAATTTTCAGGGGCACCTTCCTCTCGCATCGGTTCTTTTCCCTTATCCATGGTTGACGTTGACTTCTGTACTGGTGATTTCGCTGATCCCTGCTCCGGCGATTTTAACGAGATACTCTGTTTGATGTCTTTGAGTAGACTGGTGATTTCTAGGAAAGCCTTGAACATTGCTTGGTTGTTGATTGGCTCTTCATCAGGTGCTATGGCTATCAGAGGTATCGTCTGTCTTATCGCCAGGGGGTCGCTGGTTTCCCCTTCTTCGCTGGTTGGGGGAAACAGATTTAGGGCCGGTGGTTCTGTTTCCCTGTCTTCTCTGTTGGTAGCCGGTAGAGTATTATCTCGTGGGGGATCCATCCTTGAAAAAGCAAATTCTGAAAAGTATCTAAAAGGAACGACGAAACTAATAAGTTCCACGTTCACCGCACCAAATGATACAGGTCGATCTTTAAAGGGTCGCCCGTACTGTTTTTCCTGCACAAGTAACAAATATAAGCTCAAAGGACCTCAGGCTTGCTCAGCCTGAAAGCCACTCCGATGCTTAAGTCAGAGAGGGTTTTTTTGGTAGGTAAATGAGTGTAAGAGTATTTAAGTCTGATTTGTGCTTACCCTTCTCAGCATTCCGTGGCTTCCTTTTATAATGAGTTTAAGGCGGTGGTTATCTGGTAAATCGTGGGTTTGTCCCACGATTATTGATAATGGTGAAGGCACGTTCCCGATTATCCCGGGTAGTGGGTGTCAGGGAACAGAGTGGATGAGGTCGCCTAGATGGCAGACCTGGATGAGTCCGCCCGAGACAGACATGGGCGATGGGAGATTTGGAGACTCGTTGGGCGAGCCTAGCATTCAGGCGATGCCTGGAGTTCTGATATTATTAGGGCGGTATCAGTTACGAAACAAATCCAAGCGTTTCACCTTTTTAGCAATTTAAGCCAAACGTTTACAAACGTTACGAAACAAATCCAAGCGTCTAAATTTTTAGCTATTTAAGCCAAACGTTTACAAACGTTACGAAACAAATCCAAGTGTTTAACCTTTTTAGCGACTTAAACCAAACATTTAAAACGTTATGAAACAAATCCAAACATTTCATATTTTTATCGATTTAATCCAAATGTTTACAAACGTTACGAAACAAATCCAAGCGTTTTACCTTTTTAACAATTTAAGCCAAACATTTACAAACGTTCCAAACAAATCCAAGAGTTTCACCTTTTTAATAATTTATGCCAAACGTTTACAAACGTTACAAAACTAATCCAAGCGTTTCAACTTTTTGTCAATTTAAGCCAAACTTATACAAAAGTTTCAAAACAAATCCCAACATTTCACCTTTTTAGCGATATAAGCCGAACGTTTACAAATGTTAGGAAACAAAACAAAATGTTTCATCTTTTTAGCAATTTATGCCAAACATTTACAAACGTTATGAAAAAATTCAAAACGTTTCCCCATTTTAAGTATATAAGCCCAACGTTTAAAACGTTACGAAAGAAATCCAAACGTATCACATTTTTAGCGATTTATGCCGAATGTTTACAAACGCTACGAAACAAAACCAAGCGTTTCACTTTTTTAGCAATTTCATCCAAACGTTTACAAACATTACGAAACAAATCCAAGCGTTTAACCTTTTTAGCGACTTAAACCAAACTTTTAAAACGTTACGAAACAAATCCAAACGTTTCACATTTTTAGCGATTTTAGCTAAACTTTTACAAACATTACGAAACAAATCCAAGCGTTTCCCCTTTTTAGCAATTTAAGCCAAACATTTACAAACATTCAAAAACAAATCCAAACGTTTCACCTTTTTAGCAATTTAAGCCAAACTTTTACAAAAGTTACAAATCAAATCCAAACATTTCACCTTTTTAGCGATTTAAGCCGAACGTTTACAAACGTTAGGAAACAAAACCAAACGTTTCATCTTTTTAGCAATTTATGCCAAACGTCTACAAACGTTATGAAACAAATTAAAACGTTTCCCAATTTTAATTATTTAAGCCAAACGTTTAAAACGTTAAGAAAGAAATCCAAACGTTTCACCTTTTTAGCGATTTATGCCAAATGTTTACAAATGCTACGAAACAAATCCAAACGTTTCACCTTTTTAGCAATTGAAGCCAAACATTTACAAAGGCCACGAAATAAATACAAACGTTTCAAATATTTAGCAATGCAAGCGAAAGGTATACAAACGTTACGAAACAAATCCAAATGTTTCGCCTTTTTAGCAATTTAAGCCAAACGTTTACAAACGTTACGAAACAAATACAAGCGTTTCACCTTTATAAAAATTTAAGCCAAACGTTTACAAATATTACGAAACAAACCCAAGCGTTTAACTTTTTTAGCGATTTATGCCAGACGTTTACAAACGTTACGAAACAAATATAAATGTTTCACCTTTATAGCGATTTAAGCGAAACGTTTACAAACGTTACGAAACAAATCTAAACATTTCACCTTTTTAGGGATTTAAGCCAAACGTTTACAAATGTTACGAAACAAATCCAAGCATTTAACCTTTTTAGCGATTTAAACCAAAAATTAAAAACGTTATGAAAAAAATCCAAGCGTTTCACCTTTTAAGCAATTTAAGCCAAACGTTTGCAAATGTTACGAAAAAAATCAAAACATTTCACCTTTTTAGCGATTTAAGCCAAACGTTTAAAACGTTACGAAACAAATCCAAACGTTTACCCATTTTAGCGATTTAAGCCAAACATTTACAAAAGTTACGAAACAAATCCAAACGTTTCGCCTTTTTAGCGATTTAAGCCAAACGTTTACAAACGTCACGAAACAAATCCAAACGTTTCCCCTTTTTAGCGATTTAAGCCAAACGTTTACAAAGGTTATGATACAAATCCAAACATTTCACCTTTGTAGCAATTTAAGCCAAATGTTTCCAAACATTACGAAACAAATCCAAACGTTCCACTGTTTTAGCAATATAAGCCAAGAATTTACAAACGTTACGAAACAAATCCAAGCGTTTCACCTTTTTAGCAATTTAAGCCACACGTTTACAAACGTTACGAAACAAATCCAAGCGTTTAACCTTTTTAGCAGTTTAAGCCAAACGTTTACAAACGTTACAAAACAAATCAAAGCATTTAACCTTTTTAGCGATTTAAACCAAACATTTAAAACGTTACGAAACAAATCCAAACGTTTCACATTTTTAACAATTTAAGCCAAACGTTTAGAAACGTAATTAACAAATCGAAGCGTTTCACCTTTTTAACAATTTAAGCCAAACATTTACAAACGTTACGAAACAAATCAAAACGTTTCCCCATTTTAATTATTTAAGCCAAACGTTTAAAACGTTACGAAAGAAATCTAATCGTTTCACCTTTTTAGCGATTTATGCCAAACATTCACAAACGTAACAAACAAATCAAAACGTTTCACCTTTTTAGCGATTGAAGCCAAACATTTACAAAGGCCATGAAACAAATACAAACGTTTTAAATATTTAGTAATTTAAGACAAACGTTACAAAACATAAACCAAGCGTTTCACCTTTTTAGCAATTTAAGCGAAACGTATACAAACGTTACAAAACAAATCCAAATGGTTCGCCTTTTTAGCAATTTAAGGAAAACGTTTACAAACGTTACGAAACAAATACAAGCGTTTCACCTTTATAGGAATTTAAGCCAAACGTTTACAAATATTACGAAACAAATCCAAGCGTTTAACCTTTTTAGCGATTTATGCCAAACGTTTACAAACGTTACGAAACAAATTAAAACGTTTCACCTTTTTAGCGATTTAAACAAAACGTTTACAAACGTTACGAAACAAATATTAACGTTTCACCTTTTTAGCGATTTAAGCCAAACGTTTACAAACATTACACAACAAATCCAAACGTTTAACCTTTTTAGCGCTTTAAGACAAACGTTTACAAACGTTACGAAACAAATCAAACGTTCCACCTTTTTAGCGATATAAGCAAAACATTTACAAACGATATGAAATAAATCCAAACGCTTAAAACGTTACGAAACAAATCTACATATTTCATTTTTTTAGTGATTGAAGCCAAACCTTTACAAACGTTACGAAACAAAACCAAGCGTTTCACCAGATTAGCAATTTAAGCCATACGTTTACAAACGCTATGAAACAAATCTAAGCGTTTCACCTTTTTAGCAATTTAAGCCAAACGTTTACAAACATTCCAAAACAAATCCAACCGTTTCACCTTTATAGTAATTTAAGCCAAACATTTACAAACGTTAAAAATACAATCCAAGCATTTCACCTTTTCAGCAATTTAAGCCAAACGTTTACAAACGTTACGAAACAAATCCAAACGTTTCACCTTTTTAGCGAATTAAGCCGAACATTTATAAACGTTACGAAATAAAACTAAACATTTCAACTTTATAGCAATTTAAGCCGAACCTTTACAAACGTTACGAAACAAATCCAAACATTTCACCTTTTTCGCGATTTAAACCAAACATTTAAAACGTTACAAAAGAAATCCATACTTTTCTCCATTTTAGCGATTCAAGCCAAATGTTTGATACGTAACGAAATAAATTCAAACATTTCACCTTTTTAACGATTTATGCCAAACGTTTACAAACGTTACGAAACAAATCCAAACGTTTCCCTTTTTTATCGATTGAAGCCAAACATTTACAAACTTTACGAAACAAATCCAACCGTTTCACCTTTTTAGCAATTTAAGCCAAATGTTTACAAACGTTACGAAACAAATCCAAACGTTTCACCTTTTAGACCATTTAAGCCAAACTTTTACAAAGGTTATTAAACAAATCCAAATGTTTCACCTTTTGGGCAATATAAGCCAAACGTTTACAAAAATTACGAAAGAAATCAAAGCGTTTCACCTTTTTAGCAGTTTAAGCGAAACGTTTACAACGGTTACAAAACAAATCCAAGCATTCCATCTTTTTCGGAATTTAAGCCAAATGTTTACAAACGTTATGAAACAAATCCAAGCGTTTCGCCTTTTTAGCTATTTAAGCCAAACATTTACAAATGTTACTAAACAAATCTAAACGTTTCACCTTTTCAGCGATTTAAGCGAAACATTTACAAACGTTACGAAACAAATCTAAACGTTCCTTATTTTTAGCGGTTTAAGCCAAACGTTTACAAATGTTATAAACAAATCCAAACATTTCACCTTTTTATCGCTTTTAGCCAAATGTTTACAAACGTTATAAAACCAATTCAAACGTTTCGCCTTTTTAGCGATTTAAGCCAAACGTTTACAAACGTTACAAAACAAATCCATACGTTTCGACTTTTTAGCGCTTTATGCCAAACGTTTACAAATGTTATGAAACCAAACCAAACGTTTAAAACGTTACGAAAAGAATCCAAACGTTTCACATTTTTAGCGATTTAAGTCAATTGTTTACAAACGTTACGAAACAAAACCAAACGTTTAACACATTACGAAACAAATCCAAATGTTTTACATTTTTTGCGATTTAAGCGAAACCTTTACAAACGTAATGAAAAAACCAAATCATTTTACCACTATAGCAATTTAAGCGAAACGTTTACAAACGTTACAAAACAAATCCAAGTGTTTCACCTTTTTAGCAATTTAAAACAAACGTTTCAAAACAAATCCAAGCATTTCAGCTTTTTAATAATTTAAGCCAAACGTTTACAAACGTTACAAAACAAATCCAAACATTTCACCTTTTTAGCGATTTAAGCCGAACGTTTACAAACTTTATGAAACAAACCAAACGTTTCACCTTTTTAGCAATATAAGCCAAACGTTTACAAGCGTTACGAAACAAATCTAAACGTTTCCCCATTTTAGTGATTTAAGCAAAACGTTTAAAACGTTACGAAAGAAATCCAAGCATTTCACCTTTTTAGCGATTTATGCCAAACGTTTACAAACGTTATGAAACAAATCCAAACGTTTCACCTTTTTAGCGATTGAAGACAAACATTTACAAAGGCTACGAAACAAAACCCAAATGTTTCACAGTTTTATCAATTTAAGCCATACGTTTACAAACGTTACAAAACAAAAACCAAGCGTTTCACCTTTTTATAAATTTAAGCCAAACATATACAAACGTTTCGCCTTTTTAGAAATTTAAGCCAAACGATTTTAAACGTTATGAAACAAATCCAAGTGTTTCACCTTTATAGCGATTTAAGCCAAACGTTTACAGACGTTACGAAACAAATCTAAGCGTTTCACCTTTTTAGTAATTTTAGCCAAACGTTTACAAACGCTACGAAACAAATCTAAGCGTTTCACTTTTTAAGCAATTTAAGCCAAACGTTTACCAACGTTCCGAAACTAATTGAAGCGTTTCACCTTCTCAGTATTTTAAGCCTAACGTTTTGAAACGTTACGAAACAAATCTGAGCGTTTCACTTTTTAGAAATTTAGGCCAAATGTTTACAAATGTTTCACCTTTTTAGCGATTTGAGTCAAACATATACAAAGGTTATGAAACAAATCAAAATGTTTCGCCTTTTTAGCAATTTAAGCCAAACGTTTAAAACGTTACGAAACAAATCCAAACATTTCACCTTTTTAGCGATTTATGCCAAACGTTTACAAACGTTACAAAACAAATCAAAAAGTTTCACCTTTTTAGCGATTGAAGCCAAACGTTACGAAACAAATCCAAGCGTTTCACTTTTCTAGCAATTTAAGCCAAACTTATGCAAAAGTTAAGAAACAAATCTAAATGTTTCACCTTTTTAGCGATTTAAGCCAAATGTTTACAAACGTTACGAAACAAAACCAAAAATTTCCCCTTTTTAGCAATTTGAGCCAAACATTTACAAACGTTATGAAAAAAATCAAACGCTTGCCCATTTTTGTGATTTCAGCCAAACGTTTAAAACGTTACGAAACAAATCCAAACGTTTCACCTTTTTAGCAATTTAAGCCAAACTTTCACAAACATTATAAAAGAAATCCAAACATTTCCCCTTTTTAGCGATTGAAGCCAAACGTTTACAAATGTTACGAAGCAAATCCAAGCGTTTCACCTTTTTAGATATTTAAGCCAAACGTTTACAAACGTTACATTGCAAATCCAAACGTTTCACCTTTATAGCAATTTAAGACAAACGTTTACAAACGTTACGAAATAAATCCAAACGTTTCACCTTTTTAGCGATTTAAGCAAAACATTTACAAACGTTACAAAATAAATACAACTGTTTAACCTTTTTAGCAATTTATGCAAAATGTCTGCAAACGTTTCAAAACAAATCCAAACGTTTCACCTTTTTATAGATTCAAGAAAAACGTTTACAAACATTTCGAAACAAATCCAAACGTTTCACCTTTTTATCGATTTAAGTCAAACGTTTACAAATGTTACAAAAAAATGAAACGTTTCACCTTTTTATCGATTTAAGACAAACATTTACAAACATTTCGAAACAAATCCAAACGTTTCACCTTTTTATCGATTTATGCTAAACGTTTACAAACGTTACAAAAAAATCCAAGCGTTTCACCTTTTTAGCGATTTAAGACAAAGGTTTACAAACTTTACGAAACAAATCAAAACATTTCACCTTTTAAGCGATTTAAGCCAAACATTTAAACCGTTACGAAGCAAATCCAAACGTTTCCCCATTTTAGCGATTTAATCCAATCTTTTAAAATGTTACGAAACAAATCCAAACATTTAACCTTTTTAGCGATTTATGCCAAACGTTTTAAAACGTTACGAAACAAATCCAAACGTTTCACATTTTTGGCGATTTAAGCCAGACATTTATAAACACTACGAAACAAAACCAAGCATTTCACCAGTTTAGCAATTTAAGCGAAACGTTTACAAACGTTGCGAAACAAATCCAAGCGTTTCAGCTTTTTAGCAATTTAAGCCAAACATTTACAAATGTTCCAAAACAAATCGAAGCGTTTCACATTTTTAGTTAAGCCATTTCAAGCGATTTAAGGCGAACGTTTCAAACGTTACGAAACAAATCCAAACATTTCACCTTTTTAGCGATTTAAGCCAAACATTTAAAACGTTACGAAACAAATCCAAACGTTTCCCCATTTTAGCAATTTAAACCAAACGTTTAAAACGTTACGAAACAAATTCAAACATTTCACCTTTTTAGCGATTTATGCCAAACGTTTACAAACGTTACGAAACAAATCCAAGCGTTTCACCTTTTCAGCGATTGAAGCCAAAAGTTTACACACGTTGCGTAACAAATACAAACATTTCACCTTTTTAGCAATTTATGCCAAACATTTACAAACGTTACGAAACAAATCTAAACGTTTCATCTTTTTAGCGATTTAAGCCAAACGTTTACAAACGTTACGAAAGAAATCCAAACGTTTCCCCTTTTTAGATCTATATGGCAAACGTTTAGAAACGTTACAAAACAAATCCAAACGTTTCACCATTTTAGCGATTTAAGCCAAACGTTTACAAACGTTCTTAAAAAATCCAAACATTTCTCTTTTTTAGCGCTTTAAGCCAAACATTAACAAACGTTACGAAACTAATCCAAGCGATTCACCTTTTTAGCGATTTAAGCCAAACATTTACAAACATTACGAAACAAATACAAGAGTTTCACCCTTTTGGCAATTTAATCCAAACATTACGAAACAAAACCAAGCGTTTCACCTTTTTAGCAATTTAAGCCAAATGCTTACAAACGTTATGAAACAAAAGCAAACGTTTCACGTTTTTAGCTATTTTAGCCAAACGTTTACAAACGTTACGAAACAAATTCAAACTTTTCCTCATTCTTGCGATTTCAGCCAAACTTTTAAAACGTTACGAAACAAATACAAACGTTTCACCTTTTTAGCGATTTAAGTGAAACGTTCACAAACATTACGAAACAAATCCAAACATTTCACCTTTTTAACAATTGAAGCCAAACGTTTACAAATGTTACGAAACAAATCACAACGTTTCACATTTTTAGCAATTTAAGCCAAACGTTTACAAATGTAGTGAAACAAAACCAAGCGTTTCACCTTTTTATCAATTTAAGCCAAACTTTTACAAACGTTACGAAAAAAATCCAAGTGTTTCCCCTATTTAGCAATTTAAGCCAAACGTTTACAAACGTTACGAAACAAATCCAAGCGTTTCACCTTTTTAGCGATTTAAGCCAAACGCTGCGAAACAAATCCAAGCGTTTAACCTTTTTAGAAATTTAAGTCAAACGTTTACAAACGCTGCAAAACAAATCCAAGCGTTTAACGTTTTTAGCGATTTAAGTCAAACGTTTACAAAGGTTACGAAACAAATCCAAACGTTTCACCTTTTAAGCGATTTAAGCCAAACATTTACAAAGGTTACGAAACAAATCCAAATGTTTCACCTTTTTAGTAATTTCAGCCAAACGTTTACAAACGTTACATAACAAATCCTAACGTTTCACCTTTATAGAAATTTAAGACAAACGTTTACAAACGTTACGAAAGAAATCCAAACGCTTCACCTTTTTACCGATTTAAGCAAAACGTTAAGAAATAAATCCAAACGTTTACAAACGCTACGAAACAAATCCAAGCGTTTCACCTTTTCAGCAATTTAAGCCAAATGTTTACACACCTTACGAAACAAATCCAAGCGCTTCACGTTTTTAGCAGTTTAAGCCAAATGTTTACAAATGTTCCGAAACAAATCCAAGCATTTCACCTTTTTAGGAGTTTAAGTCAAACGTTTACAAACGCTACGAAACAAATCCAAGCGTTTCACCTTTTCAGCAATTTAAGCCAAACATTTACACATGTTACAAAACTAATCCAAACGTTTCATCTTTTTAGTGATTTAAGTGAAACGTTTACAAACGTTATAAAATAAATCTAAACGTTTCACCTTTTTAGCGATTTAAGCCAAAGTTTTACAAACGTTTTGAAACACATCCAAATGTTTCCCCTTTTTAGCGCTTTAAGCCAAACGTTTCGAAACGTTACAAAGCAATTCCAAACGTTTCACATAGACCTTTTTAGCGATTGAAGCTAAACGTTTACGAACGTTACGAAACAAATCCAAACGTTTCGCCTTTTTAGCGCTTTAAGCCAAACGTTTACAAACATTACGAAACAAATCCAAACATTTCCCCTTTTTTTGCAATTTAAGCCAAACATTAACAAACGTTACGAAACAAAACCATGTTTAAAACGTTACAAAACAAATCCAAACGCTTCATATTTTTAGCGATTTAAGCAAAACCTTTACAATCGTTATGAAACAAAACCAAGTGTTTCACCATTTTAGCAATTTAAGAAAAACGTTTACAAACGTTACGAAACAAATCCAAGTGTTTCACCTTTTTAGCAATTTATGACAAACGTTTACAAACGTTCCAAAACAAATCCAAGCGTTTTACCTTTTTAATAATTTAAGCCGAACGTTTACGAACGTTACAAAACAAATCTAAGCTTTTCACCTTTTTAGCAATTTAAGTCGAACGTTTACAAACGTTACGAAACAAAACTAAACATTTCACCTTCTTAGAAATTTAAGTCTAACGTTTGCAAACCTTACGAAACAAATCTAAACGTTACCCCATTTTAGTGATTTAAGTCAAACGATTAAAACTTTACGAAAGAAATCCAAATGTTTCACCTTTTTTGAGATTTATGCCAAACGTTTACAAACGTTACGAAACAAATCCAAACATTTCACCTTTTTAGCGATTGAAGCCAAACATTTACAAAGGCTACGAAACAAATGCAAACGGTTCACATTTTTATCAATTTAAGCCATACGTTTACAAAAGTTACAAAACAAAACCCAAGCGTTTCACCTTTTTAATAATTTAAGCCAAACGTATACAAACGTTACGAAACAAATTCAAGCGTTTCACCTTTATAGTGAATTAAGCCAAACGTTTGCAAACGTTACGAAACAAATCCAAGCGTTTCACCTTTTTAGCAGTTTAAGCCAAATGTTTACAAACGTTACGAAGGACCAAATTGTAAATTAGCCAATTAAGCCTCGAGAATAGCAATTGGAAGATTATCGACGGAAAGTAATAATCTTGTGTTAGTATTATTTATTTGAATAAAAATAATACGTTAGAAATTGAGTTAAAAGAATAATTTAACCATTTGGTTAAATTAGAAAGTTTAAAAGAGAAATGGTTTAAGTTAAAGAAATGAAGGACTAAAGTGGCTAATTAGCCAACCTATATATAAAGGAAAGAAGGAATCAGATGAACGAAGAAGAAGATTACAGAAGAAAAGAGAGAAATGCGACGATCGATTTCGATCCGTCGGCGTTTCGGCGTTTCTCGTCCAAATCGCGTGTTCTTTATATCGATTCGTTCAGAATTCAATTCTCTATCTATTACGAGCATTAAATCAAGGTAAGCTTGACATTTCAGTTTAGGGTTTCGAGCGGTTTTGTCGTTTTAACAATTTTCTATTCGAATTCGACGTTTTAAGCTTGAATCTCGTATATTTGATATTGTTAAACGTTGCAGAATGGATTTGGAAGGTTTTAGCACGTCGTAATGGCCCGGGGATTGAACCTTGGGGCTACACATCGTGCAGCATGTGTTGCACAATCGTGCAGCACAGCAACTGCACGATCGTGCAGCGTAGTGCACGAACATGCAGTACGCTGCTGGACGAACGTGCAGTCCTTCGTTAGCGTGGACCGTCGATTTGGGCTTTCGGGGCCCTGGCGCGACGCGGAAACTTGCTTTCAAACAATTTCAAGTCGCGTAATCAATCATGATTCAGTCGAATTTCAAAATGTAAACTAGGATGCTTAAAAATGAAATGTGATTAAGAGATATATTGGAAATAAGATCGTGTTAGTCTAAGTTTATAACTTAGGATTTTGATACTAAGTTCACGTGTAAGATGTAAACTTACAGGTAACTCGGATAAGTAACTAAACTTATCGACGAGCCAGTAGACCGATGAGCTAGAATAGCTAGAGGATCAAACAACGCATGGAGCTAGCATTCATGGGATCTTATTATTATTATTATTCGGAAAGTGGTCACTGTGAGTGGCAAATTTACTTTTGCGTATTATTATTATAAAGTCATTTTCTTATATTTTGAATATTATTATTAAATATCTCATATTTATATGATTTGCTCGTATAAGATGTCATGTTTAATAGATTTGATTATATAAATGCTGTTATATTCGTTATTTTGAAGATGAGTGTCTAATGTGCAATCCGAAGTGACCAACTGCCTATTTGGTGTCAATAGGCTGCGTGATCCTTAGTGAGTTAGTATAGAGTGCCGGACTTTGTGATTAGAATTTAATATATATATTTATGCATGATATGATATGAATTTTATTCGAGTGAGCACTCGGCTACGGTGTAGTCTGGAGTCCCCATATCTAATGGGTTGGACCCACCAGTGAGTTGGACTCACACTTTATGATTTTGATACGAGTGAGCACTCGGCTGCGGTGTAGTTTGGAAGTCCCCGTATCTAGTGAGTTGGGCTCACACTTTTGAAATTAATAATGTTTGCTTATATCATAAATTTATATATATATATATATATATATATATATATATATTAAGCGTGTGACGCTATATTTTGATAATACTATAAGTAACTTGCAAACTCACTCAGTATTTTCCCAAATACTGACCCCTCACTCTGATATTTGCAGGTAGACGGAGTCGGATCAGACAAACCATCTCCATTGTGCCAAAAGTCATTGGACTTGCACAAGTATGAGTTCCTAGAGCTACAGTAGTCAGTACTTGTCAGTATTAGATAGATGCTTTGACTTCAAATGGTATTTTATATTGTAAACTCTGATATGATATTTTAATATCTATAAGCATATTATTTAAAAGAGTTTCCCGAAAATGCTTTAATATATATATATTATACTTTTATTTGTGAAAAATTATTAGTGGTTTCAGGCTTGCTACGGGTTTCGGAGCTACCACTCCCATTCCCTAGCGCTAGTCTCGGCTCAATAAATTGGGTCGTGACAATTGTTGTATCAGAGCAGTTGGTCTAGTTACCTCTGCTAAGATGCGTTTGTCGATTAAGTAATCTAGGAACTACTGCAGCTATAGAGTTGAGCTTTGTCTGATACAAATCGTCTACGTAAAGTGCTTTGTGATAAGTATAATAGATTGACTTGCGAAATGTTTGTTTGCTTTTCGTGACACGTATATACGGGATATATACGTATAATTTTTTTTTCGATAAGATGTGCTTGCATGATATGAGATTGATTTATGTGAGTTGAATCAGATACATCGGTTGGCTTCGCTATCGATGTCAGGCATATAAGATACATCGGTTGGCTTCGCTATCGATGTCATGTATATAGGATACATCGGTTGGCTTTGCTATCGATGTCAGGCATATAAGATACATCGGTTGGCTTTGCTATCAATGTCAGGCATATAGGATACATCGGTTGGCTTCGCTATCGATGTCAGGCAGAAGAGGTTAAGTGTGATAGTTATTGAATAGAATACAATTGATATGATTGTGATTTGATGTCATATATATATGTGTGCTTAGCATCAGATAACGTGAGAGATGCTATTGAATTCGATCAATCGAAACTTTAGAAAGGGTGAAGAAGGAACGCAAAGTTGTAGAAGTTGAAGAACTTTCCATATGCAGAGTTTAAAGGTCTAGAGAACTTACAAAACTTAAAGTTTATAACTTGTAAAAGTTATTTGTTTAACGATTTTAAAAGCATAATTGTGCCTAGACACGATATAGAAATACATAATTGCCACGACATTGATAGAAATGCATCACTACGTAATACATCAATACATGCATTAATAGGACATGCATCATATGCATTATGTTCAGACGAAGAGGTGAGATGTGGCAACTTTTTGGGGATGAGAGACGTCATCACCCTAGTGCACAATTTTGCTAAGATTTAAATGGAATTTTCAAATGAGTCGTTTTATTTGAAAGAGTTTTCAAGAGTTTTGTTTTTATGTAAGTATACCTAGACCAGAACTCTGTGACATAAGTGAAGTACTCGCGAGCAAGATGCAATGAAGGCTATGAGGCGAATGAATACGTTTAATTGTGAGAACATATGATTTGTGCCTCTAGCTAATGAACTTAGCATTGATTAAACATACTAGTATACCACTAGAATAATAGATATGTTTGGATAGTAATTCATATACGATTAATAACGTATAGAACATATATGTTATGTTTTGATATTCTTGGTGTTTGATTAAGTCTATGTGAGCGGAATGCTCATAAGACTTAAGTTACAATACGTAATCAAGGAAATCTAGGGGACACAGATTTTCTTGAACCCGGTCAACATAGATGCTTATAGTTACGATAGTAATATGCGTGTAGCCTATAAAACATGAGTATATGTGTTGATAATTTGCTAGTCTATAATGAGTCAGAACACTCATAAGACTTACAATAAGAGACGTAATCCTAAAAGGTCTAAAGGACGGAGATATTCTTAAAGTCCAACGTACGTGGACAGCGATTAGTCGTGACGATTAGTAAGTGTTATATTTTAAGGAATTTATCAGTATTCCTTTATATAATCGTCATACTATGAACAAATAACTGCGCAAACGCGTGCCGTTGCACAACAAGTGTATGAGGCGCGAGAAGAAGATTGAAGTAACAAAAGCGAACGCAACCCAGTCAAACTGGCCAGTAAAGGCCAGAGACGAGATGAAGGTTAATGGAAACCTAACAAGTAAAGGGCGAATATATAAGCATCAGGAGTGCCACAGTGACCCGATGTTGTTATGAATCAGTTAGCTGTCAAAATAACTGATATAAAGAATTATGTGCCAATAGTAGGACGATGGATACAGAGATAGCACCAACGTGAAGAAAGAGACACCTATAGAGGTTTGATAGTAGTAAACATAAGTTAATATTAAAGGATCTTAACAGATTAAGCGGTATGCTAGATCCTTTAGGAATAATAAAGTAGGATGCTCGTGTATATATATATCGAGCGGAAGAAGGAAAAATAGTATTGTTGATTAAGATGTGATGAAAGGTTTAAACCCATGATTAGTCTGACAAGCAATTAGAGCAGTGATAGATCAGATAGTATGAATTAAGTTTGTGACCCGACATGGGGAATTCTTTCTACCATTAGTTCCGGTTAAAGATAATCGGGAAAGATCAAGATACTTAGATCAGAGGATATGACGAAAATGAATAATTGAAGTATACAATAAGAAAGATCGAGAGTTAAATAACAAGAACTGAATTCGGTTGATTAAGAGTTGAAACTTCCACCTCAAGGTATCGATTATGAAACAGAATAGTAGGTTGTGAAAGGTACAAAAGCAATGAATGCTTGTGAAGTGCTAAACCTTAAGCTTCAAGTTAGATCAAATAAAGAGTAAAGTGTATAATGTGATCGATATAGGAGATTGATTATGATGTGTTAGACACGATCAAACTTGTTTGATATATTCCTAGAAGAAGATTCTCAGGAAGAGGGCGTCACGAAAGAAGAGTTATCGGACGAGTCCGATGTAGAGGAGTACCAGAGTGAGCATTTCTGGTTCAGTGTACGAAAGTATCGCAATCCGAGGAAGGATGCAGAGATAGCCAATGGTCAGACATAAATGGCCTTGAATCAGGTTGGGAAGCAAATGTGCCCTTTTCACAAGGAATGCTACCAGTGGAACTGTATTCCACTGGCTTTCTGCGTATGGTTCGAAGGAATGCCAAAGGTACATGACGTGTATGATAAAGTAATTAGAGTTAAGGAAAGTACGAACAACCTGCGTATGACGCAAGGGACTCGATAAGAGTGATCGAGGAAAAGAAAAAGAGAAGTCATGTGGAGAATTGACAAGGAGATTAGAGAAATAGAACTCTATATAGTCGCAGACATATGGAAATAAAGAAGGATAAAGAGGACATAGACATAGAATGTGATTTACTGACAGTTAAAATGTCTGTAAGATTACAATAGAACGGTATGTAAGAAACCGAGAGTGCATTATGTCGATAATCCAGGCAAAAGAAACTGCGACCCATTAGTTAGTCGATAATCGACGTTAGAGTGCTGAGACAAGAAATATCAGGAATACGAGATACGATAGAAATGATACCAACATATGATCGGCTTTACAGATAGCCATGATGATAAGACGATACATATACAATTGGGAGCACACCACATCAGGAAATTTGGACGAAAGAAGACCACAACTCTCTATTAATGATTGATGTTGTGGATATCAAAAGCAAGTAATACACGATGTATAAGATACGCTAAAGAGGAAAGTAATGAATGCAAAGGAAGATAAATAAGAAACCCGATAATAGTGTGAATAAAGAACGCAAGAAGAACACCATAGGATCATAGCATTCAGACTATGAATCCTATTGGTTGACTAAAGACAAGAAGTCAAAGGAAAATTTCAAAGAAGTACATCTACGATATGAACGAAGTAGGAATAACAAGCGGAATAGCAAGATCGTGGATAGTAATGAGAAGTGAATTAACGCTATATGATAATAAAGGAAAATGATTTGAAAGCTAAGAGTCATCTAAGATTGAGAATTGGAAGGAAGAAATAGATAAGAAAGAGTTAGATTATGACATTAAATGCTAAAAGCATCTTTGAAGGTTAAAAGACGAATAATGTCAAAAAGATGACAAAGGAAAAGAAAAAGGATGATGAATGAAAAGATTAAGCTTGAAGCAAGTAACGACGTCATCATAATATCCTAACATAAGTATATAATTAAAAGAGGATTAAGATCCTCATTTAAGATTTATAAGCAAAGAAAGTTTACCTAGGTATTAGTCACGCGTTGTCTTATTAAAATAAGAAGTCAACGGCCAATATGAAAATCCTATCTAATTGAAAACCAGATTGATGAAACAGATTGATATAAAGTAAGAAGGAACAAGAAGTTTCGAGAATAGTGCATTACGCTAAAGGAAAGGAAGTATGTCAATAAACATACGAGATATATTGACGCAAGAAGAAAAGTAAATAAGCTTTACAAGGAAAGTAAGTGAAGACCTCATAAGGATACGTCTTGAGGATTCACCTCATAGATAACCATGATTAATGATGATAGTGAAAGAATCTTCATACGAGAAGTGAAGCAACGAGAGAAGAGTAGATAATAGATAGTGGGATAAATTTCTAGCGCTACTATAAATAACAATCAGACGACGGCAACAGCCATACAAGAGAGACTACGTAAGTAGTGAAGCACGAGTTGTTTGAGTGTCCACATCACTCAACAAGAAACGATGATAAGATTAGACGGTGTCGGAGAATAAGATCAAATCGTGACAACGACCAAATAGAGAAGATTAACGGATTATCTAAACGAGGAAGCCTAGTGATGAAGAGTATCATCTTTAATGATAAGATATCATTAAGAAGAGCTATCATTGAACATCAGTAAAAAGCTGAAAGTTCAATTACGATTATAAGAGTTTATAGTAATGAATGACAGACAAAAGACAAACACATGGATTGTGTTGTAGAATAAAAAGAAGAGATCAAAGGTAAGACTGTCAATGATAACTGACGTCAAAGTACTGTTGGCGCAGCGGGACGCGCGGGTCCGGATCGTATATTTCAATTTAAAATCGAAATTCCAACAATCCGAATCCTAAAGTTGATCATATCATTTAGTAATTAAAGCACGCATCTAGGAATCATAAGAAGAATACCTATGTCGATTCTCCAACGATTCTTGTAGTCCCAAAAGTACGGCGACCTCAAGCTCGTCCACACGAGTATGCGTCCGATTGAATCCTCGCCTTGAAGTAATCCTGCAAGGTTCCTCTTGCCGAGCAGCCCTAAGCTCAATCTCTCGCCGCGATTACGACCTTACTCGGATGTATGAAAAACATGCCCAAGTTTTTCTTGTGATTGATGACTTCTTGAACTCCTTCAAGTCCTTTCTCTCTCTACAACTTCGTAGTGAGATGTGTGTTATGTGGTGTCTTGAAATGAGCAAGGACATGCTCTATTTATAGGCTAGATCATGTCTTTAGAATGCAACACCTTGCATGCTAGGTTTCACACACCAAGCAAAGGTGTTGCCACCACATGACACCTTTCATGTGGTGACATCACCTAGGTGACATCATTATAGGTGATGCCATCATATGACATCACATATATGACATAAGCTTATCTCATTACATCATCATCATGACATCATCATTCCATTAGCTTATGATTAATGATTTAAGTATCATTAATTACGCTAATTAATTACTTAAGCCTTTTAATCATAAAACTTGGTTAAAATATAATTAGGTTCCTACTAATTTATAACACTCATAAATTAGTCCCTAATTAACTTGGACATAGTACAATTAGGCTCCTACTAATTTATAACTCTTACAAATTAGTCCCTAATTTGTACTTGTTTTTCATCTTAGATTAATTTCCGAAATATGCTAGTATCTATATGAAATCGATCTTTCGTGAACTCAATCGGTTGCACACTCTATTGTGTGTGACTAACTAGGTTCACATCTATATGGCAATGAGAGTCATAAGAAATGCCTTTCTTATATTAAATAATTAAATCCCATTTAATTATTAATTCTCGTAGATCCAGATTGACGTCTAGCAACATATCACGACCCCTAAATAGAGATGAATGTTTCAATGCATTCTTAATGAACCAATGTTCATAATTACCATACACTCAAAATTCCCTTCATCTAAGATTCCAATCTCGACTAGTGTCACGGTTAAGTCAAACACTATTTGTCTTAATTATATGACCTCATCTCTCAATTCTAATTCTTGATAAATATGACTTCCACTAGAAACAACATTCTATGTAAGTCATATACACCTGCGCAAGTTTTATCATCCATCAAGAACAATTCGAGATAGCATAGAATATTGTCTCCGTTCATCCAGAGTGATGAATCCTTTCTATGTTAAACCCCTATTTCCATATACAACTAATTAGATCCAACACATCCCGCGGCCCTACTCATGAAAGATCTAGGGTTAAGGAGTATCAAACTCTAATCACCTATATACAAGATAGTGTCACCGCAAGTCAAAGGACATATGTACAATTATGAACTAGATGACATTAAATTGACTTTGATGAATTATCATGTATAAGTCATCTAGCGTCACTTGTTCGACTGACTCAACACCTTGAGTGTCCACATGTTTATTCTGATCCCCATTAAGTAGTATGAGACTCACTACTTCCTATAATTAGTAACTCCTTACTAATCAGGAGAATAAACAGACATGACGATTTTTCAGGATAATGCGATGCCCTTATTCGTAGGATCCCATCGATCGTGAACGATTATTTAGATCACTTGTATAATAGAATTTGTCACTCATATTCTTAACACCTTAAGAATAGATTCTATCACAATGTGATAAGGACAATACGTAATAAATGAACACTTAGTTGATGAGACACTTAGTTCAAATAGAATATATATATCTTTGCCATTGGGATTAATTCTACAAATATAAATGATCAAATGGCCCTAGGGCACATACTACTAACAAGTACAAGAAGTACAGAAATTGAAATGACGATTCCTTAAGCTAACCAGTGTCGTAAGATAAACACGGTACGAAGTCAAGAAAGGAATAAGATAAGTCAAGAAAGGAATATAAAAATTCGAGGATGAATTTTTATAAGGGGGGAAGAAAGTAATACCCAAAATATTTAAGTACTAACTGGGCCACGTGTCCAGTGTTGAATCGCCGGAGTAGCGATATCGGAAGAATTTTCGAGAAATTAAGATAAATATAAAATTTTAGCAGGACGGTTTTTAAAGGATTATTGCGAGAGATTTAACATTACATTTCAGTTCTAAACTTGGAATTGGAATTGGAATTAGAAAAGAAAAATGTTCAGAAAGTCGCAAAATAAAGTATAGGGACTAAAATGGTAATTTAGCCATATATATTCCGAAGTAAAAATTATTTCGCCAAGTTCCGCGAAATGTTTTATAGTATGTGGTAAAAGTTTCGGGTCAATCGGAGACCTTTTAAAATTTGGACGCGGATGCGTTTTGGGCTAAATTGAAATTTTGAAATGTTCAAGGACCAAATTGTAACTTAGTCAATTAAGCCTCGAGAATAGAAATTGGAAGATTATTGACGGAAAGTAATAATCTTGTGTTAGTATTATTTATTTGAATAAAAATAATACGTTAGTAATTGAGTTAAAAGAATAATTTAACCATTTGGTTAAATTAGAAAGTTTAAAAGAGAAATGGTTTAAGTTAAAGAAATGAAAGACAAAAGTGGCTAATTAGCCAACCTATATATAAAGGAAAGAAGGAATCAGATGAACGAAGAAGAAGATTATAGAAGAAAAGAGAGAAATGCGACGATCGATTTCGATCCGTCGCCGTTTCGCCGTTTCTCGTCCAAATCGCATGTTCTTTATATCTATTCGTTATGAATTCAATTCTCTTTCTATTACAAGCATTAAATCAAGGTAAGCTTGACGTTTTGGTTTCGAGCGTTTTTTTTTTGTTTTAATGATTTTTGATTCAAATTCGACGTTTTAAGCTTGAATCTCGTATATTTGATATTGTTAAACGTTGCGGAATGGATTTGGAAGGTTTTAGCACGTTGGAATGGCCCAGGGGATTGAACCCCAGGGCTGCACATCATGCAACCAACAGGATGCACGAACGTGCAGCATGTGTTGCACGATCGTGCAACACAACAACTACACGATTGTGCAGCGTACTGCACGCACGAACGTGCAGTACACTGCTACACGAACCTGCAGTCCTTCGTTAGCGGGGGCCGTCGATTTGGGCTTTCAGGGCCCTGACGCGACGCGGAAACTTGATTTCAGACAATTTCAAGTCGCGTAATCAATCATGATTCAGTCAAATTTCAAAATGTAAACTAGGACGCTCAAAAATGAAATGTGATTAAGAGATATATTGGAAATAAGATCGTGTTAGCCTAAGTTTATAGCTTAGGATTTTGATACTAAGTTCACGTTTAAGAATTAAACGTACAGGTAACTCAGATAAGTAACTAACTTATCGACGAGCCAGTAGACCGATGAGCTAGAATAGCTAGAGGATCAAACGACGCATGGAGCTCACATTCATGGGATCTTATTATTATTATTATTCGGAAAGCGGTCACTATGAGTGGCAAATTTACTTTTGCGTATTATTATTAAAGTTATTTTCTTATATTTTGAATATTATTATTAAATATCTCATATTTATATGATTTGCTCGTATAAGATGTCATGTTTAATAGATTTGATTATATAAATGTTGTTATATTCGTTATTTTGAAGATGAGTGTCTAATGTGCCCGAAGTGACCAACTACGTATTGGGTGTCAATAGGCTGCGTTATCCTTAGTGAGTCAGTATAGAGTGTCTGACTTTGTTATTAGAATTTAATTTATATATTTATGCATGATATGATATGAATTTGATACGAGTGAGCACTCCGCTACGGTGTAGTCTGGAGTCTCCGTATCTAGTGGGTTGGACCCACCAGTGAGTTGGACTCACACTATATAATTTCGATAGGAGTGAGCACTCGGCTACGGTGTAGTCTGGAAGTCCCCGTATCTAGTGAGTTGGACTCACACTTTTGAAATTAATAATGTTTGTTTATATCATAAATTTATATATGTATTAAGCGTGTGACGCTATATTTTGATAATACTATAAGTAACTTGCAAACTCACTCAGTATTTTTTCAAATACTGACCCCTCACTCTAATGTTTGCAGGTAAACGGAGTCGGATCATACAAACCATCTCCATTATGCCAGAAGTCATTGGACTTGCACAAGTATGAGTTCCTAGAGCTGCAGTAGTCAGTACTTGTCAGTATTAGATAGACGCTTTGACTTCAAATGCTTTAATATATATATATTATACTTTTATTTGCGAAAAATTATTAGTGGTTTCAGGCTTGCTACGGGTTTCGGAGCCACCACTCCCATTCCCTAACGCCGGTCTTGGCTCAATAAATTGGGTTGTGACAGTTACGAAACAAAACCAAGAGTTTCACCATTTTAGCAATTTAAGCCAAACGTTTACAAATATTACGAAACGAATCCAAGCGTTTCACCTTTAAAGTAATTTAAGCCAAATGTTTACAAACATTCCAAAACAAATCCAAGCGTTTAACCTTTTGAATAATTTAAGCCAAACGTTTACAAACGTTCCAAAACGAATCCAAGTGTTTCACCTTTTTAGCAATTTAACCCAAGCGTTTAGAAACGTTAAAAAACAAATCCAAATGTTTCACCTTTTTAGCGATTTAAGCCGAACGTTTACAAACGTTACAAAACAAAACCAAATGTTTCACCTTTTTAGCAATTTAAGCCAAACGTTTACTAACATTACGAAATAAATCTAAACGTTTCCCAATTTCAGTGATTCAAGCGAAACGTTTAAAACGTTACGAAAGAAATCCAAATGTTTCACCTTTTTAGCGATTTATGCCAAACGTTGCGAAACAAATCTAAACGTTTCACCTTTTTAGCGATTGAAGCCTAACATTTACAAAGGCTGCAAAACAAATCCAAGAACGTTACAAAACAAATCCAAGCGTTTCACCTTTTTAGAAATTTAAGGCAAACGCTTACAAACATTACGAAACAAATCCAAGCGTTTTATCTTTTTAGCAATTTAAGCCAAACGTTTACAAACGTTACGAAACAAATCCAAATGTTTCACCTTTTTAGCGATTTAAGTCAAATGTTTACAAACGTTACAAAACAAATCCAAAAGTTTCAACGTTTTAGCTATTTAAGACAAACATTTACAAAGGTTACGAAACAAATCCAAGCGTTTCGCCTTTATAGCAATTTAAGCCAAATGGTTACAAACGTTCCGAAACAAATCCAAGCTTTTCCCCTTTTTAGCAATTTAAGCAAAACGTTTACAAATATTACGAAACAAATCCAAGTGTTTCACCTTTTTAGCAATTTAAGCAAAACGTTTACAAACATTACGAAACAAATCCGAGCGTTTCCCCTTTTTAGCAATTTAAGCGAAATGTTTACAAACGTTACGAAACAAATTCAAACGTTTCACCTTTTAATCTATTTAAACCAAACGTTTAAAAACATGACAAAAAAATCTAAACGTTTCACCTTTTTAGCGAAATAAGCCGAACGTTTACAAAGGTTATTAAACAAATCCAAATGTTTCACCCTTTTAGTAGTTTAAGCCAAACGTTTACAAACGTTCCGAAACAAATCCAAGCGTTTCACGTTTTTAGAAATTTAAGCCAAACGTTTACAAACATTACGAAACAAATCCAAGCGTTTTATCTTTTTAGCAATTTAAGCCAAACATTTACAAACGTTACGAAACAAATCCAAATGTTTCACCTTTTTAGCGATTTAAGTCAAATGTTTACAAACGTTACGAAACAAATCCAAAAGTTTCAACGTTTTAACTATTTAAGACAAACATTTACAAAGGTTACGAAACAAATCCAAATGTTTCACCTTCTTAGCTATTTGAGCCAAACATTTACAAACGTTACGAAATAAATCCAAGCGTTTTATCTTTTTAGCAATTTAAACCAAACGTTTACAAACGTTTACACAATAAATCCAAACGTTTCCTCTTTATAGCAATTTAAGCCAAATGTTTACAAACGTTACAAAACAAATCCAAATGGTTCACCTTTTTACCGATTTAGGACAAACATTTACAAACGTTACAAAACAAATCCAAATGTTTCAACTTTTTATCGATTTAAGCCAAACGTTTACAAAGATTTGGAAACAAATCCAAACGTTTCGCCTTTTTATCAATTTAAGCCAACCGTTTACAAATGTTACAAAACAAATCAAATTGTTTTGCCTTTTTAGCGATTTAAGCCAAACGTTTACAAACGTTCCGAAACAAATCCAAGCGTTTCGCCTTTATAGCTATTTAAGCCAAACGTTTACAAACGTTCCGAAACAAATCCAAGAGTTTCCCCTTTTTAGCAATGTAAGCCAAACCTTTACAAACGTTACGAAACAAATCCAAGCGTTTCACCTTTTTAGCAATTTAAGAAAAACGTTTAAAAACATTTCGAAACAAATCCAAGCGTTTCCACTTTTTAGCAATTTAAGCCAAACATTTACAAACGTTACGAAACAAATCAAAACTTTTCACCTTTTTATCTATTTAAACCAAACGTTTACAAACGGCACAAAAAAATCTAAACGTTTCACCTTTTTAGAGAATTAAGCCGAACGTAAGGTGATTAAACAAATTCAAATGTTTCACCTTTTTAGTAATTTAAGCCAAACGTTTACAAACGTTCCGAAACAAATCCAAGCGTTTCAACTTTTTAGCAATGTAAGCCAAACGTTTACAAACGTTACGAAACAAATCCAAACTTTTTAGTGATTGAAGGCAAACATTTACAAATGTTACGAAACAAATTCAAACGTTTCGGAACAATTCCAAACGTTTAAAACGTTACGAAGCAAATCCAAATGTTTCCCCTTTTTAGAAATTTATGACAAATGTTAACAAACGTTACGAAACAAATCTAAATGTTTCCCCATTTTAGTGATTTAAGCAAAACGTTTAAAACGTTACGAAAGAAATCCAAATGTTTCACCTTTTTAGCGATTTATTCCAAACGTTTACAAACGTTAAGAAACAAATCCAAACGTTTCACCTTTTTAGTGATTGAAGCCAAACATTTACAAAAGCTGCGAAACATATCCAAACGTTTCAAATTTTTAGCAATTTTAGCCAAACGTTTACAAATGTTGCTAAACAAAAACCAAGTGTTTTACCTTTTTAGTAATTTATGCCAAACGTTTAAAATGTTACGAAAGAAATCCAAATGTTTCACCTTTTTTGCGATTTATGCCAAATGTTTACAAACGTTACGAAACAAATCCAAACATTTCACCTTTTTAGCGATTGAAGCCAAACATTTATAAAGGCTACGAAACAAATCCAAACTTTCAAAATTTTTAGCCATTTAAGCCAAATGTTTACAAACGTTGCAAAAAAAAAACGAAGCGTTTCACCTTTTACAATTAAAGCCAAACGTATACAAACGTTACGAAACAAATCCAAACGTTTCACCTTTTTAGCTATTTAAGCCGAACCTTTACAAACGTTACGAAACAAAACAAAACATTTCACCTTTTTAGCAATTTAAGACAAACGTTTACAAAGGTTATGAAACAAATCCAAATGTTTCGCCTTTTTAGCAATTTAAACCAAACGTTTCAAACGTTATAAAACATATCCGAACATTTCACCTTTTTAGCGATTTATGCCAAACGTTTACAAACGTTTCGAAATAAATCCAAATGTTTAACCTTTTTAGCAATTGAAGCCAAACGTTACGAAACAAATCCAAGCGTTTCACTTTTCTAGCAATTTAAGCCAAACATTTACAAACATTACGAAACAAATCCAAATGTTTCATCTTTTTAGCTATTTAAGTCAAATGTTACAAACGTTACGAAACAAATCCAAAAGTTTCAAGGTTTTAGCTATTTAAGCCAAACATTTACAAAGGTTACGAAACAAATCCAAATGTTTCCCCTTCTTAGCTAATTGACCCAAACATTTACAAACGTTACGAAATAAATCCAAGCGTTTTACCTTTTTTAGCAATTTAAGCCAAACATTTACTAACTCTACATAACAAATCCAAACGTTTCTCCTTTATAGTAATTAAAGCAAAACGTTTAAAAACGTTACGAAACAAATCCAAGCGTTTCCCCTTTTTAGAAATTTAAGCCAAACATTTACAAACGTTACGAAACAAATCCAAACTTTTCACCTTTTTATCTATTTAAACCAAACCTTTACAAATGCTACAAAAAAAATCTAAACGTTTCACCTTTTTAGCGAATTAAGCCGAACGTTTACAAAGGTTATTAAACAAATCCAAATGTTTCATATTTTTAGTAATTTAAGCCAAACGTTTACAAACGTTCTGAAACAAATCCAAGCGTTTCACCTTTTTAGAAATTTAAGCCAAACGTTACGAAACAAATCCAAACGTTTCACCTTTTTATCTATTTGAACCAAACGTTTACAAACGGTACAAAAGAATCTAAACGTTTCACCTTTTTAGCGAATTAAGCCGAACGTTTACCAAGGTTATTAAACAAATTCAAATGTTTCACCTTTTTAGTAATTTAAGCCAAACGTTTACAAACGTTACGAAACAAATCCTAACTTTTTAGTGATTGAAGGCAAACGTTTACAAATGTTACGAAACAAATCGAAACGTTTCGGAACAATTCCAAACGTTTAAAACGTTACGAAGCAAATCCAAACGTTTCCCCTTTTTAGAAATTTATGACAAATGTAAACAAACGTTACGAAACAAACCTAAAAGTTTCCCCATTTTAGTGATTTAAGCCAAACGTTTGAAATATTACGAAAGAAATCCAAATGTTTCACCTTTTTAGCGATTTATGCCAAACGTTTAAAAACGTTAAGAAACAAATCCAAACGTTTCACCTTTTTAATGATTGAAGCCAAACATTTACAAAAGCTGCGAAACATATCCAAACGTTTCAAATTTTTAGCAATTTAAGCCAAACGTTTAAAAATGTTGCTAAACAAAAACCAATCGTTTCACCTTTTTAGTAATTTATGCCAAACGTTTAAAACGTTACGAAAGAAATCCAAATGTTTCACCTTTTTAGCGATTTATGTCAAATGTTTACAAACGTTACGAAACAAATCCAAACATTTCACCTTTTTAGCGATTGAAGCCAAACATTTACAAAGGCTACGAAACAAATCCAAACGTTTCAAATTTTTAGCCATTTAAGCCAAATGTTTACAAATGTTGCAAAAAAAAAACCAAGCGTTTTACCTTTTACAATTAAAGCCAAACATATACAAACATTACGAAACAAATCCAAATGTTTCACCTTTTTAGATATTTAAGCCGAACGTTTACAAATGTTACGAAACAAAACAAAACATTTCACCTTTTCAGCAATTTAAGACAAACGTTTACAAAGGTTATGAAACAAATCCAAAAGTTTCGCCTATTTAGCAATTTAAATTATACGTTTAAAACGTTATAAAACAAATCCGAACATTTCACCTTTTTAGCGATTTATGCCAACCGTTTACAAACGTTTCGAAATAAATCCAAACGTTTCACCTTTTTAGCGATTGAAGCCAAACGTTACGAAACAAATCCAAGCGTTTCACTTTTCTAGTAATTTAAGCCAAACGTTTACAAATGTTACGAAACAAATCCAAATGTTTCACCTTTTTAGCTATTTAAGTCAAATGTTACAAACGTTACAAAACAAATCCAAAAGTTTCAAGGTTTTAGCTATTTAAGCCAAACATTTACAAAGGTTACGAAAGAAATCCAAATGTTTCCCCTTCTTAGCTATTTGACCCAAACATTTACAAACGTTACGAAATAAATCCAAGTGTTTTACCTTTTTAGCAATTTAAGCCAAACATTTACAAACTTTACATAACAAATCCAAAATGTTTAAACTTTTTATCGATTTAAGCCAAATGTTTACAAACATTTCGAAACAAATCCAAACGATTCACCTTTTTATCGAATTAAGCCAAATGTTTACAAACGTTCCAAAACAAATCCAAGTGTTTCCCTTTTTAGCAATGTAAGCCAAGCGTTTACAAACGTTGCGAAATAAATCCTAGCGTTTCCCCTTTTTAGCAATTTAAGCAAAACGTTTACAAATGTTACGAAACAAATCCAAGCGTTTCCCCTTTTTAGCAATTTAAGCCAAACGTTTACAAACGTTACGAAACAAATCCAAGCGTTTAACCTTTTTATCTATTTAAGCCAAATGTTACAAAAATAATCTAAACGTTTCACCTTTTTAGCGAATTAAGCCTAACGTTTACAAAGGTTATTAAACAAATCCTAATGTTTCACCTTTTTAGTAATTTAAGCCAAACGTTTACAAACGTTCCAAAACAAATCTAAGCGTTTCACCTTTTTAGCAACTTAAGCCAAACGTTTATAAACGTTACGAAACAAATCTAAACGTTTCACCTTTTTAGTGATTGAAGCCAAACGTGTACAAATGTTACGAAACAAATCCAAACGTTACGGAACAATTCCAAACGTTTAAAACGTTACGAAGCAAATCCAAACGTTTCCCCATTTGAGAAATTTAAGACAAACGTTTACAAACGTTACGAAATAAATCTAAGCGTTTCCCCATTTTAGTGATTTAAGCCAAACATTTAAAACATTACGAAAGAAATCCAAATGTTTCACCTTTTTAGTGATTGAAGCCAAAAATTTACAAAGGCTGCGAAACAAATCCAAACATTTCAAAGTTTTAGCAATTTAAGCCACACGTTTACAAACGTTGCAAAACAAAAACCAAGCGTTTCCCTTTTTAGCAATTTATGCCAAACGTTTAAAACGTTACGAAAGAAATCCAAATGTTTCGCCTTTCTAGCGATTTATGCCAAATTTTTACAAACGTTACGAAAACAAATCCAAACGTTTCACATTTTTAGCGATTGAAGCCAAACATTTACAAAGGCTACGACACAAATCCAAACGTTTTAAATTTTTAGCCATTTAAGCCAAATGTTGCAAAACAAAAACCAAGCGTTTCACCTTTTTAGCAATAAAAGCCAAATGTATACAAACGTTGTGAAACAAAACCCAACGTTTCACCTTTTTAGCGATTTAAGCCGAACGTTTACAAACGTTACGAAACAAAACAAAATATTTCACCATTTTAGCAATTTAAGCAAAACGTTTACAAAGATTATGAAACAAATCCAAATGTTTCGCCTTTTTAGCAATTTAAACCAAACGTTTAAAACGTTACGAAACAAATCCGAACATTTCATCTTTTTAGCGTTTTATGCCAAACGTTTACAAACGTTACAAAACAAATCCAAACGTTTCACCTTCTTAGCGATTGAAGCCAAACGTTACGAAACAAATCCAAGCGTTTCACTTTTCTAGCAATTTAAGCCAAACGTTACAAACGTTACGAAACAAATCCAAAAGTTTCAACGTTTTAGCTATTTAAGCCAAACATTTACTAAGGTTACGAAACAAATCCAAATGTTTCACCTTCTTAGCTATTTGAGCCAAACATTTACAAACATTGCGAAATAAATCCAAGCGTTTTACCTTTTTAGCAATTTAAGCCAAACGTTTACAAACTTTACATAACAAATCCAAAATGTTTAAACTTTTTATAGATTTAAGCCAAACGTTTACAAACATTTCGAAAGAAATCCAAACGTTTCACCTTTTTATCGATTTAAGCCAAATGTTTACAAACGTTGGAAAACAAATCAAAGTGTTTTGCCTTTTTAGAGATTTAAGCCAAACGTTTACAAACGTTCCGAAACAAATCCAAGCGTTTCGCCTTTATAGCAATTTAAGCCAAACGTATACAAACGTTCCAAAACAAATCCAAGTGTTTCCCCTTTTTAGCAATTTAAGCCAAACGATTACAAACGTTGCGAAACAAATCCAAGCGTTTCCCCTTTTTAGCAATTTAAGCAAAACGTTTACAAATGTTAAGAAACAAATCCAAGCGTTTCCCCTTTTTAGCAATTTAAGCCAAACGTTTACAAACGTTACGAAACAAATCCAAGCGTTTAACCTTTTTATCTATTTAAACCAAACGTTACAAAAATAATATAAACGTTTCACCTTTTTAGCGAAATAAGCCGAACGTTTACAAAGGTTTTTAAACAAATCCAAATGTTTCACCGTTTTAGTAATTTAAGCCAAACGTTTACATACGTTCCAAAACAAATCCAAGTGTTTCACCTTTTTAGCAATTTAAGCCAAACGTTATAAACGTTACGAAACAAATCTAAACGTTTCACCTTTTTAGTGATTGAAGCCAAACGTTTACAAATGTTACGAAACAAATCCAAACGTTATAGAAAAATTCCAAACTTTTAAAACGTTACGAAGCAAATCCAAACGTTTCCCCTTTTTAGAAATTTAAGACAAACGTTTACAAACGTTATGAAATAAATCTAAGCGTTTCCCCATTTTAGTGTTTTAAGCCAAACATTTAAAATATTACGAAAGAAATCCAAATGTTTCACCTTTTTAGTGATTGAAGCCAAAAATTTACAAAGGCTGCGAAATAAATCCAAACGTTTCAAAGTTTTAGCAATTTAAGCCAAACGTTTACAAACGTTGCAAAACAAAAACCAAGCGTTTCACCTTTTTAGCAATTTATGCCAAACGTTTAAAACGTTATGAAAGAAATCCAAATGTTTTACCTTTCTAGCGATTTATGCAAAATGTTTACAAACGTTACGAAAGAAATCCAAATGTTTCACCTTTTTAGCGATTGAAGCCAAACATTTACAATAGCTACGAAACAAATCCAAACGTTTCAAATTTTTAGCCATTTAAGCCAAACGTTTACAAACGTTGCAAAACAAAAACCAAGCGTTTCACCTTTTTAGCAATAAAAACCAAACGTATACAAACATTACGAAACAAATCCAAACGTTTCACCTTTTTAGCGAATTAAGCCGAATGTTTACAAACGTTACGAAACAAAACAAAATATTTCACCATTTTAGCAATTTAAGCCAAACGTTTACAAAGGTTATGAAACAAATCCAAATGTTTCGCCTTTTTAGCAATTTAAACCAAACGTTTAAAACGTTACGAAACAAATCCGAACATTTCACCTTTTTAGCGTTTTATGCAAAACGTTTACAAACGTTACAAAACAAATCCAAACGTTTCTTCTTTTTAGCGATTGAAGCCAAACGTTACGAAACAAATCCAAGCGTTTCACTTTTCTAGCAATTTAAGCCAAACGTTTACAAACGTTAAGAAACAAATCCAAATGTTTCACCTTTTTAGCGATTTAAGTCAAATGTTTACAAACGTTACGAAACAAATCCAAAAGTTTCAACGTTTTAGCTATTTAAGCCAAACATTTACAAAGGTTACAAAACAAATCCAAATGTTTCACCTTCTTAGCTATTTGAGCCAAACATTTACAAACATAGCAAAATAAATCCAAGCGTTTTACCTTTTTAGCAATTTAAGCCAAACGTTTACAAACTTTACTTAACAAATCCAAAATGTTTAAACTTTTTATCGATTTAAGCCAAACGTTTACAAACATTTCGAAACAAATCCAAACGTTTCACCTTTTTATCGATTTAAGCCAAATGTTTACAAACGTTGGAAAACAAATCAAAGTCTTTTGCCTTTTAAGAGATTTAAGCCAAACGTTTACAAACGTTCCGAAACAAATCCAAGCGTTTCGCCTTAATAGCAATTTAAGGCAAACGTTTACAAACATTCCAAAACAAATCCAAGTGTTTTCCCTTTTTAGCAATTTAAGCCAAACATTTACAAACGTTGCGAAACAAATCCAAGCGTTTCCCCTTTTTAGCAATTTAAGCAAAACGTTTACAAATGTTACGAAACAAATCCAAGCGTTTCCCCTTTTTTTGCAATTTAAGCCAAACGTTTACAAACGTTACGAAACAAATCCAAGCGTTTAACCTTTTCATCTATTTAAACCAAACGTTACAAAAATAATGTAAACGTTTCACTTTTTTAGCGAATTAAGCCGAACGTTTACAAAGGTTATTAAACAAATCCAAATGTTTCACCTTTTTAGTAATATAAGCCAAACGTTTACAAACGTTCCGAAACAAATCCAAGCGTTTCACCTTTTTAGCAATTTAAACCAAACGTTTATAAACGTTACGAAACAAATCTAAACGTTTCACCTTTTTAATGATTGAAGCCAAACGTTTACAAATGTTACGAAACAAATCCAAACGTTACGGAACAATTCCAAATGTTTAAAACGTTACGAAGCAAATCCAAACGTTTTACCTTTTTAGAAATTTAAGAAAAACGTTTACAAACGTTATGAAATAAATCTAAGCGTTTCCCCATTTTAGTGATTTAAGCCAAACATTTAAAATGTTACGAAAGAAATCCAAATGTTTCACCTTTTTAGTGATTGAAGCCAAAAATTTACAAAGGCTACGAAACAAATCCAAACGTTTCAAAGTTTTAGCAATTTCAGCCAAACGTTTACAAACGTTGCAAAACAAAAACCAAGGGTTTCACCTTTTTAGCAATTTATGCCAAACGTTTAACACGTTATGAAAGAAATCCAAATGTTTCACCTTTCTAGCGATTTATGCCAAATGTTTACAAACGTTACGAAACAAATCCAAACGTTTCACCTTTTTAGCGATTGAAGCCAAACATTTACAAAGGCTACGAAACAAATCCAAACGTTTCAAATTTTTAGCCATTTAAGCCAAACGTTTGCAAACGTTGCAAAACAAAAACCAAGCCTTTCACCTTTTTAGCAATAAAATCCAAACGTATACAAACGTTACGAAACAAATCCAAACGTTTCACCTTTTTAGCGATTTAAGACGAACGTTTACAAACATTACGAAACAAAACAAAATATTTCACCATTTTAGCAATTTAAGCCAAAAGTTTACAAAAGTTACGAAACAAATCCAAATGTTTCGCCTTTTTAGCAATTTAAACCAAACGTTTAAAACGTTACGAAACAAATCCGAACATTTCACCTTTTTAGCGTTTTATGCCAAACGTTTACAAACGTTACAAAACAAATCCAACCGTTTCACCTTTTTAGCGATTGAAGCCAAACTTTACGAAACAAATCCAAGCGTTTCACTTTTCTAGCAATTTAAGCCAAACTTTTTCAAATGTTACGAAACAAATCCAAACGTTTCACCTTTTTAGCGATTTAAGCGAAACGTTTACAAACGTTACGAAACAAAACCAAACGTTTCTCCTTTTTACCGATTTTAGCCAAACATTTACAAACGTTACGAAACTAATTCGAACATTCCCCCATTTTAGCGATTTCAGCCAAACGTTTACAAATGTTATGAAACAAATCCAAACATTTCACATTTTAGCAATTTAAGCCAAACATTTACAAACGTAACGAAACAAAATCAAGCGTTTCACCTTTTTAGCAATTTAAGCCAAACGTTCACAAACATTACGAAACAAATCCAAGCGTTTCACCTTTTTAGTAATTTAAGCCAAACGTTTACAAACGTTACGAAACAAATCCAAGCGTTTTACCTTTTTAGCAATTTAAGCCAAACGCTTACAGACATTACGAAACAAATCCAAGCGTTTCACCTTTTTAGGAACATAATCCAAACGTTTGCAAACGTCACTAAACAAATCCAAATGTTTCACCTTTTTAGCGATTTAAGTCAAATGTTTACAAACGTTACAAAACAAATCCAAATGTTTCAACGTTTTAGCTATTTAAGCCAAACATTTACAAAGGTTACGAAATAAATCCAAATGTTTCGCCTTCTTAGCTATTTGAGCCAAACATTTACAAACGTTACGAAATGAATCCAAGTGTTTTACCTTTTTAGCAATATAAGCCAAACGTTTACAAACTTTACATAACAAATCCAAACGTTTCCCCTTTATAGAAATTTAAGCCTAACATTTACAAACGTTACAAAACAAATCCAAATATTTCAACTTTTTATCAATTTAAGCCAAACGTTTACAAACATTTCGAAACAAATCCAAAAGTTTAACCTTTTTATCGATTTAAGCCAAACGTTACAAAAAAAAATCAAAGTGTTTCGCCTTTTTAGCCATTTAAGCCAAACGTTTACAAACGTTCCGAAACAAATACAAGCGTTTTCCCTTTTTAGAAATTTAAGGCAAACGTTTACAAACGTTACGAAATAAATCCAAGTGTTTCCCCTTTTTAGCAATTTAAGCCAAACGTTTACAAACGTTACGAAAGAAATCCAAACGTTTCACCTTTTTATCTATTTAAACCAAACGTTTACAAACGTTACAAAAAAAATCTATACGTTTCACCTTTTTAGAAAATTAAGCCGAACGTTTACAAAGGTTATTAAACAAATCCAAGCGTTTCCACTTTTTAGCAATTCAAGCCTAACGTTTACAAACGTTACGTAACAAATCCAAGTGTTTCACCTTTTTAGCAATTTAAGCAAAACGTTTACAAACGTTACGAAACAAATCCGAGCGTTTCCCCTTTTTAGCAATTTAAGCCAAACGTTTACAAACGATACGAAATAAATCCAAACGTTTCACATTTTTATCTATTTAAACCAAACGTTTACAAACGTTACAAAAAAAAATCTAAACGTTTCACCTTTTTAGCAAATTAAGCCGAACATTTACAAATGTTATTAAACAAATCCAAATGTTTCACCTTTTTAGTAATTTAAGCCAAACGCTTACAAACATTACAAAAAAAATCCAAGCGTTTCACCTTTTTAGCAATATAAGTCAAACGTTTACAAACGTTAAGAAACAAATTTAAACGTTTCACTTTTTAGTGATTGAAGCCAAACGTTTACAAATTTTACGAAACAAATCCAAAGATTTCGGAACAATTCCAAACGTTTAAAACTTACGAAGCAAATCCTAATGTTTCCCCTTTTTAGAAAATTAAGACAAACGTTTACAAACGTTACGAAACAAATCTAAATGTTTCCCCGTTTTAGTGATTTAAGCCTAACGTTTAGCATGTTACGAAAGAAATCCAAAGGTTTCACTTTTTTAGCGATTTATGCCAAACGTTTACAAACGTTACGAAACAAATCCAAACGTTTCACCTTTTTAGTTATTGAAGCCAAAAATTTACAAAGGCTGCGAAATAAATCCAAACGTTTCAAATTTTTAGAAATTTAAGCCAAACGTTTACAAATGTTGCAAAACAAAAACCAAGCATTTCACCTTTTTAGCAATTTATGCCAAACGTTTAAAACGTTACGAAAGAAATCCAAATGTTTCACCTTTTTAGCGATTTATGCCAAATGTTTACAAACGTTACGAAATAAATCAAAACGTTTCACCTTTTTAGCGATTGAAGCCAAACATTTACAAAGGCTACGAAACAAATCCAAACGTTTCAAATTTTTAGCCATTTAAGCAAAATGTTGCAAAACAAAAACCCAATGTTTCCCCTTTTTAGCAATTAAAGCCAAACGTATACAAATGTTACACAGCAAATCCAAACATTTCATCTTTTTAGCGATTTAAGCCGAACATTTACAAATGTTACAAAACCAAACAAAACATTTCACCTTTTTAGCAATTTAAGCCAAACGTTTACAAAGGTTATGAAACAAATCCAAATGTTTCGCCTTTTTAGCAATTTAAACCAAACGTTTAAAACATTACGAAATAAATCCAAACATTTCACCTTTTTAGCGATTTATGCCAAACTTTTTAAAACGTTACGAAATAAATCCAAACGTTTCACCTTTGTTAGCGATTGAAGCCAAATGTTTGTTGGCGCAGCGGGAGGCGCGGGTCCGAATCGTATATTTCAATTCAAAATCGAAATCCCAACAATCCGGATCCTAAAGTTGATCATATCAACAACAAATGGATCGTCGTATCATTTATTAATTAAAGCACGCATCTAGGAATCGTAAGAAGAATACCTATGTCGATTCTCCAACGATTCTTGTAGTCCCGAAAGTACGGCGACCTCAAGCTCGTCCACACGAGTATGCGTCCGATTGAATCCTCGCCTTGAAGTAATCCTGCAAGAGTTCCTCTTGCCGAGCAGCCCTAAGCTCAAACTCTCGCCGCGATCACTACCTTGCTCGGATGTATGAAAAACGTCGCCAAGTTTTTCCCGTGATTGATGAATACTTGAACTCCTTCAAATGCTTTCTCTCTCTACAACTTTGTAGTGAGATGTGTGTTGTGTGGTGTAGTGAAATGAGTAAGGACATGCTCTATTTATAGGCTAGAGCATGCCTTAAGAATGCAACACCTTGCATGCTAGGTGTCACACACCAAGCAAAGGTGTTGCCACCACATGACACCTTTCATGTGGTGACATCACATAGGTGACATCATATAGGTGATGTCATCATATGACATCACATATAAGCTTATTTCCTTATCTCATTATTTCACCATGACATCATCATTCCATTAACTTATGATTAGTGCTTTAAGTATCATTAATTACACTAATTAATTACTTAAGCCTTCTAATCATAAAACTTGGTTAAAATATAATTAGGTTCCTACTAATTTATAACTCTTATAAATTAGTCCCTAATTAACTTGGACATAGTACAATTAGGTTCCTACTAATTTATAACTCTTACAAATTAGTCCCTAATTTGTACTTGTTTTTCATCTTAGATTAATTTCCGAGATATGCTAGTATCTATATGAAATCCATCTTTCGTAAACTCAATCGGTTGCACACTCTATTGTGTGTGACTAACTAGGTTCAGATCTATATGGCAACGAGAGTCATAAGAAACGCCTTTCTTATATTAAATAATTAAATCCCATTTAATTATTAATTCTCGTAGATCGAGAGTGACGTCTAGCAACATATCACGACCCCCAAATAGAGATGAATGTTTCGATGCATTCTTTATGAACCATTGTTCATAATACCGTACACTCAAAATTCCCTTCATCTAAGATTCCAATCTCGACTAGTGTCACGGTTAAGTCAAACACTGTTTGTCTTGATCATATGACCTCATCTCTTAGTTCTAATTCTTGATAAATATGACTTCCACTAGAAACAACTTTCTATGTAAGTCATATACACCTGCGCAGGTTTTATCATCCATCAAGAACAATTTGAGATAGCATAGAATCTTGTCTCCGTTCATCCAGAGTGATGAATCCTTTCTAGGTTAAACCCCTATCTCCATATGCAACTAATTAGAGCCAACACATCCCGCGGCCCTAGCTCATGAAAGATCTAGGGTTAAGGAGTATCAAACTCTAATCACCTATATACAAGATAGTGTCACCGCAAGTCAAAGGACATATGTACAATTATGAACTAGATGACATTAAATTGACTTTAATGAATTACCATGTATAAGTCATCTAGCGTCACTTGTTCGACTCACTCAACACCTTGAGTGTCCACATGTTTATTCTGATCCCCATCAAGTAGTATGAGACTCACTACTTCCTATAATTAGTAACTATTTACTAATCAGGAGAATAAACAGAGGTGACGATCTTTCCGGGATAATGCGATGCCCTTATTCGTAGGACCCCATCGATCGTGAACGATTATTTAGATCACTTGTATAATAGAATCTGTCACTCATATTCTTACTACCTTAAGAATAGATTCTATCACAATGTGATAAGGACAATATGTATTAAATAAACACTTAGTCAATGAGACACTTAGTTCAAATAAAAACATATATATCATTGCCAATGGGATTTGTTTATACAATAATAAATATAAAATGGCCCTAGGGCACAAACTACCAACAATCTCCCACTTGCACTAGTGCCATTGGCTACTATATCTAAGCCCCATCTTCTCAAGATGTAAATCTAATTGACTCTGGGTCATGGGCTTTGTCAGTGGGTCAGCCGTGTTTTCGGCTGATGCTATCTTTTGGAGAGAGACATCTCCTTTTCCAACAATTTCTCGGATAATATGATATCGCCTTTCTATGTGTTTGGATTTTTGGTGAGACCGGGGTTCCTTTGCCTGGGCTATAGCACCATTGTTGTCGCAGAAAAGAGGAATTGCGGACTCAATGGTAGGAACAACACCAAGTTCAGAAACAAACTTCTTAATCCAAACAGCTTCCTTTGCAGCATCTGATGCCGCAATATACTCGGCTTCTGTAGTGGAATCTGCAGTGGTTTCTTGTTTGGAACTCTTCCAACTCACTGCTCCTCCATTACACGTGAATACGAATCCAGATATAGACTTACGATCGTCTATATCTGATTGAAAATCAGAATCTGTAAAGCCATCTATTTTTAGATCACCTCCTCCATATGTTAAGACCATATCTTTAGTTCTTCTCAAGTACTTAAAGATATTCTTAACCGTCATCCAGTGTTCTGAACCTGGATTGGATTGATATCTGCTAGTCAAACTAACTGCATAGGCAATATCTGGCCGCGTACACAACATAGCGTACATAAGACTACCAATTGCCGAAGCATATGGTATCTTTGCCATTTCAACTCTTTCTTCAGAAGTCTTTGGAGACATTTCCTTCGAAAGGTGAATTCCATGCCTAACAGGAATCAATCCTCTCTTAGAATTTTCCATATTGAACTTTTTCAATATCTTTTCTAAGTAGAGCCTTTGGGAGAGACCAATCATTCTCTTAGATCTATCTCTATAGAGTCTAATGCCGAGAATGTAAGTCGCTTCTCCGAGGTCTTTCATGGAAAAAGTTTTGGACAACCAAAGCTTTACAGAGGTTAACATACCGACATCATTTCCTATTAGTAAAATATCATCTACGTATAAGACTAGGAAAGTAATTGCACTCCCACTAACCTTCTTGTAAACACATGGTTCATCTTCGTTTTTGATAAACTCGTAACTCTTTACAGCTTCATCAAAACGACGATTCCAACTTCTCGAAGCTTGCTTCAATCCATATATGGATCGTTTTAGTTTACACACCTTGGAACCTTCTTCGGATTCAAAACCCTTAGGTTGTTCCATATAGATTTCCTCCTCAATATGTCCATTAAGGAATGCGGTCTTGACATCCATTTGCCAAACCTCATAATCTAAATGTGCAGCTATGGCAAGAAGAATCCGGATGGACTTAAGCATGGCTACCGGCGAGAAAGTCTCTTCATAATCGACTCCTTGCCTCTGGCGAAACCCTTTCGCAACAAGCCTAGCTTTAAAAGTTTCCACTTTTCCATCAGCACCAAGTTTACGCTTGAAGATCCATTTGTTCCCTATTGGTATAATTCCTTCGGGTGGATCAACTAGCTCCCATACTTGGTTACTGTACATGGAATCCATTTCGGATTTCATAGCTTCAAGCCATCTTGAAGAATCTATATCACATATAGCTTCCTCATAAGTAGAGGGATCAACTATTTGATCATTTTCTTCATGAATGAACAACTCTTGTATATCATGAAGAAAACCATATCTCTCTGGTGGATGAGATACCCTACTTGATCTTCGAGGTGTTTCTGTAGATTTTACTAATTCTGGTTCACTATGGGTTTTATCAAACTCCATTGTATCATTTTGTTGGTCTTTAGATGACTCCTCATCTAATTCTATATTCCTTCCTTTGCCCCCTTCTTGAATAAACTCTTTTTCAAGAAATTGGGCATCCCGACTAACCTTAATGGTTTGTTCGGATGGAATATAGAAATAATATCCTAAACTGTCTTTAGGATAACCAACGAACCTTCCCATGATTGATCTCGATTCCAACTTGTCGGTTATCAACTTTTTAATATATGCCGAACATCCCCAAATCTTAATATGCTTAAGACTTGGTTCCTTACCATACCATATCGCATACGGTATTCTCGGAGTGGATTTAGTTGGAACTCGATTTAGAATATAATTTGCGCTAAGAAGTGCATGACCCCATAATGAAATGGGTAAATCAGTATAGCTCATCATTGATTGTACCATGTCTAACAATGTACGATTCCTCCGTTCTGATACACCATTCAATTGTGGTGTTCCCGGAGGAGTCAGTTGGGAAATAATACCGCATTCTTTTAAGAATGTACCAAATTCCGTACTCAAGTATTCACCTCCTCGATCAGATCGAAGGATTTTAATACTTTTTCCAATTTGGTTTTCTACTTCATTTTTGAAATCTTTGAATTTTTCAAAAGCTTCACTCTTGTTCTTCATAAGAACAACATATCCATACCGTGATAAATCATCGGTGAAGGTAATGAAGTATAAATAACCACCTCGTGCCATTTCTTTAAATGGTCCGCATACATCACTATGTATGATCTCCAAAACATCTTTGGCTCTACTACTTTGTCCAACAAAGGGTGATCGGGTCATCTTGCCTTTAAGACATGACTCACAAGTCGAAATTGATGCAGAATCAAGATTGCTCAATATTCCCATCTTATCCAACTTGTTAAGTCTATTTTCCGCAATATGTCCTAATCGTAAGTGCCAAAGTTGTTTCGAGGTTTGATTACTTACGGTATTTATTTCTATAACATTATTTGTATTACGAACATCTTCATTTATACAATAAAGACCATTTTGTACATAACCATAACCAACGATTGCATTATTATAGATAATTTTACAAACATCCTTTGTAAATAGAAAATCATATCCTAATCTTGTCATACAAGAAATAGACATGATATTTCTATAAGCGTTCGGTAAGTACAAAACATTGTTCAAATACAAAACATGCTTATACAACAAAATAGAAGACGATCCTATAGCTTTAGCCGCAACACTTGCGTTATTTCCAAGCTTCAAGATCACTTCATCCTTGTCCAACTTCCTCTCATTTGCTAGATCCTGTAAGGATGTACAAATGTGAGAACTAGCTCCGGTATCTAATACCCAAGCTTTGGACGAGCTATCGTTATTGGAATTGAAAGAACAAGAAATAGACATACCCTCACCGGGATTTTCATTCTTCTTGTTCTTGCCCTTAAATTCCTTATACTTGGGGCAATTTCGTTTCCAATGTCCCTCGCCCTCGCAAAAGAAACACTTTCCTTTGTTCTCTGAGGTGCGCTTCCCTTTTGCAATGGCCTTTTGGGCCTTCAAAACATTCTTCTTAGTTTTCTTCTTCTTAGTCTTACTAGAATAAGCAACCACAAGAGAAACTTCCTTTCCCTTAACATTATTCTTTTGAGCAGTTATCAACATACTTGATAACTCTGCAAGTGTACATTCTATCCGATTCATATAGTAATTCGTGATGAAATTACCATACGAATCCGGAAGGGATTGAAGGATCATATCCGTTTGGAGATTGAAGTCCATGATGAAATCTAGACCCTCTAGACGTTCGATACATCGAATCATCATGTTCACATGTTCTCCAACATCCTTTTCCTCTGAGAGCTTTGCTCGAAATAATTGCTTAGATATCTCATATCTAGCAGAACGACTTGATTCACCATACAACTCTTGTAAGTGAAACAATATTTCGCGGGCTCCCGGATATTTCTCGTGTTGCTTTTGCAACTCGTTATTCATAGATGCCAACATGTAGCACTTGGCTTGTTCGTCATCTAACTTCCACTTGCGCAATGCCTCATGTTCCTCAGGAGATGCCTCAATCGGCAATGGTCCCAGAGCATTTGCCTCAAGAACATATGCTATGTGTTCACTTGCAAGAACTATTTTGAGATTTCTTAACCAATCAACAAAGTTAGGACCCACTAGTCGATTATTGTCGAGAATGCTACTTAATGGATTCGATTTCATCTTATCTTATCAACCTATGGATAGCAAAGATCTCTAATTAGTATTCGTGTTATTTTGTATATTTAACCATAATGATTTGGTCTTTATCAAAATGGCCTCCCACTATCTTTTTCGAATCCTACACTTCCAAAATAGGAAACGTGAATCTTTGTTGGAAAAGATTTCAAGTGGGTGATTGAATTCTTATATTCATTTATCTTTCCCTCAAGTACTTAATGCTATTCTTGGGATCAAAATGATATATAAGTGAACAATTACTTGTTCATCATATCTCATATGAGGTTCAATCATTTCCGGCTCCTAATGCTTTCACCCTCAAGTACTTAATGCTATTCTTAGGTTTCCACATTAGTTAAGTTTAACCCATTGAATCAACTAAGATGTATCGATTTGAATAATATACGACTCAGGTACGCCTAATTGCCTTTCTCGCCGTATATTATATCGACTACACCCGTAACATCTCATGCTTAACAATAAACTCAACAACATCTCTTGACGATATCATCTCACCCCTATGTATCCATAGCCGACAAGATGATAACTCAAAGCGTGTTAGTTTATAGCTCCAATGGAGAGCCATTGATAAACAATTTAATGATTAATCAATATAAACTTAATCTTTTAACTTTTAGGAAGATTTCTTAGGGTTTTAAGTTATTCAGGTCTCACTAAACACACAATACATTTTAGCATGCATCTCATACATATTAAAGCTAAAATTAATCATGCAATCACACATGTATGATCATGGACTTCCTAGGTCTCATTCTTTAGCCACAAAAGAATGAGCAAACTATTACATATCTCGGAAATGATTCTCTAATCATTCACTATGTAATATCTGCTTTCTTTAGGTATAGAGGAATCGTCGTCCTAGAACCTCCGAAAGCCTCAACCGATCGCTGATCCTCGAAAAAAAAAATTTATTTTTTATTTTACGTTTTTTTTTTTTTTTTTTTCCGAGTCGGAAACTTTTTCCCCGGTTGTAAAACCCCTTTTTCAGCATTTCGGTTTTTACGAAATTTTTTTTTTTTCTTTCGGGCCGAAAACTTTTTCCCGGGTGTAAAACCCGTTTTTCAGCATTTTTGTTTTTTAAGAAAAAAAATATATTAATTTTTTTTTTTTCGGTTTTTTTTTTTTTTCCGGGTTTCGCTTTTTCCGCATATTCCGTTGATGACAACATAATGCACAAGCCAATCACGTATTGTGTTAAATGATCACATTAGAAAAATTTCCAGGATAGATTGGAGGGTCACGAGCGGACCACTTAAGTACCAATCTCCTAGACAGAATTTATTCAAATGTAATTAATATCACAATAGCGTTTGTTCATCTTGAAAAAAAAAATCCCTCGGAATTATAAATTACATGCCCAATAATAATTCCTAAGTCCATGATTATTTATACATTTATTCAATCGTAAAGCGTTAATACTTGATGATACGGTGGCTCTGATACCACTGTTGGCGCAGCGGGAGGCGCGGGTCCGAATCGTATATTTCAATTCAAAATCGAAATCCCAACAATCCGGATCCTAAAGTTGATCATATCAACAACAAATGGATCGTCGTATCATTTATTAATTAAAGCACGCATCTAGGAATCGTAAGAAGAATACCTATGTCGATTCTCCAACGATTCTTGTAGTCCCGAAAGTACGGCGACCTCAAGCTCGTCCACACGAGTATGCGTCCGATTGAATCCTCGCCTTGAAGTAATCCTGCAAGAGTTCCTCTTGCCGAGCAGCCCTAAGCTCAAACTCTCGCCGCGATCACTACCTTGCTCGGATGTATGAAAAACGTCGCCAAGTTTTTCCCGTGATTGATGAATACTTGAACTCCTTCAAATGCTTTCTCTCTCTACAACTTTGTAGTGAGATGTGTGTTGTGTGGTGTAGTGAAATGAGTAAGGACATGCTCTATTTATAGGCTAGAGCATGCCTTAAGAATGCAACACCTTGCATGCTAGGTGTCACACACCAAGCAAAGGTGTTGCCACCACATGACACCTTTCATGTGGTGACATCACATAGGTGACATCATATAGGTGATGTCATCATATGACATCACATATAAGCTTATTTCCTTATCTCATTACTTCACCATGACATCATCATTCCATTAACTTATGATTAGTGCTTTAAGTATCATTAATTACACTAATTAATTACTTAAGCCTTCTAATCATAAAACTTGGTTAAAATATAATTAGGTTCCTACTAATTTATAACTCTTATAAATTAGTCCCTAATTAACTTGGACATAGTACAATTAGGTTCCTACTAATTTATAACTCTTACAAATTAGTCCCTAATTTGTACTTGTTTTTCATCTTAGATTAATTTCCGAGATATGCTAGTATCTATATGAAATCCATCTTTCGTAAACTCAATCGGTTGCACACTCTATTGTGTGTGACTAACTAGGTTCAGATCTATATGGCAACGAGAGTCATAAGAAACGCCTTTCTTATATTAAATAATTAAATCCCATTTAATTATTAATTCTCGTAGATCGAGAGTGACGTCTAGCAACATATCACGACCCCCAAATAGAGATGAATGTTTCGATGCATTCTTTATGAACCATTGTTCATAATACCGTACACTCAAAATTCCCTTCATCTAAGATTCCAATCTCGACTAGTGTCACGGTTAAGTCAAACACTGTTTGTCTTGATCATATGACCTCATCTCTTAGTTCTAATTCTTGATAAATATGACTTCCACTAGAAACAACTTTCTATGTAAGTCATATACACCTGCGCAGGTTTTATCATCCATCAAGAACAATTTGAGATAGCATAGAATCTTGTCTCCGTTCATCCAGAGTGATGAATCCTTTCTAGGTTAAACCCCTATCTCCATATGCAACTAATTAGAGCCAACACATCCCGCGGCCCTAGCTCATGAAAGATCTAGGGTTAAGGAGTATCAAACTCTAATCACCTATATACAAGATAGTGTCACCGCAAGTCAAAGGACATATGTACAATTATGAACTAGATGACATTAAATTGACTTTAATGAATTACCATGTATAAGTCATCTAGCGTCACTTGTTCGACTCACTCAACACCTTGAGTGTCCACATGTTTATTCTGATCCCCATCAAGTAGTATGAGACTCACTACTTCCTATAATTAGTAACTATTTACTAATCAGGAGAATAAACAGAGGTGACGATCTTTCCGGGATAATGCGATGCCCTTATTCGTAGGACCCCATCGATCGTGAACGATTATTTAGATCACTTGTATAATAGAATCTGTCACTCATATTCTTACTACCTTAAGAATAGATTCTATCACAATGTGATAAGGACAATATGTATTAAATAAACACTTAGTCAATGAGACACTTAGTTCAAATAAAAACATATATATCATTGCCAATGGGATTTGTTTATACAAGAATAAATATAAAATGGCCCTAGGGCACAAACTACCAACAATCTCCCACTTGCACTAGTGCCATTGGCTACTATATCTAAGCCCCATCTTCTCAAGATGTAAATCTAATTGACTCTGGGTCATGGGCTTTGTCAGTGGGTCAGCCGTGTTTTCGGCTGATGCTATCTTTTGGAGAGACACATCTCCTTTTCCAACAATTTCTCGGATAATATGATATCGCCTTTCTATGTGTTTGGATTTTTGGTGAGACCGGGGTTCCTTTGCCTGGGCTATAGCACCATTGTTGTCGCAGAAAAGAGGAATTGCGGACTCAATGGTAGGAACAACACCAAGTTCAGAAACAAACTTCTTAATCCAAACAGCTTCCTTTGCAGCATCTGATGCCGCAATATACTCGGCTTCTGTAGTGGAATCTGCAGTGGTTTCTTGTTTGGAACTCTTCCAACTCACTGCTCCTCCATTACACGTGAATACGAATCCAGATATAGACTTACGATCGTCTATATCTGATTGAAAATCAGAATCTGTAAAGCCATCTATTTTTAGATCACCTCCTCCATATGTTAAGACCATATCTTTAGTTCTTCTCAAGTACTTAAAGATATTCTTAACCGTCATCCAGTGTTCTGAACCTGGATTGGATTGATATCTGCTAGTCAAACTAACTGCATAGGCAATATCTGGCCGCGTACACAACATAGCGTACATAAGACTACCAATTGCCGAAGCATATGGTATCTTTGCCATTTCAACTCTTTCTTCAGAAGTCTTTGGAGACATTTCCTTCGAAAGGTGAATTCCATGCCTAACAGGAATCAATCCTCTCTTAGAATTTTCCATATTGAACTTTTTCAATATCTTTTCTAAGTAGAGCCTTTGGGAGAGACCAATCATTCTCTTAGATCTATCTCTATAGAGTCTAATGCCGAGAATGTAAGTCGCTTCTCCGAGGTCTTTCATGGAAAAAGTTTTGGACAACCAAAGCTTTACAGAGGTTAACATACCGACATCATTTCCTATTAGTAAAATATCATCTACGTATAAGACTAGGAAAGTAATTGCACTCCCACTAACCTTCTTGTAAACACATGGTTCATCTTCGTTTTTGATAAACTCGTAACTCTTTACAGCTTCATCAAAACGACGATTCCAACTTCTCGAAGCTTTCTTCAATCCATATATGGATCGTTTTAGTTTACACACCTTGGAACCTTCTTCGGATTCAAAACCCTTAGGTTGTTCCATATAGATTTCCTCCTCAATATGTCCATTAAGGAATGCGGTCTTGACATCCATTTGCCAAACCTCATAATCTAAATGTGCAGCTATGGCAAGAAGAATCCGGATGGACTTAAGCATGGCTACCGGCGAGAAAGTCTCTTCATAATCGACTCCTTGCCTCTGGCGAAACCCTTTCGCAACAAGCCTAGCTTTAAAAGTTTCCACTTTTCCATCAGCACCAAGTTTACGCTTGAAGATCCATTTGTTCCCTATTGGTATAATTCCTTCGGGTGGATCAACTAGCTCCCATACTTGGTTACTGTACATGGAATCCATTTCGGATTTCATAGCTTCAAGCCATCTTGAAGAATCTATATCACATATAGCTTCCTCATAAGTAGAGGGATCAACTATTTGATCATTTTCTTCATGAATGAACAACTCTTGTATATCATGAAGAAAACCATATCTCTCTGGTGGATGAGATACCCTACTTGATCTTCGAGGTGTTTCTGTAGATTTTACTAATTCTGGTTCACTATGGGTTTTATCAAACTCCATTGTATCATTTTGTTGGTCTTTAGATGACTCCTCATCTAATTCTATATTCCTTCCTTTGCCCCCTTCTTGAATAAACTCTTTTTCAAGAAATTGGGCATCCCGACTAACCTTAATGGTTTGTTCGGATGGAATATAGAAATAATATCCTAAACTGTCTTTAGGATAACCAACGAACCTTCCCATGATTGATCTCGATTCCAACTTGTCGGTTATCAACTTTTTAATATATGCCGAACATCCCCAAATCTTAATATGCTTAAGACTTGGTTCCTTACCATACCATATCGCATACGGTATTCTCGGAGTGGATTTAGTTGGAACTCGATTTAGAATATAATTTGCGCTAAGAAGTGCATGACCCCATAATGAAATGGGTAAATCAGTATAGCTCATCATTGATCGTACCATGTCTAACAATGTACGATTCCTCCGTTCTGATACACCATTCAATTGTGGTGTTCCCGGAGGAGTCAGTTGGGAAATAATACCGCATTCTTTTAAGAATGTACCAAATTCCGTACTCAAGTATTCACCTCCTCGATCAGATCGAAGGATTTTAATACTTTTTCCAATTTGGTTTTCTACTTCATTTTTGAAATCTTTGAATTTTTCAAAAGCTTCACTCTTGTTCTTCATAAGAACAACATATCCATACCGTGATAAATCATCGGTGAAGGTAATGAAGTATAAATAACCACCTCGTGCCATTTCTTTAAATGGTCCGCATACATCACTATGTATGATCTCCAAAACATCTTTGGCTCTACTACTTTGTCCAACAAAGGGTGATCGGGTCATCTTGCCTTTAAGACATGACTCACAAGTCGAAATTGATGCAGAATCAAGATTGCTCAATATTCCCATCTTATCCAACTTGTTAAGTCTATTTTCCGCAATATGTCCTAATCGTAAGTGCCAAAGTTGTTTCGAGGTTTGATTACTTACGGTATTTATTTCTATAACATTATTTGTATTACGATCATCTTCATTTATACAATAAAGACCATTTTGTACATAACCATAACCAACGATTGCATTATTATAGATAATTTTACAAACATCCTTTGTAAATAGAAAATCATATCCTAATCTTGTCATACAAGAAATAGACATGATATTTCTATAAGCGTTCGGTAAGTACAAAACATTGTTCAAATACAAAACATGCTTATACAACAAAATAGAAGACGATCCTATAGCTTTAGCCGCAACACTTGCGTTATTTCCAAGCTTCAAGATCACTTCATCCTTGTCCAACTTCCTCTCATTTGCTAGATCCTGTAAGGATGAACAAATGTGAGAACTAGCTCCGGTATCTAATACCCAAGCTTTGGACGAGCTATCGTTATTGGAATTGAAAGAACAAGAAATAGACATACCCTCACCGGGATTTTCATTCTTCTTGTTCTTGCCCTTAAATTCCTTATACTTGGGGCAATTTCGTTTCCAATGTCCCTCGCCCTCGCAAAAGAAACACTTTCCTTTGTTCTCTGAGGTGCGCTTCCCTTTTGCAATGGCCTTTTGGGCCTTCAAAACATTCTTCTTAGTTTTCTTCTTCTTAGTCTTACTAGAAGAAGCAACCACAAGAGAAACTTCCTTTCCCTTAACATTATTCTTTTGAGCAGTTATCAACATACTTGATAACTCTGCAAGTGTACATTCTATCCGATTCATAAAGTAATTCGTGATGAAATTACCATACGAATCCGGAAGGGATTGAAGGATCATATCCGTTTGGAGATTGAAGTCCATGATGAAATCTAGACCCTCTAGACGTTCGATACATCGAATCATCATGTTCACATGTTCTCCAACATCCTTTTCCTCTGAGAGCTTTGCTCGAAATAATTGCTTAGATATCTCATATCTAGCAGAACGACTTGATTCACCATACAACTCTTGTAAGTGAAACAATATTTCGCGGGCTCCCGGATATTTCTCGTGTTGCTTTTGCAACTCGTTATTCATAGATGCCAACATGTAGCACTTGGCTTGTTCGTCATCTAACTTCCACTTGCGCAATGCCTCATGTTCCTCAGGAGATGCCTCAATCGGCAATGGTCCCAGAGCATTTGCCTCAAGAACATATGCTATGTGTTCACTTGCAAGAACTATTTTGAGATTTCTTAACCAATCAACAAAGTTAGGACCCACTAGTCGATTATTGTCGAGAATGCTACTTAATGGATTCGATTTCATCTTATCTTATCAACCTATGGATAGCAAAGATCTCTAATTAGTATTCGTGTTATTTTGTATATTTAACCATAATGATTTGGTCTTTATCAAAATGGCCTCCCACTATCTTTTTCGAATCCTACACTTCCAAAATAGGAAACGTGAATCTTTGTTGGAAAAGATTTCAAGTGGGTGATTGAATTCTTATATTCATTTATCTTTCCCTCAAGTACTTAATGCTATTCTTGGGATCAAAATGATATATAAGTGAACAATTACTTGTTCATCATATCTCATATGAGGTTCAATCATTTCCGGCTCCTAATGCTTTCACCCTCAAGTACTTAATGCTATTCTTAGGTTTCCACATTAGTTAAGTTTAACCCATTGAATCAACTAAGATGTATCGATTTGAATAATATACGACTCAGGTACGCCTAATTGCCTTTCTCGCCGTATATTTCAATTCTTAGGTTTGAATAATATACGACTCAGGTACGCCTAAGATGTATCGATTTGAATAATATCGATTCTTAGGTTTCCACATTTATTCAATCGTAAAGCGTTAATACTTGATGATACGGTGGCTCTGATACCACTGTTGGCGCAGCGGGAGGCGCGGGTCCGAATCGTATATTTCAATTCAAAATCGAAATCCCAACAATCCGGATCCTAAAGTTGATCATATCAACAACAAATGGATCGTCGTATCATTTATTAATTAAAGCACGCATCTAGGAATCGTAAGAAGAATACCTATGTCGATTCTCCAACGATTCTTGTAGTCCCGAAAGTACGGCGACCTCAAGCTCGTCCACACGAGTATGCGTCCGATTGAATCCTCGCCTTGAAGTAATCCTGCAAGAGTTCCTCTTGCCGAGCAGCCCTAAGCTCAAACTCTCGCCGCGATCACTACCTTGCTCGGATGTATGAAAAACGTCGCCAAGTTTTTCCCGTGATTGATGAATACTTGAACTCCTTCAAATGCTTTCTCTCTCTACAACTTTGTAGTGAGATGTGTGTTGTGTGGTGTAGTGAAATGAGTAAGGACATGCTCTATTTATAGGCTAGAGCATGCCTTAAGAATGCAACACCTTGCATGCTAGGTGTCACACACCAAGCAAAGGTGTTGCCACCACATGACACCTTTCATGTGGTGACATCACATAGGTGACATCATATAGGTGATGTCATCATATGACATCACATATAAGCTTATTTCCTTATCTCATTACTTCACCATGACATCATCATTCCATTAACTTATGATTAGTGCTTTAAGTATCATTAATTACACTAATTAATTACTTAAGCCTTCTAATCATAAAACTTGGTTAAAATATAATTAGGTTCCTACTAATTTATAACTCTTATAAATTAGTCCCTAATTAACTTGGACATAGTACAATTAGGTTCCTACTAATTTATAACTCTTACAAATTAGTCCCTAATTTGTACTTGTTTTTCATCTTAGATTAATTTCCGAGATATGCTAGTATCTATATGAAATCCATCTTTCGTAAACTCAATCGGTTGCACACTCTATTGTGTGTGACTAACTAGGTTCAGATCTATATGGCAACGAGAGTCATAAGAAACGCCTTTCTTATATTAAATAATTAAATCCCATTTAATTATTAATTCTCGTAGATCGAGAGTGACGTCTAGCAACATATCACGACCCCCAAATAGAGATGAATGTTTCGATGCATTCTTTATGAACCATTGTTCATAATACCGTACACTCAAAATTCCCTTCATCTAAGATTCCAATCTCGACTAGTGTCACGGTTAAGTCAAACACTGTTTGTCTTGATCATATGACCTCATCTCTTAGTTCTAATTCTTGATAAATATGACTTCCACTAGAAACAACTTTCTATGTAAGTCATATACACCTGCGCAGGTTTTATCATCCATCAAGAACAATTTGAGATAGCATAGAATCTTGTCTCCGTTCATCCAGAGTGATGAATCCTTTCTAGGTTAAACCCCTATCTCCATATGCAACTAATTAGAGCCAACACATCCCGCGGCCCTAGCTCATGAAAGATCTAGGGTTAAGGAGTATCAAACTCTAATCACCTATATACAAGATAGTGTCACCGCAAGTCAAAGGACATATGTACAATTATGAACTAGATGACATTAAATTGACTTTAATGAATTACCATGTATAAGTCATCTAGCGTCACTTGTTCGACTCACTCAACACCTTGAGTGTCCACATGTTTATTCTGATCCCCATCAAGTAGTATGAGACTCACTACTTCCTATAATTAGTAACTATTTACTAATCAGGAGAATAAACAGAGGTGACGATCTTTCCGGGATAATGCGATGCCCTTATTCGTAGGACCCCATCGATCGTGAACGATTATTTAGATCACTTGTATAATAGAATCTGTCACTCATATTCTTACTACCTTAAGAATAGATTCTATCACAATGTGATAAGGACAATATGTATTAAATAAACACTTAGTCAATGAGACACTTAGTTCAAATAAAAACATATATATCATTGCCAATGGGATTTGTTTATACAAGAATAAATATAAAATGGCCCTAGGGCACAAACTACCAACAATGTTACGAAACAAATCCAAGCGTTTAAGCCAATCGTTTTCAAACGTGACGAAATCCAAACGTTTCACCATTTAGCGATTTAAGCGAAACGTGTACAAACGTTACGAAACAAAACCAAACGTTTCACCTTTTTACCGATTTTAGCCAAACGTTTACAAACGTTACGAAACTAATTCAAACGATTCCCCATTTTAGCGACTTCAGCCAAATGGTTGAAACGTTACGAAACAAATCCAAATGTAACACCTTTTTAACGATTTGAGCCAAACATTCACAAACATTATGAAACAAATCAAAACATTTCACCTTTTTAGCGTTTGAAGCCAAACGTTTAGAAATGTTACGAAACAAATTTAAACGTTTCCCATTTTTAGCAATTTAGGCCAAACGTTTACAAACGTAACGAAACAAAATCAAGAGTTTCACCTTTTTAGCAATTTAAGCCAAACGTTCACAAATGTTGCTAAACAAATCCAAGCGTTTCACCTTTTTAGTAATTTAAGCCAAACGTTTACAAACGTTCCGAAACAAATCCAAGCGTTTCACCTTTTTAGCAATTTAAGCCAAACGCTTACAAACATTACGAAACAAATCTAAGCATTTCACCTCTAGCAATTTAAGCCAAACGTTTACAAAAGTTACGAAACAAATCCAATTGTTTCACCTTTTTAGCGATTTAAGTCAAATGTTTACAAACGTTATGAAACAAATCAAAAAGTTTCACCGTTTTAGCTATTTAAGCCAAACATTAAAAAGGTTAAGAAACAAATCCAAATGTTTCACCTTCTTAGCTAATTGAGCCAAACCTTTACAAATGTTACGAAATAAATCAAGCGTTTTACCTTTTTAGCAATTTAAGCCAAACGTTTACAAACATTACATAACAAATCCAAACGTTTCCCCTTTATAGCAATTTAAGCTAAACGTTTACGAACGTTACGAAACAAATCCAAATGGTTCATGTTTTTAGTGATTTAAGCAAAACATTTACAAACGTTACAAAACAAATCCAAATGTTTCACCTTTTTATCGATTTAAGCCAAACGTTTACAAACATTTCGAATCAAATCCAAACGTTTCCCCTTTTTATCAATTTAAGCCAAACGTTTACAAACGTTACAAAACAAATCAAAGTGTTTCGCCTTTTTAGCGATTTAAGCCAAACGTTTACAAACGTTCCGAAACAAATCCAAGCGCTTCGCCTTTATAGCAATTTAAGCCAAACGTTAACAAACGTTCCGAAATAAATCCAAGCGTTTCCCCTTTTTAGCAATATAAGCCAAACGTTTACAAACGTTACGAAACAAATCGAAGCGTTTCACCTTTTTAGCAATTTAAGCAAAACGTTTACGAACGTTATGAAACAAATCCAAGTGTTTCCTCTTTTTAGAAATTTAAACCAAACGTTTACAAACGTTACCAAACAAATCCAAATGTTTCACCTTTTTATCTATTTAAGCCAAACGTTTACAAACGTTACAAAAAAATCTAAACGTTTCACCTTTTTAGCGAATTAAGCCAAACATTTACAAAGATTATTAAACCAATCCAAATGTTTCACCTTTTTAGTAATTTAAACCAAACGTTACATTTGTAGCAATTTAAGCCAAACATTTACAAACGTTACGAAACAAATCTAAACGTTTCACCTTTTTAGTGATTGAAGCCAAACGTCTACAAATGTTAAGAAACAAATCCAAACGTTTCGGAACAAATCCAAACGTTTAAAACGTTACGAAGCAAATCTAAACGTTTCCCCTTTTTAGAAATTTAAGACAAACGTTTACAAACGTTACGAAACAAAGCCAAACGTTTACAAACGTTAAGAAACAAATCCAAGCGTTTAACCTTTGTAAAATTTAAGCCAAACGTTTCAAAACAAAACCAAACGTTTCCCCTTTCTAGCAATTTTAGCCAAACGTTTACAAACGATACGAAACAAATCCAAGCGTTTCACCTTTTTAGCAATTTAAGCCAAACGTTTACTATGTTACGGAACAAAACCAAACGTTTCACATTTTTTGCGATTTAAGAGAAAAGTTAACAAACGCTACGAAACAAATCCAAACGTTTTACCTTTTTAGCGATTGAACCCAAACATTTACAAACGTTACGAAACAAAACCAAACGTTTCCCCTTTTTTGCGATTTAAGCCAAACGTTTACAAACGTTACGAAACAAAATCGAACGTTTAAAACTTTACGAAACAAACGTTACAAAATAAATCCAAACGTTTACAAATGTTACGAAATAAAACCAAATATTTCACCTTTTTAGCGATTTATGCCAAACGTTTACAAACGTTACAAAACAAAACCAAACATTTCACCTTTCTAGCGATTGAAGCCAAAAATTTACAAACTTTACGAAAAAAAACCAAACGTTTAAAACGTTACGAAACAAATGTTACGAAACAAATCCAAACTTTTACAAACGTTACGAAACAAAAGCAAACGTTTCACGTTTTTAGAGATTTAAGCCAAACGTTAACAAACTTTACGAAACAAAACGAAACGTTTCTCCTTTTTAGCGATTTAAGCTAAACGTTTATAAACGTTACGAAACAAATCCAAACGTTTGCCCTTTTTAGATATTTGAGCCAAACGTTTACAAACGTTACGAAACAAATCAAAACGTTTCACCTTTTTAGCTATTTAAGCCAAACGTTTACAAACGTTACGAAACAAATCCAAACGTTTCCCCTTTTTAGCGACTTAAGCCAAACATTTACAAACGTTACAAAACAAAACCAGATGTTTTCTTTTTTAGCGATTTAACCCACACGTTTACAAATGTTACGAAACAAAATCAAGCGTTTAACTTTTTTAGCGATTTAAGCCAAACGTTTATAAATGTTACGAAACAAAACAAAAAGTTTATAAATGTTACGAAACAAATCCAAATGTTTCACCTTTTTAGCGATTTAAGCCAAACGTTTACAAGTGTTACGAAACAAATCCAAACGTTTCAACTTTTTAGCAATTTAAGCCAAATGTTTACAAACGTTACGAAACAAATCCAAATGTTTCACCTTTTTAGCAATTTAAGCCAAATGTTTACAAAAATTACGAAACAAATCCAAGTGTTTCACCTTTTAGCAATTTAAGCCAAACGTTTACTAACGTTACGGAACAAAACCAAACGTTTCACATTTTTTGCGATTTAAGACAAAAGTTAACAAACGCTACGAAACAAATCCAAACGTTTTACCTTTTTAGCGATTGAACCCAAACATTTACAAACGTTACGAAACAAAACCAAACGTTTCCCCTTTTTTGCGATTTAAGCCAAACGTTTACAAACGTTACAAAACAAAACCGAACGTTTAAAACGTTATGAAACAAACGTTACGAAATAAATCCAAACGTTTACAAATGTTACAAAATAAAACCAAATATTTCACCTTTTTAGCGATTTATGCGAAATGTTTACAAACGTTGCAAAACAAAACAAACGTTTCACCTTTCTAGCGATTGAAGCCAAACATTTACAAACTTTACGAAAAAAACCAAATGTTTAAAACGTTACGAAACAAACGTTACAAAACAAATCCAAACTTTTACAAAAGTTACGAAACAAAACCAAACGTTTCACGTTCTTAGAGATTTAAGCCAAACGTTAACAAACGTTATGAAACAAAACGAAACGTTTCTCCTTTTTAGCGATTTAAGCCAAACGTTTATAAACGTTACGAAACAAATCCAAACGTATCCCCTTTTTTGATATTTGAGCCAAACGTTTACAAACGTTACGAAACAAATCCAAATGTTTCACCTCTTTAGCTCTTTAAGCCAAACGTTTACAAACGTTACGAAACAAATCCAAACGTTTCCCCTTTTTAGCGATTTAAGCCAAACATTTACAAACGTTACGAAACAAAAACAGATGTTTTCTTTTTTAGCGATTTAACCCAAACGTTTACAAACGTTACGAAACAAAATCAAGCGTTTAACCTTTTTAGCGATTTAAGCCAAACGTTTATAAATGTTACTAAACAAAACCAAAAGTTTATAAATGTTACGAAACAAATCCAAATGTTTCACCTTTTTAGCGATTTAAGCCAAACGTTTACAAGTGTTGTGAAACAAATCCAAACGTTTCACCTTTTTAGCAATTTAAGCCAAATGTTTACAAACGTTACGAAACAAACCCAAATGTTTCACCTTTTTAGCAATTTAAGCCAAATGTTCACAAAAATTACGAAAGAAATCCAAGTGTTTCACCTTTTAGCAATTTAAGCCAAACGTTTAAAAACGTTATGAAACAAATGCAAACATTTTAGCGATTTAAGTCAAACGTTTACAAACGTTACGAAACAAATCCAAGCGTTTGACCTTTTTAGCGATTAAGGCAAACGTTTACAAACGCTACGAAACAAATACAAGCCAAACGTTTATAAATCTTACGAAACAAATTCAAACATAACACCTTTTTAGCGATTTAAGCCAACCTTTTATACATTTTAAGGAACAAAAACAAATGTTTCACATTTTTACCGATTTAAGCAAAGAACGTTTACAAACGTTACGAAATAAAACCAAATGTTTCATCTTTTTAGCAATTTAAGGCTAACGTTTACAAACGTTACGAAACAAAACCAAACATTTAAAACGTTACGAAACAAACGTTACGAAACAAATCCAAGCATTTACAAACGTTACGAAACAAACGTTAAATCCAAGCGTTTACAAACGTTAAGAAACAAAACCAAATGTTTCATATTTTTAGCTATTTAAGCCAAACGTTTACAAACGTTACGAAATAAAACCAAAAATTTCCCCTTTTTAGCGATTTAAGAAAAACGTTTACAAATGTTACGAAACAAAACCAAGCGTTTCACCTTTTTAGCAATTTAAACCAAACGTGTACAAACGTTACAAAACAAATCCAAACGTTTCACCTTTTTAGCGATTTAAGCCAAACGTTAACAAAGATTACGAAACAAAACCAAATGTTTCACCTTTTTAGCGATTTAAGCAAAACGTTTACAAATGTTACGAAATAAAACCAAACGTTTAAAACGTTACGAAACAAATCCAAACATTTCCAGACGTTACAAAACAACAACAAATGTTTCCCATTTTAGCAATTTAAGCCAAACGATTATAAACGTTACGAAACAAAACCATACGTTTGTAAACGTTACGAAACAAAACCAAACGTTTCCAATTTTTAGTGATTTAAGTCAAAAGTTTACAAACGTTACGAAATAAATCCAAACGTTTCACCTTTTTAGTGATGAAGGCACACGTTTACAAACGTTACAAAAATAATCCAAATGTTTCGTAACAAATTCAAACGTTAAAAACGTTACAAAACAAATCCAACTGTTTCACCTTTTAACAATTTAAGCCGAACATTCACAAAGATTACGAAACAAAACAAAATGTTTCCCCTTTTTAGTGATTTAAGCCAAACGTTACGAAACAAATCCAAATGTTTCACCTTTTTAGCAATTTAAGCTAAACGTTTACAAACGTTACGAGACAAATCCAAGCGTTTCAACTTTTTAGCAATTTAAGACAAACGTTTACAAACATTACGAAAAAAAATCCAAGTGTTTCACCTTTTTTAGCAATTTAAGCCAAACGTTTATAAACGTTACAAAACAAAACCAAACGTTTACAAATGTTATGAAACAGATCCAAATGTTTGACCTTTTTAGCGATTTAAGCCAAACGTTTACAAGTGTTGCGAAACAAATCCAAACGTTTTACCTTTTTAGCAATTTAAGCCAAATGTTTACAAACGTTACGAAACAAACCCAAGCGTTTCACCTTTTTAGCAATTTAAGCCAAACGTTTATAAACGATACGAAACAAAACCAAAAGTTTACAAATGTTTCGAAACAAATCCAAATGTTTCACCTTTTTAGCAATTTAAGCCAAATGTTTACAAAAACTACGAAACAAATCCAAGTGTTTCACCTTTTAGAAATTTAAGCCAAACGTTTACGAACGTTATGAAACAAATGCAAACATTTTAGCGATTTAAGTCAAACGTTTACAAACATTACGAAACAAATCCAAGCGTTTCACCTTTTTAGCGATTAAGGCAAACGTTTACAAACGCTACGAAACGAATACAAGCCAAACGTTTACAAATCTTACGAAACAAATCCGAACATAACACCTTTTTAGCGATTGAAGCCAACCGTTTATACACTTTACGGAACAAAAACAAACGTTTCACATTTTTACCGATTTAAGCAGAACGTTTACAAACGTTCCGAAATAAAACCAAACATTTCACCTTTTTAGCAATTAAAGACTAACGTTTACAAACGTTACGAAACAAAACCAAACATTTAAAACGTTACGAAACAAACGTTACGAAACAAATCCAAGCGTTTACAAACGTTACGAAACAAAACCAAACGTTTCACATTTTTAGCGATTTAAGCCAAACGTTTACAAACGTTACGAAACAAAACCAAAAGTTTCACCTTTTTAGCGATTTAAGAAAAAACGTTTACAAATGTTACGAAACAAAACCAAGCGTTTCACCTTTTTAACAATTTAAGCCAAACATGTACAAACGTTACGAAACAAATTCAAACGTTTAACCTTTTTAGCGATTTAAGCCAAACGTTTACAAACGTTACAAAACAAATCCAGACGTTTCACCTTTTTAGCGATTTAAGCCAAACGTTAGCAAACATTACGAAACAAAACCAAATGTTTCACCTTTTTAGCGATTTAAGCCAAACGTTTACAAATGTTACGAAGTAAAACGTTTAAAACGTTAAGAAACAAATCCAAACATTTCCAGACGTTACAAAACAACACCAAATGTTTCCCATTTTAGCAATTTAAGCCAAACGATTATAAACGTTACGAAATAAAACCAGATGTTTGTAAACGTTACGAAACAAATCCTAACGTTTCACATTTTTAGTGATTTAAGTCAAAAGTTTACAAACGTTACGAAATAAATCCAAACGTTTCACCTTTTTAGTGATGAAGGCACACGTTTACAAACGTTACAAAACAAATCCGAACGTTTCGAAACAAATCCAAACGTTAAAAACGTTATGAAACAAATCCAACTGTTTCACTTTTTTAGCAATTTAAGCCGAAAGTTCACAAAGATTACGAAACAAAACAAAACGTTTCACCTTTTTAATGATTTAAGCCAAACGTTACGAAACAAATCCAAACGTTTCACCTTTTTAGCAATTTAAGCCAAACGTTTACAAACGTTACGAGACAAATCCAAGCGTTTCAAGTTTTTAGCAATTTAAAACATACGTTTACAAACATTACGAAAAACAATCCAAGTGTTTCACCTTTTTTAGCAATTTAAGCCAAACGTTAACAAACGTTACAAAACAAAACCAAACGTTTACAAATGTTACGAAACAGATCCAAATGTTTCACCTTTTTAGCGATTTAAGCTAAACGTTTACAAGTGTTGCGAAACAAATCCAAACGTTTCACCTTTTTAGCAATTTAAGTCAAATGTTTACAAACGTTAAGAAACAAACCCAAGCGTTTCACCTTTTTAGCAATTTAAGCCAATCGTTTATAAACGATACGAAACAAAACCAAAAGTTTACAAATGTTACGAAACAAATCCAAATGTTTCACCTTTTTAGCAATTTAAGCCAAATGATTACAAAAATTACGAATCAAATCTAAGTGTTTCACCTTTTAGCAATTTAAGCCACACGTTTACAAACGTTATGAAACAAATGCAAACATTTTAGCAATTTAAGTCAAACGTTTATAAACGTTACGAAACAAATCCAAGCGTTTCACCTTTTTAGCGATTGAGGCAAACGTTTACAAACGCTACGAAACAAATACAAGCCAAACGTTTCCAAATCTTACGAAACAAATCCGATCATAACACCTTTTTAGCGATTGAAGCCAACCGTTTATACACTTTACGGAACAAAAACAAACGTTTCACATTTTTACCGATTTAAAAAGAATGTTTACAAACGTTACGAAATAAAACCAAATGTTTCACCTTTTTAGCAATTTATGACTAACGTTTACAAACGTTACGAAAGAAAACCAAACATTTAAAACGTTACGAAACAAACCTTACGAAACAAATCAAAGCGTTTACAAACGTTACGAAACAAAACCAAACGTTTCACATTTTTAGCGATTTAAGCCAAACATTTACAAACGTTACGACACAAAACCAAACGTTTCACCTTTTTAGCAATTTAAGACTAACGTTTACAAACGTTACGAAACAAAACCAAACATTTAAAACGTTACGAAACAAACGTTACGAAACAAATCCAAGCGTTTACAAACTTTACGAAACAAAACCAAACGTTTCACATTTTTAGCGATTTAAGCCAAACGTTTACAAACGTTACGAAACAAAACCAAAAGTTTCTCCTTTTTAGCGATTTAAGAAAAACGTTTACAACTGTTACGAAACAAAACCAAGCGTTTCACTTTTTTAGCAATTTAAGCCAAACGTGTACAAACTTTACGAAACAAATCCAAACGTTTTACCTTTTTATTGATTTAAGCCAAACTTTTACGAATGTTACAAAAAAAATCCAAACGTTTCACCTTTTTAGCGATTTAAGCCAAACGTTAACAAACATTACGAAACAAAACCAAATGTTTCACCTCTTTAGCGATTTAAGCCATACGTTTATAAATGTTACAAAATAAAATAAAATGTTTAAAACGTTATGAAACAAATCCAAACATTTCCAGACGTTACAAAACAACACCAAATGTTTCCCATTTTAGTAATTTAAGCCAAACGATTATAAACGTTACGAAACAAAACCAGACGTTTGTAAACGTTACGAAACAAATCCAAACGTTTCACATTTTTAGTGATTTAAGTCAAAAGTTTACAAACGTTACGAAAAAAATCCAAACGTTCCACCTTTTTAGTGATGAAGGCACACGTTTACAAACGTTACAATACTAATCCAAACATTTCGAAACAAATCCAAACGTTAAAAACGTTATGAAACAAATCCAACTGTTTCACCTTTTTAGCAATTTAAGCCGAACGTTCACAAAGATTACGTAACAAAACAAAACGTTTCACCTTTTTAGTGATTTAAGCCAAACATTACGAAACAAATCCAAACGTTTCACCTTTTTAGCGATTTAAGCCAAACATTTACAAACGTCACGAGACAAATCCAAGCGTTTCAACTTTTTACCAATTTATGACAAACATTACGAAAAAAAAATACAAGCGTTTCACCTTTTTTAGCAATTTAAGCCAAACGTTTACAAATGTTACGAAACAGATCCAAATGTTTCACCTTTTTAGCGATTTAAGCCAAACGTTTGTAAGTGTTACAAAACAAATCTAAACGTTTCACCTTTTTAGCAATTTAAGCCCAATTTTTACAAACGTTACGAAACAAACCCAAGCGTTTCATCTTTTTAGAAATTTAAGGCAAACATTTATAAATGATACGAAACAAAACCAAAAGTTTACAAATGTTACGAAACAAATCCAAAAGTTTCGCCTTTTTAGCAATTTAAGCCAAATGTTTACAAAAATTACGAAACAAATCTAAGTGTTTCACCTTTTAGCAATTTAAGCCAAACATTTACAAACGTTATGAAACAAATGCAAACATTTTAGCGATTTAAGTCAAACGTTTACAAACGTTACGAAACAAATCCAAGCGTTTCACCTTTTTATCGATTAAGGCAAACGTTTACAAACGCTACGAAACAAATACCAGCCAAACGTTTACAAATCTTACGAAACAAATCCAAATATAATACCTTTTTAGCGATTTAAGCCAACCGTTTATACACTTTACGGAACAAAAACAAACGTTTCACATTTTTACCGATTTAAGCAGAACGTTTACAAACGTTACGAAAGAAAACCAAACGTTTCACCTTTTTCGAAATTTAAGACTAACGTTTACAAACGTTACGAAACAAAACCAAACATTTAAAACGTTACGAAACAAACATTACGAAACAAATTCAAGCGTTTACAAACGTTACGAAACAAAACCAAACGTTTCACATTTTTAGCGATTTAAGACAAACGTTTACAAACGTTAAGAAACAAAACCAAAAGTTTCCCCTTTTTAGCGATTTAAGAAAAACATTTACAAATGTTACGAAACAAAACCAAGCGTTTCACGTTTTTAGCAATTTAAGCCAAACGTGTACAAACGTTACGAAACAAATCCAAACGTTTAACCTTTTTAGCGATTTAAGCCAAACGTTTGCAAACGTTACAAAACAAATGCAAACGTTTCACCTTTTTAGCGATTTAAGCCAAACGTTAACAAACATTACGAAACAAAACCAAATGTATCACCTTTTTAGCAATATAAGCCAAACGTTTACAAATGTTACGAAATAAAACAAAACGATTAAAACGTTACGAAACAAATCCAAACATTTCCAGACGTTACAAAACAACACCAACTATTTCCCATTTTAGCAATTTAAGCCAAACGATTATAAACGTTACGAAACAAAACCAGACGTTTGTAAACGTTACGAAACAAATCCAAACGTTTCACATTTTTAGTGATTTAAGTCAAAAGTTTACAAACGTTACGAAATAAATCCAAACGTTTCACCTTTTTAGTGATGAAGGCATACGTTTACAAACGTTACAAAAAAAATCCAAACGTTTCGAAACAAATCCAAACGTTAAAAATGTTATGAAAAAAATTCAACTGTTACACCTTTTAAGCAATTTAAGCCGAACGTTCACAAAGATTACGAAACAAAACAAAACGTTTCACCTTTTTTAGCGATTTAAGCCAAACATTTACAAACGTTACGAGACAAATCCAAGCGTTTCAACTTTTTAGCAATTTAAGACAAACATTTACAAACATTACGAAAAAAATCCAAGCGTTTCACCTTTTTTAGCAATTTAAGCCAAACGTTTATAAACCTTACAAAACAAAACCAAACGTTTATAAATGTTACGAAACAGATCCAAATGTTTCACCTTTTTAGCGATTTAAGCTAAACGTTTTTAAGCGTTACGAAACAAATCCAAATGTTTCACCTTTTTAGCAATTTAAGCCAGACGTTTACAAACATTACAAAACAAATCCAAGCGTATCACCTTTTAGCAATTGAAGCCAAACGTTTACAAACGTTACGAAACAAATCCAAACATTTTAGCGATTTAAGCCAAACGTTTACAAACGTTACGAAAGAAATCCAAGTGTTTCACCTTTGTACCGATTAAGCCAAACGTTTACAAACGCTAGGAAAAAAATACAAGCCAAATGTTTACAAAAGTTACTAAACACATACAAGAATTACACTTTTTCGGCTATTTAAACCAACCGTTTACAAACTTTACGGAACAAAAACAAACGTTTCACATTTTTAGCGATTTCAGTCGAATGTTTACAAACATTACGAAACTAAACCAAACGTTTCACCTTTTTTAGCAATTTAAGCGAAACGTTTAGCAAACGTTTACAAAACAAATCCAAACTTTTAATCTTTTTAGCAGTTTAAGCCGAAGGTTTACAAATGTTACGAAACAAATCCAAACGTTTCAACTTTTTAGCAATTTAAGCGAAACTTTTACAAACGTTACGAAACAAATCCAAACGTTTCATCTTTTTAACGATTTAAGCCAAATGTTTACGAATGTTATGAAACAAATCCAAACGTTTCCCCATTTTAGCGATTTAAGCTAACGTTTACAAACGATACAAAACAAATCCAAACATTTCACCTTTTTAGCAATTTAAATCAAACGTTTACAAACGTTATGAAACAAATCCAAAAGTTTCCCCATTTTAGCGACTTAAGCCCAACGTTTACAAACGTTACGAAACAAATCCAAGCATTTCACCTTTTTAGCGATTCAGCCAAACCTTTACAATTCCCACAAAACAAATACAAGCCAAACGTTTACAAAAGATACGAAACAAATCCAACCATTACACCTTTTTAGCGATTAAGCCAACCGTTTATAAACTTTACGGAACAAAAACAAACGTTTCATATTTTTAGGAATTTAAGTCGAACGTTTACAAATGTTACGAAACTAAACCAAACGTTTCACCTTTTTTAGCTATTTATGCCAAACGTTTACAAAGGTTACAAAACAAATCCAAACGTTTCCCCTTTTTAGCGATTTAAGCCAAAGGTTTACAAACTTTACGAAACAAATCCAAACGCTTCACCTTTTTAGCAATTTAAGCCAAACTTTAACAAACGTTACGAAACAAATCCAAACGTTTCAACTTTTTAACGATTTAAGCTAAACGTTTACAAACGTTACTAAACAAATCCAAACGTTTCCCCATTTTAGTGATTAAAGCTAAACATCTAGAAACGTTACAAAACAAATCCAAACATTTTACCTTTTTAGCGATTTAAGCCAAACATTGACAAACATTACTAAATAAATCCCAAAATTTCCCTATTTTAGCGGCTTAAGAGAAACATTTACAAACGTTACAAAACAAATCCAAGCGTTTTACCTTTTTAGCGATTAAGCCAAACGTTTACAAACGCTACGAAACAAATACAAGCCAAACGTTTACAAAAGTTACGAAACAAATCCAAGCATTACACCTTTTTAGCGATTTAACCCAACCGTTTAAAAACTTTACGAAACAAAAACAAACGTTTCACATTTTTAGCGATTTAAGTCGAACGTTTACAAAATTTACGAAACTAAACCAAATGTTTCACCTTTTTTAGCGATTTCAGCCAAACGTTAACACACGTTACAAAACAAATCCAAAGGTTTCACCTTTTTATCGATTTAAGCCAAAAGTTTACAAGTTTTATGAAACAAATCCAAACGTTTCATATATTTAGCAATTTAAGAAAAACTTTTACAAACGTTATGAAACAAATCCAAATGTTTCACCTTTTTAACAATTTAAGCCAAATGTTTACAAACGTTACGAAACAAATCCAAACGTTTCCCCATTTTAGCGATTTAAGCTAAACGTTTACAAACGATATAAAACAAATCCAAACATTTCCCCTTTTTAGCAATTTAAGCCAAATGTCTACAAACGTTAAGAAAGAAATCCAAAAGTTTCCACATTTTAGCGACTTAAGCCAAACGTTTACAAACGTTAGGAAACAAATCCAGACGTTTCACCTTTTTGATAACTTAAGCCAAATGTTTACAAACGTTACAAAACAAATCCAAGCCTTTCACCTTTTTGGCGATTTAAACCAAATGTTTACAAAAGTTACGAAACAAATCCAAGTGTTTCACCTTTTTACCGATTTAATCCAAACGTTACGAAATAAATCCAAACGTTGAACCTTTTTAGCGATTTGAGCCGAACGTTTACAAATGTTGCGAAACAACAAAACGTTTAACCTTTTTAGCGATTTAAGCCATATCTTTAAAACATTACGATATAAATCCCAACTCTTACAAACATTACGGAAAAAAACAAATGTTTCAAATTTTTAGCAATAAAAGCCAAACGTTTACAAATGTTAGAAAACAAATCCAAACGTTACACGTTTTTAGCGATTGAAGCCAAACGTTTAAAAACTTTACAAAATAAATCCAAACTTTCCACATTTTAGCTATTTATGCCAAACGTTTATAAATGTTACAAAACAAAACCAAATGTTTACAAACGTTACGAAACAAATCCATGCGTTTCACCTTTTTAGCAATTTAAGACAAACATTTACAAATATTACGAAACAAATCCATGCATTTCACCTTTTTCGTAATTTAAGACAAAAGTTTACAAACATTACGAAACAAAACCAACCGTTTCATCTTTTTAGCTATTTAAGCCAAACGGTACGAAACAAATCCAAACGTTTCCCCTTTTTAGCAATTTAAGCCAAACGTTTAGAAACGCTACAAAACAAATCCAAACCTTTTTAGCAATTTAATCCAAACGTTTACAAACGTTACGAAACAAATTCAAGCGTTTAACCTTTTTAGCGATTTAAGCCAAACATTTACAAAGGTTACGAAACAAATCCAAACATTTCACCTTTTTAGCGATTTAAACCAAACGTTTACAAAACGTTACGGAAAAATCCAAACGCTACACCTTTTTAGCGATTGAAGCCAAACATTTACAAACGATACGAAACAAATCCAAACTTTCCCCATTTTAGTGATTTAAGCCAAACGTTTATAAATGTAACGAAACAAAACCACACGTTCACAAAGGTTACAAAACAAATCCAAGCGTTTCACCTTTTTAGCAATTTAAGTTAAACCTTTACAAACGGTACGAAACAAATCCAAGCGTTTCACCTTTTTAGTGATTAAGCCAAATGTTTATAAACGTTACGAAATAAATACAAGCCAAACGTTTACAAATGTTACGAAAAAAATCCAAACATTACACCTTTTAAACGATTAAAGCCAAACGTTTATAAACTTTACGGAACAAAAACCAACGTTTCTTATTTTTTGCGATTTAAGCCGAATGCTTTCAAACGTTACGAAACAAAACCAAACGTGTCACCTTTTTTGGGATTTAAGCCAAACGTCTACAAACGTTACAAAACTAATCCAAATATTTCACCTTTTTAACAATTTATGTCAAATGTTTACAAACATTACGAAACAAATCCAAATGTTACAAATTTTTAGCAATTTAAGCCAAGCGTTTACAAACAATACGAAACAAATTTAAAGTTTTCACCTTTTTAGCTACTTAAGTCAAACGTTTATCAACGCTACGAAACAAATCCAAACGTTTCCCTTTTTAGAAATTAAGCCAAACGTTTACAAATGTTACGAAACAAATACAAGCGTTTCTCCTTTTTAGCAATTTAAGCCAAACGTTTACAAACCTTACGAAATAAAATCAAAGCGTTTCCCCCTTTTAGCAATTTAAGCCAAACGTTTACAAAGGTTACGAAACAAATTCAAACGTTTTACCTTTTTAGCAATTTAAGCTAAATGTTACAAATTTTATGAAACAAATCCAAATGTTACACCTGTTTAGCGATTGAAGCCAAACGTTTACAAACGTTACGAAACAAATCTAAACTTTTCCAATTTTAGCAATTTAAGCCAAACGTTTATAAATATTACGAAACAGAACCAAAACGTTTACAAACGTTACAAAAGAAATTCAAGCGTTTCACCTTTTTAGCAATTTATGCCAAACGTTTGCAAACATTAAGAATCAAATCCAAGCGTTTCACCTTTTTAGCAATTTAAGCCAAACGTTTACAAACGTTACGAACAAATCCAAACGTTTCACCTTTTTAGCGATTTAAATCAAACGTTTACAAACCTTACGAAACAAATCCAAACCTTTTCCCTTTTTAGCTATTTAACATTTACAAAGGTTAAGAAACAAATCCAAATGTTTCACCTTTTAGCAATTTTAGCCAAGCGTTTATAAATGTTACGAAACAATTCCAAGAGTTTCAACTTTTTAGCAATTTAAGCTAAACGTTTACAAACGTTACCAAACAAATCCAAGCGTTTCAACTTTTTAGCGATTTAAGCCAAAAAATTATAAACGTTACAAAACAAATCCAAACTTTTACAAGCGTTACGAAACAAATCTAAACGTTTCACCTTTTTAGCAATTTAAGCCAAACGTTTACAAGGGTTATGAAACGAATCCAAACGTTTCACCGTTTTAGAAATTTAAGCCAAATGTTAACAAACATTACGAAACAAATTCAAGCGCTTCACATTTTAAGCAATTTATGCCAAACGTTTACAAACGTTACGAAACAAAGCCAAGCGTTTTAGCGATTTAAGCCAAACATTTACAAACGTTATGAATCAAATCCAAGCGTTTCACCTTTTTAGCGATTAAGCCAAACGTTTACAAACGTTACGATGTCAAACACAAGCCAAACGTTTACAAATGTTATGAAATTAATCCAAACATTACACCTTTTTAGTGATTTAAGCTGAACGTTTATAAACTTTACGGAACAAAAACAAACGTTTCCCATTTTTAGCGATTTAAGCCAAACGTTTACAAACGTTTCGAAACAAAAACAAATGTTTCCCCTTTTTAGCAATTTAAGCCAAATGTTTACAAACGGTACGAAACAAATCCAAGGGTTTCACCTTTTTAGCAATTTAAGCCAAACGTTTACAAATGCTACGAAAAAAATCCAAGCATTTTACCTTTTTAGCAATTTATGCCAAACATTTACAAACGTTACGAAAAAAATCCAAATGTTTCACCCTTTTAGCGATTGAAGCCTAACGTTTACAAACGTTACGAAATAAAACCAAACGTTTCACATTTTGAGCCAATTAAGGGAAAAGTTTACAAACGTTACGAAACAAAACCAAACGTTTAAAACGTTACGAAATATATCCAAACGTTTAAAACGTTACGAAATAAATCCAAACGTTTACAAACTTTACGAAACAAAACCAAACGTTTCACGTTTTTAGAGATTCAAGCCAAACGTTTACAAACGTTACGAAACAAAGCCAAAACGTTTCACCTTTTTAGAGATTTAAGCCAAACGTTTACAAAGGTTACGAAACAAATCCAAACGTTTCACCTTTTTAGTGATTTAAGCCAAACGTTTACAAACGTTGTGAAACAAATCCAAACGTTTCACCTTTTAAGAGATTTAAGCAAAACTTTTACAAACATTATGAAACAAAGCCAAACGTTTCACATTTTTAGCGATTTAAGCTAAACGTTTACAAACGTTACGAAACAAATCCAAACGTTTTAGCGGTTTATGCAAAACGTTTACAAAAGTTACAAAACAAATCCAAACATTTCACCTTTTTATCCATTTAAGCCAAATGTTTACAAACGTTATAGATCAAATCCAAACATTTCACCTTTTTAGCGAATTAAGCCAAACGTTAACAAACGTTATGAAACAAATCCAAAAGTTTCCCCATTTTAGAGACTTAAGCCAAACGTTTGCAAACGTTACGAAATAAATCCAAATGTTTCACCTTTTTAACGATTTAAGCCAAACATTTACAAACGTTAAGAAACAAAACCAAACGTTTAAAACGCTATGAAACAAATACAAACGTTTCACATTTTTAAGATTTAGGCCAAACGTTTACAAACATTACGAAACAAATCCAAGCGTTTCACCTTTTTTGCGATTTAAGCCAAACGTTTACAAAAGTTACGAAACAAATCAAAGCGTTTCACCTTTTTAGCAATATAAGCCAAACGTTTACAAACGTTACGAAACAAATCCAAACGTTTAAAACGTTAGGAAACAATTCCAAATGTTTCGAAATGTTACAAAACAACACCAAACGTTTTCCCATTTTAGCAATTTAAGCCAAACGTTTATAAACGTTACGAAATAATCCAAAAGTTTGTAAACGTTACGAAACAAATCCAAACATTCCACATTTTTAGTGATTTAAGTCAAAAGTTTATAAACGTAATGAAGCAAATCTGAACGTTTCACCTTTTTAGTGATTGAAGCCAAACGTTTACAAACCTTACAAAACAAATCCAAACGTTTCGAAGCAAAAACAAACGTTTATAACGCTACGAAACAAATCCAAATGTTTCACCTTTTTAGCGATTTAAGCCGAACGTTTACCAACATTACGAAACAAATCCAATATTTTCACCTTTTTAGCGATTGAAGCCTAACGTTTACAAACTTTACGAACTAAAACCAAATATTTTACATTTTGAGCCAATTAAGCTAAAAGTTTACAAACGTTATGAAACAAAACCAAATGTTTAAAACGTTACGAAATAAATCCAAATGTTTACAAACTTAACGAAACAAAACCAAACGATTCACCTTTTTAGCGTTTTAAGCCAAACGTTACGAAACAAATCCAAAAGTTTCCCCATTTTAGCGACTTACGCCAAAAGTTTACAAATGTTATGAAACAAATCCAAACGTGTCACCTTTTTAACGATTTAAGCCAAATGTTTACAAATGTTTAGAAACAACACCAAATGTTTAAAACGTTACGAAACAAATCCAAACGTTTCACAGTTTTGGCGATTTAAGCCAAACGTTTACAAACATTACGAAACAAATCGAAGCGTCTAACCTTTTTAGCGATTTATGCCAAATGATTACAAAAGTTACGAAACATATCCAAGCGTTTCACCTGTTTAGCAACATAAGCCAAACGTTTACAAACATTACGAAACAAATCCAAACGTTTAAAATGTTACGAAACAAATCCAAAGTTTTCCAAACGTTACACAACAACACTAGACGTTTCTCTATTTTAGCAATTTAAGCCAAACATTTATAAATGTTTCGAAACAAAACCAAAAGTTTACAAACGTTACGAAATAAATCCAAACGTTTCACATTTTTAGCTATTTAAGCCAAACGTTTACAAGCGTTACGAAACAAATCCAAACGTTTCACCTTTTTAGCAATTTAAGCCAAATGTTTACAAACATTACGAAACAAATCCAAGCGTTTCACCTTTTTACCAATTTAAGCCAGACGCGTACAAACTTTACAAAAAAAATCCAAAGGTTTTAGCGATTTAAGTCAAACGTTTACAAAAATTACAAAACAAATCCAAGTGTTTCACCTTTTTAATAATCAAGCCAAACGTTTACAAACGCTACGAAACAAATACAAGCCAAACGTTTACAAATGTTACGAAACAAATCCAAACATTACACCCTTTTAGCGATTTAAACCAAACGTTGATAAACTTTACGGAACAAAAACAAACGTTTCACATTTTTAGCGATTTAAGCCGAAAGTATACAAATGTTACGAAAAAAAAACAAAACGTTTCACCTGTTTAGCGATTTAAGCCAAACGTTTACAAACGTTACAAAACAAACCCGAACGCTTCACCTTTTTAGCGATTTAAGTCAAACGTTTACAAACGTGACAAAACAAATCCACACGATTCACATATTTAGCAATTTAAGCCAAACTTTTACAAACGTTACGAGAAAAATCCAAACATTTCACCTTTTTACCGATTTAAGCCAAACGTTTAGAAACGTTATGAAACAAATACAAACGTTTCCCCATTTTAGCGATTTAAGCCAAATGTTTACAAACGTTATTGATCAAATCCAAACATTTCACCTTTTTAGCAAATTAAACCAAACGTTAACAAACGTTACGAAACTAATCCAAAAGTTTCCCCATTTTAGAGACTTAAGCCAAACGTTTACAAACGTTACGAAAAAAATCCAAACGTTTCACCTTTTTAACGATTTAAGCCAAACATTTACAAACGTTAAGAAACAAAACCAAAAGTTTAAAACGCTATGAAACAAATCCATACGTTTCACATTTTTAGTGATTTAAGCCAAACGTTTACAAACGTTACAAAACAAATCCAAGCGTTTCCCCCTTTTTTGCGATTTAAGCCAAACGTTTATAAAAGTTACGAAACAAATCAAAGCGTTTCCCCTTTTTAGCAATATAAGCGAAACACTTACAAACGTTACGAAATAAATCCAAATGTTTAAAACGTTGCGAAACAAATTCAAACATTTCGAAACGTTACAAAACAACACCAAACGTTTCCCCATTTTAGCAATTTAAGCCAAACGTTTATAAACATTACGAAATAAACCAAAAGTTTGTAAACGTTACGAAACAAATCCAAACGTTTCACATTTTTAGTGATTTAAGTCAAAAGTTTACAAACGTTATGAAACAAATCCGAACGTTTCACCTTTTCAGTGATTGAAGACAAACATTTACAAACGTTACAAAACAAATCCAAACGTTTCGAAACAAATCCAAACGTTTATAACGCTACGAAACAAATCCAAATGGTTCACCTTTTTAGCGATTTAAGCTGAACGTTTACAAACGTTACGAAACAAATCTGAACGTTTCACCTTTTTAGCGATTTAAGCCAAACGCTTAAAAACATTAAGAAACAAATCCAAGCGTTTCAACTTATTAGCAATTTAAGCGAAACGTTTACAAACGTTATGAAACAAATCTAAGCGTTTTACCTTTTTAGCGATTTAAGCCAAACATTTATAAACGTTACGAAACAAAATCAAGCATTTACAAACGTTACAAAACGAATCCAAACGTTTCACCTTTTTAGCGATTCAAGCCAAACGCTTACAAGCGTTACGATACAAATCCAAACGTTTCACCTTTTTAGACATTTAAGCCAAACGTTTATAAACATTACGAAACAAATTCAAGCGTTTCACCTTTTTAGCAATTTAAGCCAAACGTTAACAAATGTTACGAAACAAATGCAAACGTTTTAATTGTTTAAGCAAACGTTTACAAAAGTTACAAAACAAATCCAAGCGTTTCACCATTTTAGCGATTAAGCCAAACATTTACAAACGATAAAAAACAAATACAAGCCAAATATTTACAAATGTTACGAAACAAATCCAAACATTACACCTTTTTATCGATTTAAGCCAAACGTTTATAAACTTTACAGCAAAAACAAACGTTTCACATGTTTAGCGATTTAAGCCGAACGTTTACAAACGTTACGAAACAAAACCAAACGTTTCACCTTTTTTGCGATTTAAGCCAAACATTTACAAGCGTTACGAAACAAATCCAAACGTTTCACCTTTTTAACAATTTAAGCTAAATGTGTACAAACATTACGAAACAAATCCAATCGTTTCACTTTTTTAGCAATTTAAGCCAGACGTTTACATACTTTACAAGAAAAATCCAAATGTTTTAGCGATTGAAGTCAAACGTTTACAAAAATTACAAAACAAATCCAAGTGTTGCACCTTTTTAACAATCAAGCCAAACGTTTACAAACGTTACGAAACAAATCAAAGCGTTTTACCTTTTAAGCGATTTAAGCCAAACGTCTATAAACGTTACAAAACAAAATCAAGAATTTACAAACGTAACAAAACAAATCCAAACGTTTCACCTTTTTAGCGATTTAAGCCAAACGCTTACAAGAGTTACGATACAAATCTAAACGTTTCACCATTTTAGCAATTTAAGCCACACGTTTACAAACATTACGAAATAAATTCAAGCGTTTCACCTTTTCAGCAATTTAAGCCAAACTTTTTCAAACGTTCCGAAACAAATCCAAACGTTTTAGCGGTTTAAGCCAAACGTTTACAAAAGTTACAAAACAAATCCAAGCGTTTCACCATTTTAGCGATTCAGCCAAACATTTACAAACGTTACGAAACAAATATAAGCCAAATGTTTACAAATGTTACGAAACAAATCCAAATATTACACCGTTTTATCAATTTAAGCCAAACGTTTATAAACTTTACGGAAAAAAACAAACGTTTCACATTTTCAGCTATTTAAGTCGAACGTTTACAAACGTTACGAAACAAAACCAAACGTTTCACCTTTTTATCGATTTAAGCCAAACGTTTACAAACGTTGTAAAACAAACCCGAACGTTTCACCTTTTTAGCGATTTAAGCCAAACGTTTACAAACGTTATAAAACAAATCCAAACGATTCACATTTTTAGCAATTTAATCCAAACTTTTACAAACGTTACGAAAAAAATCCAAGCATTTCACCTTTTTACCGATATAAGCCAAACGTTTAGAAACGTTATGAAATAAATACAAACGTTTCCCTATTTTAGCAATTTAAGCCAAACGTTTCCAAACGTTACGGATCAAATCCAAACATTTCACCTTTTTAGCTATTTAAGCCAAACGTTTACAAACGTTACGAAACAAATCCAAACGATTCACCTTTTTAGCAATTTAATCCGAACTTTAACAAACTTTACGACACAAATCCAAATGTTTCACATTTTAAACGATTTAAGCCAAACGTTTACAAACATTACGAAACAAATCCAAACATTTCCCCATTTTAACGATTTAAGCCAAACGTTTACAAACGTTACGAAACAAATCCAAACATTTTTCCTTTTTAGTAATTTAAGCAAAACGTTAACAAACGTTACGAATCAAATCCAGAAGTTTTCCCATTTTAGCGACTTAAGCTAAACGTTTACAAACATTACAAAACAAATCCAAACATTTCACCTTTTTAACAATTTAAGCCAAATGTTTACAAACGTTAAGAAACAAAATCAAGCGTTTAAAACATTACCAAACAAATCCAAACGTTTCATATTTCTAGCGATTTATGCCAAACATTTACAAACGTTACGAAACAAAACAAAAACGTTTAGCATTTTTAGCGATTTAAGCCAAACGTTTACAAACGTTACGAAATAAATCCAAGCGTTTCACCTTTTTATCAATTTAAGCCAAACGTTACGAAATAAAAACAAACATTTCATAGTTTTAGCAATATAAGCCAAACGTTTAAATACGTTACAAAACCAATCCAAACATTACACCTTTTTAGCGATTAAAGCCAAATGTTTACAAACGTTACGAAACAAATCCAAACTTTCCCCATTTTTGCGATTTAATCCAAACGTTTATCAATGTTACGAGACAAAACCAAACGTTTACTAACGTTACGAAACAAATCAAAACGTTTACAAACGTTACGAAACAAATCCAAATGGTTCCTCATTTTAGCGATTTAAGCCGAACGTTTACAAACGTTACGAAAAAAATCCAAACGTTTCACCTTTTTGGCGATTTAAGCCAAACGTTTACAAACGTTACGAAACAAATCCAAACATTTCACCTTTTTAGCAATTTAAGCAAAACGTTAACAAACGTTATGAAACAAATCCAAAAGTTTCCCAATTTTAGCGACTTAAGCCAAACGTTTACAAACATTACAAAACAAAGTCAAACGTTTCTCCTTTTTAACGATTTATGCCAAACATTTACAAACGTTAAATACAAAACCAAGCGTTTAAAATAATACGAAAGAAATCCAAACGTTTTATATTTTTAGCGATTAAAGCCAAACGTTTACAAACATTACGAAACAAACAAAACATTTCACATTTTTTGAGAATTAAGCCAAACGTTTATAAACATTACGAAACATTTCCAAGCGTTTTACCTTTTTAGCAATTTAAGCCAAACGTTACGAAATAAAAACAAACATTTCACATTTTAAGCAATTTAAGCCAAACGTTTACAAACATTACAAAACCAATCCAAACATTACACCTTTTTAGCGATTGAAGCCAAACGTTTATAAACGATACAAAACAAATCCAGACTTTCCCCATTTTAGCGATTTAATCCAAACGTTTATCAACGTTACGAGATAAAACCAAACGTTTACAAACGTTACGAAACAAATCCAAACGTTTACAATCGTTACGAAACAAATACAAATGGTTCCCCATTTTAGAGATTTAAGCCGAACGATTACAAACGTTACGAAAAAAATCCAAACGTTTCCCTTTTTGGCGATTTAAGCCAAATGTTTACAAACGTTACGAATCAAATCAAAACATTTCACCTTTTTAGCAATTTAAGCTAAACGTTAACAAACGTTATGAAACAAATCCAAAAGTTTTCCCATTTTAGCGACTTATGCCAAACGTTTATAAACATTACCAAACGAATCCAAACGTTTCCCCTTTTTAACGATTTAAGCCAATCGTTTACAAACGTTAAGAAACAAAACCAAGCGTTACGAAACAAATCCAAACGTTTCATATTTTTAGCGATTTAAGCCAAACGTTTACAAACGTCACGAAACAAAACCAAACGTTTTATATTTTTAGCAAATTAAGCCAAACGTTTATAAACGTTACGAAACAAATCCAAGCGTTTCACCTTTTTAGCAATTTAAGCTAAACGTTACGAAATAAAAACAAACATTTCACATTTTTAGCAATTTAAGCCAAATGTATACAAACGTTACAAAACCAATCCAAACGTTACACCTTTTTAGCGATTGAAGCCAAACGTTTACAAACGTTACGAAACAAATCTAAACTTTCCCCATTTTAGCAATTTAATCCAAACATTTATCAATGTTACGAGATAAAACCATACGTTTACAAACGATACGAAACAAATCCAAACGTTTACAAACGTTACAAAACAAATCCAAATGGTTCCCCATTTTAGCGATTTAAGCCGAACGTTTACAAACGTTACAAAAAAATCCAAACATTTCCCCTTTTTAGCGATTTAAGCCAAACGTTTACAAACGTTACAAACAAATCCAAACGTTTAGAAACGTTACGAAGCAAATCCAAATGTTTCACCTTTTTGGCAATTTAAGCCAAACATTTACAAACGTTACGGAACAAATACAAACGTTTCCCCTTTTTAGCGATTTAAGCCGAACGTTTACAAATGTTACGAAACAAATCCAAGCGTTTCACCTTTTTACCAATTTAAGCAAAACGTTTACCTAACATTACGAAACAAAACCACACATTTCAACTTTTTAGAAATTTAAGTCAAACGTTTACAAACGTTACGAAACAAATCCAAACGTTTCCCCATTTTAGCAATTTAAGCCAATCATTTAAAACGTTATGAAACAAATCCAAACGTTACACCTTTTTAGTGATTTAAGCTAAATGTTTACAAACGTTACGAAACAAATCCAAACGTTTCACATTTTTAGCGATTGAAGCCAAACGTTCCAAACGTTTCCCAAATTTAACAATTTAAGCCAAACGTTTACAAACGTTACCAAACAAAACAAATCGTTTCACCTTTTTAGCAATTTAAGCTAAACGTTTACAAACATTACAAAAAAAATCCAAACATTTCACCTTTTTAGCGCTGTAAGCCAAACGTTTACAAACAGTTCGAAACAAATCCAAATGTTTCACCTTTTTAGCGATTTAAGCAAACGTTTACAAATGCTACGAAACAAATCCAAATGATTCAGCTTTTTAGCAATTTAAGTCAAACATTTACAAACGGTACGAAACAAATCCAAACAACACCTTTTTAGAAAAATAAGCCAAACGTTTGCAAACGTTATGAAACAAATCCAAACGTTTCGCCTTTTTAGCGATTTAAGTCAAACGTTTACAAACGGTACGAAACAAATCCAAACATTTCCCATTTTTAGCGATTTAAGCCAAACATATACAAACGTTGCGAAACAAATCCAAACGTTTCCCTTTTTTAGCGATTTAAGCCAAACGTTTACAAACGTTACAAAACAAATCAAAACGTTTCCCCTTTTTAGCGCCTTAAGCCAAACGTTTACAAATTTCATGAAACAAAACCAAACGTTTAAAATGTTACGAAACAAATTCAAACGTTTAACATTTTTAGCGATTTAAGCCAAACATTTACAAACGTTACGAAGCAAATCGAAAACGTTTTACGATTTTAGCGATTTAAGCCAAACGTTTACAAACGTTACAAAACAAATCCAAACATTTCACCTTTTTAGCGATCTAAGCCAAACGTTTACAAAGGTTATGAAACAAATCCAAATGTTTCACATTTTTAGAAATTTAAGCCAAACGTTTACAAACGTTACGAAACAAAACCAAGCGTTTCACCTTTTTAGCAATTTAAGCCAAACGTTTACAAATGTTACGAAACAAATCCAAATGTTATACCTTTTTAGTGATTTAAGCCAAACGTTTACAAACGTTATGAAACAAATCCAAACTTTCCCCATCATAGCAATTTAAGCCAAACGTTTATAAATGTTACGAACAAAACCAAACATTTACAAACGTTACGAAAGAAATTGAAACAGTTCCCCATTTTAGCGATTTAAGCCAAACGTTTAAAAACGTTACGAAAAAAATTCAAACGTTTGGCTTTGTAGCGATTTAAGCCAAACGTTTACAAACGTTACAAAATAAATCCAAACGTTTTCAAACATTATGGAACAAAAACAAACTTTTCACATTATTAGCAATTTAAGCCAAACGTTTACAAACGATACGAAACAAATCCAAACGTTTCACCTTTTTAGTGATTGAAGCCAAATGTTTACAAACGTTAAGAAACAAATCCAAATGTTTTCCCATTTTAGCAATTTAAGCCAAACATTTATAAACGTTACGAAACAAATCCAAACTTTCCCCATTTTTGCGATTTAATCCAAACGTTTATCAATGTTACGAGACAAAACCAAACGTTTACTAACGTTATGAAACAAATCAAAACGTTTACAAACGTTACGAAACAAATCCAAATGGTTCCTCATTTTAGCGATTTAAGCCGAACGTTTACAAACGTTACGAAAAAAATCCAAACGTTTCACCTTTTTGGCGATTTAAGCCAAACGTTTACAAACGTTACGAAACAAATCCAAACATTTCACCTTTTTAGCAATTTAAGCAAAACGTTAACAAACGTTATGAAACAAATCCAAAAGTTTCCCAATTTTAGCGACTTAAGCCAAACGTTTACAAACATTACAAAACAAAGTCAAACGTTTCTCCTTTTTAACGATTTATGCCAAACATTTACAAACGTTAAATACAAAACCAAGCGTTTAAAATAATACGAAAGAAATCCAAACGTTTTATATTTTTAGCGATTTAAGCCAAACGTTTACAAACATTACGAAACAAACAAAACGTTTCACATTTTTTGAGAATTAAGCCAAACGTTTATAAACATTACGAAACATTTCCAAGCGTTTTACCTTTTTAGCAATTTAAGCCAAACGTTACGAAATAAAAACAAACATTTCACATTTTAAGCAATTTAAGCCAAACGTTTACAAACATTACAAAACCAATCCAAACATTACACCTTTTTAGCGATTGAAGCCAAACGTTTATAAACGATACAAAACAAATCCAGACTTTCCCCATTTTAGCGATTTAATCCAAACGTTTATCAACGTTACGAGATAAAACCAAACGTTTACAAACGTTACGAAACAAATCCAAACGTTTACAATCGTTACGAAACAAATACAAATGGTTCCCCATTTTAGAGATTTAAGCCGAACGATTACAAACGTTTCGAAAAAAATCCAAACGTTTCCCTTTTTGGCGATTTAAGCCAAATGTTTACAAACGTTACGAATCAAATCAAAACATTTCACCTTTTTAGCAATTTAAGCTAAACGTTAACAAACGTTATGAAACAAATCCAAAAGTTTTCCCATTTTAGCGACTTATGCCAAACGTTTATAAACATTACCAAACGAATCCAAACGTTTCCCCTTTTTAACGATTTAAGCCAATCGTTTACAAACGTTAAGAAACAAAACCAAGCGTTACGAAACAAATCCAAACGTTTCATATTTTTAGCGATTTAAGCCAAACGTTTACAAACGTCACGAAACAAAACCAAACGTTTTACATTTTTAGCAAATTAAGCCAAACGTTTATAAACGTTACGAAACAAATCCAAGTGTTTCACCTTTTTAGCAATTTAAGCTAAACGTTACGAAATAAAAACAAACATTTCACATTTTTAGCAATTTAAGCCAAATGTATACAAACGTTACAAAACCAATCCAAACGTTACACCTTTTTAGCGATTGAAGCCAAACGTTTACAAACGTTACGAAACAAATCTAAACTTTCCCCATTTTAGCAATTTAATCCAAACATTTATCAATGTTACGAGATAAAACCATACGTTTACAAACGATACGAAACAAATCCAAACGTTTACAAACGTTACAAAACAAATCCAAATGGTTCCCCATTTTAGCGATTTAAGCCGAACGTTTACAAACGTTACAAAAAAATCCAAACATTTCCCCTTTTTAGCGATTTAAGCCAAACGTTTACAAACGTTACAAACAAATCCAAACGTTTAGAAACGTTACGAAGCAAATCCAAATGTTTCACCTTTTTGGCAATTTAAGCCAAACATTTACAAACGTTACGGAACAAATACAAACGTTTCCCCTTTTTAGCGATTTAAGCCGAACGTTTACAAATGTTACGAAACAAATCCAAGCGTTTCACCTTTTTACCAATTTAAGCAAAACGTTTACCTAACATTACGAAACAAAACCACACATTTCAACTTTTTAGAAATTTAAGTCAAACGTTTACAAACGTTACGAAACAAATCCAAACGTTTCCCCATTTTAGCAATTTAAGCCAATCATTTAAAATGTTATGAAACAAATCCAAACGTTACACCTTTTTAGTGATTTAAGCTAAATGTTTACAAACGTTACGAAACAAATCCAAACGTTTCACATTTTTAGCCATTGTAGCCAAACGTTCCAAACGTTTCCCAAATTTAACAATTTAAGCCAAACGTTTACAAACGTTACCAAACAAAACAAATCGTTTCACCTTTTTAGCAATTTAAGCTAAACGTTTACAAACATTACAAAAAAATCCAAACATTTCACCTTTTTAGCGCTGTAAGCCAAACGTTTACAAACAGTTCGAAACAAATCCAAATGTTTCACCTTTTTAGCGATTTAAGCAAACGTTTACAAATGCTACGAAACAAATCCAAATGATTCAGCTTTTTAGCAATTTAAGTCAAACATTTACAAACGGTACGAAACAAATCCAAACAACACCTTTTTAGAAAAATAAGCCAAACGTTTGCAAACGTTATGAAACAAATCCAAACGTTTCGCCTTTTTAGCGATTTAAGTCAAACGTTTACAAACGGTACGAAACAAATCCAAACATTTCCCATTTTTAGCGATTTAAGCCAAACATATACAAACGTTGCGAAACAAATCCAAACGTTTCCCTTTTTTAGCGATTTAAGCCAAACGTTTACAAACGTTACAAAACAAATCAAAACGTTTCCCCTTTTTAGCGCCTTAAGCCAAACGTTTACAAATTTCATGAAACAAAACCAAACGTTTAAAATGTTACGAAACAAATTCAAACGTTTAACATTTTTAGCGATTTAAGCCAAACATTTACAAACGTTACGAAGCAAATCGAAAACGTTTCACGATTTTAGCGATTTAAGCCAAACGTTTACAAACGTTACAAAACAAATCCAAACATTTCACCTTTTTAGCGATCTAAGCCAAACGTTTACAAAGGTTATGACACAAATCCAAATGTTTCACATTTTTAGAAATTTAAGCCAAACGTTTACAAACGTTACGAAACAAAACCAAGCGTTTCACCTTTTAAGAATTTAAGCCAAACGTTTACAAATGTTACGAAACAAATCCAAATGTTATACCTTTTTAGTGATTTAAGCCAAACGTTTACAAACGTTACGAAACAAATCCAAACTTTCCCCATCATAGCAATTTAAGCCAAACGTTTATAAATGTTACGAACAAAACCAAACATTTACAAACGTTACGAAAGAAATTGAAACAGTTCCCCATTTTAGCGATTTAAGCCAAACGTTTAAAAACGTTACGAAAAAAATTCAAACGTTTGGCTTTGTAGCGATTTAAGCCAAACGTTTACAAACGTTACAAAATAAATCCAAACGTTTTCAAACATTATGGAACAAAAACAAACTTTTCACATTATTAGCAATTTAAGCCAAACGTTTACAAACGATACGAAACAAATCCAAACGTTTCACCTTTTTAGTGATTGAAGCCAAATGTTTACAAACGTTAAGAAACAAATCCAAATGTTTTCCCATTTTAGCAATTTAAGCCAAACATTTATAAACGTTACGAAACAAAACCAAACGTTTACAAACATTACGAAACAAATCTAAATATTTACAAACGTTACGAAACAAATCCAAACATTTTCCCATTTTAGCGATTTAAGCCAAACGTTTACAAATGTTTAGAAACGAATCCAAACGTTTCACCTTTTTAGCGATTTAAGCCAAACGTTTACAAATGTTATGAAACAAATCCAAACGTTTTCCAATTTTAGCAATTTAAGCTAAACGTTTACAAACGTTATGAAACAAATCCAAACATTTGCCCTTTTTTACGATTGAAGCCAAACGTTTTCATACATTACGAAACAAATCCAAATGTTTCACCTTTTTAGCGATTTAAGCCAAACGTTTACAAACGTTACGAAACAAATCCAAGAGTTTCACCATTTTAGCAATAGAAGCGAAACGATTACAAATGTTGCGAAAGAAAACCAAATGTTTCACCGTTTTAGCGATTTAAGTCAAACGTTTACAAATGTTACGAAGCAAATCCAAAAGTTTTCCCATTTTAGCGATTCAATCCAAAGGTTTAAAACATTACTAAGAAAATCCAAACGTTTCACCTTTTTAGCGATATAAGCTAAACATTTACAAATGTTACGAAACAAATCCAAACGTTTCATCTTTTTAGCGATTGAAGCCAAGCGTTTACCAATGTTACGAATCAAATCAAAACGTTTCAGTTTACAAACGTTACGAAACAAAGCTAAAGGTTTCACCTTTTTAGAAATTTAATAAAAACGTTACAAAACAAAACCAAACGTTTAAAATGATACGAAACAAATCCAAAAGTTTCACATTTTGAGCGATTTAAGCCAAACGTTTACCCACATTACAAACACACCAATCGTTTACAAACGTTACGAAACAAATCCAAACGTTTCAACTTTTTAGCAATTTAAGCCAAACATTTACAGACGTTTCAGAACAAATCCAAATGTTTCCCCTTTTTAGCGATTTAAGCCGAACGTTTACAAACGTTACGGAAGAAAACCAAACGTTTCACCTTTTTAGCTAGTTAGGTCGAACGTTTACAAACGTTACGAAACAAAACCAAATGTTTGACCTTTTTTGCGATTTAAACCGAACGTCTACAAATATTACGAAACAAATCAAAACGTTTCATCTTCTAAGCTATTTAAGTCAAATGATTACAAACGCTACGAAACTAATTTAAGCGTTTCACCTTTTTAGCGATTTAAGCCAAATGTTTACAAACATTACAAAAGAAATCCAAACGTTTCACCTTTTTAAGGATATAAGCCAAACGTTTAAAAACGTTACGAAACAAATCCAAACGTTTCCCCTTTTTAGCAATTTAAATCCAAAAGTTTCACCTTTTTAACTATTTAAGCCAAACGTTTACAAACGTTACGAAACAAATCCAAACGTTTCGCCTTTTTAGCGATTAAAGCCAAATGTTTACAAACGTTACGAAACAAATCCAAATAATTCACTTTTTTCGCGATTTAAACCAAACGTTACGAAACTAATCCAAACGTTTAAAACGTTACGAAACCCTTTTTACAAATTTAAGCCAAAAATCTACCAACGTTACGAAAAAAATCCAAACGTTTCACCTATTTAGCGATTTAAAACAAATGTTTACAAACATTACGAAACTAATCCAAACGCTTCACCTTTTTAGCGATTTAAGCGAAACGTTTACAAACTTTACGAAACAATACCAAACGTTTCGCCTTTTTAGCGATTTATGCCAAATGTTACAGACGTTACAAAAAAAATCCAAACGTTTCATCTTTTTAGCGATTTAAGTCAAACGTTTACACACGTTACGAAATAAATCCAAATGTTTCACCTTCTTAGCGATTAAAGCCAAAAGTTTACAAACGTTACGAAACAAATCCAAGCGTTTCACCTTTTTAGCAATTTAAGCCAAACGTTTAAAAACGTTACGAAACAAATCCAAATGTTTCACCTTTTTATCAATTTAAGCCAAAATGTTTACAAACGTTACGAAACAAAGCCAAACGTTTCACCTTTTTATCAATTTAAGCCAAATATTTACAAAAGTTACGAAACAAAACCAAATGTTTCACCTTTTTAGCGATTTAAGCTAAACGTTTACAAACGTTACGAAACTAAACAAAACGTTTTAAATGTTATGAAACAAATCCAAACGTTTCCAAACGTTTCAAAACAACACCAAAAGTTTCCCAATTTTAGAAATTTAAGCCAAACGTTTATAGACGTTACGAAATAAAACCAAACATTTGTAAACGTTACAAAACAAATTAAAACGTTTCACATTTTTAGTGATTTAAGTCAAAAATTTACAAACGTTGTGAAACAAATCCAAATGTTTCACCTTTTTAGGGATTGAAGCCAAACGTTTACAAAAGTTACGAAACAAATCCAAACGTTTCGAAACAAATCCAAACGTTTAAAACGTTACGTAACAAATCCAATTGTTTCACCTTTTTCGCGATTTAAGCCGAACGTTTACAAAGGTTTCAAAACAAAACCAAACGTTTCACCTTTTTAGCCATATAAGCCAAACGTTTACAAACGTTACGAAACAAATCCAAACGTTTCCCTTTTTAGAGATTTCAGCCAAACGTTTACAAACATTACGAAACAAATCAAAGCGTTTCTACTTTTTAGCAATTTAAGCCAAACGTTTATAAACGTTACAAAACAAATCCAAGCATTTCACCTTTTTAATGATTTAAGCCAACCGTTTATAAACGTTGCGAAACAAAACTAAACGTTTACAAACGTTACGAAACAAATCCAAACGTTTCACCTTTTAAGAGATTTAAGCCAAACGTTTACAAGCGTTACGAAACAAATCCAAACGTTTCGCCTTTTTAGCCATTTAAACCAAACGTTAACAAATGTTACGAAAATAATCCAAACGATTCACCTTTTTTGCAATTTAAGCCAAACTTTTATAAACATTACGAAACAAATCCAGACGTTTTACCTTTTTAGCGACTTAAGCCAAACGTTTACAAACGTTACGAAACAAATCCAAACATTTCACCTTTTTAGCGTTTTAAGCCAAACGTTACGAAACAAATCCAAAAGTTTCCCCATTTTAGCGACTTACGCCAAAAGTTTACAAATGTTATGAAACAAATCCAAACGTGTCACCTTTTTAACGATTTAAGCCAAATGTTTACAAATGTTTAGAAAAAATACCAAATGTTTAAAACGTTACGAAACAAATCCAAACGTTTCACAGTTTTGGCGATTTAAGCCAAACATTTACAAACATTACGAAACAAATCGAAGCGTCTAACCTTTTTAGCGATTTATGCCAAATGATTACAAAAGTTACGAAACATATCCAAGCGTTTCACCTGTTTAGCAACATAAGCCAAACGTTTACAAACATTACGAAACAAATCCAAACGTTTAAAATGTTACGAAACAAATCCAAAGTTTTCCAAACGTTACACAACAACACTAGACGTTTCTCTATTTTAGCAATTTAAGCCAAACATTTATAAATGTTTTGAAACAAAACCAAAAGTTTACAAACGTTACGAAATAAATCCAAACGTTTCACATTTTTAGCGATTTAAGCCAAACGTTTACAAGCGTTACGAAACAAATCCAAACGTTTCACCTTTTTAGCAATTTAAGCCAAATGTTTACAAACATTACGAAACAAATCCAAGCGTTTTACCTTTTTACCAATTTAAGCCAGACGCGTACAAACTTTACAAAAAAAATCCAAACGTTTTAGCGATTTAAGTCAAACGTTTACAAAAATTACAAAACAAATCCAAGTGTTTCACCTTTTTAATGATCAAGCCAAACGTTTACAAACGCTACGAAACAAATACAAGCCAAACGTTTACAAATGTTATGAAACAAATCCAAATATTACACCCTTTTAGCGATTTAAACCAAACGTTGATAAACTTTACGGAACAAAAACAAACGTTTCACATTTTTAGCGATTTAAGCCGAAAGTATACAAATGTTACGAAAAAAAAAACAAAACGTTTCACCTTTTTAGCGATTTAAGCCAAACGTTTACAAACGTTACAAAACAAACCCGAACGCTTCACCTTTTTAGCGATTTAAGTCAAACGTTTACAAACGTGACAAAACAAATCCAAACGATTCACATTTTTAGCAATTTAAGCCAAACTTTTACAAACGTTACGAGAAAAATCCAAACATTTCACTTTTTTACCGATTTAAGCCAAACTTTTAGAAACGTTATGAAACAAATACAAATATTTCCCCATTTTAGCGATTTAAGCCAAATGTTTACAAACGTTACGGATCAAATCCAAAAATTTCCCCTTTTTAGCGAATTAAGCCAAACGTTACGAAATAAATCCAAAAGTTTCCCCATTTTAGAGACTTAAGCCAAAAACGTTATGAAAAAAATCCAAACGTTTCCCCTTTTTAACGATTTAAGCCAAACATTTACAAACGTTAAGAAACAAAACCAAAAGTTTAAAACGCTATGAAACAAATCCATACGTTTCACATTTTTAGTGATTTAAGCCAAACGTTTACAAACGTTACAAAACAAATCCAAGCGTTTCCCCCTTTTTTGCGATTTAAGCCAAATGTTTATAAAAGTTATGAAACAAATCAAAGCGTTTCCCCTTTTTAGCAATATAAGCGAAACACTTACAAACATTACGAAATAAATCCAAACGTTACGAAACAAATTCAAACATTTTGAAACGTTACAAAACAACACCAAACGTTTCCCCATTTTAGCAATTTAAGCCAAATGTTTATAAACGTTACGAAATAAACCAACAGTTTGTAAACGTTACGAAACAAATCCAAACGTTTCACATTTTTAGTGATTTAAGTCAAAAGTTTACAAACGTTATGAAACAAATCCGAACGTTTAACCTTTTCAGTGATTGAAGCCAAACATTTACAAACGTTACAAAATAAATCCACACGTTTCGAAACAAATCCAAACGTTTATAACGCTACGAAACAAATCCAAATGTTTCACCTTTTTAGCGATTTAAGCTGAACGTTTACAAACGTTACGAAACAAATCTGAACGTTTCACCTTTTCAGCGGTTTAAGCCAAACGCTTAAAAACATTAAGAAACAAATCCAAGCGTTTCAACTTATTAGCAATTTAAGCGAAACGTTTACAAACGTTATGAAACAAATCTAAGCGTTTTACCTTTTTAGCGATTTAAGCCAAACATTTATAAACGTTACGAAACAAAATCAAGCATTTAAAAACGTTACAAAACGAATCCAAACGTTTCACCTTTTTAGCGATTCAAGCCAAACGCTTACAAGCGTTACGATACAAATCCAAACGTTTCCCCTTTTTAGCAATTTAAGCCAAACGTTTATAAACATTACGAAACAAATTCAAGCGTTTCACCTCTTTAGCAATTTAAGCCAAACGTTAACATACGTTACGAAACAAATGCAAACGTTTTAAATGTTTAAGCAAACGTTTACAAAAGTTACAAAACAAATCCAAGCGTTTCACCATTTTAGCGATTAAGCCAAACATTTACAAACGATAAAAAACAAATACAAGCCAAATATTTACAAATGTTACGAAACAAATCCAAACATTACACTGTTTTATCGATTTAAGCCAAACGTTTATAAACTTTACGGAAAAAAACAAACGTTTCACATTTTTAGCTATTTAAGTCGAACGTTTACAAACGTTACGAAACAAAACCAAACGTTTCACCTTTTTATCGATTTAAGCCAAAAGTTTACAAACGTTGTAAAACAAACCCGAACGTTTCACCTTTTTAGCGATTTAAGCCAAACGTTTACAAACGTTATAAAACAAATCCAAACGATTCACATTTTTAGCAATTTAATCCAAACTTTTACAAACGTTACGAAAAAAATCCAAACATTTCACCTTTTTACCGATATAAGCCAAACGTTTAGAAATGTTACGAAACAAATACAAACGTTTCCCTATTTTAGCAATTTAAGCCAAACGTTTACAAACGTTACGGATCAAATCTAAACATTTCACCTTTTTAGCTATTTAAGCCAAACGTTTACAAACGTTACGAAACAAATCCAAACGATTCACCTTTTTAGCAATTTAATCCGAACTTTAACAAACTTTACGACACAAATCCAAATGTTTCACATTTTAAACGATTTAAGCCAAACGTTTACAAACATTACGAAACAAATCCAAACATTTCCCCATTTTAACGATTTAAGCCAAACGTTTACAAACGTTACGAAACAAATCCAAACATTTTTCCTTTTTAGCAATTTAAGCAAAACGTTAACAAACGTTACGAATCAAATCTAGAAGTTTCCCCATTTTAGCGACTTAAGCTAAACGTTTACAAACATTACAAAACAAATCCAAACGTTTCACCTTTTTAACAATTTAAGCCAAATGTTTACAAACGTTAAGAAACAAAATCAAGCGTTTAAAACATTACCAAACAAATCCAAATGTTTCATATTTCTAGCAATTTATGCCAAACATTTACAAACGTTACGAAACAAAACAAAAACGTTTCACATTTTTAGCGATTTAAGCCAAACGTTTACAAACGTTACGAAATAAATCCAAGCGTTTCACCTTTTTATCAATTTAAGCCAAACGTTACGAAATAAAAACAAACATTTCATATTTTTAACAATATAAGCCAAACGTTTAAATACGTTACAAAACCAATCCAAACATTACACCTTTTTAGCGATTGAAGCCAAACGTTTACAAACGTTACGAAACAAATCCAAACTTTCCCCATTTTAGCGATTTAATCCAAACGTTTATCAATGTTACGAGACAAAACCAAACGTTTACTAACGTTGCGAAACAAATCAAAACGTTTACAAACGTTACGAAACAAATCCAAATGGTTCCTCATTTTAGCGATTTAAGCCGAACGTTTACAAACGTTACGAAAAAAATCCAAACGTTTCACCTTTTTGGCGATTTAAGCCAAACGTTTACATACGTTACGAAACAAATCCTAACATTTCACCTTTTTAGCAATTTAAGCAAAACGTTAACAAACGTTATGAAACAAATCCAAAAGTTTCCCCATTTTACCGACTTAAGCCAAACGTCTACAAACATTACAAAAGAAAGCCAAACGTTTCTCCTTTTTAACGATTTATGCCAAACATTTACAAACGTTAAATACAAAACCAAGCGTTTAAAATAATACGAAAGAAATCCAAACGTTTTATATTTTTAGCGATTTAAGCCAAACGTTTACAAACATTACGAAACAAACAAAGCGTTTCACATTTTTAGAGAATTAAGCCAAACGTTTACAAACATTACGAAACATTTCCAAGCGTTTTACCTTTTTAGCAATTTAAGCCAAACGTTACGAAATAAAAACAAACATTTCACATTTTAAGCAATTTAAGCCAAACGTTTACAAACATTACAAAACCAATCCAAAAATTACACCTTTTTAGCGATTGAAGCCAAACGTTTACAAACGATACAAAACAAATCCAAACTTTCCCCATTTTAGCGATTTAATCCAAACGTTTATCAACGTTACGAGACAAAACCAAACGTTTACAAACGTTACGAAACAAATCTAAACGTTTACAAACGTTACGAAACAAATCCAAATGGTTCCCCATTTTAGAGATTTAATGCGAACGTTACAAACGTTACGAAAAAAATCCAAACGTTTCCCTTTTTGGCGATTTAAGCCAAACGTTTACAAACGTTACGAATCAAATCAAAACATTTCACCTTTTTAGCAATTTAAGCAAAACGTTAACAAACGTTACGAAACAAATCCAAAAGTTCCCCCATTTTAGCGACTTATGCCAAACGTTTATAAACATTACCAAACGAATACAAACGTTTCCCCTTTTTAACGATTTAAGCCAATCGTTTACAAACGTTAAGAAACAAAACCAAGCGTTACGAAACAAATCCAAACGTTTCATATTTTTAGCGATTTAAGCCAAACGTTTACAAACGTCACGAAACAAAACCAAACGTTTCACATTTTTAGCAAATTAAGCCTAACGTTTATAAACGTTACGAAACAAATCCAAGCGTTTCACCTTTTTAGCAATTTAAGCTAAACGTTACGAAATAAAAATAAACATTTCACATTTTTAGCAATTTAAGCCAAATGTATACAAACGTTACAAAATCAATCCAAACGTTACACCTTTTTAGCGATTGAAGCCAAACGTTTACAAACGTTACGAAACAAATCTAAACTTTCCCCATTTTAGCAATTTAATCCAAACATTTATCAATGTTACGAGATAAAACCATACGTTTACAAACGATACGAAACAAATCCAAACGTTTACAAACGTTACAAAACAAATCCAAATGGTTCCCTATTTTAGCGATTTAAGCCGAACGTTTACAAACGTTACAAAAAAATCCAAACATTTCCCCTTTTTAGCGATTTAAGCCAAACGTTTACAAACGTTACAAACAAATCCAAATGTTTACAAACGTTACGAAGCAAATCCAAATGTTTCACCTTTTTGGAAATTTAAGCGAAACATTTACAAACGTTACGGAACAAATACAAACGTTTCCCCTTTTAGCGATTTAAGCTTAACATTTACAAACGTTACGAAACAAAACCAAACGTTTCACCTTTTTAGCTATTTAAGTCGAACGTTTACAAACGTTACGAAACAAAGCCAAACGTTTGATCTTTTTAGCGATTTAAGCCGAACGTTTACAAATGCTACGAAACAAATCCAATCGTTTAACCTTTTTTAGCAATTTAAACCAAACGTTTACACACGTTGCGAAAAAAAAATGTTTCACCTTTTTAACGATTTAAGCCAAACATTTACAAACATTACAAAAGAATCCAAAGGTTTCACCTTTTAAGCGATTTAAGCCAAACGTTTAAAAATGTTACGAAACAAATCCAAACGTTTCACCTTTTTAGCAATTTAAATCCAAACCTTTTACCTTTTTAGCGATTTAAGCCAAACGTTTACAAACGTAACGAAACAAATCCAAACGTTTCACCTTTTTAGTGATTTCAGCCAAACGTTTCTGCTTTTTATCGATTTAAGCAAAACGTTTACAAACGTTACTAAAGAAATCCAAACGTTTCACTTTTTTAGCAATTTAAGACAAACGTTTACAAAAGTTACGAAACTAATCCAAACGTTTAAAACGTTACGAAACCCTTTTTAGCAATTTAAGCCAAACGTTTACCAACGTTACGAAACAAATCCAAACGTTTCACCTATTTGGTGATTCAAAACAAACGTATACAAGTTTCACCTATTTGGTGATTTAAAACAAACGTATACAAACGTTATGAAACAAATCCAAACGTTTCACCTTTTTAGCGATTTAAGCAGTTAAGAAATAAAACCAAACATTTCACCTTTTTAGTGATTTACGCCAAATGTTTAAAGACGTTACGAAACAAATCGAAATGTTTCCCCATTTTAGCGATATAAGCCAAACGTTACGAAACAAATCCAAACGTTTCACCTTTTTAGAGATTTATGCCAAACGTTTACAAATGTTACGATACAAATACAAACGTTTCACCTTTTTACCGATTGAAGCCAAACGTTTAAAAATGTTACGAAACAAATACAAACGTTTCACCTTTTTAGCGATTAAGCAAAACATTTACAAATGTTATGAAACAAATCCAAACGTTTCCCCTTTTTAGCGATTTAAGCCAAACGTTTACAAACGTTACGAAACAAAACAGGTCGTTTCACATTTTTTGCGATTTAAGCCAAACGTTTAAAAACATTACGCAACAAAACCAAACATTTAAAACGTTACGAAACAAATCCAAATGTTTCACCTTTTTAGCAATTTCAGCCAAACGTTTATAAACGTTGCAAAAATATCCAAACGTCTCCACTTTTTAGCGATTTAAGCCAAACGTTACGAAACAAATCCAAACGTTTCACCATTTTAGAGATATAAGCCTAACGTTTACAAACGTTACGAAACAAATCCAAACGTTACGAAACAAAACCAAACGTTTACAAACGCTATGAAACAAATCCAAGCATTTCACCTTATTAGCAATTTAAGCCAAATTTTTACAAACGTTACGAAACAAATCCAAGCGTTTCACCTTTTTACCAATTTAAGCAAAACGTTTACCTAACATTACGAAACAAAACCATACATTTGAACTTTTTAGAAATTTAAGTCAAACGTTTACAAATGTTACGAAACAAATCCAAACGTTTCCCCATTTTAGCAATTTAAGCCAATCATTTAAAACGTTATGAAACAAATCCAAACGTTACACCTTTTTAGTGATTTAAGCGAAACGTTTACAAACGTTACGAAACAAATCCAAACGTTTCACATTTTTAGCGATTGAAGCCAAACGTTCCAAACGTTTCCCAAATTTAACAATTTAAGCCAAACGTTTACAAACGTTACCAAACAAAACCAATCGTTTCACCTTTTTAGCAATTTAAGCCAAACGTTTACAAACATTACAAAAAAATCCATACATTTCACCTTTTTAGCGCTGTAAGCCAAACGTTTACAAACAGTTCGAAACAAATCCAAACGTTTCACCTTTTTAGCGGTTTAAGCAAATGTTTACAAATGCAACGAAACAAATCCAAATGATTCAGCTTTTTAGCAATTTAAGTCAAATATTTACAAACGGTACGAAACAAATCCAAACAACACCTTTTTAGCAAAATAAGCCAAACGTTTGCAAACGTTATGAAACAAATCCAAACGTTTCGCCTTTTTAGCGATTTAAGCCAAACGTTTACAAACGGTACGAAACAAATCCAAACATTTCCCGTTTTTAGCGATTTAAGCCAAACATATACAAACGTTGCGAAACAAATCCAAACGTTTCCCTTTTTTAGCTATTTAAGCCAAACGTTTACAAACGTTACAAAACAAATCAAAACGTTTCCCCTTTTTAGCGCCTTAAGCCAAACGTTTACAAATTTTATGAAACAAAACCAAACGTTTAAAATGTTAAGAAACAAATTCAAACGTTTAACATTTTTAGCAATTTAAACCAAACATTTACAAACGTTACGAAGGTTATGAAACAAATCCAAACATTTCACCTTTTTAGCGATCTAAGCCAAACGTTTACAAAGGTTATGAAACAAATCCAAATGTTTCACATTTTTAGAAACTTAAGCCAAACGTTTACAAACGTTATTAAATAAATCCAAGCGTTTTACCTTTTTAGCAATTTAAGCCAAACCTTTACAAACGTTACGAAACAAAACCAAGCGTTTCACCTTTTTAGCAATTTAAGCCAAACATTTACAAATGTTACGAAACAAATCCAAATGTTATACCTTTTTAGTGATTTAAGCCAAACGTTTACAAACGTTACGAAACAAATCCAAACTTTCCCCATCATAGCAATTTAAGCCAAACGTTTATAAATGTTACGAACAAAACCAAACGTTTACAAACGTTACGAAACAAATCCAAACGTTTGCAAACGTTACGAAAGAAATTGAAACAGTTCCCAATTTTAGCGATATAAGCCAAACGTTTAAAAACTTTACGAAAAAAATCCAAACGTTTCACCTTTTTAGCGATTTAAGCCAAATGTTTACAAATGTTACAAAATAAATCCAAACGTTTTCAAACATTATGGAACAAAAACAAACTTTTCACATTATTATCAATTTAAGCCAAACGTTTACAAACGATACGAAACAAATCCAAACGTTTCACCTTTTTAGTGATTGAAGCCAAATGTTTACAAACGTTAAGAAACAAATCCAAATGTTTTCCCATTTTAGCAATTTAAGCCAAACATTTATAAACGTTACGAAACAAAACCAAACGTTTACAAACATTACGAAACAAATCTAAATATTTACAAACGTTACGAAACAAATCCAAACATTTTCCCATTTTAGCGATTTAAGCCAATCATTTACAAATGTTTAGAAACGAATCCAAACGTTTACAAATGTTATGAAACAAATCCAAACGTTTTCCAATTTTAGCAATTTAAGCTAAATGTTTACAAACGTTACGAAACAAATCCAAACATTTGCCCTTTTTTACGATTGAAGCCAAACGTTTTCAAACATTACGAAACAAATCCAAATGTTTCACCTTTTTAGCGATTTAAGCCAAACGTTTACAAACGTTACGAAACAAATCCAAGAGTTTCACCATTTTAGCAATAGAAGCGAAACGATTACAAATGTTGCAAAAGAAAACCAAATGTTTCACCGTTTTAGCGATTTAAGTCAAACGTTTACAAATGTTACGAAGCAAATCCAAAAGTTTTTCCATTTTAGCGATTCAATCCAAAGGTTTAAAACATTACTATGAAAATCCAAACGTTTCCCCTTTTTAGCGATATAAGCCAAACATTTACAAATGTTACGAAACAAATCCAAACGTTTCATCTTTTTAGCGATAGAAGCCAAGCGTTTACCAATGTTACGAATCAAATCGAAACGTTTCACCTTTTTAGCAATTTAAGCCAAAAGTTTACAAACGTTACGAAACAAATCCAAAGGTTTCACCTTTTTAGAAATTTAATAAAAACGTTACAAAACAAAACCAAACGTTTAAAATGATACGAAACAAATCCAAACGTTTCACATTTTGAGCGATTTAAGCCAAACGTTTACCAACATTACAAACACACCAATCGTTTACAAACGTTACGAAACAAATCCAAACGTTTCAGCTTTTTAGCAATTTAAGCCAAACATTTACAAACGTTTCGGAACAAATCCAAATGTTTCCCCTTTTTAGCGATTTAAGCCGAACGTTTACAAACGTTACGAAAGAAAACCAAACGTTTCACCTTTTTAGCTAGTTAGGTCGAACGTTTACAAACGTTACGAAACAAAACCGAATGTTTGACCTTTTTTGCGATTTAAGCCGAACGTCTACAAATATTACGAAACAAATCAAAACGTTTCATCTTCTAAGCTATTTAAGTCAAATGTTTACAAACGCTACGAAACAAATTTAAGCGTTTCACCTTTTTAGCGATTTAAGCCAAATGTTTACAAACGTTACAAAAGAAATCCAAACGTTTCACCTTTTTAAGGATATAAGCCAAACGTTTAAAAACGTTACGAAACAAATCCAAACGTTTCTCCTTTTTAGCAATTTAAATCCAAAAGTTTCACCTTTTTAACTATTTAAGCCAAACGTTTACAAACGTTAAGAAACAAATCCAAACGTTTCACCTTTTTAGCGATTTAAGCCAAACGTTTCCCCTTTTTAGCGATTTAAGCCAAACGTTTACAAACGTTACGAAACAAATCCATATAATTCACTTTTTTCGCGATTTAAACCAAACGTTACGAAACTAATCCAAACGTTTAAAACGTTACGAAACCCTTTTTCCAAATTTAAGCCAAAAATCTACCAACGTTACGAAACAAATCCAAATGTTTCACCTATTTAGCGATTTAAAACAAATGTTTACAAACATTAAGAAACTAATCCAAACGCTTCACCTTTTTAGCGATTTAAGCGAAACGTTTACAAACTTTACGAAACAATACCAAACGTTTTGCCATTTTAGCGATTTATGCCAAATGTTTACAGACGTTACAAAAAAAATCCAAACGTTTCATCTTTTTAGCGATTTAAGCCAAACGTTTACACACGTTACGAAATAAATCCAAATGTTTCACCTTCTTAGCGATTGAAGCCAAAAGTTTACAAACGTTACGAAACAAATCCAAGCGTTTCACCTTTTTAGCAATTTAAGCCAAACGTTTAAAAACGTTATGAAACAAATCCAAATGTTTCACCTTTTTAGCAATTTAAGCCAAACGTTTGCAAACGTTACGAAACAAATCCAAACATTTCAAATTTTTAGCAATTTAAACCAAACGTTTACAAACTATTACAAATGTTACGAAACAAACCCAAACGTATACATACGGAAGAAAAACAAACTTTTCTTAGCAATTTAAGCCAAATGTTTACAAATGTTACGAAAAAAATCCAAACGTTTCACCTTTTTAGCGATTGAAGCCAAACATTTACATAAGTTAAAAAACAAAGCCAAACGTTTATAAACATTACGAAATAAATCCAAACGTTTACAAACGTTACGAAACAAATCCAAATGTTTACAAATGTTACAAAACAAATCCAAATGTTACCCCATTTTAGCGATTTAAGCCAAACGTTTACAATCGTTGCGAAACAAATCCAAACGTTTCAACTTTTTAGCGATTAAAGATAAACTTTTACAGACATTACGAAACAAATCCAAATGTTTCCCCATTTTAGCGATTTGAGCCAAATGTTTACAAACGTTACGAAACAAATCCAAACATATTCCTTTTTTTGCGATTGAAGCCAAACGTTTACAAACATTACGAAACAAATCCAAACGTTTCACCTTTTTAGCGATTTAAGCCAAACGTTTACAAACGTTATGAAACAAATCCAAGCGTTACACCTTTTTAGCAATACAAGCCAAACGTTTACAAATGCTACGAAATAAATCCAAACGTTTCACCTTTTTAGCGATTTAAGTCAAACGTTTACAAACGTTATGAAACAAATCCAAGCGATTCACCTTTTTAGCAATATAAGCCAAACGTTTACAAACGTTACGAAATAAATCCAAACGTTTCACCTTTTTAGCGATTTAAGTCAAATGTTTACAAACGTTACGAAACAAATCCAAAACTTTCCCCATTTTAGCGATTCAAGCCAAACGTTTAAAACGTTACGAACAAAAACGAAACGTTTCGCCTTTTTAGCAATTTATGCCAAATGTTTACAGACGTTACGAAAAAAATCCAAACGTTTCACCTTTTTAGCGATTTAAGCCAAACGTTTACACACGATACGAAATAAATCCAAACGTTACATCTTTTTAGCGATTTAAGCCAAAAGTTTACAAACGTTACGAAACAATTCAAAGCGTTTCACCTTTTTAGCTATTTAAGCCAAACGTTTAAAAACGTTACGAAACAAATCCAAACGTTTCACCTTTTTAGCGATTTAAGCCAAACGTTTGCAAACGTTACGAAACAAATCCAAGCTTTCACTTTTTTAGCAATATAAGCCAAACGTTTACAAATGTTATGAAACAAATCCAAACGTTTCACCATTTTAGCCATTTAAGTCAGACGTTTACAAACGTTACTAATCAAATCCAAACGTTTCACCTTTTTAGCAATATAAGCCAAACATTTACAAACGTTACGAAATAAATCCAAACGTTTCGACTTTTTAGCCTTTTAAGTCAAATGTTTACAAACTTTACGAAACAAATCCAAAAGTTTCCCCATTTTAGCGATTCAAGCCAAACGTTTAAAACATTACGAATTAAATCCAAACGTTTGACCTTTTTAGCAATTTAAGCCAAACGTTTACAAACGTTACGAAACAAAACCAAACGTTTCATCTTTTTAGCGATTGAAGCCAAACGTTTACATATGTTACTAAACAAATCCAAACGTTTCACATTTTTAGCAATTTAAGCCAAAAATTTACAAATGTTACGAAAGAAATCCAAACGTTTCATCTTTTTAGCGATTTGAGCCAAATGTTTTCAAACATTACAAAACAAAACCAAACGCTTAAAACGTTACGAAACAAATTTAAACGTTTCACATTTTTAGTGATTTAAGCCAAACGTTTACAAACATTACGAAACAAATCCATTCGTTTACAAACGTTACGAAACAAATCGAAACGTTTAACCATTTTAGCAATTTAAGCCAAACATTTACAAACGTTTCAGAACAAATCCAAACATTTTTTCTTTTTAGCGATTTAAGCCGAACGTTTAGAAACAGTACCAAAGAAAACCAAACTTTTAACCTTTTTAGTTATTTAAGCCGAACGTTTACAAATGTTACAAAACAAATCTAAATGTTTCACCTTTTCAACAATTTAAACCAAACGTATACAAACATTACAAAACAAAACCAAATGTTTCACCTTCTTAGCGATTTTAGCCAAACGTTTGCAATCGTTACAAAAGAAATCCAAACGTTTCCCCTATTTAGCGATATAAGCCAAACGCTTACAAACGTTACGAAATAAATCCAAACGTTTCACCTTTTTAGCAATTTAAATCCAAACGTTTCACCTTTTTAGCGATTTAAGCCAAACATTTACAAACGTTACGAAATAAATCTAAACGTGTCATCTTTTTCGCGATTTAAGCCAAACGTTTCACCGTTATAGCGATTTAAAACAAATGCAAATGTTTTACTTTTTTAGGAATTTAAGCCAAACGTTACGAAACTAATCCAAACGTTTAAAACGTTACGAAACCCTTTTTAGCAATTTAGGCCAAATGTTTAACAACGTTACGAAATAAATCCAAACGTTTCACCGTTTTTGCGATTTAAAACAAACGTTACGAAACCCTTTTTAGAAATTTAAGCCAAACATCTAACAACGTTACGAAATAAATTCAAACATTTCACCTTTTTAGCAATTTAAACCAAATGTTTACAAACTTTACGAAACAAAACCAAATGTTTCACCTTTTTAGTGATTTAAGCCAAACGTTTACGAACGTTACAAAAGAAATCAATACGTTTCACCTTTTTAGCAATTTAAGCCAAACGCTTACAAACGTTACAAAACAAATTCAAACGTTTCAACTTTTAAGCAATTTAAATCCAAATGTATCACCTTTTTAGCGATTTACTCTAAACGTTTACAAACGTTACGAAACAAATCCAAATGTTTCACCTTTTTAGCGATTTAAGCCAAATATTTCACCTTTTTAGCGAATTAAGCCAAACATTTACAAACGTTACGAAACAAATCCAAATGTTTTACTTTTTTAGCGATTTAAGCCAAACGCTTACGCACGTTACAAAACTAATTCAAACGTTTAAAACGTTACAATATCCTTTTTAGCAATTTAAGCCAAACGTTTACCAACCTTACGAAACAAATCCAAACGTTTCACCTTTCTAGCGATTTAAAATAAACGTTTACAAACGTTACGAAACAAATCCAAACGTTTCACCTTTTTAGCAATTTATTCAAAACGTTTACAGACTTTACAAAAAATTTCCAACATTTCGCCTTATTAGCGATTTAAGCCAAACATTTACAAACGTTATGAAACAAATCCAAAACGTTTCACCTTTTTTAGCAATTTAAGCCAAAAGTTTACAAACGTTACGAAACAAGTCCAAGCGTTTCACCTTTTTAGTGATTTAAGCCAAACGTTTAAAAACGTTACGAATCCAAACGTTTCACATTTTTAGCGATTTAAACCAAACGTTTACAAACGTTATGAAACAAATCCAAACATTTCGCCCAATGTTTTAAAAACTGGACTGGCCGGTCCGATAGGTTGAACTGCTAACCGGAGAGTTATACGGTCCAAATCACCTAAACGAACCGGAAATCCGGTCAAACCGGATTGAACCGGATCAAACCGCCAGAACCGGTTGATGAAGAACCGGATTGGACCGGTGTAACCGTCCGGTTCATTTAAATCGACAAAAATTATTTTAAAATCTGGTTTTACTAAATTAAAATATTTTAAATTAATTTACTGGTGTTTGGCAACTCTAGAAAAAGCATCCCAAACAAAACGAATCATCTTTAATTTTGCAGATCTTCAAAAATTAAAATCAAATAATTTTTTTGATGCTAAAACAATTACATACCAACAAAGATCTATGCAATTTCATATAAGGAAAATATTTATAGAAGGAAAATTCAATTCAAACGTTTTTTAGATCTAAAATTTGAAAGATAAGAAAAATAAGGAGCAGAGAAAGGAAAAGAATTTAATAGCATCCTCTGGAAATTAGCAAAGAAATTGATAGAAATCCAACAAAATAAATGAGTAGAAGAAAAGGATAGATTTATGAGATGAGAGAAATAAGAAGTGGAAGAGTTTTGGTCGTTCACAGTTAGGGGCTTTTCAAATTGTAGTTCAGAGTTGTGAGAATCAAAGAAATTTTTAGAGTATGTAATATTTAGGCTTAATTACTTAAAAACCACTCATCTTGAATTTTTTTTTTCATTTATACCCTGACCTAGGAAAAAATTCATTTATACCCTGACGAATGTATTTATGTTTCACCTCTACCCCGAGGCACTAAATTAACCTCTTTTCATTAAGAAAAAAGTTTAAAATAGTTCTTCATTTTTAACCTAAACTAATTAGAGTTTAATTAAAAATGAATTTTTCTCTAAATAAAGGACTATTTTAAACTTTTTTTAAATAAAAATAGGTTAATTTAGTGCACGGGGTAGAGGTGAAACATAAAGACATACGTCAGGGTATAAATGAATTTTTTCCTAGGTCAGGGTATAAACGAAAAAAAAGTTCAAGGTGGGTGGTTTTTAAATAATTAAGCCTAACATTTATTAATTTCCACTTTTTAATTGCATAGGTTAAAGTGAATTTTGGTCAAATGAATAAAGTTTTGATGATTACCCATGTACAAGCTGTTACTTGTACTCGTATTCCACTCATGTACTATACAGACCTTCACTTTGCATAGTCTATGTAATTATTACGAGCTGTAATTATTAGAAACAGTTAAACCGGGGATAGAACCACCATTTTCCGAACCACCAAAAGTTTGGCCAAACAAATCCAAGCGATTAAAGCCAAACATTTACAAAAGTTACGAAACAAATCCAAGCGTTTCATCTTTTTAGCATTTTAAGTCAAACATTTATAAATGTTAAGAAACAAATCCAAACGTTTCACCTTTTTAGCGATTTAAGCCAAACGTTACGAAACAAATCCAAACGTTTCACCTTTTTAGCGATTTAAGCCAAACGTTTACAAACGTTACGAAACAAATCCATCGATACAAAACAAAACAAAATGCTTATAAACGTTTCAAAACAAATCCAAGCGTTTCACCTTTTTAGCAATTTAAGTCAAGCGTTTACAAACGTAGCGAAACAAATCCAAGCGTTTCATATTTTTACCAATTTAAGCAAAACGTTTACAAACTTACGAAAAAAAACCAAATGTTTCACCTTTTTGCCGATTTAAGCCAAACGTTTACAAACGTTACAGAAAAAATCCAAACGTTTCCCCATTTTAGCAATTTAAGCCAAACGTTTAAAACGTTACGAAAAAAAATCTAAAAGTTTCACATTTTTAGCGTTTGAAGCCAAACGTTTACAAACGTTACAAAACAAATCCAAATGTTTCCCATATTTACAAATTTAAGCCAAACGTTTACAAACATTACGAAACAAAACCAAGCGTTTTACCTTTTAAGCAATTAAAGCCAAACGTTCACAAACGTTACAAACCAACTCCAAGCGTTTCACCTTTTAAGCAATTTAAGCCAAACATTTACAAAAGTTCTGAAACAAATCCAAGCGTTTCACATTTTTAGGAATTTAAGCCAAAGTTTTCAAACGTTACAAAACAAATCCAATCATTTCATCTTTTTAGCGATTAAAGCCAAACATTTACAAAAGTTACGAAACAAATCCAAGCGTTTCCCCTTCTTAGCAATTTAAGCCAAACGTTTACAAATGTTACGAAACAAATCCAAACGTTTCACCCTTTTAGCGATTTGAGCAAAACATTTACAAACTTTACGAAACAAAATCAAACATTTAACCTTTTTTGCGATTTAAGCCAAATCTTTATAACTTTATGAAAAAAATCCTAACGTTACAAACATTACAGAACAAAAACAAACGTTTCACATTTTTAGCAATTTAAGCCAAACGTTTACAAACGTTACGAAACAAATCCAAACTTCCCTATTTTATCGATTTAAACCAAACGTTTATAAATGTTACGAAACAAAACCAAACGTTTACAAATGATACGAAACAAATCCAAACGTTTGCAAAAGTTACGAAACAAATCCAAACGGATCCCCATTTTAGCGATTTAAGCCTAACGTTTACAAACATTACGAAAAAAATCCAAACATTTCACCTTTTTAGCGATTTAAGCCAAACGTTTACAAACGTTACAAAATAAATCCAAACATTTACACACATTACGGAACAAAAACAAACTTTTCACATTATTAGCAATTTAAGCCAAACGTTTATAAACGTTTCGAAACAAATCCAAACGTTTCACCTTTTTAGTGATTGAAGCCAAAGGTTTACAAACGTTAAGAAACAAATCCAAATGTTTTCCCATTTTAGCAATTTAAGTCAAATGTTTATAAACGTTACGAAACAAAACCAAACGCTTACAAACATTACGAAACAAATCTACATGTTTACAAACGTTACGAAAGAAATCCAAATATTTCCCCTTTTTAGCGATTTAAGCCAAACGCTTACAAACGTTTCAAAATAAATCTAAACGTTTCACCTTATTACCGATTTAAGCCAAACGTTTACAAACGTTATGAAACAAATCCAAATGTTTCCCAATTTTAACAATTTAAGCTAAACGTTTACAAACGTTACGAAACAAATCCAAACGTTTCCCCTTTTTTGCGATTGAAGTCAGACATTTTTAAACACTACGAAACAAATCCAAATGTTTCACCTTTTTAGCGATTAAAGTCAAACGTTTACAAATGTTACGAAACAAATCCAAGAGTTTAACAATTTTAGTAATATAAACGATACGTTTACAAATGTTGCAAAATAAAACCAAACGTTTCACCTTTTTAGCGATTTAAGTCAAACGTTTACAAACGTTACGAAGCAAATTCAAAAGTTTTCCCATTTTAGCGATTCAATCCAAACATTTAAGACATTACGAAGTAAATCGAAACGTCTCGCCTTTTTAGCGATATAAGCCAAATGTTTACAACCGATACGAAACAAATCCAAACGTTTCATCTTTTTAGTGATTGAAGCCAAACATTTACAAATGTTATGAAACAAATCGAAAAGTTTCACCTTTTTAGCAATTTAGGCCAAAAGTTTACAAATGTTACGAAACAAATCCAAATGTTTCACCATTTTTGCGATTTAATCCAAACGTTTATAAACGTTACAAAACAAAACAGAACGTTTAAAATTCTACGAAATAAATCCAAACGTTTCACATTTTGAGCGATTTAAGCCAAATGTTTACTAACATTACGAAACAAAACCAATCGTTTACAACCGTTACGAAACAAATCCAAACGTTTCACCTTTTTAGCAATTTAAGCCAAACATTTACAAACGTTTCGGAACAAATCCAAACGTTTCCCCTTTTTAGCGATTTAAGCCGAACATTTACAAACGTTACGAAAGAAAACCAAACGTTTCACCTTTTTAGCTAGTTAGGTCAAACATTTACAAACTTTACGAAACAAAATCAAACATTTAATTTTTTTGCGATTTAAACCGAACGTTTACGAACGTTACGAAACTAATCAAAACGTTTCACCTTTTTAGCGATTTAAGTCAAATATTTACAAACGCTACGAAACAAATTTAAGCGTTTTACCTTTTTAGCAATTTAAACCAAATGTTTACAAACGTTACGAAACAAAACCAAAAGTTTCACCTTTTTAGCGATTTAAGCCAAACGTTTACAAACGATACAAAAGAAATCCAAACGTTTCCCTTTATAAGGATTTAAGCCAAACTTTTACAAACGTTTCCCTTTTTTAGCAATTTAAATCCAAAGGTTTCACCTTTTTAGCGATTTAAGCAAAACGTTTACAAACGTTACGAAACAAATCCAAATGTTTCACCTTTTTCGCGATTTAAGCCAAACGTTTCACCTTTTTAGCGATTTAAGCCAAACATTTACAATCGTTACGAAACAAAGCCAAATAATTCACTTTTTCTGCGATTTAAGCCAAATGTTACGAAACTAATCCAAAAGTTTAAAACGTTACGGAACCATTTTTAGCAATTTAAGCCAAAAGTCTACCAACGTTACAAAACAAATCCAAACGTTTCACCTATTTAGCGATTTAATACAAACGTTTAAAACTTTATGAACAAATCCAAACGCTTCTCCTTTTTAAGATTTAAGCCAAACGTTTACAAATGTTATGATACAAATCCAAGCGTTTCACCTTTTTAGCAATACAAGCCAAACGTTTACAAACGTTACAAAATAGATCCAAACGTTTCACCTTTTTAGCGATTTAAGTCAAATGTTACAAAACAAATCTAAGCGTTTCATCTTTTGAGCAATATAAGCCAAACATTTAGAAACGTTACGAAATAAATACAAACGTTTCATGTTTTTTGCGATTTAAGTCAAATGTTTATAAACGTTACGAAACAAACCCAAAAGTTTCCCCATTTTAGCGATTCAAGTGAAACGTTTAAAACATTATGAAACCTATTTTAGCAATTTAGGCTAAACGTCTACCAAAGTTATGAAACGAATCCAAACGTTTCACCTATTTAGCGATTTAAAACAAACGTTTACAAACGTTACAAAACAAATCCAAATGCTTCACCTTTTTAGCGATTTAAGCCAAACGTTTACAAACGTTACGAAACAAAACCAAACATTTCACCTTTTAAGCGATTTATGCCAAACGTTTACAGACGTTACGAAAAAAATCCAAATATTTCACCTTTTTAGTGATTTAAGCCAAACGTTAACACACGTGCCGAAATAAATCCAAACATTTCACCTTTTTAGCGATTTAAGCCAAAGGTTTACAAACGTTACAAAAAAAATCCAAGCGTTTCACCTTTTTAGCGATTTAAGCGAAATGTTTAAAAATGTTACGAAACAAATTCAAATGTTTCACCTTTTTAGCGATTTAAGCCAAACATTTGCAAACGTTCCAAAACAAATTCAAACGTTTCACCTTTTTAGCGATTTAAGGCAAACGTTTACAACCGTTACGAAACAAATCCAAACGTATACAAACATTACGGAAAAAAAAACAAACTTCTCACATTTTTAGCAATTTAAGCCAATCGTTTACAAACGTTAAGAAACAAAGCCAAACGTTTATGAACGTTACGAGACAAATCCAAACGTTTAAAAACGTTATATAACAAATTCAAATGTTATAAACGTTATGAAACAAATCCAAACATTTCCCCATTTTAGCGATTTAAGCCAAACGTTTACAATCGTTACGAAACAAATTCAAACGTTTCACCTTTTTAGCGATTAAAGCTAAACGTTTACGAATGACAAAACAAATCCAAACGTTTCCCCATTTTAGCGATTTAAGCCAGAAGTTTAAAAACGCTACGAAACAAATCCAAACATTTCCCCTTTTTTGTGATTGAAGCCAAACATTTACAAACATTACGAAACAAATCCAAATGTTTCACCTTTTTAGCGATTTAAGCCAAACGTTTACAATTGTTATGAAAAAAATCCAAGTGTTTCCCCTTTTTAGCAATATAAGCCAAACGTTTACAAACGTTACGAAACAAATTCAAAAGTTTTCCCATTTTAGCGATTCAATCCAAACATTTAAGACATTACGAAGTAAATCGAAACGTCTCGCCTTTTTAGCGATATAAGCCAAATGTTTACAACCGATACGAAACAAATCCAAACGTTTCATATTTTTAGTGATTGAAGCCAAACATTTACAAATGTTACGAAACAAATCGAAAAGTTTCACCTTTTTAGCAATTTAGGCCAAAAGTTTACAAATGTTACGAAACAAATCCAAATGTTTCACCATTTTAACGATTTAATCCAAACGTTTATAAACGTTACAAAACAAAACAGAACGCTTAAAATTCTACGAAATAAATCCAAACGCTTCACATTTTGAGCGATTTAAGCCAAACGTTTACTAACATTACGAAACAAAACCAATCGTTTACAACCGTTACGAAACAAATCCAAACGTTTCACCTTTTTAGCAATTTAAGCCAAACATTTACAAACGTTTCGGAACAAATCCAAACGTTTCCCCTTTTTAGCGATTTAAGCCGAACATTTACAAACGTTACGAAAGAAAACCAAACGTTTCACCTTTTTAGCTAGTTAGGTCGAACATTTACAAACTTTACGAAACAAAATCAAACATTTAATTTTTTTGCGATTTAAGCCGAACGTTTACGAACGTTACGAAACTAATCAAAACGTTTCACCTTTTTAGCGATTTAAGTCAAATATTTACAAACGCTACGAAACAAATTTAAGCGTTTTACCTTTTTAGCAATTTAAACCAAATGTTTACAAACGTTACGAAACAAAACCAAAAGTTTCACCTTTTTAGCGATTTAAGCCAAACGTTTACAAACGATACAAAAGAAATCCAAACGTTTCCCTTTATAAGGATTTAAGCCAAACGTTTACAAACGTTTCCCTTTTTTAGCAATTTAAATCCAAAGGTTTCACCTTTTTAGCGATTTAAGCAAAACGTTTACAAACGTTACGAAACAAATCCAAATGTTTCACCTTTTTCGCGATTTAAGCCAAACGTTTCACCTTTTTAGCGATTTAAGCCAAACATTTACAATCGTTACGAAACAAAGCCAAATAATTCACTTTTTCTGCGATTTAAGCCAAATGTTACGAAACTGATCCAAAAGTTTAAAACGTTACGGAACCATTTTTAGCAATTTAAGCCAAAAGTCTACCAACGTTACAAAACAAATCCAAACGTTTCACCTATTTAGCGATTTAATACAAACGTTTAAAACTTTATGAACAAATCCAAACGCTTCTCCTTTTTAAGATTTAAGCCAAACGTTTACAAATGTTATGATACAAATCCAAGCGTTTCACGTTTTTAGCAATACAAGCCAAACGTTTACAAACGTTACAAAATAAATCCAAACGTTTCACCTTTTTAGCGATTTAAGTCAAACGTTACAAAACAAATCTAAGCGTTTCATCTTTTGAGCAATATAAGCCAAACATTTAGAAACATTACGAAATAAATACAAACGTTTCATGTTTTTTGCGATTTAAGTCAAATGTTTACAAACGTTACGAAACAAATCCAAAAGTTTCCCCATTTTAGCGATTCAAGTGAAACGTTTAAAACATTATGAAACCCATTTTAGCAATTTAGGCTAAACGTCTACCAAAGTTATGAAACGAATCCAAACGTTTCACCTATTTAGCGATTTAAAACAAACGTTTACAAACGTTACGAAACAAATCCAAATGCTTCACCTTTTTAGCGATTTAAGCCAAACGTTTACAAACGTTACGAAACAAAACCAAACATTTCACCTTTTAAGCGATTTATGCCAAACGTTTACAGACGTTACGAAAAAAATCCAAATGTTTCACCTTTTTAGCGATTTAAGCCAAACGTTAACACACGTGCCGAAATAAATCCAAACATTTCACCTTTTTAGCGATTTAAGCCAAAGGTTTACAAACGTTACAAAAAAAATCCAAGCGTTTCACCTTTTTAGCGATTTAAGCGAAATGTTTAAAAATGTTACGAAACAAATTCAAATGTTTCACCTTTTTAGCGATTTAAGCCAAACATTTGCAAACGTTCCAAAACAAATTCAAACGTTTCACCTTTTTAGCGATTTAAGGCAAACGTTTACAACCGTTACGAAACAAATCCAAACGTATACAAACATTACGGAAAAAAAACAAACTTCTCACATTTTTAGCAATTTAAGCCAATCGTTTACAAACGTTAAGAAACAAAGCCAAACGTTTATGAACGTTACGAGACAAATCCAAACGTTTAAAAACGTTATATTACAAATTCAAATGTTATAAACGTTATGAAACAAATCCAAACGTTTCCCCATTTTAGCGATTTAAGCCAAACGTTTACAATCGTTACGAAACAAATTCAAACGTTTCACCTTTTTAGCGATTAAAGCTAAACGTTTACGAATGACAAAACAAATCCAAACGTTTCCCCATTTTAGCGATTTATGCCAGAAGTTTAAAAACGCTACGAAACAAATCCAAACATTTCCCCTTTTTTGTGATTGAAGCCAAACATTTACAAACATTACGAAACAAATCCAAATGTTTCACCTTTTTAGCGATTTAAGCCAAACGTTTACAATTGTTATGAAAAAAATCCAAGTGTTTCCCCTTTTTAGCAATATAAGCCAAACGTTTACAAACGTTACGAAACAAATCGAAAAGTTTCACTTTTTTAGCGATTTAATTCAAACGTTTACAAATGTTACGAAACAAATCCAAACGTTTCACATTTTTAACAATATATGCCAAACGTTTACACACATTACGAAATAAATCCAAACGTTTCACCTATTTAGCGATTTAAGTCAAATGTTTTTAAATGTAACGAAACAAATCCAAGAGTTTCCCCATTTTAGCGATTCAAGCCAAACGTTTAAAACGTTACGAAACAAATCCAAACATTTCCCCTTTTTAGCGATTTAAGCCAAACGTTTACAAACGTTACGAAACAAATCCCAATGTTTCATCTTTTTAGCGATTGAAGCCAAACGTTTACAGATGTTACTAAACAAATCCAACCGTTTCGCCTTTTTAGCGATTTAAGCCAGACGTTTACAAACAGTACGAAACAAATCCAAACGTTTTCCCTTTTTAGAGACTTAATCCAAATGTTTGAAAATGTTATGAAACAAATCCAATCGTTTCGCCTTTTAAGCGATTTATGCCAAACATTTACAAACGTTACGAAAAAAATCCAAACGTTTCACCTTTTTAACGATTTAAGCCAATCGTTTACAAAGGTTACGAAATAAATCCAAACGTGACACCTTTTTAGCGATTTATGCCAAATATTTACAAACTTTATGAAACAAAACCAAACGTTTAAAATATTACAAAACAAATTCAAATGTTTCACATTTTTAGCGATTTAAGCCAAACGTTTACAAATGTTACGAAACAAATCCAAATGTTTCTCCTTTTTAACGATTTAAGCCCAACGTTTACAAACGTTACGAAACTAGTCCAAACGTTTCACCTTTTTAGCGTTTAATCCAAACATTTACAAACGTTACGAAACAAGTTTAAAACGTTACGAAGCAAATCCAAATGTTTCACATTTTTAGCGATTTAAGTCAAACGTTTACAAACGTTACTAAACAAATCCAAGTGTTTCACCTTTTTAGCAATATAAGCCAAACGTTTACAAACGTTACAAAACAAATCCAAACGTTTCACCTTTTTAGCGATTTAAGTCAAATGTTTACAAACGTTACGAAACAAATTGAAAAGTTTCCCCATTTTAGCGATTCAAGCAAAACGTTTAAAACGTTACGAAACAAATCCAAACGTTTCACGTTTTTAGCGATTTAAGCCAAACGTTTACAAACGTTATGAAACAAATCCAAACGTTTCATATTTTTAGCGATTGAGGCCAAACGTTTACAGATGTTACTAAACAAATCCAAATGTTTCACCTCTTTAGCAATTTAAGCCAAAGGTTTCCAAACGTTACGAAACAAATCTAAACGTTTCACTTTTTTAGCGATTTATGCCAAACATTTACAAACGTTACAAAACAAAACCAAACGCTTAAAACATTACGAAACAAATCCAAACGGTTTACATTTTTGGCGATTTAAGCCAAACGTTTACAAATATACGTAACAAAACCAACCATTTACAAACGTATGAAATAAATCCAAACGATTCACCTTTTTAGCAATTTAAGCCAAACATTTACAAACGTTTCGGAACAAATCCAAACGTTTCCCCTTTTTAGCGATTTAAGCCGAACGTTTATGTCACGACCCGATTTTCCCCCTCGAAACTCGAGCCGAGACCGGCGCTAGGGAATGGGAATGGTTGTTCCGAAACCCGTAGCAAGCCTAAAACCTCTATAAATTTTTTGCAAATATAAATCTAGATCGTACCTCGCGTACGACCCGTTTTCAGAAAACACCGTTAAAACATTTTTTCCGTTTAACGTGGAAAACACATTCTGAAAATATTCATATAAGCGAAATGGCGTTTTCAGAAATGTTGGTTGAATAACCCTAGTTATTCTGACCCACGCGCATTTCTGAAAACCGGTGCAGTGGTACAGGGACTTAGATCACGTGCCTTGCCTCACAGGCAGCCCTGTTTCAAACCACGCATCCGAACAATATGTTTAATGAAATATATCGAACACTTTCCTTTTCAAAGCGTTATATCAAACATATTTAAAAACATGCACAGCAGGCACACAAACGTAAGACCAGCTAAACTATACACAGTGTCTTTCCAGACCAAAGACACGAAGCTTGGCCCACCCGTAGGGGACACCATAAAACACCATATGCCTATTAAGTAGCCACTTATTAGAGCTAGACAAAGTCAGGTTCCTATCAGAGTATATAGACAGAGGAACCATGACGTGGCCACAGGCATATCAAACCTATATACACTATTGCAGCATCTAAGAGTTTAAAGTGTTATTTACATAACAACAAGATAAGCTTCCCTGATGGAAAAGGGTGGAAGCTCGACCAGACCCGGTAGCTAGGTACCTGAAAATGATAAACAACAACGGGGTCAGAAATATAAATATTTCTGAGGGAGTAGATAGGTTTACAATTAAATACCAAAATCGCGTATAGACAAAATATTGGTATATAAAAATATTACCGGTCCTCGATCCAAATGAAACCCTAGTCCTGTTTACGTGATAGTGCTATCATATATAATGCATTTGCACAACTCTTGTTTAATACAGGATGTGATGTATACATAAGTATCACAGCCATCTTGACTCTGTATAGGGTTGCTGGGCCGGAACTTAAATCACTGCCACCTCAGGACTACCCATTAGGTTTAAGCCGCTTAGCAAGCATCTGGCTTAAAACCTAATCTCAATATGTATGCTTATAATATTTACCTCTCATCTAGTTCATTAACACCGGTGATAACACAGTCATATTGTTGCCCAATAGATAGCTCGTTTCAGTGGATCTTCCTTGGCTAAGTTTCATACTTAGTGCGATTTATGGAGTTAAAACAATTGAATACTAATATTCAAAAGTAAACAAATGAACTCACAAACACCGCTAGGTCTGGAACTTAATCCTGTGGTTATGGTCAGACTGCTCGCTAGCTGGTCGGACTAAACACACAAAGCAAACAGGATAAAATATATCAATATATGTTTCCTATAAAATTTCTAGGTCCTTAAACCCAGATCTAGGTCAAACATATAATCAAATAAACACGTAATATTTATGGTCTATTTTTTTTTTAAAAAATCATATTACAAATTCTCGTTTTGAGAAAACGTTCTAACTTCTCTCTAGAAGTTATTTTAGGTATCGCAATACCTAAAGAAAATTATTTATAGTATAGACCTAATTGTCAAAACAATTCTCGGTCATATACTAAGTATTTAGCAAAACTGATTGCTAAATCTTTAAAATCGTTTAAACATTGACTTTAACTCTTTTAATGTCCATTATAAACGTTTAACTTTACTTTTAAAATCTCCTTTTAAAAGTCTTTAGGTTTAGGTTATAAAACCTTTTCACTTTCTTCTAACACAAGTTATTGCTTTAAATATTTAAGTTTCATTTAAAAACATTTATTAAAAATGTTTTAAGTTCGGTTGGAAAACACCTCGGGTTATTAGGCGAAAGCACGTCAGAATCACCCCCGGGAAGTCCCCCGAAAACTGAAGAAAATCGACCCCCGACTGCTCGTCGGGGCAGCTGTGCGCCCGCACAGCAGTACTGTGCGATCGCACAGCTTAGCTGTGCGGTCGCATAGCATTTCATTGTTGTGCGCCCGCACAGCACATGTTGTGCGCCCGCACACCGTGCTGTGCGGTTGCACAGCGGGCTGGGCACCCGCACAGCCCCGGAAATGAATTTCCGGGACCCCCCGTCCTGCTTAAAACGTCCAAATAACATCCAAAATCACGTATACACAATCCAAAATCAATACGGACATTTAAAACGATAATTCGATACGGTAGCCGTTTATAAACGAGTTTATATTCGAAATAAATCGAAATAAACGTTTAATACGGATATAATACCTCGATTACGTGAGTAATCGTTGAAGAAAATGGAGTTAGGATCGAGAACGGATCGAAATGGACGAAACCCTAATCTCCGTCGCACTGCAGAGAGCTAAGCAGCTCTATTTCTTTCTTTCAGAAGAAAGAATGAAGTTGTGGGCTTCATTTGATGCTATTAGGTTATATATATATGATTGGATAAAGTTTTGTTTAGTACTAGTTCAATCATGCACTTTAAACCAACTTCTAAATTAGTCGTTCGTAGCCTAAACGGAAACGATTTTCAAATTTCGTGAAAATTTTACCAAAAATCTAATAAAATATAACAAGAATAAAAATATAATTTTTATTCCCATCCGACTTATATTTTATTCTTAATAAATCATTTTCGATTTATTAAGCCCGCATTGACTGCGCTTGATAAAATTTCTGCTTCCAAATTTTATCAAATTTTCACGATAACCTTTTTAAAATATTTTGCGAATATTAGCACCAAAAATATTCGTTAGGGACTTATGAATTATTCTGCACCCAATTCATAAATCCATATTCTCTCCGTTAACTATATAGTTAATCAAATTTAATTTCTAAACATTTAAATTTGAAATCTTATAGCCATAATATAAATTTAGGGACACTTGTAAATTAAATTTAATTTACCTACTCCCGTCTAATAAAATATTAGACATGTGGCTATATTTTAACTTTTAAATTTCCGGGTTATTACATTCTCTCCCCCTTATATAAATTCGTCCTCGAATTTACATATACTTACTTTTCACTTATAATCCAAATTTCACTTATACTTAATCTCACTTCATGCTTCGGAAAGCATAGCACCATCTTGAATGGCATTCTCAATCATATCTCTCTTCCTCGCTGTTGTTCATATCATCTGTTTGAACTTCCATTCGGCAACAGATTATCCACTTTGTATATTCCTCTTGATCCTATAACTCGTATAGAATACCTTTTACTCCTTAACTTAGCGTCCCGCAACACAGTCCAAAGGATAATCTCTAGTCTCTTTCTTGCTAAGTGATCCAAATAGGTAGGTATAAGTTAGTACCATTTAACTTACTTCATGGTTATCGTAAAACAAGGTTATCTCTGCTAGTTTTCGATAACTCCTCCTTTACTATATCACCTTTGCCAGACATCTCATTTATTTTTATTTTTCTTTCTTTTGTTTTTTTTAACCTTAGTTGTTTTTTTATGGCTCATCTTATTATTGAGATGATTTTTAGTATGTTTTATGATTACTGTTTCATAAACTAACCACTCATCTTTTAGTTTCCTTACATTTCTATACCTTGTATAGAATGTCCTTTTATTTACTCTTCAATCTATAGTAACTTCCTGTTACAGATTGGGTAACTAATCTTCTCTCTTACCGGAATGTGGTTGTATAAGTGTGGGTGTGGTTATAATCTAACTATCTCCCATGAAACACCTTTTGACTTCCTTCACATACATAACATCCTTGTTCACAGCTAACAGTTTTCATATCTGTACTATAGCTGTTACTATCGTGTTTAATTAACTGACTATCAACTTTAGCTCCACCTTCAAAACATTTTACATTAAAACAAAATGTTCATTAAATATTTTCCACTTTTAGTCAGCCATGCATTATGCATTTCTGACCCGACACTTAAAATACATGTACATTACATGTATATTTCCGTTACCCGTCAGCCTAGACTTCACAGTCATAAGGCTCGGTTTTCGGAATTTATCTTTTGAAATTACTCTCTCACTACAGTTTTCAAATTCTTTTTATACATATATGGAGCTTATGTTGATAATTCCAAGCTAACTAAAGTTTACACTTATTATCGTGATCACTTGCGCTTTTAGCTCACTGCCAAAATTCACGCAAGTTTCACAGCACCACCTTCATTTTCGAGTATCATATACCTCTTCGTTCGTCGATCGCAACGGTTAAAACTTAGATAACCGTCCTGAGATTATCATATCCCAATATCAAACCGATCTAACGGTTCGATCACTAGTTAATGGGGTTTTACTATACTCTGCTAGTATCCAGATAATATCTGAAACTCAATTCTTTAGTTCACTATTTTTATCTCTTTCTCACCTTGATAACATTTCCTTTTATGTTAATCCAAGGTTTATTATACTGTTTAAGTATATTGTTTATTCATTAAATAATTAATAATTATTTATTAATGAATACCTTATTTGACATGACTTCTCAAAGTCTGCCAGTCGTTAGCATAATCAATGACTCTCTTTATTCAAATCAGAACTAGTAGTGTAACTACTTGGTTCTGAAAATTATTTTCCTTTTCATCATCTTTCTTTTAATTAATTATTTTGTTGTTGTTTATTGATTAAGTGCTGAGGTTTACTCCTCTCAGACTTATGAGTTTTGGTTTATCTAACCACTCGTTTGGATTCAAGAGATATGTCCATTACTGACATCTTCTCTGTCTGTAAGACCAATCTCAGATCCATTTTTTTTAAACACATGCGTATGACTTTGTTCACCGACAGTTACTTGAAGTCAAACTAACCGAGTTGTGTTTAATTATATCCTACTCTCTCTTATCTTAATCGCAATTATCTTCTATTATCTACTCTTGAACTTTTATTTATCATAAAAGTCCATCACTAGACTTACCTCTCAGTCTAACTCAGAGTAAGAATGTAAATTCTCACTTCCTACTCTTCTCAATCCTTATTAATTCCTGATGTTTCAGAATGAAACATTAGAACCCAGATCTTTATTGTTTATTATGAACAATAAAATCACAACATCTTATTTTCGCTATCTTGTATCCTACCTTGACTTTATTACAGAGTTTTCGTTCAAATACGCTCACATTTTAAAACAAATACAGTTTGTTTTGTAAACAAATTGTTTCTCAACAATTTATTTTCACAAAAAAAAAATTTATAAACAAATGGTTTCTCAAACCAATCGTTTCAAACATATGTGCATATACACATATTCACCCACATATATAAGTATATGTGTGTACCAGCTGGATTTTCTTTAAAATTCATCTCTTCAAAACTGTGAATTTGTACAATTGTGGCTCAGGGTGATGACATCTCTCATCCCCAAAGAGTTGCTATACAATCCACTTTCTCTTTGATAAACTAATACACATGATGCATGTCCTAACAAAATCATTTTGTATAGGTATATGGAATTTAAGTATTCCTTTTTCTATAGTGATTGTTGCAATATGCAATAATGATGCATCTGAGCACAATAATAGATTCTTTTAAAACAAAACTGCAGTACTCATTCTGTAAGCTTCTTTCAAATTACTTCTCCGTAATGTTTCAAGTTTCTTAATCCTAATAATTTATCCTCACATTAGGATTATTATTGCTTCACATCATTTGATTAATTATCAATAGTTATTGATTTCTATTTTTAAGGATGCACGTTTCTAACATCCCTAACTTATCAATTCTCATTTATTATTTAACTTTTAATGTTTACTTATATGTGTATTTCTTTTTGTTTAAGGATATGATTTATATTTGTAGTTTATGTTTTCCAATTCTAAAGTGATATTCAAAACACATAAACATACTAACTTAAACATTAAACACATAACTACACATTACCTGACGATGATCGCGAAGACGGAAACGCCTCACGAATCATCGGGCCTTTACCTCGCCCTCCGCGGAATTTCAGTTTTCCTTTATCCTTTCCTCCTCGCGGAACAAAATAGGGGTTGTAGTGCCTCGCGGGTCCAGCGTTTCCTATCCTAGGAAATGTAGTAGTAGCTTCTTCAGATTTGGTGTAATAGTACGGCTGGAGGGGTATATCGTTCCTCCTCAACTTACTTTCTATCTGCTTCGCACGCCCAGCCAGATATGCTACAGAATCAGACTTTACCGCCATGAGTTCCTCAAACTCAGGCCCCAAACCTTTGACGTATCTACTCGCAACTTCCTCACCATCACGAACTAACTCAGGTACTTCTTCACATAAACGCATAAACTCAACAGTATATGCCTCCACATTCAAATCTTCCCTAGTATACTTGTCCATATAATCCTTCAGCCTATCCAAACTTTGGTTCTCTTGCACCTCCCACTCGCTCACGTATTCCCACGACTGATTCGGCGAGTGTCTTATTTGCTGTTGAACCCTCCTTAGATGGTCCACCTCAGCTAAGAACTCTTTTACCTTAAATCCTAAATAAGATGATGTAGCAGTCGATTCAGACACAGAGCTATGGCTATTTCCAGTACTGTTTATGTATTCATTCAACATTCTCTCTAATTCCTCTACTCCAATAGCATCCTCCCATATGTCCATGTCACATGCTGATGTTGAGTCAACAGCCTCTATGGGAACAGATGTATCAGGTATAACAGGCAAACCTGGTACATTATGTGGTTCAGACCCCACATGCGTATGAGCTCTACTAGGCCCAGACATACTGAAACACATAAAATTTTCAGCATAAGTACCGTATGTAATAGTTATAGAAAATCACATTTTCATATAACAAGTATCAACCATTAAACCTATATAAGCAAAACACATAACAATCAAACACAATTAAGAGAAAATCTGACTATTTTCTCGAACAAAAATTCAGAGGAAACCTTCGCTTTGTCCTGTGTTCAAACAGAACCATTCTCCTCGAATACTGGTCATCTGTTCTGACCATTCCACTCCATGATTGTAACATGTTTTCAACTTTAGGAACATCTCACATGTTCCATCAGTTGTAACATATCTCGAACACAAGAACAACTCATGTGTTCCTGATCAAAACATCAATACACACTACACACATGTATAGTTGCTATCTATAGCTGATTGTATTCAATAACTGACAACTGATCAAGACATGACTCGAATCCTATGTTGCTGCAATAGTTCACTAGGAATTGTTATGACTTCTAGTACTTCTACTTAACAAATATCAGCAACAATTCTTCAGACATTCAAGTCCTAAAACATTGCTCTGATACCACACTTGTCACGACCCGATTTTCCCCCTCGAAACTCGAGCCGAGACCGGCGCTAGGGAATGGGAATGGTTGTTCCGAAACCCGTAGCAAGCCTAAAACCTCTATAAATTTTTCGCAAATATAAATCTAGATCGTACCTCGCGTACGACCCGTTTTCAGAAAACACCGTTAAAACATTTTTTTTCGTTTAACGTGGAAAACACATTCTGAAAATATTCATATAAGCGAAATCGCGTTTTCAGAAATGCTGGTTGAATAACCCTAGTTATTCTGACCCACGCGCATTTCTGAAAACCGGTGCAGTGGTACAGGGACTTAGCTCACGTGCCTTGCCTCACAGGCAGCCCTGTTTCAAACCACGCACCCGAACAATATGTTTAATGAAATATATCGAACACCTTCCTTTTCAAAGCGTTCTATCAAACATATTTAAAAACATGCACAGCAGGCACACAAACGTAAGGCCAGCTAAACTATACACAGTGTCTTTGCAGACCAAAGACACGAAGCTTGGCCCACCCGTAGGGGACACCATAAAACACCATATGCCTATTAAGTAGCCACTTATTAGAGCTAGACAAAGTCAGGTTTCTATCAGAGTATATAGACAGAGGAACCATGACGTGGCCACTGGCATATCAAACCTATATACACTATTGCAGCATCTAAGAGTTTAAAGTGTTATTTACATAACAACAAGATAAGCTTCCCTGATGGAAAAGGGTGGAAGCTCGACCAGACCCGGTAGCTAGGTACCTGAAAATGATAAACAACAACGGGGTCAGAAATATAAATATTTCTGAGCGAGTAGATAGGTTTACAGTTAAATACCAAAATCGCGTATAGACAAAATATTGGTATATAAAAATATTCCCAGTCCTCGATCCAAATGAAACCCCAGTCCTGTTTACGTTATAGTGCTATCATATATAATGCATTTGCACAACTCTTATTTAATATAGGATGTGCTGTATACATATGTATCACAGCCATCTTGACTCTGTATAGGGTTGCTGGGCCGGAACTTAAATCACTGCCACCTCAGGACTACCCATTAGGTTTAAGCCGCTTAGCAAGCATCTGGCTTAAAACCTAATCTCAATATGTATGCTTATAATATTTACCTCTCATCTAGTTCATTAACACCGGTGATCACACAGTCATATTGTTGCCCAATAGATAGCTCATTTCAGTGGATCTTCCTTGGCTAAGTTTCATACTTAGTGCGATTTATGGAGTTAAAACAATTGAATACTAATATTCAAAAGTAAACAAATGAACTCACAAACACCGCTAGGTCTGGAACTTAATCCTGTGGTTATGGTCAGACTGCTCGCTAGCTGGTCGGACTAAACACACAAAGCAAACAGGATAAAATATATCAATATATGTTTCCTATAAAATTTCTAGGTCCTTAAACCCAAATCTAGGTCAAACATATAATCATATAAACACGTAACATTTATGGTCTATTTTTAAAAAAAAAATCATATTACAAATTCTCGTTTTGAGAAAACGTTCTAACTTCTCTCTAGAAGTTATTTTAGGTATCGCAATACCTAAAGAAAATTATTTATAGTATAGACCTAATTGTCAAAATAATTTTCGGTCATATACTAAGTATTTAGCAAAACTGATTGCTAAATTTTTAAAATCGTTTAAACATTGACTTAATCTCTTTTAATGTCCATTATAAACGTTTAACTTTACTTTTAAAATCTTTTAGAAGTCTTTAGGTTTAGGTTATAAAACCTTTTCACTTTCTTCTAACATAAGTTATTGCTTTAAATATTTAATTTTCATTTAATAACATTTATTAAAAATGTTTTATGTTCGGTTGGAAAACACCTCGGGTTATTAGGCGAAAGCACGTCGGAATCATCCCCGGAAAGTTCCCCGAAAACCGAAGATAATCGACCCCCGAATGCTCGTCGGGGCAGCTGTGCACCCGCACAGCAGTACTGTGCGGTCGCACAGCTTGGCTGTGCGCCCGCGCAGCATGGTGTATGTCCGCATACCGTGTTGTGCGATCGCACAGCTCGCGGTGCTCGCGCACAGCGGACTGCGCACCCGGACAGCATCGAAAATTAATTTTCGGGACCCCCCGTCCTGCTTAAAACGTCCAAATAACATCCAAAATCACGTATACACAATCCAAAATCAATACGGACGTTTAAAACGATAATTCGATACGGTAACCATTTATAAACGAGTGTATATTCGAAATAAATCGAAATAAACGTTTAATACGGATATAATACCTCGATTACGTGAGTAATCGTTGAAGAAAATGGAGTTAGAATCGAGAACAGATCGAAATGGACGAAACCCTAATCTCCGTCGCACTGCAGAGAGCTAAGCAGTTCTATTTCTTTCTTTCAGAAGAAAGAATGAAGTTGTGGGCTTCATTTGATGCTATTAGGTTATATATATATGATTGGCTAAAGTGCTGTTTAGTACTAGCTCAATCATACACTTTAAACCAACTTCTAAACTAGTCGTTCGTAGCCTAAACGGAAACGATTTTTAAATTTCGTGAAAATTTTACCAAAAATCTAATAAAATATAACAAGAATAAAAATATAATTTTTATTCACATCCGACTTATATTTTATTCTAAATAAATCATTTTCGATTTATTAAGCCCGCATTGACTGCGCTTGATAAAATTTCTGCTTCCAAATTTTATCAAATTTTCACGATAACCTTTTTAAAATATTTTGCGAATATTAGCACCAAAAATATTCGTTAGGGACTTATGAATTATTCTGCACCCAATTCATAAATCCATATTCTCTCCGTTAACTATATAGTTAATCAAATTTAATTTCTAAACATTTAAATTTGAAATCTTATAGCCATAATATAAATTTAGGGACACTTGTAAATTAATTTTAATTTACCTACTCCCGTCTAATAAAATATTAGACATGTGGCTATATTTTAACTTTTAAATTTCCGGGTTATTACATTCTCTCCCCCTTATATAAATTCGTCCTCGAATTTACATATACTTACTTTTCACTTATAATCCAAATTTCACTTATACTTAATCTCACTTCATGCTTCGGAAAGCATAGCACCATCTTGAATGGCATTCTCAATCATATCTCTCTTCCTCGCTGTTGTTCATATCATCTGTTTGAACTTCCATTCGGCAACAGATTATCCACTTTGTATATTCCTCTTGATCCTATAACTCGTATAGAATACCTTTTACTCCTTAACTTAGCCTCCCGCAACACAGTCCAAAGGATAATCTCTAGTCTCTTTCTTGCTAAGTGATCCAAATAGGTAGGTATAAGTTAGTACCATTTAACTTACTTCATGGTTATCGTAAAACAAGGTTATCTCTGCTAGTTTTCGATAACTCCTCCTTTACTATATCACCTTTGCCAGACATCTCATTTATTTTTATTTTTCTTTCTTTTGTTTTTTTTAACCTTAGTTGTTTTTTTATGGCTCATCTTATTATTGAGATGACTTTTAGTATGTTTTATGATTACTGTTTCATAAACTAACCACTCATCTTTTAGTTTCCTTACATTTCTATACCTTGTATAGAATGTCCTTTTATTTACTCTTCAATCTATAGTAACTTCCTGTTACAGATTGGGTAACTAATCTTCTCTCTTACCGGAATGTGGTTGTATAAGTGTGGGTGTGGTTATAATCTAACTATCTCCCATGAAACACCTTTTGACTTCCTTCACATACATAACATCCTTGTTCACAGCTAACAGTTTTCATATCTGTACTATAGCTGTTACTATCGTGTTTAATTAACTGACTATCAACTTTAGCTCCACCTTCAAAACATTTTACATTAAAACAAAATGTTCATTAAATATTTTCCACTTTTAGTCAGCCATGCATTATGCATTTCTGACCCGACACTTAAAATACATGTACATTACATGTATATTTCCGTTACCCGTCAGCCTAGACTTCACAGTCATAAGGCTCGGTTTTCGGAATTTATCTTTTGAAATTACTCTCTCACTACAGTTTTCAAATTCTTTTTATACATATATGGAGCTTATGTTGATAATTCCAAGCTAACTAAAGTTTACACTTATTATCGTGATCACTTGCGCTTTTAGCTCACTGCCAAAATTCACGCAAGTTTCACAGCACCACCTTCATTTTCGAGTATCATATACCTCTTCGTTCGTCGATCGCAACGGTTAAAACTTAGATAACCGTCCTGAGATTATCATATCCCAATATCAAACCGATCTAACGGTTCGATCACTAGTTAATGGGGTTTTACTATACTCTGCTAGTATCCAGATAATATCTGAAACTCAATTCTTTAGTTCACTATTTTTATCTCTTTCTCACCTTGATAACATTTCCTTTTATGTTAATCCAAAGTTTATTATACTGTTTAAGTATATTGTTTATTCATTAAATAATTAATAATTATTTATTAATGAATACCTTATTTGACATGACTTCTCAAAGTCTGCCAGTCGTTAGCATAATCAACGACTCTCTTTATTCAAATCAGAACTAGTAGTGTAACTACTTGGTTCTGAAAATTATTTTCCTTTTCATCATCTTTCTTTTAATTAATTATTTTGTTGTTGTTTATTGATTAAGTGCTGAGGTTTACTCCTCTCAGACTTATGAGTTTTGGTTTATCTAACCACTCGTTTGGATTCAAGAGATATGTCCATTACTGACATCTTCTCTGTCTGTAAGACCAATCTCAGATCCATTTTTTTTAAACACATGCGTATGACTTTGTTCACCGACAGTTACTTGAAGTCAAACTAACCGAGTTGTGTTTAATTATATCCTACTCTCTCTTATCTTAATCGCAATTATCTTCTATTATCTACTCTTGAACTTTTATTTATCATAAAAGTCCATCACTAGACTTACCTCTCAGTCTAACTCAGAGTAAGAATGTAAATTCTCACTTCCTACTCTTCTCAATCCTTATTAATTCCTGATGTTTCAGAATGAAACATTAGGACCCAGATCTTTATTGTTTATTATGAACAATAAAATCACAACATCTTATTTTCGCTATCTTGTATCCTACCTTGACTTTATTACAGAGTTTTCGTTCAAATACGCTCACATTTTAAAACAAATACATATTACAAACACGTAACATTTATGGTCTATTTTTTTTTAAATCATATTACAAATTCTCGTTTTGAGAAAACGTTCTAACTTCTCTCTAGAAGTTATTTTAGGTATCGCAATACCTAAAGAAAATTATATATAGTATAGACCTAATTGTCAAAACAATTCTCGGTCATATACTAAGTATTTAGCAAAACTGATTGCTAAATCTTTAAAATCGTTTAAACGTTGACTTTAACTCTTTTAAAGTCCATTATAAACATTTAACTTTACTTTTAAAATCTCCTTTTAAAAGTCTTTAGGTTTAGGTTATAAAACCTTTTCACTTTCTTCTAACACAAGTTATTGCTTTAAATATTTAATTTTCATTTAAAAACATTTATTATAAATGTTTTAAGTTCGGTTGGAAAACACCTCGGATTATTAGGCGAAAGCACGTCGGAATCACCCCCGGAAAGTCCCCCCGAAAACCGAAGAAAATCGACCTCGACTGCTCGTCGGGGCAGCTGTGCGCCCGCACAGCAGTACTGTGCGGTCGCACAGCTTGGCTGTGCGGTCGCACAGCTTGGCTGTGCGGTCGCACAGCTTGGCTGTGCGGTCGCACAACATTTCATTGCTGTGCGCCCGCACAGCACATGCTGTGCGGGCGCACAGCTCGCTGTGCTCGCGCACAGCGGGCTGCGCACCCGCACAGCCCCGGAAATGAATTTCCGGGACCCCCCGTCCTGCTTAAAACGTCCAAATAACATCCAAAATCACGTATACACAATCCAAAATCAATACGGACGTTTAAAACGATAATTCGATACGGTAACCGTTTATAAACGAGTTTATATTCGAAATAAATCGTAATAAACGTTTAATACGGATATAATACCTCGATTACGTGAGTAATCGTTGAAGAAATTGGAGTTAGAATCGAGAACGGATCGAAATGGACGAAACCCTAATCTCCGTCGCACTGCAGAGAGCTAGGCAGCTCTATTTATTTCTTTCAGAAGAAAGAATGAAGTTGTGGGCTTCATTTGATGCTATTAGGTTATATATATATGATTGGCTAAAGTGCTGTTTAGTACTAGCTCAATCATGCACTTTAAACCAACTTCTAAACTAGTCGTTCGTAGACTAAACGGAAACGATTTTCAAATTTTGTGAGAATTTTACCAAAAATCTAATAAAATATAACAAGAATAAAAATATAATTTTTATTCCCATCTGACTTATATTTTATTCTTAATAAATCATTTTCGATTTATTAAGCCAGCATTTACTGCCCTTGATAAAATTTCTGCTTCCAAATTTTATCAAATTTTCACGATAACCTTTTTAAAATATTTTGCGAATATTAGCACAAAAAATATTCGTTAGGGACTTATGAATTATTCTGCACCCAATTCATAAATCCATATTCTCTCCGTTAACCATATAGTTAATCAAATTTAATTTCTAAAAATTTAAATTTGAAATCCTATAGCCATAATATAAATTTAGGGACACTTGTAAATTAAATTTATCTTTAAATTTAATTTACCTACTCCCGTCTAATAAAATATTAGACATGTGGCTATATGTTAACTCGTAAATTTCCGGGTTATTACAGTTTACAAACGTTGCGAAAGCAAACTAAACTTTTCACCTTTTTAGCTCTTTAAGCCGAACGTTTACAAACGTTATAAAACAAAACCAAACGTTTGATCTTTTTAGCGATTTAAAAACGTTACGAAACCAATCAAAAAGTTTTACCTTTTAAGAAATTTATGCCAAGTGTATACAAACGCTACGAAACAAATCTAAGCGTTTCACCTTTTTAGCAATTTAAACCAAACGTATACAAACATTACGAAAAAAAACCAAATGTTTCATCTTTTTAGCGATTTAAGCCAAACGTTTACAAATGTGACAAAACAAATCCAAACGTTTCTCCTTTTTAGCGATTTAAGCCAAACGTTTACAAACGTTACGAAACAAATCCAGACGTTTCACCTTTTTAGCGATTTAAGCCAAACGTTTAGCGATTTAAGCCAAACGTTACAAAAATTATGAAACAAATCCATATGTTTTACTTTTTTAAGGATTTAAGCCAAACGTTTACAAACATTACGAAACTAATCCAAACGTTTAAAACGTTATGAAACCCTCTTTAGAAATTTAAGCCGAACGTTTAATAACGTTATGTAACAAATACAAACGTTTAACCTTTTTAGCGATTTAAAACAAACATTTACAAACGTTTCGAAACAAATTCAAACGTTTCACCTTTTTAGCAATTTAAGCCAGATATCTACAAACATTTCGGAGCAAATCCAAATGTTTACCCTTTTTAGCTATTTAACTCGAACATGTACAAACGTTACGAAAGAAAACCAAACTTTTCACCTTTTTAGATATTTAAGCCGAACATTTTCAAACGTTACGAAACAAATCCAGAAGTTTGACCTTTTTAGCGATTTAAGCCAAACGTTTACAAACATTACGAAACAAATCCAAACGTTTCACATTTTTAGCAATTTATGCTAAATTTATTCAAACGCTATGAAACAAATCCAAGAGTTTCACCTTTTTAGCTATTTAAACCAAACGTTTACAAATGTTACGAAACAAAACCAAATGTTTCACCTTTTTAGCGATTTAAGCCAAACGTTTACAAATGTTACAAAAGAAATCCAGACGTTTCACCCTTTTAGCGATTTAAGCCAAATGCTTTCAAACGTTACATAACAAATACAAACATTTCACCTTTTTAGCAATTTAAATCCAAATGTTTCTCCTTTTTAGTAATTTAAATCCAAATGTTTCTCCTTTTTAGCTATTTAAGCCAAACGTCTACAAACGTTCCAAAACAAATCCAAACATTTCACCTTTTTAGGGATTTAAGCCAAACTTTCACAAACGTTTCAAAACAAATCCAAACGTTTCACCGTTTCAGCGATTTAAGCCAAACGTTTACATACGATACGAAACAAATACAAATGTTTCACCTTTTTAGTGATTTAAGCCAAACTATTACAAACGTTACAAAACAAATCAAAACTTTTCACCTTTTTAGCGATTTAAGCGAAACGTTTACAAACGTTACAAAACAAATCCAAACGATTCACCTTTTTAGCGATTTAAGCTAAACGTATACAAACGTTACGAAAAAATCCAAACGATTCACCTTTTTAGCGATTTATTTGGAAAACGTTACGAAACAAATCCGAACGTTTCGCTTTTTTAGCAATTTAAGCCAAATGTTTACAAACGTTACGAAACAAATCCAAACGTTTCACCTTTTTAGCGATTTAACCCAAACGTTTACAAACATTACGAAACAAAACCAAACGATTAAAACGTTACGAAACAAATCCAAACGTATTACATTTTTAGCGGTTTAAGCCGAACCTTTAAAACTTTAAGAAACAAAACCAAGCGTTTCACCTTTTTAGCAATTTAAGTCAAACGTTTACAAACGTTACAAAATAAATACAAGCGTTTCACTTTTGTAGAAATTTCAGCCAAACGTTTACAAACGTTCCGAAACAAATCCAAGCGTTTCACATTTTTAGGAAACGTTTACAAATGTTACAAAACTAATCCTAGCGTTTCACCTTTTTAGCAAATTAAGCCAAACGTTATGAAACAAATCTAAACGTTTCAGCAATTTAAGCTGAACGTTTACAAACGTTACGAAATAAAACCAAATGTTTCAAGTTTTTAGCAATTTCAGCCAAACATTTACAAACGTTACGAAACAAATCCAAACATTTCCCCTTTTTAGTGATTTAAGCGAAACGTTAAAAACATTTAAAACGTTACGAAACGAATCCAAATATTTCAGCTTTTTAGCGATTTATGCCAAACGTTCACAAACGTTACGAAACAAATCCAAACATATCACCTTTTTCACGATTGAAGCAAAACGTTTACAAACGTTAAGAAACAAATCCAAACGTTTCCCATTTTTAGCAATTTAAGCCAAACGCTTACAAATGTTACGAAACAAAAACCAAGCGTTTCACCTTTTTAGCAATTTTAGCCAAATGTTTACAAACCTAAAGAAACAAATCCAAGCCTTTCATCTTTTTAGCATTTTAATTCTAAGGTTTACAAACGTTACGAAACAAATCCAAGCGTTTCACCTTTTTAGCAATTTAAGCCAAATGTTTACAAACCTTGCGAAAGAAATCCAAATAATTCACCTTATTAGTGATTTAAGCCAAATGTTTACAAACGGTATGAAACAAATCCAAACATTTCGCTTTTTTAGCGATTTAAGGTAAACTTTTACAAACGTTACAAAAAAAATCAAGGTGTTTCACCTTTTTCGCAATTTATGCCAAACGTTTAAAAATGTTACGAAATAAATCCAAGTGTTTCCCCTTTTTGGCAATTAAAGCCAAACGTTTACAAACGTTACGAAAAAAATCCAAACGGTTCAGGTTTTTAGCGATTTAAGCCAAACGTTTACAAAGCTTATGAAATAAATCCAAATATTTCACCTTCTTAGTGATTTAAGCCAAACGTTTACAAACGTTACGAAAAAAAACAAAAGTTTAAAATGTTATGAAACAAATTCAAACGTTTCATATTTTTAGTGATTTAAAACGTTTACAAAAGTTACGAAACAAATCCAAATGTTTCACCTTTTTTGCGATTTAAGCCAAACATTTAAAACATTGCGAAACAAATCCAAACATTTCATATTTTTAGCGATTTATGCCAAACGTTTACAAACGTTACGAAACAAATCCAAACGTTTCACCTTTTGTAGTGATTGAAGCCAAACGTTTACAAGCGTTACGAAACAAATTCAAACGTTTCACCTTTTTAGAAATTTAAGCCAAATGTTTACAATCGTTACGAAACAAATCCAAACGTTTCACCTTTTTAGCAATTTTAGCCAACCGTTTACAAAGGTTATGAAACAAATCCAAATATTTCATGTTTTTTGCAATTTAAGCCATACGTTTACAAAACTTACGAAACAAATCCAAGAGTTTCACGTTTTTAGCAATTTAAACCAAACGTTTACAAACATTATGAAACAAATCCAAGCGTTTCGCCGTTTAAGTAATTTTTGCCAAACTTTTACAAACGTTACGAAAAAAATCCAAATGTTTCGCCGTTTTAGCGATTTAAGCCAAACGTTTACTAATATTATGAAACAAATCCAAACGTTTCGCCGTTTAAGCGATTTAAGCCAAACGTTTACAAACGTTACAAAATAAATCCAAACTTTTCACTTTTTTAGCGATTTAAGCCAGACGTTTACAAACGTTACAAAACAAATCCAAACGATTCACCTTTTTAGCGATTTAAGCCAAACATTTACAAATGTTACGAATCAAATCCAAAGGATTCACCTTTTTAGCGATTTAAGCCAAACGTTTACAAACATTACGAAAGATATCCAATCATTTTGCCTTTTTAGAAATTTAAGCAAAACCCTTAGAAACGTTACGAAACCAATCAAAATTTTCCCCTTTTTAGCGATTTAAGCCAAACGTTTACAAACGTTACGAAAGAAAACTAAACGATTAAAACGTTACGAAACAAAAACAAACGTTTTACATTTTTAGCGGTTTAAGCTGAACCTTAAAAAAGGTTACGAAACAAAACCAAGTGGTTCACCTTTTTAGCAATTTAAGCCAAACGTTACAAAACAAATGCAAGCGTTTCACTTTTTTAGAAATTTAAGCCAAATGTTTACAAACGTTCCGAAACAAATCCAAGCGTTTCACATTTTTAGGAAACGTTTACAAACGTTACAAAACTAATCCTAGCGTTTCACCTTTTTAGCAATTTAAGCAAAACGTTAACAAACGTTACGTAACATATCTAAACGTTTTACCGTTTTAGCGATTTAAGCCGAACGTTTACAAATGTTACGAAAAAAAACCAAACGTTTCAAGTTTTTAGCAATTTCAGCCAAACATTTACAAACGTTACGAAACAAATCCAAACGTTTCCCTTTTATAGTGATTTAAGCCAAATGTTAAAAACATTTAAAAACGTTACGAAACAAATCCAAATGTTTCACCTTTTTAGCGATCTATGCCAAACGTTCACAAACGTTACGAAACTAATCCAAACATATCACCTTTTTCGCTATTGAAGCAAAAAGTTTACAAACGTTACGAAACAAATCCAAACGTTTCCCATTTTTAGCAATTTAAGCCAAACGTTACGAAACAAAAACCAAGTGTTTCACTTTTTTGCAATTTAAGCCAAATGTTTACAAACGTAAAGAAACAAATCCAAGCCTTTTACCTTTTTAGCAATTTAATTCTAAGGTTTACAAACGTTACGAAACAAATCCAAGCGTTTCACCTTTTTAGCAATTTGAGCCAAACGTTTACAAAACTTACGAAACAAATCCAAATATTTCACCTTTTTAGTGATTTAAGCCAAACGTTTACAAAAGGTACGAAACAAATCCAAACATTTCACCTTTTTATCGATTTAAGCTAAACTTTTGCAAACACTACGAAAAAAAATCCAAGTGTTTCACCTTTTTAGCAATTTATAAAACGTTTAAAAATGTTATGAAATAAATCCAAGCGTTTCCCTTTTTCGCAATTTAAGCCAAATGTTTACAAATGCTACGAAAAAAATCCAAACGGTTCAGGTTTTTAGCGATTTAAGCCAAACGTTTACAAAGGTTATGAAACAAATCCAAATATTTCACCTTCTTAGCGATTTAAGCCAAACGTTTAAAAACGTTACGAAAAAGAACAAAAAGCATAAAACGTTATGAAACAAATTCAAACGTTTCATATTTTTAGCGATTTAAAACGTTTACAAACGTTACGAAACAAATCCAAATGTTTGACCTTTTTCGCGATTTAAGCCAAACGTTTACAAACGTTATGCAACAAATCCAAACGTTTACAAACGTTACGAAACAAAACCAAACGTTTCACATTTTTAGCGATTTAAGCCAAACATTTACAAATGTTACCAAACAAAACCAAGTGTTTCACCTTTTTAGCAATTAAAGCCAAACGTTTACAAACGTTACGTAACAAATCCAAGCGTTTCACCTTTCTATCAATTTAAGCCAAACGTTACAAACGTTCCGAAACAAATCCAAGCGTTTCATCTTTTTAGTAATTTAATCCAAACGTTTACAAACTTTACGAAACAAATCCAAGCGTTTCACCTTTTTAGCAATTTTTCACAAACGTTTACAAACGTTACCAAAGAAATCCAAACGTTTCACTTTTTTAACGATTTAAGCCGAACGTTTACACACGTTATGAAACAAAACCAAACATTTCACCTTTTTAGCAATTTAAGCCTAACATTTATAAACGTTACGAAACAAATCCAAATGTTTCCCCATTTTAGCGATTTAAGCCAAACATTTAAAACGTTACGAAACAAATCCTAACATTTCATCTTTTTAGCGATTTATGCCACACGTTTACAAACGTTATAAAACAAATCTAAACGTTTCACTTTTTGTAGTGATTGAAGACAAACGTTTACAAGCATTACGAAGCAAATCCAAACGTTTCACCTTTTTAGCAATTTAAGCCAAATGTTTACAAAGGTTACGAAACAAATCCAAACGTTTCCCCTTTTTAGCAATTTTAGCCAAACGTTTACAATGGTTATGAAAGAAATCCAAATATTTCATGTTTTTAGCATTTTAAGCCAAACGTTTACAAAACTTACAAAAAAAATCCAAGAGTTTCACGTTTTTCGCAATTTAAGCCAAACATTTACAAACATTACGAAACAAATCCAAGCGTTTCGCCGTTTTAGCAATTTTCGCCAAACGTTTACAAACGTTACGAAACAAATCCAAACGTTTCGCCGTTTTAGCGATTTAAGCCAAACATTTACAAATGTTATAAAACAAATCCAAACGTTTCGCCGTTTAAGCGATTTAAGCCAAACGTTTACAAACGTTACGAAACAAATCCAAAGGATTCCCCTTTTTAGCGATTCAAGCCAAAAGTTTACAAACGTTATGAAAGATATCCAATCATTTTGCCTTTTTAGCAATTCAAGCCAAATGTTTACAAACGTTACGAAACAAATCAAAACGTTTCACCTTTTTAGCGATTTAAGCCTAGCGTTTACAAACGTTACGAAACAAAATCAAACGATTAAAACGTTACGAAACAAATCCAAACATTTCATATTTTTAGCGATTTAAGCTGAACCTTTAAAAATGTTATGATACAAAACCAAGTGATTCACCTTTTTAGCAATTTAGGCCAAACGTTTACAAACGTTACAAAAGAAATCCAAGTGTTTCACCTTTTTAGCATTTTAAGCCAAACGTTTACAAATGTTCCGAAACAAATCCAAGCGTTTCACATTTTTTGGAAACGTTTACAAACGTTACAAAACTAATCCAAGCGTTTCACCTTTTTAGCAATTTAAGCCAAACATTAACAAACGTTACGAAACAAATCCAAACGTTTCATAGCGATTTAAGCCAAACGTTTACAAACGTTACCAAAACAAAACCAAACGTTTCACCTTTTTTGGAAACATTTACAAACGTTACAAAACTAATCCAAGCGTTTCACCTTTTTAGCAATTTAAGCTAAACGTTAACAAATATTACGAAACAAACCCAAACGTTTCACCTTTTTAGCAATTTTTGCCAAATGTTTAAAATTGTTAAGAAACAAATCCAAATATTTCATGTTTTTAGCATTTTAAGCCAAACGTTTACAAAACTTACGAAACAAATCCAAGAGTTTCACGTTTTTAGCAATTTAAGCCAAGCGTTTACAAACATTACGAAACAAATCCAAGCATTTCGCCGTTTTAGCAATTTTTGCCAAACGTTTACAAACGTTACGAAACAAATCCAAACGTTTCGCCGGTTTAGTGATTTAAGCCAAACGTTTACAAATGTTATGAAACAAATCCAAACGTTTCGCCGTTTAAGCGATTTAATCCAAACGTTTACAAACGTTACAAAACAAATCCAAACTTTTCACCTTTTTGCGATTTAAGCCAGACGTTTACAAACGTTACAAAACAAATCCAAACGATTCAACTTTTTAGCGATTTAAGCCAAACGTTTACAAACGTTACGAAACAAATCCAAAGGATTCACCTTTTTAGCGATTTAAGCCAAACGTTTACAAACATTACGGAAGATATCCAAATATTTTGCCTTTTAAGCAATTTGAGCCAAACGTTTACAAACGTTTCGAAACAAATAAAAATGTTTCAACTTTTTAGCGATTTAAGCCTATTGTTTACAAACTTTACGAAACAAAATCAAACGATTAAAACGTTACAAAACAAAACCAAGTGTTTCATCTTTTTAGCAATTTAGGCCAAACATTTACAATCGTTACGAAACAAATCCAAGTGTTTCACCTTTTTAGCAATTTAAGCCAAACGTTAACAAACGTTACGAAACAAATCCAAACGTTTCACCTTTTTTAGAAATTTTAGCCAAACATATACAAACGTTACGAAACAAGTCCAAACGTTTCCCCTTTTTAGCGATTTAAGCCAAACGTTTAAAACATTACGAAACAAATCCAAATGTTTCACCTTTTTAGCGATTTAGGCCAAACGTTTACAAACGTTACGAAACCAACCCAAACATATCACCTTTTTCGCGATTGAAGCAAAACGTTAACAAATGCTACGAAACAAATCCAAACGTTTCCCATTTTTAGCAATTTAAGCAAAACGATTACAAACATTACGAAAAAAAACCAAGCGTTTCACATTTTTAGCAATTTAAGCCAAACGTTTACAAATGTAAAGAATCAAATCCAAGCCTTTCACCTTTTTAGCAATTTAATCCAAACGTTTACAAACGTTACGAAACAAATCCAAGCGATTCACCATTTTAGCAATTTAAGCCAAACATATACAAACCTTACGAAACAAATCCAAACATTTCACCTTTATAGCAATTTAAGCCAAACATTTACAAACCTTACGAAACAAATTCAAACATTTCAGCTTTTTAGTGATTTAAGGCAAACGTTTACAAACGATATGAAACAAATCCAAACGTTTTGCCTTTTTAGCGATTTAAGCCAAACTTTTACAAACGCTACGAAACAAATCCAAACGTTTCACCTTTTTAGTAATGTAAGCCAAACGTTTACAAACGCTACGAAACAAATCCAAGCGTTTCACCTTTTTACAATTTATGCCAAACGTTTAAAAACGTTACGAAACAAATCCGAGCGTTTCCCCTTTTTAGCAATATAAGCCAAATGTTTCCAAACGATATGAAAAAAATCCAAACGTTTCTGCTTTTTAGCGATTGAAGCCAAACGTTTGTACAAAGGTTATGAAACAAATCCAAATGTTTAACCTTCTTAGCGATATAAGCTAAACGTTTACAAACGATGCGAAACAAATTCAAGTGTTTCACCTTTTTAGCAATTTAAGCCAAATATTTACAAACTTTATGAAACAAATCCAAGCGTTTAAACTTTTTAGCAATTTAAGCAAAACGTTTGCAAACATTACGAAACAAATCCAAGCGTTTTACCTTTTTAGCAATTTAAGCCAAACATTTACAAACATTACGAAACAAATCATAACGTTTCACCTTTTTAGCGATTTAAGCCGAACGTTTAATTACAAACGTTATGAAACAAAACCAAATGTTTCCCCTTTTTAGCAATTTAAGCCAAACGTTTACAAAAATTACGAAACAAATCCAAACGTTCCACCTTTTTAGCGATTGAAGCCAAACGTTTCATATTTTTAGCAATTGAAGCTAAACGAACGTTACGAAACCAAACCAAGCGTTTCACCTTTTTAGCAATTCAAGCCAAACGTTTACAAACGTTACGAAACAAATCCAAGCGTTTCTACCCTTTTAGCAATTTAAGCCAAACATTTACAAATGTAAGGAAACAAATTCAAACGTTTCACCTTTTTAGCGATTTAAGCCAAACGTTTATAAACAGTACGAAACAAATCCAAACGTTTCACCTTTTTACCAAGGCCTAATTGTCACAACCCAAAATATTGAGCCGCAACCGGCGCTAGGGAACGGGAGTGGTAGCTGCGGAACCCGTAGCAAGCCTTAAATCACTATTAATTTTTCGCAAATAATAAACAAATAACATAAAGCAACAGAAGCAAGCATACATAACATGTATACACAAACATTTACACTAACTGTTCAAAAACCTCGCGGGCTCTAGTTACCGTACCCTGTACGAACTGGCCTCGCGGTACTATATCCATCAGTTAGTGTATCCAACATATCACCGGCATCTGGTGCCGTGCACAACATATAAAACAGGTAGCCTACAAAAACATATAAACAGGACAGCAAGTAGTATGTACAATCAAAATGTACTACTGCCTAGGCTACGACTCTGTCATACGGGACCACTACTGGAGCATTCACAGAAGTCAGATACTAAACATGCACAGCTGACTTCTGGACTTCAAAATTGGCCTCTAGCTAGGTCCACATACTAAGTACCTGAAAACATCAAAGGTGAGGGGTCAGTATTTGGGAAAATACTGAGTGAGTGTGCATTTACTAATGGTATTATCATAAAAACATAGCATCGCATTTCAAGAAACAATAATATAGAACATATAAATAGGTATTTGATCCGTACGAAACTAACATCCTAGCATGCGACACATCTCTTGAATAATCATATATCGTTCAACCCAATCATAAATCTCAAGTTGTGAGTCCAACTCACTGGTGGGCCCAGCCCACTAGATACGGGGACTTCCAGACTACACCGTAGCCGAGTTCACTCTCGTATCGAATTCATATCATATCATACATATCCAATCATTTCTCAAATGCAAACACACTAGACTGACTCAAAACTGGTGATCACACAGCCTATTGACACCCAATAGGTAGCTAGTTTCTTCGGATCGCATACTAGTTCTCGTAAATAAACTTAATAGAAACATATAACATTTAATCAAATCATATAACATGCGATGCATAAAAACAATATACATATTTATATAAGATAACTTTATATATATAATACACTAAAGTAAAATGCAACTCACAGTGACCGCAATCCAATCAATAATGTGGTCGACGAAATGATATGCCCTTGCTGTCCCACGTCTACTGACCTCTCTGCTCGCTGACACGTTTGATAAATAATTAACGTTTAATGATTAGACGTTAATCTCGTATTTCTATACGTATAATGCTTTTAAGTTTTAGGGTTTAGTTTCATTTCGATGATGTTTCAAGGAGTTTTCAGGACAATGCGCAGGTGCTGCCTGCACAATGACACTGTTTAGTAAAACGACGATCTCTCCCAATTGAACCGTTGGATCGAGATGAAATTTGACAGAGGCGTTCCTAAGAGGCAAATCTATAAACTGACCGTTGGGATTTTGAATCTGCCAAGTTTTGTGTAGTGTGCGAACGCACACAATGAGTGTGCGAACGCACACCCTAAAATTTAAGGAGTGTGCGAACGCACACCCGTGAAAGCCCCCGAAAAGTCGTTTTCCTGGGCTTTTCAACCATCCCGACGTGCTATACATTCAATTATACAAAACCCGCATCTCGGTTTTCATTAAGACGCTATAATACTTCAAAAACGTCGAATTCAATCCTAAAACTCAATCTCACTAAAACAGCCATATATATTCGAATTTATCACCAATTTTCGAGATATTTACCTTAAAACAAACTTTAGGATCGATAGAGGAGTCGATTCTAAAAAAATCGCCGCAAAAATCACTTGAATCGGACGTCGAACGGCGAAACGGCGGCGGAACGATCGTAATCGGCGATGGTTTCCAAATTTCTCTCGAATTCTCTTTTCCTTCTTCTGTTTCATATTTCTTTATACATATATTTTGGCAAATATACCACTTTGGTCCTTGTTTTTTTTATTCATTATCATTTATCTTTTAAACTTTTCTTTCGTACGATTTAATCTATAACTAAATCGATAAATCCTTTTATTATAACTTATACGTATTATTTATACCTAATAAATAATACGAAACTCAATATTACTATTTTCCCGTCGAATCCTACAAATTTCCATTTTCGACACGAAGTGGCTAAATTACCACTTTGGTCCCTGTACTTTATTTTGAACTTCTCTTAACATTTTTCCTTTTAATTCCAATTCTAACTTTAGAATTGAAATATAATCTTAATTTCCGCCTAATTGTTTTTCCTAAAACCGACCTACTAAAACTCATTTATCTTAATTTTATCAAAATCTTTCTGATTTCGCCACTCTCACGAATCCAAACTGGACACGTGGTCCAATTAGATAATTAAACATTTTGGGGTATTACATTCTTCCCCCCTTATAAAAATTCGTCCTCCAATTTTCATAAAGCTTGTTGGGACCTTATGATTGTTCTTCTTCTTTCCTTGTCGTCCATTAATACATGTTAGTCGTTTTCTTGTACTTTAACTTTCAGCTCTCTTCTTATAGCTTCCTGCCATTGTATAGTTGAGATTTTTCTTGTCGTTTCTTTTGTCTCTTCTGTTGTTTTTCCAAAATTGTGTGGCTTAAGACGTACCATTGGTAACGTAATTCTGACGTCATCTATAACTGGTTGTGATCCTCCTTCTGATCATCATTAGCGTCAATTAATCCTCACTTAATACTCTCAAAATCTATTATTTCATTCTTAGTCATCATTTGGTCGCTACCCGTCTCTTTTATACGTGAATAGTCACGATGTGTCGACTCCATCCTTAATGACATAGTTACTTTATTCATACTTCTATGAGTATTTTCCTTTGTAGTCACAATCTACGGCTTTTAATCTTTGCTATCTTCTGACGTTATCACCTTTCTTCCTTAACTGGTTATCGGCGTTTCTTACTTCTCTCTACTGTCATCTGACATCTCATTCCTTATTAGCTAATCTTTTTCAACTTGTACCTTGTTTATCACACTTGTTGTTTCTTAACGTAGTTGGGTCTGATACATGTTTTACTATCTTCAATTTATCCTTTCTTTGCTTATTTAAGCAATCGTGAATTTCACGTTGCTCTGTTGGTCGTGATCCTTCATCCTTTACCATTGTCTTAAACGTTGCGTTTCACGTTACCTTTGATTATATAGCTTATACAGTTGTCCTTGTTTACTAGTACTATTCGTATTCTTATCCTCTTCGGTACTTTCTAGTTTCTCCTTTGAGGTTTGCCTCGAATCTCTTATTGACTTTTCCACTTACGATGTTCTTCCTTTACATCACCTTAATCTCTGACTGATTCAACAGACCTTTAATATTTTATATACTTTTGTACTCAAATTTCTTATTGACTTATCAGTCAAAGCTGTTTTTCCTTTACGTCACAATTCCTTATTCAAGATGACCTCATAAGAATCTCACACGTTTCTTTAATATTTAAATTTCTTAAGAATTCTTCTTACTGTATAATCAATTTCCTCTTTTATCTTACACTTCAGTTTCTTACTCTCAATTAACTCTACGACTTTACTTTTGCTCGTTAAGATACTATCTTAATATTGATTATAACCGTTCCTCAGCTTATCTTATTCTGTTCTTCATCTCCTTCTTGAAGTGTTTTCCGACTGTTCTTAACATTTTAGATTGTACTTGACTTTGTAACTCCCAAAATTAGGGAATCGTTCCGACTTTGTTGTCCTATACATCTTATGCTTCTTCAGCATTTATGTCAAGATTCTAATTATCTTTTAAACAACTTACTTTCTCTGTACTAGTATGATACCAAGGTTTCTTAGATACAATTCACTCCTATCTGTCCAATAGTAATGAAGTATCATCTTGTCCTTTAATTACTGTATTCATTACGTTCTTCCTTTATTTATAATAGCTCCATTAATGCTGTTCCACTCTGATAATCCTTCTGACGTATTTCTAGAACTTTCCACTTCTTTATTTATCTTACTAAATCTTAAGGGTATATGAGTTTCCTCATTATATTTTCTTTCATATTATCCACAATTCTTACATTTACTGACACGTATGCCTATACGTGTGTTCTTTTCTCCTTATGCTAGAATTTTACAACTTAACTTCTCTCCTTTCTGTTAACGTAATCTATAGCTCTTAATGCTGATATTAGTGACTTCACTTAATATCAGTCAATTAGTGTCATTATCTCTCTTAATCCATCTAACTTTAAACCTTCACATTTTACAAAATCGTCTGCTTCGTCGTTCGTATTCTTTACTTCCTTTTTAATGAGATTCGTTATATCCTCTAATGCTGACATTAATAGGGATATGTATCCTTAAAATATTACTTGATGATCATCATTCATATTATCATCTTTTCGTCCTTTATACTTCCAATTTCTCTCATTTGATATAACTTTCGATCGCTATGATACTTATCTCAACATAAGGATATTCATTATATTCTTTATCCTTGTATATTCGTTATGTTTCTTTCGTCTACATGATTCTCTGTCATTTTATCCTTTGTTCTATCATAAGGATAAATACTGTATCCTTAAATATTGCCAGTGCATCGCATTTTACCTGCGTATGTTCTCCGGCGATAACTTCTTATGCAAACTTTACTTTAATCTCGTTTGCTTTGTCGCAATTAATTGTTAATACGGCTTTGTTCTGTTATTGGGGTTTTTTTTACAAGTCTTATTCTTATTTATTAGGAATCTTTTATTATTCGTCGCAGAGTTTCACATCTGAGTTTACTTACAAAGCAAAACGATCTCAAAACATCTTATGGCTGGCCAGCTCTTTTCAAACTACTTTTCATAAATCGTTTGAAATCATTAGTATAATTGTAGCTCAGAGTGATGACACCTCTCATCACCAAAGAGTTGCTCAAAATCGCATTTTTCTGTATTATTATAAAGATATGATGCATGATCTATATTTTGAAAATCATTTTCTTATGTATTCCTATCGTGATTATGCAATATCGTATGCTATGTCTGAGCACAATTGTACCTTAAAAAATCATAAAAACTTTCAAAATTTTCATAAAATTGTAAGTTTACTCTAGATTGTACACTCTGTGACTTTCAACGGCTTTCTGTATACTTATTGAGTATATTTCAAATTTTTGTATTGCTGTCACCTTCTGTCATTTTCCTGACTATTCTCCTATCATATTAATTCTTTCTCCATATCTCCGATAACTTAATTTAATTCAACATTTTCTACTGCTGTAATCACCACAACCACTTCTTTAACACTCTGTATCATGTCCTATAGAAACGCAGGTACCGATGTTTCACATTGATTCCCTGTTGGTAACCCATCTCTTTCTTCACAACTTCTAGAACGTAATACAGGAATTATGTTCGCGATAAATGTATTATTTATCATTTATTATATTATTGTTTTTGTAAATTATGTTTATATATTCATTTCTTAAGCACGTGTTTGTCAATATCGCTTCCTATAGGCCCTACCTATCTGAGGTATTATCCTATAGTTACATTCTACTCGTTATGCTCTATCATGCATGCAGTAAACATATACACAACAATGCAACATATAAACACAAATACTCAAAGCATATTAATCATTTATACCTAAGGGTGCCTGATGTGGAACGCTAGATTTCCTAATAACTATTCCAGTGTGTCGACCCTTAACTCTTCTACTGGAGTTGCCTCCGCCTCTATGCACGGAGTAGGGGTTAGTCCTAATACCAGAGGATCGACTAGTATAATCTGGATAGAACGCACGTCTGAAAAAGTAGGGTCGAACAGGATTGCCATCCCACTCGCGGTCAGCCTCGATCTTACGGGCCATCATAGTGAGCGTCCCAAAGTGCTCGTGAACATACTCATATAGCTCATCAAATTCGAGTCCCAAACCCCTAATTTATCTACGGTTAATCGTCCTATTATCTTCATTAAGGTCTGGAACTCTTTCGTCCATGCTAAGAAAGTTAGAGGAATACAGTCCCACTGGTAGTATTCCTCTAGAAAAGGAGCGCATTTGCCTCCTAACCTGATTCAAAACCACTTGTGCCTGGCCATTTACTAGCCCTCCATCTTCTCTCAAATTGCGGTACCTCCGCACATTGGACCAAAAATGTTCACTTCGGTACTCCTCAACGTCTGACTCGTCTAACAATTCTTCTTCTTCTAAGTCCTCCTCTGGATTCTCCTCACTTTCTTCACTGTACTCCATTTCAAGCAAGTGAGTTCTACCTCTAACCCTAGAAGAACTACCAATTTCTGATACTGACATGAAACCATTCTGATATATCTCAGATGATCTCCCAATATCTATGTGGAATCCATTCTGGTGGACTTCAGATGGTCCGTCTATTTCGTTGTGAAATCCATCTTGACAGATAGGAGGTGCTTCCTCCCGTTCCTCTGCTGCATGTGACTAAGCTCCGTTTTGCCCAGACATGCTAAAAAGAAACAGTTACAAACGCCAGCGACCATCTGAGCCCTCTTTTTCCTCGCTTAACTTCAATATCAACTTATAAGGTGCTATAAACATTTAAAATTCAATCAATCTGTATGTAATTTGCAAATACGTAAGCACTGAATACCCCTTGCACAAGTAATAAACACTTAGTTGCCTTAGCCGCTCATATTTGCAAACATTTAACCATTTTCTATCTCTTAGCATAAGCAACAAATACTTAGTTGCCTTAGTCATCCGTATAAAGAGATACTAGTCACTTGCTAGCTTAATAGTCCTGGTTCGCGCGCGTTATGCCATATACTACTAATGCACAGATCAAATGAATGCAGACAACTAAGGTCCGACTCTCTGCTGCAGTAGTTCCTAGGTTTACTTACTGACAGAGTATTCAAAGTCAAACAGACATTCAGACACAACTGGCAGTGGTAACTAGACCAACTGCTCTCAAACAAACATTGAAACAAACTTGCAGTGGTAACTGGACCAACTGCTCTGATACCAACATTGTCACAACCCAAAATATTGAGCCGCAACCGGCGCTAGGGAACGGGAGTGGTAGCTCCGGAACCCTTAGCAAGCCTTAAATCACTATTAATTTTTTGCAAATAATAAACAAATAACATAAAGCAACAGAAGCAAGTATACATAACATTTATACACAAACATTTACACTAACTGTTCAAAAACCTCGCGGGCTCTAGTTACCGTACCCTATACGAACTGGCCTCACGGTACTATATCCATCAGTTAGTGTATCCAACATATCACCGGCATCTGGTGCCGTGCACAACATATAAAACAGGTAGACTACAAAAACATATAAACAGGACATCAAGTAATATGTACAATCAAAATGTACTACTGCCTAGGCTACGACTCTGTCATACGGGACCACTACTGCAGCATTCACAGAAGTCAGATACTAAACATACACAGCTGACTTCTGCACTTCAAAATTGGCCTCTAGCTAGGTCCACATACTAAGTACCTGAAAACATCAAAGGTGAGGGGTCAGTATTTGAGAAAATACTGAGTGAGTGTGCATTTACTAACGGTATTATCATAAAAACATAGCATCGCATTTCAAGAAACAATAATATAAAACATAAAAACAAGTATTTGATCCGTACGAAACTAATATCCTAGCATGCGACACATCTCTTGAATAATCATATATCATTCAACCCAATCATAAATCTCAAGTTGTGAGTCCAACTCACTGGTGGGCCCAGCCCACTAGATACGGGGACTTCCAGACTACACCGTAGCCGAGTTCACTCTCGTATCGAATTCATATCATATCATACATATCCAATCATTTCTCAAATGCAAACACACTAGACTGACTCAATACTGGTGATCACACAGCCTATTGACACCCAATAGGTAGCTAGTTTCTTCGGATCGCATACTAGTTCTCGTAAATAAACTTAATAAAAACATATAGCATTTAATCAAATCATATAACATGCGATGCGTAAAAACAGTATACATATTTATATAAGATAACTTTATATATATAATACACGAAAGTAAAATGCAACTCACAGTGACCGCAATCCAATCAATAATGTGGTCGACGAAATGATATGCCCTTGCTGTCCCACGTCTACTGACCTCTCTGCTCGCTGACACGTCTGATAAATAATTAACATTTAATGATTAGACGATTATCTCGTATTCCTATACGTATAATACTTTTAAGTTTTAGGGTTTAGTTTCATTTCGATGAAGTTTCAAGGAGTTTTCAGGACAATGCGCAGGTGTTGTCTGCACAATGACACTGTTTAGTAAAACGACGATCTCTCCCAATTGATCCGTTCGATCGAGATGAAATTGGACAGAGGCGTTCCTAAGAGGCAAATCTATAAACTGACCGTTGGGATTTTGAATCTGCCAAGTTTTGGGTAGTGTGCGAACGCACACAATGAGTGTGCGAACGCACACCCTAAAATTTAAGGAGTGTGCGAACGCACACCCGTGAAAGCCCCTGGAAAGTCGTTTTCTGGGGCTTTTCAACCATCCCGACGTGCTATACATTCAACTATACAAAACTCGCATCTCGGTTTTCATTAAAACGCTATAATAACTTCAAAAACGTCGAATTCAATCCTAAAACTCAATCTCACTAAAACAGCCATATATATTCGAATTTATCACCAATTTTCGAGATATTTACCTTAAAACAAAGTTTAGGATCGATAGAGGATTCGATTCTGAAGAAATCGCCGCGAAAATCACTTGAATAGGACGTCGAACGGCGAAACGGCGGCGGAACGATCGTAATCGGCGATGGTTTCCAAATTTCTCTCGAACTCTCTTTTCCTTCTTCTGTTTCATATTTCTTTATACATATATTTTGGCAAATATACCACTTTGGTCCTTGTTTTTTTTATTCATTATCATTTATCTTTTAAACTTTTCTTTCGTACGATTTAATCTATAACTAAATCGATAAATCCTTTTATTATAACTTATACGTATTATTTATATCCAATAAATAATACGAAACTCAATATTACTATTTTCCCGTCGAATCTTACAAATTTCTATTTTCGACACGAAGTGGCTAAATTACCACTTTGGTCCCTGTACTTTATTTTGAACTTCTCTTAACATTTTTCCTTTTAATTCCAATTCTAACTTTAGAATTGAAATATAACCTTAATTTCCGCCTAATTGTTTTTCCTAAAACCGACCTACTAAAATTTATTTATCTTAATTTTATCAAAATCTTTCCGATTTCGCCACTCTCACGAATCCAAACTGGACACGTGGTCCAATTAGATAATTAAACATTTTGGGGTATTACACTAATGTCTTAAAAAATCCTGACCTTTCATCCCCTTTTCAATCCTACCCTGATATTGCAAATCAGTCAATTTTACCCTATTTTTTATTTTTTCATTTCAATTGTATCCTAAAGCATAAAATTGACCTTTTTTATATGGCAAAAAAATTCTCTAAATTGACCTTTTTTTGCATTAGATTAACTTTTTATATTAAATTGACCATTTTTGAAGAATTCTTTTGAACTTTTGTCAAATAATAAGGTCAATTTTATACTTAAGGGTACAATTAAAATGAAAAAATGCAAAATGGGGTAAAAGGTCGGGGTTTTTTTAAGGCATTAAGCCTTTTAGCAATTAAAGTCAAACGTTTAGAAACGTTAAGAAACAAATCCAAGCGTTTCACCTTTTTAGCAATTTAAGCCAAAGGTATACAAACGATACAAAACAAATCAAAGCGTCTCACCTTTTTAGCAATTTAAGCCAAACGTTTACAAAGGTTTCGAAACAAATCCAAACCTTTCACCTTTTTAGCGATTTAAGCTAAACGTTTGAAAACGATACAAAAAATCCAAACGTTTCACCTTTTTAGCGATTCAAGCCAAACGTTACGAAAGATCCAAACTTTTCACCTTTTTAGCGATTTAAGCCAAACGTTTACAAACGTTACGATACAAATCCAAATGTTTCATCTTTTTAGCGATTTAAGACAAACGTTTGCAAACGTTACGAAACAAATCCAAACGTTTCACCTTTTTAGCGATATAAGTCAAACGTTTACAAACATAACGAAACAAAACCAAATGCTTAAAACGTTACGAAACAAATCCAAACGTTTCACATTTTTAGCAATTTAAGCCAAACATTTACAAAAGTTACGAAACAAAACGAAGCGTTTCACCTTTTTAGCAATTTAAGCCAAACGTTTCGAAACAAATCAAAACGTTTCCCTTTTTAGCAGTTTAAGCCAAACATTTAGAAACGTTACGAAATAAATCCAAGCGTTTCACCTTTTTAGCAATTTAAGCCACACATTTACAAACGTTACGAAACAAATCCAAACATCTCACCTATTTACCGATTTAAGCCAAATGTTTACAAACATTACGAAACAAATCCAAACGTTTCATCTTTTCAGCGATTTAAGCCAAACGTTTACAAAGGTTAAGAAACAAACTCAAATTTGTCACCTTTTTAGCAATTTATGCCAAACGTTTACAAACGTTACGAAACAAATCCAAGCGGTACACCTTTTTAGCAATTTAAGCAAAACGTATACAAACGTTACGAAATAAATCCAAGCGTTTCACCTTTTTAGAAATTTAAGCCAAACGTTACGAAACAAATCCAAATGTTTCACCTTTTTAGCGATTTAAGCCAAATGTTTACAAACGTAACGAAACAAATCCAGACGTTTCACCTTTTTAGCGATTAAAGCCAACCGTTCACAAACGTTACGAAACAAATCTAAACGTTTCATCTTTTTTGCGATTTAAGCCTAACGTTTAGAAACATTACAATACAAATCTAAACATTTCACCTTATTAGCAATTTAAGCTAAACGTTTACAAACGTTACGAAACAAAACCAAACGTTTAAAACGTTACAAAAAATTCCAAGCGTTTCAACTTTGTAGCAATTTAAGCCAAACGCTTACAAACATTACAAAACAAATCCAAACGTTTCAACATTTTAGCGATTTAAGCCAAACATTTACAAACATTACGAAACAAGTTCAAACGTTTCACCTTTTTAGCGATTTAGGCCAAACGTTTATAAACGTTACGAAAAAAACCAAACGTTTAAAATGTTACGAAACAAATCCAAACGTTTCACATTTTTAATTATTTAAGCCAAACCTTTACAAACATTACGAAACAAAATCAAGTGTTTCACCTTTTTAGCAATTTAAGCTAAACGTTTACAAACGCTACGAAACTAATCCAAACGTTTCATCTTTTTCGAATGTAAGCCAAACGTTTACAAATCCTAGCGTTTCACCTTTTTAGCAATTTAAGCCAAACATTTAAAAACACTAGGAAACAAATCCAAGTCTTTCACCTTTTTAGCAATTTATGTCAAACGTTTAAAAACGTTACGAAACAAATACAAGTGTTTCCCCTTTTTAGCAATTTAAGCCAAACGTTTACAAACGTTACGAAAAAATCCAAACGTTTCAGCTTTTTAGCGATTTAAGCCAAACGTTTACAAAGATTATGAAACAAATCTAAATGTTTCACCTTCTTAGCGATTTTAAGCCAAATGTTTTAAACGTTTGGTTTTATTTCATAACGTTTGTAAACGTTTGGCTTAAATCGCTAAAAAGGTGAAACGTTTGGTTTTGTTTCGTAACGTTTAGAAACGTTTGACTTAAATCGCTAAAAAGGTGAGACGTTTTGTTTTGTTTCGTAACGTTTGTTAACATTTCGATTTCTTTCGTAACGTTTGTTTCGTAACGTTTTAAAAGTATTGTTTTGTTTCATAACGTTTGTAAATGATTGGCTTAAATTGCTAAAAAGGTGAAACATTTTGTTTTGTTTTGTCACGTTTGTAAACGTTTGGCTTAAATCGCTAAAAGGTGAAACGTTTGGATTTGTTTCATAACGTTTGTAAACCTTTGGGTTCAATCGCTAAAAAGGTGAAACGTTTGGAGTTGTTTTGTAGCGTTTGTAAACGTTTAGCTTAAATCGCTAAAAATGTGAAACGTTTGGTTTTGTTCCGAAACGTTAGTAAACGTTTAACTTAAACTGCTAAAAAGGTGAAACACTTGGATTTGTTTCGTAATGTTTCTAAACGTTTGGCTTAAATTGCTATAAGGGTAAAACGCTTGGATTTGTTTGGTAACGTTTGTAACCGTTTTGCTTTGTTTCGTAACGTTTTTAAACGTTTGGTTTTGTTTCGTAATGTTCTTAAATTTTTGGCTTAAATTGCTTAAAAGGTGAAACGCTTGTGTGAGTGGAGCGGGTTTCGGGGGCCGCTCGCACAAGGCTTATGGCTGACTTCTCGATCTGGAAATGGTTTGAAAAATGGAGTCGCCACCTAGTTCAACTAGGAAATGCCTTTTAACCGACTAGATAGCCTTACTCGCCTCCGGTAAGACTATCGTGCATTGGACCAAAGACAAGGGTTTGTGGACCTCCCCGAGTCTCATGAGCTTGGCTTATCTGTTACCGGCTTTATTTTCTGGACATATTCGTTTTATATCTCATCTCCACAGTATATGCAATTCACATGATATGAAAGCTGTAAATAAACAATTATGAAAGCAATAATCACGTTTGACGCGCATATGACTCGATATGGACTGGCATTATAGGCAAGTAGCAGGTACTCCTAAGCATATGTCACGAGGCAAAATATTGAGCCGAGACCAGCGCTAGGGAATGGGAGTGGTAGCTCCGAAACCCGTAGCAAGCCTAAAACAGTTATAAATTTTTCGGAATTAAAAACATAATATCTTATATAAAACGTTTTCCGGAAACTCTTTTAGGTAATATATTTATTGATATTAAAATATCATACTAGAGTTTACATTAAAAATCACTTATTTGAAATCCATTCACAAATCTTCTATTGACGCCTACTGACTACTGCAGCTCTAGGTACTCATACTTGTGCAAGTCCAACGACTTCTGGCACAACGAAGATGGTTTGTCTTATCCGACTCCGGCTACCTGAAAACATCAGAGTGAGGGGTCAGTATTTGGGAAAATACTGAGTGAGTATGCAACTTATTATCGGTATTATAAAAATACACATCGCATACTCAAACATATATATTTATCTCAAATATAATAACGAAAATAACATAACATTCACAAATGACAGATCCGACAAAAACCCTAATCTTAACTCATAACTTATCTTATTTCGAATATTCAAATCAAACTGATCCAAATGGTCCGACCCGGGAGTGTTCACACTCAACCACGTCAGTCGCGACCAATCTCTTAATTCCAAAGTATGAGTCCAACTCACTAGTGGGTCCAACCCACTAGATACGGGGCTCATGTTACACTAACCGAGTTCACTTTCGTATCGAATTCGTGTCATATGTGCATCTCATAATCTCAAAGACAATCTAGACACGCTAGACTGACTCAAATACTGGTGATCACACAGCCTATTGACACCCAATAGGTAGTTGGTTTCTTCGGATCGCACACTAGATATTCATATTCAAAACAATGAATATAACAAGATTCATATAATCAAATTCACCGAACATAACATCTTATACGAGCAAATCATATAAATGCGATGTATTGATAATAATATTCATAATGTATGAAAATAACTTTTATAATAATAATACACAAAAATAAATTGCCACTCATAGTGACCGCTATCCAAAACTGCATTATCGTCACCAGATCGCGTAGGTTCCGTGCATCGTTTGACATCGTAGCTACTCCAGCTTGACGGCCTGGCAGCCTAACGATACATCCGTTTCCTATTCAAATCATATGTACGTTTAATTCATAAACGTAGACTTAGTCCTAAAATGTTTCAGAAACGGCGAAACCGCGACGGATCGAAGTCGATCGCCACATTTCCTTCGTCTCTCTTTGATGCTTCGTGAATCATCTGATTCCTTCATTTCTTATATATATAGGTTGGCTAATTAGCCACTTTAATCTTTCATTTCTTTAACTTAAACATTTTCTCTTTTAAACTTTCAAATTTAATCAAACGGTTAAATTATCCTTTAACTCAATTACTTACGTACTCTCTCCGTCCCAATAGAGTTGTCCACTTTGAGAAATTTTTTTGTCCCAAAATACTTGTCCACTTTTAAAAAGTAACTAACTTTCACACTCAATTTTCCTATATTATCCCTATTTAAAATCCATTAATGAGTAAATTAAAAGTGGACCCTATATTAAATAGGGGTATGACAACAAAAGTAAGGAACATTTTACAAAACTCATGAACAATAATTGCCTTTCTTATACTGTGTGATAAAGGCAAAGTGGACAACTCTATTGGGACAGAGGGAGTATTATTTATATCCATATAAATAATACTAACTAAAAATTATTATTTTCCATCAATAATCTTTTAATTACTATTCTCGAGATTTAATTAGCTAATTTACACTTTGGTCCTTGAACTTTTCAAAAGTTGCAATTTAGCCCAAACGCATCCGCGTCCAAATTTTAAAAGTCTCCGATTGACCCGAAACTTTTACCACATATACTATAAAATATTTCGCGAACCTTGGCGAAATAATTCCTCTTTTTGGGACTTAACTGGTTAAATTACCACGTTAGTCCCTGAACTCTAGTTTGAGACTTTTCTTGACATTCTTCCTTTTAATTTAAATTCCAACATTAGAATTGGAATATGATATTAAATTCCGCATAACTACTTTCCCAAGACCGACCTACAAAAAACTTATTTACTTTAATTTCTTGGAAATTATTTCCGATATCGCCACCCTAGCAAATCAGAACTGGACACATGGTCCAATTAAATACTTAAATATTTTGGGGTATTGTGACACATGGTCCAATTAAATACTTACATATTTTGGGGCATTACATTCTTTCCCCCTTATAAAAATTCGTCCTCGAAATTTCATATTCTTTTCTTACTTTAGTCCCCTTTACATCTAGAATTTTTCTTTATAGTAGGGATACCGTGTTCATCTTACAACACTGGTCAGTACATGGAATCGTCATTCCAATTTCTGTACTACTTAGATCACAACTTTAACTGTCATTGATGACCTTCATGTCATTATCTTCTTCTATTGTCGCGTCAGTCATATTCTTATGTCTCCTGATTCCTTTTCTTTAATTTCTTCTTGATCTTGTATACATAAATCATTCATTGGTTCCTTGTCCGATATTCAATACTATAAACTCTTAAACTCGTAATTGAACTTTCAGTTCCTTACTGATGTTCAATGATAACTCGTTCTAATGATATTTTATCACTAAAGATGATAATCTTTATCATTCGACATCTTCCTTTTATGACGATACTCGTCGTATCCGTATGTACTTACTATTCTTCGTTCTTGATTCTTTAATTCTGTTCAATACGTCTAATCCTATCATCGTTCCTTGTTGAGTAATGTGAATACTCAATTAGCTCATGCTTCTCTACTTACGTAGTTCCTTTTGTATTAATGTTGCTGTCATCCGATCATTATTCATCGTAGTGCTAAGAACTTATTCCCTTATTCCCTTATCCGCTATCCTCTTTTGTCTCGTTACTTCTCTTCTCGTATGAAGATTCTTCCATTAGGTGAATCCTCACGACGTATCCTTATAAGGTCTTTATTTACCTTCCTTGTAAAGCTTATTTACTTTTCCCCTTGTGTCAATATATCTCGTATGATTATTGACCTACTTCTTTTCCTTTAGCGTAAAGCGCTATTCTTGAAATTTCTTGTTCTTTCTTACTTTACATCAATCTATTTCATCAATCTGGTTTTCAATCAGATAGGATTTTCATATTGGTCGCTAACTTCTTATTTTAATAAGGCAGCGTGTGACCAATACTCAGGTAATCTTCCTGTGCTTATAAACCTTAAATGAGGATTTTAATCCTCTTCCAACTATATACTTACATCAGAATGTCCTCTGATAATATCGTTACTTGCTTCATGTTTAATCTTCAATTCATCATCCTTACTCATTTCCTTTGTCATCTTCTTGGCATTGATCATCTTTTGACTTTCAAAAATGCTTTTAGCATTTATCGTCATAATCCAACTCTTTCTTATCTATTTCTTCCTTCCAATTCTCAATCTTAGTTGGCTCTTAGCTTCCAAATCATTTCCCTTTACTATCATGTAGCATTAAGCTTACTTCTCATTAATATCCATGATCTTGTTACTTCACTTGTTATTCGTACTTTTGTCTATATCGTAGATGTACTTCTTTGTAATTTTTCTTTGACTTCTTGTCCTTAGTCAACCAATAGGATGATAGTCAAATGCTATGATCCTATGGTATTCTTCTTACGTCCCTTATTCACGCTCTTATCGTGTTTCTTGATCATCTTCTATTGCATTCTTTGCTTTCCTCTTCATCGTATCTTATATATCGCTTATTACTTGCTTTTAATATTTACAACATCGATCATTAACAAAGGGTCGTGGCCTTCTTCACCTGAATTTCTCGATGTAGTACGTTCTCATTTGTATACGTATCATCTTATCGTATCTCTTATTTCTGATATTTCTTATTTCAGCACTGAATGTCGATCATCAATTAAACAATGGGTCGCAATTCCTTTTGCTTGAATTATCGACGTAGTGCGCTCTCGATTACTTACATATTGTACTATTGTACCTTTACTGATATCTTAATTGTCAGTGGATTCGATCCTACGTCTCTGTCCTCTTTATCCTTCTTTGTTTCTATGTGTCCGCGACTACATAGAGTTCCATTTCTCTAATCTCCTTGTCAACTCTCCACATGACTTTTCCCTTTTTCTTTTCCTCGATCATTCTTATCGAGTTCCTTGCGTCATACGCAGGTTATCCGTACTTTCCTTAATTCTGATTACTTTAACCGATTTCTTATTATCCATAATCTAGTTTTACATCCTTACACTTTATCATACACGTCATGTACCTTTTGCATTCCCTCGACCATACGCAGAAAGTCAGTGGAATATAGTCCCACTGGTAATATTCCTTGTGAAAAGGAGCGCATTTGCCTCCTAACTTGATTAAGAGCCACTTGTGCCTGACCATTGGCTATCTCGGCATCCTCCCTCGGATTGCGATATTTCCATACACTGGACCAAAAATGCTCACTCCGGTACTCCTCGACATCGGACTCGTCTTTTAACTCTTCTTCCCCGAAGTCCTCTTCCTGAGGATCTTCTTCTGGGAATATATCAAACAAGTTTGATCGTGTCTAACACATCTTAATCCTTTAAGGATCATAATCCATCTTCTATATCGATCACATTATGCACTTTACTCTTTATTTGATCTAATTTGGAGTTTAAGGTTTAACACTTCACAAGCATTCATTACATTTATACCTTTCACAACCTATTATTCCGCTTCATAATCGAAACCTTGAGGTGAAATTTTCAACTCTTAATTCATCGATTGCAGTTCTTATTGTTTATCTCTCTATCTTTCTTATCGTATACTTCAATTATTCATTTACATCATATCTCCTGACCTCATTACTTTGACCTTTCCGATTATCCTTAATCGGAGCTAATGGTAGAAAGAATTCCCCAAGTCGGATCACAAACTTAGTTTATATTATTTGGTCTATCACTGCTCTAATCGCTTGTGGAAACCAATCATGGGTTGAACCTTTCATCGACACCCTAACTTTACAATACTGTTTGTCTTTCATCCGCTCGGTATGTACGAGCATCTTACTTTACTTTTCGTAGAGGATCTAGCATACTGCTTTATCCGTTAAACTATTTTAGCCTTAACTTATGTATACCACTATCAACCGCTATAGGTGTTCCTTTCTTCACGTCAATACTGTCTTTGTATCTATCGTCCTATTATTGGCACACAATTCCTTATATCAGTTACTTTTACTGTTAACTAATTCTTAATGACGTTGGGTTATTACGGCATTCTCAATGCCTGTATATTCCAGTTTGTCTTACTAGGTTCCCATTGACCTTCATCTCGTTTATGGCCTTTACTGGCCAATTGGACTACGTTGTATTCGCTTTTGTTACCTCGATCTTCTTCTCGCGCCTCATATTCTTGCTGTGCAACAGCACGCGTTCGCGCAGTTCTTTGTTCATAGTATAGCGATTATATAAAGGAATACTGATAAATTCCATAAAATTTAACACATACTAATCATCACGACTAATCACTGTCTACGTATGTTGGACTTTAGGAACATCTCCTTCATTTCGGCCTTCTATGATTACGTCTCTTATTGCAAGTCTTCTGAGTGTTCTAACTCATCGTAGACTTAGCTAATTATCAAAACATATACTCGCTTTGTATATGTTACATGCATATTACTATCGTAGCTATAAGCATCTATGTTGACCGGATTCAAGAAAATCAGTGTTCCCTAGATTTCTTTGATTACGTATCGTAAATTAAGTCTTGCGAGCATTCCGCTCACATGGACTTAATTAAACATCAAGAGTATCAAAACATAACATACATGTTCTATACGTTGTTAATCAGATATGCTTTACTATCCGAACATATCTACTATTCTAGTCGTATACTAGTCTGTTTAATCAAGGCTAAGTTCGTTAGCTAGAGGCAAAATTCCTCTATTCTCACCATTATACGTATTCATTCGCCTCGTAGCCTTGATCGCAACTTGCTCTCGAGCACTTCAATTCCGTCACAGAGTTCTGGTCTAGGTATACTTACATAAAAACAAAACTTCTTGAAAACTCTTTCAAATAAAACGACTCATTTGAAAATTTCATTTAAATCTTAGCAAAATTGTGCACTAGGGTGATGACGCCTCTCATCCCCAAAGAGTTGCCACATCTCACCTCTTCGTCTGAACATAATGCATATGATGCATGTCCTATTAATGCATGTATTGATGTATGTAATGATGCATTTCTATCAATGTCGTGGAAATCATGTATTTCTGTATCGGGTCTAGGCACAATTATACTTTCAGAATCGTTAAACAAATAAGTTTTAAAAGTTATAAACTTCGAGTTTTGTAAGTACTCTAGACCTTTAAACTCTGTACCTGACAAGTTCTTCCACTTCTGTAACTTTGCATTTCTTCTTCATACTCTTTCTAAAATTTCGATCGATCAAATTCAATAGCATCTCTCACGTTATTTAATGCTAAGCACGCATATATATATATATATATATATATATATATATATATATATATATATATCATCAATTCACAACCATAATAATTATATTATATTCATAGGAGGCAATACATCTCCTAGATGTTTCATCTAAATAGGCATATCTTGTATACCTATCCAATCGAAAACGAAATACGTGTATGTATCTCATATACACGTGTCACAAGAAATAGATACACATTTCACAAACCGACTTATCATACTTATCACAAAACACGTCATGCAGACGACTTGGATCAGACAAAACTCAATTCTATAGCTGCAATAGTTCCTAGGTCACTTAACCGACAAGCGCATCTTAGCAGAGGTAACTGGACCAACCAGGCTCTGATACCACAATTGTCACGACCAAAAATATTGAGCCGAGACCGACGCTAGGGAATGGGAGTGGTAGCTCCGAAACCCGTAGCAAGCCTAAAACAGTTATAAATGTTTGGCAATTAAAAACATAATATCTTATATAAAACGTTTTCAGGAAACTCTTTTAGGTAATATATTTGTATATATTAAAATATCATACTATTTACATTAAAAATCACTTATTTGAAATCCATTCACAAATCTTTTATTGACGCTTACTCTGCAGCTCAAGATACTCATACTTGTGCAAGTTCAACGATTTCTGGCACAACGAAGATGGTTTGTCTGATCCAATTCCGGCTACCTGAAAACATCAGAGTGATGAGTCAATATTTGGAAAAATACTGAGTGAGTATGCAACTTATTATCGGTATTATCAAAATACACATCGCATATTCAAACTTATATATTTATCTCAAATATAATATGAAAATAACATAACATTCACAAATGACAGATCCGACCGAAACCCTAATCTTAACTCTTAACTTATCTTATTCCGAATATTCAAATTAAACTTATCCAAATGGTCCGACCCGGGAGTGTTCACACTCAACCACGTTAGCCGCGACCAATCTCTTAATTCCAAAATGTGAGTCCAACTCACTGGTGGGTCCAACCCACTACATACGAGGCTCAAGTTACACTAACCGAGTTCACTTTCGTATCAAATTCGTGTCATATGCGCATCTCATAATCTCAAAGACAATCTAGACACACTAGACTGACTCAAATACTGATGATCACACAGCCTATTGACACCCAATAGGTAGTTGGTTTCTTCAGATCGCTCACTAGATATTTATCAAAACAATGAATATAACAACATTGATATAATCAAATTCACCGAACATAACATCTTATACGAGCAAATCATATAAATGCGATGTATTGATAATACTATTCATAATATATGAAAATAACTTTTATGATAATAATACGGGAAAGTAAATTTCCACTCACAGTGACCGCTATCCAAAACTGCATTATCGTCACCAGATTGCGTAGGTTCCGTGCATCGTTTGACCTCGTAGCTACTCTATCTTGACGGCCTGGCAGCCTGACGATACATCCGTTTCCTATTCAAATCATATGTATGTTTAATTCATAAACGTAGACTTAGTACTAAAATCCTAAGCTATAAACTTAGGTTAATGCGATCTTGTTCTAAACACGTCTTTTAACTTTGATCGTGTTTTAATACTTAGTCGAGATACTTATTATATCTCTTTTTCACCGATTTTCCATCATAGGTATTTTATATATCGAAACCCTAATCGAACACGTCAGATTCGATATCCAAATTTCATATTTTCGGGGTTCGTGTTTCCTTCAATGTCCGACATTCTTAAAGTCGGAAACTAGTTGAAAATGGGGCGAAATGCCTTTTAGCGACTTCGTCGTTGGTTGTGCGAGCGCACAAGAGAATGTGTGCGTTCGCACACATAGGTGTGCGCTCGCACACCTTAGTGTGCAATTGCACATTGTGTACGTTAGCACACCTTGTGTGCGTTCGCAAGGTCCCGAAATCTTTTTCCGGGCCGTTCCGACGTGCTTCGATCAATTTCGTCATGCTCCTATCTCAATTTAACATAACCTCAACTCCAAATTCATTAAAAACATTAATAGAAACGCAATTACAATCCGTTTAATTCGTTAAAACAAAATAACTTTTATTTACTAATTCTCGCAACAAAAACGTCGAGCTTACCTCGATTTAAAGGTTAAAGATGATAGAAAATCAAATTCTGAATAAATCGATATAAGGAACGCTCGATTTGGACGAGAAACGGAGAAACCGCGACGGATCGAAGTCGATCGCCCTATTTCCTTCGTCTCTCTTTGATGCTTCGTGAATCATTTGATTCCTTCATTTCTTATATATATAGGTTGGCTAATTAACCACTTTAATCCTTCATTTCTTTAACTTAAATCATTTCTGTTTTAAACTTTCTAATTTAACCAAACGGTTAAATTATTATTTAACTCAAAATTATTATTTTCCGTCAATAATCTTTTAATTACTATTCTTCAGATTTAATTGGCTAATTTACACTTTGGTCCATGAACTTTTCAAAAGTTGCAATTTAGCCTAAACGCATCCGCGTCGAAATTTTAAAAGGTCTCCGATCGACCCGAAACTTTTACCACATATATTATAAAACATTTCGCGAACCTTGGCGAAATAATTCCTCTTTTTGGGACTTAACTGGATAAATTACCACTTTAGTCCCTGAACGCTAGTTTGAGACTTTTCTTGACATTTTTCTTTTTAATTTAAATTTTAACTTTAGAATTGGAATATGATATTAAATTCAGCATAATTACTTTCCCAAGACTGACCTACTAAAGACTTATTTACTTTAATTTTTTGGAAATTATTTCCGATATCGCCACCCTGGCGAATCAGAACTGGACACATGGTCTAGTTAAATACTTAAATATTTTGGGTAATTGTGATACATGGTCCAATTAAATACTTAAATATTTTGGGGTATTACAACATACATCTAACCTTATAGGTTTTTAGCAAATAGTCATAAGCCTGGCTGGTCTGGATTAATTACATGCACAAAGCCTAAAACCAAATGTATATGCGTGATTTATAGATTTTACTATGTGAGTCTTGAAAAACCTATACAATCGTTACTACTTTTTCATGTTAGTCCTACGATGATGGGCTGGATTTGTATTAATGGGCCAATTTTAGGTGATTAGTCCTTTAACCAGTTCATTATTGGATTTAGATGCTGTTGGAAAGCAGTAAACAATTCTAGCATGCTCAGGGGCAGTTAGATATACATACAAGGTTAGAGATACTTTTAAATCTCGTTGACTTTGAATGCCTAGCACTCGCGAGGGTTTTGACCATTGGTCTGTAAGAATGGGCTTTCGGTCAGATCAAGAGAGTTGTGCGTCTCGTCGATCCGGTTCTACTGGTTTAATCCGGACTCGATTCCGAGTTTGAGTTAGCCCGGAATCAGCTCTAGAAGTTGCTGGTTTGTTGGGCCACTGGGTCGTGGGCCCGGTTTATACACTATGGTATATATTTGGACTTATGAGTCTGTTTTACATTGGGTCTGGCCCGTTACAATACAAAGTATGCTTCTAACTAAATTATCTACGTCTGGGTTCAAACTAGGCTTGATTTGGAGTCCAGATGGGCCGGAAAACACGTTTTGAAGTTCGGATCACGTCTTGAAGGATCTGTGAGCAAATCTGGGGAGCTAAGGAGCCATGAACACGACGCCAATTTAACCTGGCAGCGCCGAAAGTTAATTGTGGCGGCGCAGCCACTTTATCGCGGCGGCGCCATCGGCTTCAGTGGCGGCGGCGGCGGTTCGTCGGCAGTTTCAGGGTCATTTTGTTTTGCTTCGTTCTCACTCGTTTTAGCTCCGTTTTTCATGCAAACGTAGTCAAAACAGCATAAAATCGAACAAGGAATCCAAAAAACACATAACTAGAGTGTTTAGAGCTCATATAGACAAATTTATTTTTCAGGGCAGCAACTCATTTTAGGGTTTACTTAAGGAAAAATTAGCTAAAATCTACCTAATCGATTGTTTTCTAAGTTGTTCAATTGATTATTTTCTGGTTCTGAGGTGTTCAATCGATTGTTTTCTGGTTATGAGCATTAAAAAAAACTAAATACAGTGATTAACATGCTTTTTCATCGAATTTTATGGCGGTTATTGAAAGCATCGAATTAATTATTGTGGTAATTTTAATAGCAAAATTAACAAAATAATCTAAACATGCAACCTAAGATAAATTACAGCAATTATGGCAATCATATGTACAATGGAAAAATCAAAGGAATTATGATAGAGGGTCCTCAGAAGTACCGTTCTGAGTCCTTGGCTCGTTTGCAAACAAAGTGGATGTGGAATCCGGCTTCGAATCTGGTGCTTGCGCTGCTTTCTTGGAGAATGAACACGTACTAGGGTGTTTCAGGACTGGATTTGTGTGTGTGTGTGTATGTGTGTGTTGTGATTTCGGGTTTGCTATACTAAGATGGTGACCGAATTTTATATATGTCTGTTTAGGGTTTGTGTGCCACCCTTAGCCAGGCTGGCTTAACGTTGTATTTATAGGGATTAGGGGTGACCTAGGGTTTGGTTAGAGTCTTATAGGGTTTAAACTCTTAAGTGATAAGTAATTAGGTGTTAAGATTAGCATCAAACTCTATTTATTTAATTAAATTTGTATTAAAGATTGGTGGCTAAGTAAAATATTTCTAGAAGTCTGTTTTGATGCCTAAAATTGTTTAAAAAAGCTATTAAGGTCCTACAGGTTTGGTTAAGGTCAATTCCAGTCCGTAAAACTTGCAAATTGATCCATAAACTTCTAAGATATGTCAATTAGTCCAATTTCTAGACTTAGATTACAATCTCTTTGGATTTTTATGGGCTATTCACACCTAATTATGTTTTAATCCTCCAAGTTTGCAACTGTGCACAGATTACGCCTGCTTAGATTCCAGCAAGCCAATTGAAAGCTGGTCACCCGGACGGATTTCTTGGAAATCATCATTGGACGCTTCAGTTCCTTATCACTTTTTACCTGTCCGAAAAATAGGTGTCTACTGTTTGCCCCCTCTTTAACAAGAATTGACGAAGTAGGTCAATTTTTGTTAAAGAAGAGACTTGCTGTTAGACGAGCAACAAGGATACTGCCCACCATCGGAGTCTTTCGCTCGCCTAGTGGTATGGTAATGCCCTAGCCTGAGCATTACCTGCTGTGGTGCATGACTCTGGCCTCATGCACCTCTGGTTCTGGCCTACTTTGCATCTGACTGGGAGTGGTTTTCTCAGCTGCCGTTGAGCCCGGGTTGCCTGAGTGTGTGCTTCGTGAAATGGAGCTATAACCTCTCGGTCGTCCCGAGAGCGGTTCGATGGCTCGAACTCTGGTAATTGTCTTGTCCGATGCTTTCTTACAGATAGACAGTATCCCTTGGCCGTCCCAAAGGCCACTTATATGGCATAGGTGTCTGGATTCCGTTAATTATTCCACGCTTAACAGATGCTGGTGTCTTTCTACCAGGTTTCAGTGTCTTTCTACCGTATGCTGATGTTTTCCATCAGGCTTTGCCGTCTTTCTGCCACTTATGGCGTCTCTCTACCATGTTTTTGTGTTTCTCTACCGTGGTTCGGCGTCTTTATGCCGTATCTTGGCATCTCTCTACCGTTCTTTGACATCTTTAGGCCGTATCTTAATGTCTCTCTACAGTTCGTTGGTGTCTTTATGCCGTATCTTGGTGTCTCTCTACCGTTCCTTGGCGTCTTTATGCCATATCTTGGTGTCTGTATACTGTTCCTTGGCATCTTTATGCAGTATCTAGGTGTCTCTCTACCATCCTTTGGCGTCTTTGTGCCATTTGAGGAGTCTGACTCTTTTGGATCCCGTCTTCAGGGCCATTTCCCTGATTCTTTTGGTTTATTCTGAAGGCTCTAGGACTAATCTGAAGGCTCTAGGTCTTGTCTGAAGGTTCTGAGACTTGTACGAATCCTCTGGGGTTGGCTATATTTTGACTTTAATTTGGGGTAATTCCGATCCTCTGTCTGGGGTTTCTGTATTGCTGAATTCAGCCTATTAATCCTCTAGGCTTATTGTATATCTCTCTTTTGCCTGTTCATCCTCTAGGGGGCTTCTGTTCTTCTGGTCCCTGACTTCCATTCTATGGAACTTGTTTGATGCTCTGTTACTCGTTTTGAAAGCTCCGAGGCTTGTTTCGAATTTTCTCAGGGGAAAGTGGATACATCCTTATTCACTTTAATCCGTTCTTCCTCAGATTTGGGTGATTCAGTCTGGCGCTCTTTCAGGATTTCGGCCTTTTATCTGAGATAGGTTTTCTGCTGTTGAGATTTTGGGATATGTTTTATATTTTGACTCGGAGTCTGGGAGTTTCTTGTAAAGAGTAGTTGAGTGAGCTGGCCTGTATTGGGGTACACAACATAAAACAAACTGGTTAGTTTTTAAACTGTATTTGACTTGTATACTTACTGGAGTATTTTGCGGACCTCTTCGTGCGGAACATCCCTCTAGGGGAGATTTGACCTCGCTGGCCGCAGGGCGCTACTAAGAGATTTGGCATGCGATATCTGATGCATGGCCCGAATTGTTGGTCCTGGCTTCTGGGTGAACGCCTCTTTTCCTGGTCGATCCGGCCTAGTTCTCCTATGATTCCCGTAGGACCGCCATGTCTATGCTGCGCGGGAGGGACGTCGTGCCCTCTGCTCTTTGTCCGGACTGTAGAGGTTATACGGTGGCTGAGTTTGTATTTGCTGCCCGACGAAGCTACTTGGACGATCTGGTGTTACCCTGTCTTCTAGGTAAGTTGCCTCCGTTGTGTGTGCCAGGGCTTCAGACTCCGTACAGTGCTGATGCGCTCCCTTCTTGTATTCGTTTAACATTGTGAATGTTTTACTACCTTGACAGTGCTCTTTTGTTTCTATTTCTGTCTAGTGGAGACTTGATGCCCCCGGTTCTGTAGCTGGTGGAGACCTAATGCCCCCGTTTCTCTGGTTGGTGGAGACCTGATGCCCCTGGTTCTCTGGTTGGTGGAGACCTGATGCCCCCTGTCATCTGCTACTGGTGGAGACCTGATGCCCCCAGTTCTCGTTTTGATGGAGTCATGATGCCCCCGTTCCTCTGGCTGGTTGGAGACCTGATGCCCCCGGTTCTGCTACTGGTGGAGACCTGATGCCCCCGGTTCTTATGCTTTTGAAGCTGATATTTTATACTTGTTCTGGTGTTGGAGTAGGGTTGGCGCCTTATCGTGGTTCGGAACCTGGTGTTTTTGGGGAGTGATTCCTTATGCGATGACCCTGCTGTCTGACTTGTGGTTTGTCTGCTCTATGCGTTTGTGGGTTTGGCGCCTGCTGATTATGGTGGTGGTTTTTGAAGATAGAGGGGTGGCACTTGTTGGTTCTAGAATGGGATGAAGGCTGCTACATGTTTTCATGGAGAGATCAGCTATGTACCGTTTCTGCACAGATGAGGGTAAAAATGCCAAAATGCAATATGGTCTATTCTATATGTATGCATGTATGCAATTTTGTTTCTCTGACTACTCTCTGGTTTTTTTTGCAGTACTACATGGATGATCTGGGCCGTAGGTTGCAGCGGGCGGAGCTGGATCCTACTGACAGTGGAGCTGATATTCCCCTTGGGTTTCCTGGTGGTAGCTGATGTGACTTCTGTGTCGGCGATCGTGGACTTGGAGCCCGTGGTGGTCGTAGAGACCTTGCTTCTTCTTCTAACGGTGTTCAGGTTGGGCGCGACCACGATGATGACGATGAGTTCTCCGGTGGCGATGATGGAGATTTTGAGACCCTGGGGTAGGGCAGGGATTCTGACAACTAGAATTTTGTCCATTGTAATGCCTTCTTGTATGTCAGTACATCATTTCCTACGCGTGGACACTTTGCTTGCTGAACTTCATCGTCACTTTTCATTCTGGATGTCTTGTTTAAATTTCTGGTTCCAAAAAGTGATCTGATTCTTCGTCTGCTGTTGTGTTTAGGAGCCTGTAGTTCCTCTGATGACCAAATTGTAGGAAGCCTCGGTCCTGCGATGTTGCAATAATTGGGAACTCATAGTCCCGGCGATGATTGAATTGTGAGAAGCCTTGATCCCGAGATGTTTCCATGATCGGGAACCCGTTATGGTTTCCAAAAAGTGATCTGATTCTTCGTCTTCTATTGTGTTTAGGAGCCCGTAGTCCTGTGATGACCAAATTGTGGGAAGCCACGGTCCCGCAATGTTTTCATAATTGGGAGCCCGTAGTCCCTGAGTATATGAACAGTGGGAACCCGTAGTCCTACGATGTTTGGATGTTGGGAAGCCGTAGTCCCACACTGTTTGAGTGAGGAAATATTTTTCCCTTCCTATTGTCTTGCTGGTGGGAAGTCGTAGTCCCATCATCCTTTAGTTCGTAGGAAGCCGTAGTCCCGGAGTACTTGAATAATGGGAATCCGTAGTCCCGAGATTTTAAACTAATGGAAAGCCATAATACTGTGATGTTACAGTAATTGGGAGCTCGTAGTCCTATAAGTGCTTGAGTCATAAGAGGCCTTAGTCCCATGACCGATGCCCTTTGTCGTTTAGTAGCAGAGGTTTGTTAACTTTCTTAGAGAGGGGCCTGATGCCCCCTATTATCCATATTTCTGTCTCAGGATAGTAGAGGCATCGCGCCTGTGTTTATATACTCTCGTCTTAATTCAAGGGAAGAGGACCAACGCCTGTCTCGGCTACTTTTGGAGCTAGGAGGTCGGCAACCTGTTTTATCTCTTGTAGGAAGGCCTGACGCCTTTTCTGCATGCTTATGGGGTAAGGGGACTGGAAGCCTGTCTTGATTTGTCTTGGGGTAGGAGGCCTGACGCCTTTCTCGAGGTCTTTAATGCCCCGTGCTATTTGGATGTTTTCTGTAGGACGGTAGAGGCATAATGTTTTTAGATGAGTAGAAGGCCTGACACCTGTGACGAGGGTTTTGATGCCCCTAGCTATCCGAATCTTCCACCTCGGGATAGTAATGGCATGGCGCATATTCCGAGTTATAAAGGCTTGTAACCCGTGGCTCTTGAGGATCTTCTTGGAGTAATGGGGTTACTCCTCCTACTATCTAGGAAGAGGGATTTGGTGCCCCCTGTCATCTAGGAGTTCGTCTTAAGATAGCAATGGCATGGCTATTCTGACTCTGCAAGAGAGGACTTTGACGTTTGCTTTCATCCAGATTTCCTTCTACGGGTAGTAGAGGCATGTTGCATGTGGTTTTCGAGGCGTGTCTTGCTTGTGGAGTTTCTAGGTATATGCTGATTTTGTAGGAGGTTGGAGGCTTGTGCTTGATTCTGTAAGAGGCCAGAAGCCTGTTGTGGGGATTCCAATGGTCCTTTTGCTATCCAGAATTCTGTCTCTGGATTTTGGCGGCATGGTGCCTGTCCTGCTGTACTTGTAGAGTGGTGAGGACCTTAAGTATCAAAAATTAGGATAGAAAGGAGTTCTTCCGCCCTCTGATGTTATCTGTCTAAGTAAGTTTTCTGACCCCTACTGTCTAGCTAAGAAAGTTTTCTGCCCCCTATTGGCTGGCCAAGGAAGTCTTCTGCCCCCTGCTGTTCGGCTGAGGAAGTCTTCCGCCCCCTACTGTCTGGCTGAAGAAATCTTATGCCCCCCGCTGTGTGGCTGAGCAAGTCTTATGTCTCATGATTGTCCTGATGAGGAAGTCTTCTGCACCCTGCTGTCTGTTAATGAAGGAGTTTGTTGCCCATTAAGTTTCTGGTACACTCTGATTATGGAGATTTATGAGCCTTTTCGGGGTGTCCAAATTTCCGAAAAGTGGCCCTATTTTTCATTTTTATGTTCTTGTCCATTATGGACTCGGTATTCTAGGCCTTAATTTGCGAAAATTGGCCCCATTTTTCATTTTCCGATCTTATCTATTGTAGACTCAGTATTGCCCCTTCATAAAAGCATTCAGTTTTATCACAACCCAAATTATTTAGCCGAGACTGGAGCTAGGGAATGGGAGTGGTAGCTCCGAAACCCGTAGCAAGCCTAAAACTACTAATGATTTTTCGCAAATAAAAGTATAATATACTATATATTAAAACATTTTCAGGAAAACTCTTTTTGATATTACATTTATAAATATTAAAATATCACATCAGAGTTTACAATGAAAATCTGATATTTAAAACCAATTCACGAAACCTTCTATTGACGCCTACTGACTACTGCAGCTTTAGGAATTTATACTTGTGCAAGTCCAACGACTTCTGGCACAATGGAGATGGTTTGTCTGATCCGACTTCGTCTACCTGCAAACATCAGAGTGAGGGGTCAATATTTGGGAAAATACTGAGTGAGTTTGCAAGTTACTTATAGTATTATCAAAATATAGCGTCATACGCTTAATACGTATATAAATTTATGATACAAGCAAACAATATAAATTTCAAAGTGTGAGACCCATTTACTAGATACGGGGACTCCAGGCTACACCGTAGCCGAGTGCTCACTTGTATCGAAATCAAAGTGTGAGTCCAACTCACTGGTGGGTCCAACCCACTAGATACGGGGACTCCAGACTACAACGTAGCCGAGTGCTCACTCGTATCGAATTCATATCATATCATGCGTAAAAATATATTAAATTCTAATCTCAAAGTCAGGCACTCTAGACTGACTCACTAATGATCATGCTGCCTATTGACACCCAGTAGGTAGTTGGTCTCTTCGGACCGCACACTAGATACTCATCTTCAAAACAACGAATACGACAACATTTATATAATTAACTCACCAAAAATAACATCTTACACAAGCACATTATTTCCATGCGATATATTGATAATAATGCTAATAAAGTATGAAAATAACTTTTATAATAATACGCAAAAGTAAATCTTCCAGTCACAATAGCCGCTTTCCAAATAATAATAATAATAATAATAATAATAATAATAATAATAATAATAAGATCCCATGAATGCGAGCTCCATGCGTCATTTGATCCTCTAGCTATTCTAGCTCATCGGTCTACTGGCTCGTCGATAAGTTAGTTACTTATCTGAGTTACCTGTACGTTTAATTCTTAAACGTGAACTTAGTATCAAAATCCTAAGTTATAAACTTAGGTTAAATCAATCGTATTTCAAATACGACTCTTAACTTTATTACTCTCTTAGTCACACTTCTCTTTTAAACGTCCTAGTTTTCGTTTTGATATTCAATCGAATCACGATTGATTACACGACTTGAAATTGTCTGAAATCAAGTTTATGCGTCGCGTCAGGGCCTAGAAAGCCCGAATCGAAAATCCTCCTTTGGCAAAGGACAGCATGTTCGTGCAGCAGGGTACTGCACGTTCGTGCAGTACGCAGTACACTGCACCATCGTGCAGTTACTGTGCTGCACGATTGTGTAGCACATGCTGCACGTTCGTGCAGCCTGTTGGCTGCCGACGTGCAGCCCCGGGGTTCGCTCCCTGGGCCATTTTCGACGTGCTTAAATGTCCTAAATCGATTCTAATATGATTTCCAACAATAACCACTTCAAATTTCATCAAAAACGACAATAGAAACGCGATTACGATCCGTTTAATTTTTTTAAAACGAAATAATTTTTATTTACTATTTCTCGCAAAAAAACGTCAAGCTTACCTCGATTTGAAGCTTAAAATCAATAGAGAATCGAATTCCAAACGAATCGATATAAGGAACGCTCGATTTGGACGAGAAACGGCGAAACGGCGACGGAACGAATCGATCGCCTAAACCTTCTCTCCTACTCCTTTCTTCTTCTCTGGAATCATCTGATTCCTTCTTTTCTTTTATATATAGGTTGGCAAATTTGCCACTTTATTCCTTGATTTCTTTAACTTAAACCATTTCTCTTCTAACCTTTCTAATTTAACCAAATGGTTAAATAATACTTTTAACTCAAATACATACGTATAATTTATATTCAAATAAATAATACTAACCCAAAATTATTATTTTCCATCAATAATCTTTTAATTGCTATTCCGGATATTTAATTGACTAATTTACATTTTGGCCCTTGAACTTTTCAAAAGTTACAATTTAGCCCAAAACGTATCCGCGTCCAAATTTTAAAAGGTCTCCGATTGACCCGAAACTTTTACCACATATACTATAAAACATTTCGCGGACCTTGGCGAAATAATGTTCACTTCGGAATTTATATGGCTAAATTACCATTTTAGTCCCTGTACTTTATTTTGCAACTTTCTTAACATTTTTCTTTTCTAATTTCAGTTCCAACTTTAGAACTGAAATATAATGTTAAATCTTTCGCAATAACCCTTTCGGATCCGTCTTGTTAAAACTTAATATTTATCTAAATTTCTCGAAAATCTTTCCGATATCGCCACTCCGGCGACTCGACACTGGACACGTGGTCCAGTTAGATACTTAATTATTTTGGGGTATTACAAGTTTTCTAATGGAGAACTGGATTGTTCAATGAAGAGTCTTCCTCTCGCTTTGCTCAAATGAAATAAAACTTGAAAACGGTAAAGACATCACATAAATGAGCAAAATATATTTCATCATTGACTCTGGATTTTTAATGAAAAATGAATAAAGCAGATTGTTCATAATTGTTCAAGTACTGGAAAATTGAAATAAAACTTGAAAACGGTAAAGATAGTCGAGGAGAACAGATCTCCAAGAATGCCCCAAGCACGGGCGGCACCATTGCTTCTTGTCTCTTCAATGCTCTGAGATGATCCCACTGTCAACCAGGTCTTGAATCTTATGCTGGAGAGTGATGCAATGATTTGTATGATGTCCTCTAATTTGGTGTAACTGGCAGTATGCATCAGCGATATAGCTTGGCCTACTTGGATCAGGTACCGTCCTTGCTGTTATTGGCTTTATCAGGTTGAGAGTTCTCAATTCTTCGAATATGACAGATATGGGGTTCCTCAAACTTGGAGAACCTCATGTTAAGAGCCCCTTGCGTGTTTAGCCCTTTTTTGATCCTCTTTTGGGCGTTGCACCATTCTTCCATGGGCGTTGCACCATTCTTCCATGGGCGGTCTTGGCACAACAAGTTGTTTTTTCACATTTTCAAACATGGCTGCGACTTCATTTCTTATCTCACGCTTGAAGGCTTCCATCTCAGTCCTCAATTCAGCAACCATGTTAGCTTTTAGACTCTCTAACTCCTCTCTTTTTACGAAATTCCCTTCAGTGGCGCGTGCAGCATGCTCAAAGCCTCTATACGGCTCTATTGAGTATCAAGTCTCTTTGCACAGCTCTTCTGATGGCAGTGGTTTTATCTGTCTTCTGAAAACAGAGGCAAGTGGTTTTCTCAATTTGAAAGAAGGCACGTACTCCTCCTCTTTGGAATCTTTCTTGTAGGTCTTGGGGAATGCTTGATCTCTTTCATCTTCCCCTCCACTTGATCTTACGGACCCTTCTTCACACTTCTTCCTTTTAGCCCTCTTCTTGAGTAATTCTGAAATGCAGGGTTGATTCCTCGTCTCTCGCCCCATTCGAAGTGCAAACTCATGTTCTGGTTGCTTCCATGTCCTGGCTCCGACTAGAAATTGGCTGATGTTTGGCATCCCAGATGTTGTCTGGGTACCCAATCGAGCGCTTAGAGGGATGACGTTCTGATTCCTTTCCGCTGTGATCGGCTCACACTCTGGACCAGATTGTCTTGTCTCGGCTTGAGCGGCGGCCTGGTTCTTGATATCGTAGTGCGTCATTTTTGGAGATGTCAGTGAGTAGCAGTCAGAGATGTATTTCCTGTATGGTTGCATCCACAAGGGGTTAGCATATGAGATTTTATATTCTGGATGCATGAGATGCGTGAGATGCATGATATGCAGATGCATAGTTTTGAACACATAGCACATAGCAAGTTTGGCACATAGAACAATTAGATATCACAGAGACACGCTGTTCCTTCCAACCTTATTTCTCCCACACACGTGTTCCAGGCGAGGTTTATTCCTAGGTATTTTGGTATGGACCCTCGTATCGCAATGCAAGAGTGGACGTTCCTGCAAAAAGCTCTATTCCAAAACAGATAGACAGCATTTGTCGATGTAATGACTCTAAATCCCTTTCTTGAAGGAGTTTGAAAACATGTAGGGTGGACGTGGAAGTCCGTTCTGAAATCTGGAATTTGATTTAGCCCTGCGGCTGTATCTAACAAAAGGAGTTTTCACTATACTAGTTATTGGAGGTTTGATTAAACGAAGGTGTATCACTTAATCAGATTTGTTTCTTTTAGGTCTTGCCTAACTAGAAGTTTTGGAAATCTGGTTTTGAAACTGGAAAATTTGTTAGGCCGTACCTAAGACTAAGATTGAAATAATAGTTTTTGAAATATTAGATTTAGAATCATTACATTGACAGTCATGCCTCAAGTACAATCATTATATCGGGTATTTTCCTAGAGGGTAGTGTCCAAGCTAGAAAGCATGTGGGCTGAGTCATTGGGTTTTGGTAGTAACCGGTTTACGGCTTCCACAGACAGATATACCTTTGATAGGTCTCCTCAATCACAAGTACAAATGACCGAGGTACTGGGCTGTGAGTGATACTGCTCTGCATAAGACGTTCTGGGCAATGGAGTGCAAAGCCAGAGCGTGAGAGCGGCTATGAGTATCCGGGCTGGATAGGGACTCCTAGAGAGTAGGTGAGAAGAGAAATTTCTAATGCAACGCAACAGGTGCGAATATGTCTTGAAAATAAAGCCGGTGATTGATAAGGACACAACTGTGCGGTTTAGGTCCATAGAAACCCTTTTTAAAAACAATTTATGAAAACATTTTTGTGTTTTATGCTTTAAAAAAGTTGATTTTAATCCCTAGTGGAGTCGCTACTGTGAGCGGAGCGGGGTTCGGGGGACGCTCGCCCAATGCTTATGGCTGACTTCTCGATTTGGAAATGGTTCGAAAAATGGAGTCGCCACCTAGTTCAACTAGGAAATGCCTTTTAACCGACTAGATAGGCTTACTCGCCTACGGTAAGACTATCGTGCATCGGACCAAAGACAAGGGTTCGTGGACCTCCCCGAGTCTCATGTGCTTTGCTTATCTGTTACCGGTTTTATTTTCTGGACATATTCCTTTTATATCTCATCTCAACAATATATGTAGTTCACAGGATATGAAAGATGTAAATAAACAAGTATAAAAGCAGTAAACACGTTTGATGCGCATATGACTCTATCTGGACTGACATTTGAGGTAAGTAGCAGGTACTTCTAAGCATACATCTAACCTTATAGGTTTCTAGCAAATAGTTATAAGTCTGGCTGGTCTGGATTGATTACATGCAAAAAGCCTAAAATCGTATGTATAAGTGTGATTGATTGATTTTATTAGGCGAATCTTGAAAAACCTATACAACTGTTACTACTTTTTCATGTTAGTCCTACGATGTCCAAGTGATGGGCTGGATTTGCAATAATGGGCCAATTTTAAGTGATTAGTCCTTTAACTGGTTCATTATTGGATATACATACAAGGTTAGAGATACTTTTAAACCTCGTTGACTTTGAGTGCCTGGTACTCGCGCTGGTTTGAACTATCGTTCTGGTCAGAACATGCTTTCGGTCAGATCACGAGAGTTGTGCGTCTCGTCAATCCTGTTTTACTTCTTTGATCCGAAGTCGATTCCGAGTTCGGGTTAGCCCGAAATTGGATCTGGAAGTTGTTGGTTTGTTGGGCCTCGGGCTCGTGGGCCCGGTTTATACAGTATGTTACATATTTGGACTTCTGAGTCCGTTTTACATCGTGTCTGGCCCATTACAATATAGAGTATGATTCTACACTAAATTATCTACGTCTGGGTACAAACTGGTCCTGATTTGGAGTGCGGATGGGCCCGAAAACACGTTTTCAAGTTCGGATCACGTCTGGAAGGATCTGTGAACAAATCTAGGGAGCTAAGGAGCCATGAAAACGGCGCCAATTTAACCTGGCGGCGCCGGTAGTTTATTATGGCGGCGCAGCTACTTTATCGCGGCGGCGCCGTCGGCTTTAGTGGCGGCGGCGGCGGTTCGTCGACAGTTTCAGGGGTCGTTTTGTTTTGCTTCGTTCTCACTCGTTTTAGCTCCATTTTTTATGCAACAGTAGTTAAAACAGCATTAAATCGAACAAGGAATCCAAAAACACATAATCGAAGTGTTTAGAGCTCATCTAGACAAATTTATTTTTATGGGCAATATCTCGTTTTTAGGGTTTACTTAAGGCAAAATTAGCTAAAATCTACCTAAAGACATGCATTCTAAGGTGTTCGATCGATTGTTTTCTGGTTCTGAGCATTAAAAATAGCAAACTACAGTGATTAACATTCTTTTTCATCGAATTTTATGGCGGTTATTGAAAGCATCAAATTAATTATTGTGGTAATTTTAATAGTAAAATTAACAAAATAATCTAAACATGCAACCTAAGATAAATTACAACAATTATGGCAATCATATGTACAATGGAAAAATCAAAGGAATTATGATAGAGGGTCCTCAGAAGTACCGTTCTGAGTCATTGGCTCGTTTGTCAACGAAGTGGATGTGGAATCCGGCTTCGAATCTGGTGCTTGCGCTGCGTTCTTGGATAATTAACACGTACTAGGGTGTTTCAGGACTGGATTTGTGTGTTTGTGTGTATGTGTGTGTTGTGATTTCAGGTTTGCTATACTAATATGGTGGCCGAATTTTATGTATGTCTGCCTAGGGTTTGTGTGCCACCCTTAGCCAGGCTGGCTTAAGGCTGTATTTATAGGGATTAGGGGTGACCTAGGGTTTGGTTAGAGTCTTATAGGGTTTAAATTGTTAAGTGATAAGTCATTAGGTGTTAAGATTAGCATCAAACTCTATTTATTTACTTAAATTCGTATTCAAGATTGGTCTAAATTGCTAAAAAGGTGAAACATTTGGTTTTGTTTTGTAAAGTTTGTAAATGTTTGGCTTAAATCGATAAAAATGGGAAACGTTTGGATTTGTTTTGAAACGTTTGGCTTTCTTTCGTAACGTTTGTAAACGTTTGGCTTAGATTGCTAAAAAGGTGAAACGTTTGGATTTGTTTCGTAATGTTTGTAAAAGTTTGGCTTATATCGCTAAAAAGGCGAAACGTTTAGATTTGCTTCGTAACGTTTGTAAACGTTTAGGTTAAATTGCAAAAATGGTGAAACGTGTGGATTTGTTTCCTAACGTTTGTAAACGTTTGGCTAAAATCGCTAAAAAGGTGAAACGTTTGGATTTGTTTCGTAACGTTTGTAAACGTTTAGCTTAAATTGCTAAATAGGTGAAACGATTGGATTTGTTTTGTAACGTTTGTAAAAGTTTGGCTTCAATTGCTAAAATGGTGAAACTCTTAGATTTGTTTCATAACGTTTGTAAACGTTTGGCTTAAATTGCTAAAAAGGTGTAACGCTTGAATTTGTTTCGTAACGTTTGTAAACGTTTGGCTTAAATTGCAAAAAAGGTGAAATTTTTTGATTTGTTTCATAACCTTTGTAAACGTTTGCCTTAAATTGCTAAAAAGGTGAAACGCTTGGATTTGTTTGGTAACGTTTGTAATCGCTTGGCTTAAATTGCTAAAAAGGGGAAACATTTGGATTTGTTTCGTAACGTTTGTAAACAATTGGTTTAAATTGCTAAAAAGGTGAAACGCTTGGATTTGTTTCGTAACGTTTGTAAAGGTTTGGCTTAAATTGCTAAAAAGGTGTAAAGCTTGGATTTGTTTTGTAACGTTTGTAAACGTTTGGCATAAATCGCTAATCAGGTGAAACGCTTGGTTTTGTTTCGTAACGTTTGTAAACGTTTGGCTTAAATCGCTATAAATGTGAAACATTTGGATTTGTTTCATAACGCTTTAAATGTTTGGTTTTGTTTCAAAATGTTTGTAAACGTTTAACTTATATCGCTAAAAAGGTGAAACGTTTGGATTTGTTTTGGAACGTTTGTAAATGTTTGGCATAAATCGCTAGAAAGGTGAAATGTTTGGATTTCTTTCGTAACGTTTGTAAATATTTGGCTTAAATCGCTAAAAAGGTGAAACATTTGGATTTGTTTCGTATCATTTGTAAATGTTTGGCTTAAATCGCTAAAAAGGTGAAACGTTTGGAATTGTTTCATAATCTTTGTAAACGTTTTGCTTAAATTGCTAAAAAAGGTGAAACGCTTTGATTTGTTTCGTAAGATTGTTTGGCTTAAATTGCTAAAAAGGAGAAACGCTTGGATTTGTTTCGTTACGTTTCTAAACATTTGCCTTATATTGCTAAAAAGGTGAAACGTTTTGATTTGTATCGTAGCGTTAATAAACGTTTGGCTTAAATCGCTAAAAAGGTGAAATGTTTGGATTTGTTTTGTATCGTTTGTAAACGTTTGTTTTAAATCGGTAAAAAGGTGAAACTCTTGGATTTGTTTTTTAACGTTTTAAACATTTGGCTTAAATCGCTAAAAATGTGAATCGATTGGTTTTTTCCTGTAACGATTGTAAATTTTTAGCTTAAATTGCTAAAAATGTGAATCGTTTGGATTTGTTTCATAACGTTTGTAAGAGTTTGGCTTCAATCGCTAAAAAGGTGAAACGTTTGGATTTGTTTCTTAGTGTTTTTAAACGTTTGGCTTAAATCGCTAAAAAGGTGAAATGTTTGGATTTGTTTCGTAACATTTTCAACGTTTGGCTTAAATCGTCAAAATGAGGAAACGTTTGAATTTAAATGTTTCGTAATGTTTACAAACGTTTAGAAATGTTAGAAACGTTTGGCTTGAATTGCTAAAAAGGTTTAAACACTTGGATTTGTTTCGTAACATTTGTAAGCGTTTGGCTTAAATTTCTAAAAAGGTGAAACATTTAAATTTGTTTCATAACCTTTGTAAACGTTTGGCTTATATAGCTAAAAAGGCGAAACGTTTGAATTCTTTTCAAAACGTTGGTTAACGTTTTGCTTAAATTGTTAAAAAGGTGAAACGCTTGGATTTGTTTCGTAAAGTTTGTAAACGTTTGGATTTGTTTCGTAATGTTTGTTTGTAACATTTCTAAACATTTCTAAACGTTTGTAAACGTTTGAATTCTTTTCATAACGTTGGTAAACGTTTGGCTAAAATTGCTATAAAGGTGAAACGCTTGGATTTGTTTCGTAGTGTTTGTAAACTTTTATCTTAAATTGCTAAAAAGGTGAAATGCTTGGATTTATTTCGTACCATTTGTAAACGTTTGGATTTTTTTTCGTAATGTTTGTTTTGTAACGTTTTAATAGTTTGGTTTTGTTTCATAATGTTTGCAAACGTTTGGTTTAAATCGCTAAAAAGATGAAACGTTTGGTTTTGTTTCGTAACGTTTGTAAACGTTTGGCTTAAATCGCTACAAAGGTGAAACGTTTGGTTTTGTTTCGTAACGTTTGTAAACGTTTGGATTGGTATCGTAACGTTTGCTTCGTAATGTTTTAAACGTTTGGTTTTGTTTCGTAGCGTTTGTAAACATTTAGCTTAAATCACTAAAATGGTGAAACATTTGGTATTGTTTTGTAACGTTTGTAAACGTTTGGCTTAAATCGCTAAAAGGTGAAACGTTTGGATTTGTTTCGTAACATTTGTAAACATCTGGGTCTAATCGCTAAAAGGTGAAACGTTTGGAGTTGTTTTGTAGAGTTTGTAAACGTATGGCTTAAATCGCTAAAAATTTGAAACGTTTGGTTTTGTTCCGTAATGTTGGTAAACGTTTGGCTTAAATTGCTAAAAAGGTGAAACACTTGGATTTGTTTCGTAACGTTTCTAAACGTTTGGCTTAAATTGCTATAAAGGTGAACGCTTGGATTTGTTTAGTAACGTTTGTAACCGTTTTGCATTATTTCGTAATGTTTGTAAACGTTTGGCTTAAATCGCTAAAAACGTGAATCGTTTGGATTTGATTCGTAACGTTTTAAACGTTTGGATTTGTTTGGTAACGTTTGGATTTATTTCGTAATATTTGTAAACGTTTGGCTTCAATCACTAAAAAGGGGAAACGTTTAAATTTATTTCGTAACGTTTGTCAACGTTTGGCTTAAATTGCTAAAATTGTGAAACAATTGGATTTATTTTGTAACATTTCTAAACGTGTGGCTTAAATTGCTAAAAAGATGAAACATTTGGATTTGTTCTTTAACCTTTGTAAACATATGGCTTAAATCATTAAAAGGTGAAACGTTTGGATTTTTTTCGTAATGTTTGTAAACGTCTGGCTTAAATAGCTAAAAAGTTGAAACGTTTGGATTTGTTTCGTAATGTTTGTAAACGTTTAGCTTAAATTGCTAAAAAGGTAAAACGCTTGGATTTGTTTCGTAGCATAAGTAAACGTTTGGCTTATATTGCTAAATAGTGAAACGCTTGGATTTGTTTCATAACATTTGCAAACGTTTGGCTTAAATTGCTAAAAAAGTGAAACGCTTGGTTTTGTTTCAAAATGTTTGTAAACGTTTGCCTTAAATGATGAGAATGTGAAACGTTTGGATTTGTTATGTAACGTTTTAAACGTTTGGTTTTGTTTTGTAACGTTTGTAAACGTTTGGCTTAAATCGCTAAAAAGGTGAAATGTTTGGATTTGTTTCGTAATGTTTTTAAACGTTTGGCTTAAATCGCTAAAAAGGTGAAACGTTTGGATTTGTTTCGTAATGTTTTTAAACGTTTGGCTTAAATCGCTAAAAAGGTGAAACGTTTGGATTTGTTTGGTAACATTTGTAAACGCTTGGCTTAAATCGCTAAAATGGTGATTTGTTTCGTAACGTTTAAAAACGTTTGGCTAAAATCGCTAAAAAGGTGAAACGTTTGGATTTGTTTTGTAACGTTTGTAAAAGTTTGGCTTAAATCACTAAAAAGGTGAAACAATTGGATTTTTTTCGTAACATTTGTAAATGTTTGGCTTAAATTGCTAAAATGGGGAAACTCCCGGATTGGATTCGTAACATTTTTAAACGTTTGGCTTAAATAACAAAAAAGGTGAAAAAATTGGATTTGTTTCATAACCTTTGTAAACGTTTGGCTTCAATCGCTAAAAAGGTGAAAGTTTGGATTTGTTTCATACGTTTGTAAACGTTTGGCTTAAATCATTAAAGAGGGGAAACGCTTTGATTTATTTTATAGCGTTTGGAAACGTTTAGCTTATTTTGCTAAAAAGGGGAAACGCGTGGATTTGTTTCGTAAAGTTTGTGAACATTTGGCTTAAATTGCTAAAAAGGTGAAAATTTTGGATTCGTTTCGTAACGTTTGTAAACGTTTGGCTTAAAATTCTTAAAAGGTGAAATGATTAGTTTTATCTCGTAATGTTTATAAATGTTTGGATTTGTATCGTAACGTTTGTTTCGTAATGTTTTAAACGTTTGGTTTAATTTCATAACGTTTGGAAACGTCTGGCTTAAATCGCTAAAAAGGTGAAACATTTGGTTTTGTTTCGTAACGTTTGTAAACGTTTGTCTTAAATCGCTAAAAGGTGAAACATTTGGATTTGTTTCGTGACGTTTGTAAACATCTGGGTCCAATCGCTAATAAGGTGAAACGTTTGGTGTTGTTTCGTAGCTTTTGTAAACATATGGCTTAAATCTCTAAAAATTTGAAACGTTTTGTTTTGTTCTGTAATGTTAGTAAACGTTTGGCTTAAATTGCTAAAAAGGTGAAATTCTTGGATTTGTTTTGTAACGTTTTTAAACGTTTGGTTTAAATTGCTATAAAGGTGAACGCTTGGATTTGTTTCGTGACGTTTGTAACTGTTTTGCATTGTTTCGTAACGTTTGTAAACTTTTGGCTTAAATCGGTAGAAAGGTAAAACGTTTGGATTTGATTCATAACGTTTTAACCATATGAATTTGTTTGGAAACATTTGGGTTTGTTTCGAAACATTTGTAAACGTTTGGCTTCAATCACTAAAAAGGGGAAACGTTTGGATTTGTTTCGTATCATTTGTAAACGTTTGGCTTAAATTGCTAAAAAGGGTAAACACTTGGATTTATTTCGTAACGTTTCTAAACGTGTGGCTTAAATTGCTAAAAAGGTGAAACATTTGGATTTGTTCTTTAACCTTTGTAACATATGGCTTAAATCGCTAAAAAGGTGAAACATTTGTATTTTTTCGTAACGTTTGTATAGCTAAAAAGTTGAAACGTTTGGATTTGTTTCGTAATGTTTGTAAACATTTGGCTTAAATTGCTAAAAAGGTGAAACACTTGGATTTGTTTCGTAACATTAGTAAACGTTTGGCTTATATTGCTAAAAAGTTGAAACGCTCGGATTTGTTTCGTAACGTTTGAAAATGTTTGGCTTAAATTGCTAAAAAGATGAAACGCTTGGATTTGTTTTGAAACGTTTGTAAACGTTTGGCTTAAATAGCTAAAAAGGTGAAACATTTGGATTTGTTTCGTAATGTTTCTATACATTTGGCTTCAATTGCTAAAAAGGTGGAACATTTGGATTCGTTCTTTAACCTTTGTTAACATATGGCTTAAATCGCAAAAAAGATGAAACGTTTGGATTTTTTTCGTAACGTTTGTAAAAGTCCGGCTTAAATAGCTAAAAAGTCGAAACTTTTGTATTTTTTATGTAATACCCCGTAAAAATTTCTAATTTTCCGATGAGTTCTTAGTTCTAATCCGGATCATTTTCGATCTCGGTGTTTCGATTGTGGTCCGAGTAAAGTCGGATTGGTTAAAGTGTTAAATAGGTTGTCTAAAATTTGTTTTTAAAAAGAAAAGAAAAATTTAAAAAAAAAAACAAAAGGGAAGTGGACTGTTTTGCTTAAGGGTCTCAAACGAGACCCTTAAACAAAACATACGGTCTCGTACGAGACCCCTTTGTTAAAATGAAGAGTCTCGTACGAGACCTTAGGTTTAGTTCATTGTTTCTTGTGTTTTAAAACGCTGAAATGCAGCCATCCTTCCTCACCCGTATAAGATGTTGCTGCCATCACGCTTCTCCTTTTAACCTAATAATTTCCTCATCATATAACAAATCTCAGCCGCAACACTCTTCCTTATCAATACTAAAACCTCATCAACCATTCATCATTCCAATCCGATAAGTATTCACGCGTTACTCTTTTCATTGTTCATATTCGATACCGTCTCGCCGTATATAACTTGGATTGTCTCGTGTTACTAGCGTGTTACTGAAGTTATTCGCTTCTCGTACCCTCATTCATCGACTTCATAAATCCCTATGCATTGGTTTCGTTTTTGGTACGTAAATCTTATCCTTTTTAGTGCCGCCACGGTTTGTCGATTTTCTTGTTCTATGCTTCCATTCCTTCGAACTGTTGCTGCCATTCTCTTTAATTCATGCTGCCATGTTATTGTCCTTGAGGGTTGATTAGTGTAATTGTTCTTTTGCTTTGTGCCGTCACGAACACGACTGCCGCTGGTCTTGAGTTTGGCTGTCGTGACAGTATTTCTTGGTTGCTTGATTGTTTCCTCTATAATTAAGGTTGTATGGTTTGATTTGTTAATATAGTTAGGTTATGGCTTGAGGTGTTATTGTTAGTTTATGAATGATATGATTAATTTATTAGCTACTGTAACTTGAAATTGTTAGGCAGGTTGGTGTTTCATGGCAAAAACATGACTTGTTGTTTAAATTGTTAGAGATGGTTAAAGGGCTATAATGGTTGTCATCTTTGTTTTACTTTAACCTAATAATCCCTCAAGTTGTTTTATCTAATGTTATGGTTTAAATTATAACTTTTGAATTTGGTTTAAAAACTATTTAAGTGTAAACGATAAATATTTTATAATTTAGATTAATATAATTACTCGGGTAATTATATTTAAATTTAAATTGAAATGTCAATTTGGCTAATTTACAATTTAACCCCTAAAGTTTCTAAAAGCTTATTCAAGTTAAGTTTTACCTATATGATAACTTTTTTGGATTTTATTTATCCTATAATTTAGTAAATTGGAAAACGAATAATTAATTTTGATTTCGAAAAATCAAATTGGCTAAAGTACAGTTTACTCCCTGAATTTTTATAAACTTAAAATGATTAAGTTTTGGGCTGTAACTTGGGTTACTTGGATTTGAAGATATTGAATTCCATTTTTTTTAAATGGATATATATTTTATTAAGTATTTGAATTTATAAACTCGGGTTTATAAATTTAATAAAATTTTGGTTTGGGTTAGACTGTGTTCGCCCAACAAGTGGGAATACGCTTGATAGTTTTAAATAACTCGGCTAACTCACTGATACGGATTTTAACTTGGGTTTATTTAAATTATTTTACGAATCTTTTTAAATATGTTTTTATATTTGGAATGCACTTAATATAAGTGTTTATTAAATGTAGCTTGGTATTGTATTGTGCTAGTCTTATGTGGTGTCTAGTACTCTTTAGAGTGAGGGTCTGATTTTAATTATGATTTTAATATTTTATTTAGACCCGTCGAATGTTCGTACGTTAGAGGCGAACCAGAGTTAGGTGCTTGTCAGGATCACGTGGATTTAGCAAGCAGTGAGTTTATATCTCTATTTACCTCTTTATTAAGAAAATGTTATATTTTGTAAATCTATATGTATAAGCAGCTTTTGAATTGTTTTCGGCATTGTGGATTTGATTTGGAACGTGCTACTCGATGGGCATCATCGGTACTGCATGCGCACCGGTAATGATCATGGTATTGAGGTAGGTTTGAGATACGTCTCACCTTAGTGAGGGCACCGGTGGAAGATACGTCTCATGGGCTCACTATTTATTAAGTGATAGTCGGGGATCGGTTATTGAGATACGTCTCACCGACACGACAGTGGATTTAGAATTGTGGTTTAGGGTTTCATTGATAATCCATAATGAAAATGTTTTATTAAACGTTTTAAAGGTTTTTAACTTAATAAATGTAAATGGTTATATAAACTCTACTCAGTAAATCTGACCCCGTTGTTTTCCCAAATTTTCCAGGTTTATGATTTGAGCTTTGGTCGATCTCCGTTTCTTCATTCTCGGAGGTTTTTATTTTATTTTCAGAATAAAAGAGTCGAACTGTTTTAAACTCTTAGACCGCAGTAGTAGTATCAGTTATTCATGTCTTAGTCTTTCATTTATATTTTAGACTATTGTTTGTTGGATTGGTCCAACTATTATTTTATCAGCTTTGGCATGATTACAGTGTTTATGGAATTATATATATTGCCATGCTGTTAGATATTATTTTGAAATAAGCGTACTTCAAATATATGTTGTTATATTGTACTGCTAGACTAGGCTGAAGTCTCGGTTGCCCCCGAGCATGTGAATTTCTGCAGGTTTATTGTTTTAAATATTATAAGTTGGTTATCGGCAAGGCTAGCTACGGGTTTTGGTACAACCATATCCATACCCTAGCGCCGGTCACGATTCATGAAAATGGGTCGTGACAGTTTCGTAATGTTTGTAAACATTTAGCTTAAATTTCTAAAAAGGTGAAACGCTTGTATTTGTTTCATAACATAAGTAAACGTTAGGCTAATATTGCTAAAAAGTTGAAACGCTTGGAATTATTGCATAACATTTGTAAACATTTGGCATAAATTGCTAAATAAGTGAAACGCTTGGTTTTGTTTCGTAACGTTTGTAAACGTTTGCCTTAAATATATGAGAATGTGAACGTTTGGATTTGTTTCGTAACGTTTTAAACGTTTTGCTTAGATTGCTAAAAAAGTGAAACGCTTTGGATTTGTTTCCGAACGTTTTAAACGTTTGGTTTTGTTTGGAAACGTTTGTAGACGTTTGGCTTAAATCGCCAAAAAGGTGAAACGTTTGGATTTGTTTCATAATGTTTATAAACGTTTGGCTTAAATAGCTAAAAAGTTGAAACGTTTGGATTTGTTTGGAAACGTTTGTAAACGTTTGGCTTAAATTGCTAAGATGGTGAAACGTTTGGATTTGTTTCATAACATTTGTAAACGTTTGGCTAAAATCGCTAAAAAGGCGAAACGTTTGGATTTGTTTCGTAGCGTTTGTAAATGTTTCGCTTATATCACTAAAAAGGTGAAACAGTTGGATTTGTTTCTTAACGTTTATAAACGTTCGGCTTAAATCGCTAAAAAGGTGAAACGTTTGGATTTGTTTCGTGACGTTTGTAAACGTTTGGCTTAGATTGTTAAAAAGGTGAAACGCTTCGATTTATTATCTAACGTTTGTAAACGTTTGGCTTAAATTTCTAAAAAGGTGAAACGCTTGGATTTATTTCATAACGTTTGTAAACGTTTGGCTTGAATTGCTAAAAAGGTGAAACGCTTGGATTTGTTTCGTAACATTTGTAAACGTTTGGCTTAAATTGCTAAAAAGGTAAAATATTTGAATTTGTTTCATAACCTTTGTAAACGTTTGGCTTATATAGCTAAAAAGGCGAAACGTTTGAATTCTTTTCATAACGTTGGTTAACGTTTGGCTTAAATTGCTAAATAGGTGAAACGCTTGGAATTGTTTCGTAAAGTTTGTAAACGTTTGGATTTGTTTCGTAACGTTTGTAAACTTTGGTTTTGTTTCGTAACGTTTGTAAACGTTTGGCTTAAATAGCTAAAAAGGTAAAACGTTTGGTTTTGTTTCGCAACGTTAAGGTTTGGATTTGTATCGTAACATCTGTTTCGTAATGTTTTAAACGTTTGGTTTTTATTCGTAACGTTTGTAAACGTTTGGCTTAAATCGCTAAAAAGGTGAAACATTTGGTTTTGTTTCGTAACGTTTGGCTTAAATCGCTAAAAGGTGAAACGTTTGGATTTGTTTCGTAACGTTTGTAAACATCTGGGTCCAATCGCTAAAAAGGTGAAACGTTTGTAGTTTTTTCGTAGGTGTTTGTAAACGTATGGGTTAAATCGCAAAAAATTTGAAACGTTTGGTTTTGTTCCGTAATGTTAGTAAACGTTTGGCTTAAATTGCTAAAAAGGTGAAACGCTTGGATTTGTTTCGTAACGTTTCTAAACGTTTCGCTTAAATTGCTATAAAGGTGAATGCTTGGATTAGTTTTGTATCGTTGGTAACCGTTTTGCATTATTTCGTAAGGTTTGTAAGCGTTTGGCTTAAATAGCTAAAAAGGTTAAACGTTTGGATTTGATTCATAGCGTTTTCAACGTTTGGATTTGTTTGGAAACGTTTGGATTTGTTTCGTAACATTTGTAAACGTTTGGCTTCAATCACTAAAATGGTTAAACGTTTGGATTTGTTTTGTAACGTTTGTAAATGTTTGGCTTAAATTACTAAAAAGGTGAAACACTTGGATTTATTTCATAACGTTTCTAAACGTTTGGCTTAAATTGCTAAAAATGTGAAACATTTGGATTTGTTCGTTAACCTTTTTAAACATATGGCTTAAATCGCTAAAAAGGTGAAATGTTTGGATTTTTTTTGTAATGTTTGTAAACGTCTGGCTTAAATAGCTAAAAAGTTGAAACGTTTGGATTTGTTTCGTAATGCTTGTAAACGTTTAGCTTAAATTGCTAAAAAGGTGAAACGCTTGGATTTGTTTCGTAACATTAGAAATTTTTTGGCTTATATTGCTAAAAAGTTGAAACGCTTGGATTTGTTTCGGAACATTTGTAAACATTTGGCTTAAATTGATAAAAAAGTGAAACGCTTGGTTTTGTTTCGTAATGTTTGTAAACATTTGCCTTAAATCGATGAGAATGGGAAACGTTTGGATTTGTTTGTAACGTTTTAAACGTTTTTTTTTGTAACGTTTGTAAACATTTCGCTTAAATTGCTAAAATGTGAAACGTTTAAATTTGTTTCGTAATGTTTGTAAACGTTTGGCTTAAATCGCTAAAAAGATGAAACGTTTGGATTTGTTTAGTAATATTTGTAAACGTTTGGCTTAAATCGCTAAAATGGTGAATAGTTTGAATTTGTTTCGTAACATTTGTAAACGTTTGGCAAAAATCGCTAAAAAGGTGAAACGTTTGGATTTGTTTCGTAACGTTTGTAAACGTTTGTCTTAAATCCCTAAAAATGTGAAACAGTTGCATTTTTTTCGTAACGTTTGTAAAAGTTTGGCTTAAATTGCTAAAATGGGGAAACACTTGGATTTGTTTCGTAACTTTTGGAAACGTTTGGGTTAAATTGCAAAAAAGATGAAAAATTTGGATTCGTTTCATAACCTTTATAAACGTTTGGTTTAAATCGCTAAAAAGGGGAAACATTTGTATTTGTTTCATACGTTTGTAAACGTTTGGCTCAAATCGCTAAAGAGGGGAAATATTTGGATTTGTTTCGTAGCGTTTGTAAACGGTTTGGCTTATCTTGCAAAAAAGGTGAAACGCTTGGAGTTGTTTCGTAAAGTTTGTAAACTTTGGCTTAAATTGCTAAAAAGGTGAAACGCTTGGATTTGTTTCTCAACGTTTGTAAACGTTTGACTTAAAATGCTAAAAAGATGAAACGATTGGTTTTGTTTTGTAATGTTTGTAAACGCTTGGATTTGTATCGTAACATTTTTACGTAGTGTTTTAAACGTTTGGTTTTATTTCATAACGTTTGTAAACGTTTGGCTTAAATCGCTAAAAAGGTGAAACATTTGGTTTTGTTTCGAAACGTTTGTAAATGTTTGGCTTAAATCGCTAAAAGGTGAAACGTTTGGATTTGTTTCGTAACGTTTGTAAACATCTGGGTCCAATCACTAATAAGGTGAAACGTTTGGAGTTGTTTCATAGCTTTTGTAAACGTATGGCTTAAATCGCTAAAAATTTGAAACGTTTGGTTTTGTTCTGTAATGTTAGTAAACATTTGGCTTAAATTGCTAAAAAGGTGAAAAGCTTGGATTTGTTTCGTAACGTTTCGGAACATTTGGCTTAAATTGTTACATCGATGAACGCTTGGATTTGTTTCGTAACGTTTGTAACCGTTTTTCATTATTTTGTAACGCTTGTAAATGTTTGGCTTAAATAGCTAAAAAGATGAAACATTTGGATTTGTTTCGTAACATTTCTAAATGTTTGGCTTAAATTGCTAAAAAGGTGGAACATTTGGATTTGTTCTTTATCCTTTGTTAACATATGGCTTAAATCGCAAAAAAGGTGAAAGGTTTGGATTTTTTTCGTAACGTTTGTATACGTCTGTCTTAAATAGCTAAGACGTTGAAACTTTTGGATTTGTTTCGTAATGTTTGTAAACGTTTAGCTTAAATTGCTAAAAAGGTTAAATGCTTGTATTTGTTTCGTAACATTAGTAAACGTTTGGCTAATATTGCTAAAAAGTTGAAACACTTGAAATTATTTCGTAACATTTGTAACCATTTGGTTTAAATTGCTAAAAAAGTGAAACGCTTGGTTTTGTTTCGTAACGTTTGTAAGCATTTGCCTTAAATATATGAGAATGTGAAAGTTTGGATTTGTTTGGGAACATTGCAAACATTTGGCTTAAATTGCTAAAAAAGTGAAACGCTTTGGATTTGTTTCGGAACGTTTTAAACGTTTGGTTTTGTTTGGAAATGTTTGTAAATGTTTGGATTAAATCGCTAAAAAGGTGAAACGTTTGGATTTGTTTCGTAATGTTTATAAACGTTTGGGTTAAATAGCTAAAAAGTTGAAATGTTTGGATTTGTTTGGAAACGTTTGTAAACATTTGACTTAAATTGCTAAGATGGTGAAACGTTTGGATTTGTTTCGTAACGTTTGTAAACGTTCGGCTAAAATCGCTAAAAAGGGGAAACGTTTGGATTTTTTTCGTAACGTTTGTAAACGTTTGGCTTATATCACTGAAAAGGTGAAACGGTTGGATTTGTTTCGTAACGTTTATAAACGTTCGGCTTAAATCGCTAAAAAGGTGAAACGTTTGGATTTGTTTCGTGACGTTTGTAAACGTTTGGCTTAGATTGCTAAAAAGGTGAAACGATTCGATTTATTATGTAACGTTTGTAAACGTTTGGCTTAAATTTTTAAAAAAGTGAAACGCTTGGATTTGTTTCCTAACGTTTGTAAACGTTTAGCTTGAATTGCTAAAAAGGTGAAACGCTTGGATTTGTTTCGTAACGTTTGTAAACGTTTGGCTTAAATTGCTAAAAAGGTGAAACATTTGAATTTGTTTCATAACCTTTGTAAACGTTTGGCTTATATAGCTAAAAACGCGAAACGTTTGAATTCTTTTCATAACGTTGGTTAACGTTTGGCTTAATTTGCTAAAAAGGGGAAACGCTTGGATTTGTTTCGTAAAGTTTGTAAACGTTTGGATTTGTTTCGTAATATTTGTTTGTAACGTTTTAATACTTTGTTTTTGTTTCGTAACGTTTGTAAACGTTTGGCTTAAATCGCTAAAAAGGTAAAACGTTTGGTTTTGTTTCGTAACATTTGTAAAGGTTTTGATTTGTATCGTAACGTCTGTTTCATAATGTTTTAAACGTTTGGTTTTCATTCGTAACGTTTGGCTTAAATCGCTAAAAAGGTGAAACGTTTAGTTTTGTTTCGTAACGTTTGTAAACGTTTGGCTTAAATCACTAAAAGGTGAAACGTTTGGATTTGTTTCGTAACGTTAGTAAACATCTGGGTCCAATCGCTAAAAAGGTGAAACGTTTGGAATTTTTCGTAGGGTTTGTAAACGTATGGCTTAAATCGCTAAAAATTTGAAACGTTTGGTTTTAATCCGTAATGTTAGTAAACGTTTGGCTTAAATTGCTAAAAAGGTGAAACACTTGGATTTGTTTCGTTACGTTTTTAACCGTTTTGCATTATTTTGTAACGTTTGTAAGCGTTTGGCTTAAATCGCTAAAAAGGTGAAACGTTTGGATTTGATTCGTAACGTTTTAAACGTTTGGATTTGTTTGGAAACATTTGGATTTGTATGGATACGTTTGGATTTGTTTCGTAACATTTGTAAACGTTTGGCTTCAATCTTAAAATGGTTAAACGTTTGGATTTGTTTCGTAACGTTTGTAAATGTTTGGCTTAAATTGCTAAAAAGGTGAAATACTTGGATATATTTCATAACGTTTTTAAACGTTTGGCTTAAATTGCTAAAAAGGTGAAACATTTGGATTTGTTCTTTAACCTTTTTAAACATATGGCTTAAATCGCTAAAAAGGTGAAAAGTTTGGATTTTGTTTTGTAATGTTTGTAAACTTTTGGCTTATATAGCTAAAAAGTTGAAACGTTTGGATTTATTTCGTAATGCTTGTAAACGTTTAGCTTAAATTGCTAAAAAGGTGAAACGCTTGGATTTGTTTTGTAACATTAGTAAAAGTTTGGCTTATATTGCTAAAAAATTGAAAAGCTTGGATTTGTTTCGTAACCTTTGTAAACGTTTGGCTTAAATTGCTAAAAAAGTGAAACGCTTGGTTTTGTTTCGTAATGTTTGCAAACGTTTGCCTTAAATCGATGAGAATGTGAAACGTTTGTAAACGTTTGCCTTAAATATATGAGAATGTGAACGTTTGGATTTGTTTCGAAACATTGTAAACATTTGGCTTAAATTGCTAAAAACGTGAAACGCTTTGGATTTGTTTCGGAACGTTTTAAACGTTTGATTTTGTTTGGAAACGTTTGTAAATGTTTGGCTTAAATTGCTAAAAAGGAGAAACGTTTGGATTTGTTTCTTAATGTTTATAAACGTTTGGCTTAAATAGCTAAAAAGTTGAAACGTTTGGATTTGTTTGGAAACGTTTGTAAACGTTTGGCTTAAATTGCTAAGATGGTCAAACGTTTGGATTTGTTTTGTAACGTTTGTAAACGTTTCGCTAAAATCGCTAAAAAGGGGAAACGTTTGGATTTGCTTCGTAACGTTTGTAAACGTTTGGCTTATATCACTAAAAAGGTGTAACAGTTGGATTTGTTTCGTAACGTTTATAAACGTTAGGCTTAAATCGCTAAAAAGGTGAAACGTTTGGATTTATTTCGTGACGTTTGTAAACGTTTGGCTTAGATTGCTAAAGAGGTGAAACAATTCGATTTATTATGTAACGTTTGGCTTAAATTTCTAAAAAGGTGAAACGCTTGGATTTGTTTCCTAACGTTTGTCAACGTTTAGCTTGAATTGCTAAAAAGGTGAAACGCTTGGATTTGTTTCGTAATGTTTGTAAGCGTTTGGCTTCAATTGCTAAAAAGGTGAAACATTTGAATTTGATTCATAACCTTTGTAAACGTTTGGCTTATATAGCTAAAAAGGCGAAACATTTGAATTCATTTCATAACGTTGGTTAACGTTTGGCTTAATTTGCTAAAAAGGGGAATCGCTTGGATTTATTTCGTTAAGTTTGTAAACGTTTTGATTTGTTTCGTAATATTTGTTTGTAACGTTTTAATACTTTGTTTTTGTTTCGTAACGTTTGTAAACGTTTGGCTTAAATCGCTAAAAAGGTAAAACGTTTGGTTTTGTTTCGTAACATTTGTAAAGGTTTGGATTTGTATCGTAACGTCTGTTTCGTAATGTTTTAAACGTTTGGTTTTCATTCGTAACGTTAGTAAACGTTTGGCTTAAATCGCTAAAATGGTGAAACATTTAGTTTTGTTTCGTAACTTTTGTAAACGTTTGGCTTAAATCGCTAAAAGGTGAAACGTTTGGATTTGTTTCGTAACGTTTTTAAACATCTGGGTCCAATCGCTAAAAATGTGAAATGTTTGGAGTTTTTCGTAGGGCTTGTAAACGTATGGCTTAAATCGCTAAAAATTTGAAACGTTTGGTTTTGTTCCGTAATGTTAGTAAACGTTTGCCTTAAATTGCTAAAAAGGTGAAACACTTGGATTTGTTTTGTAACGTTTCTAAACGTTTAGCTTAAATTGTTATAAAGGTGAACGCTTGGATTAGTTTCGTAACGTTTTTAACCGTTTTGCATTATTTCGTAACGTTTGTAAGCGTTTGGCCTAAATCGCTAAAAAGATGAAACGATTGGATTTGATTCGTAACGTTTTAAACGTTTGGATTTGTTTGGAAACATTTGGATTTGTATTGAAACGTTTGGATTTGTTTCGTAAAATTTGTAAACGTTTGGCTTCAATCATTAAAATGGTTAAACGTTTGGATTTGTTTCGTAACGTTTGTAAATGTTTGGCTTAAATTGCTAAAAGGGTGAAAAACTTGGATATATTTCGTAACGTTTTTAAATGTTTGTCTTAAATTGCTAAAAAGGTGAAACATTTGGATTTGTTCTTTAACCTTTTTAAACATATGGCTTAAATCGCTAAAAAGGTGAAAACTTTGGATTTTGTTTTGTAATGTTTGTAAACTTTTGGCTTAAATAGCTAAAAAGTTGAAACGTTTGGATTTGTTTCGTAATGCTTGTAAACGTTTAGCTTAAATTGCTAAAAAGGTGAAACGCTTGGATTTGTTTTGTAACATTAGTAAATGTTTGGCTTATATTGCTAAAAAGTTGAAACGCTTGGATTTGTTTCGTAACATTTGTAAAATTTTGGCTTAAATTGCTAAAAAAGTGAAACGCTTGGTTTTGTTTCGTAATGTTTGTAAACGTTTGCCTTAAATCAATGAGAATGTGAAACATTTGTAAACATTTGCCTTAAATATATGAGAATGTGAACGTTTGGATTTGTTTCGGAACATTGTAAACATTTGGCTTAATTTGCTAAAAAAGTGAAACGTTTTGGATTTGTTTCGGAACGTTTTAAACGTTTGGTTTTGTTTGGAAATGTTTGTAAATGTTTGGCTTAAATCGCTAAAAAGTTGAAACGTTTGGATTTGTTTGGAAACGTTTTTAAACGTTTGGCTTAAATTGCTAAGATGGTCAAACGTTTGGATTTGTTTCGTAACGTTTGTAAACGTTTCGCTAAAATCGCTAAAAAGGGGAAACGTTTGGATTTGTTTCGTAACGTTTGTAAACGTTTGGCTTATATCACAAAAAAGGGGAAACGGTTGGATTTGTTTCGTAACGTTTATAAACGTTCGGCCTAAATCGCTAAAAAGGAGAAACGTTTGGATTTGTTTCGTGACGTTTGTAAACGTTTGGCTTAGATTGCTAAAAAGGTGAAACGATTCGATTTATTATGTAACGTTTGTAAATGTTTGCCTTAAATTTCTAAAAAGGTGAAACGCTTGGATTTGTTTCCTAATGTTTGTAAACGTTTAGCTTGAATTGCTAAAAAGGTGAAACGCTTGGATTTGTTTCGTAACGTTTGTAAACGTTTGGCTTAAATTGCTAAAAAGGTGAAACATTTGAATTTGTTTCATAACCTTTGTAAACGTTTGGCTTATATAGCTAAAAAGGCGAAACGTTTGAATTCTTTTCATAACGTTGGTTAACTTTTGGCTTAATTTGCTAAAAAAGGGAAACGCTTGGATTTGTTTCGTAAAGTTTGTAAACATTTGGATTTGTTTCGTAATATTTGTTTGTAACGTTTTAATATTTTTTTTGTTTCGTAACGTTTGTAAACGTTTGGCCTAAATCGCTAAAAAGGTAAAACGTTTGGTTTTGTTTCGTAACGTTTGTAAAGGTTTGGATTTGTATCGTAACGTCTGTTTCGTAATATTTTAAACGTTTGGTTTTCATTCGTAACGTTTGTAAACGTTTGGCTTAAATCGCTAAAAAGGTGAAACATTTAGTTTTGTTTCGTAACCTTTGTAAACGTTTGGCTTAAATCGCTAAAAGGTGAAACGATTGGATTTGTTTCGTAACGTTTGTAAACATCTGGGTCCAATCGCTAAAAAGGTGAAACGTTTGGAGTTTTTCGTAGGGTTTGTAAACGTATGGCTTAAATCGCTAAAAATTTGAAACGTTTGGTTTTGTTCCGTAATGTTAGTAAACGTTTGGCTTAAATTGAAAAAAAGGTGAAACACTTGGATTTGTTTTGTAACGTTTCTAAACGTTTAGCTTAAATTGCTATAAAGGTGAACGCTTGGATTAGTTTCGTAACGTTTTTAACCGTTTTGCATTATTTCGTAACGTTTGTAAGCGTTTGGCTTAAATCGCTAAAAAGGTGAAACGTTTGGATTTGATTCGTAACGTTTTAAACGTTTGGATTTGTTTGGAAACATTTGGATTTGTATGGAAACGTTTGGATTTGTTTCGTAACATTTGTAAACGTTGGCTTCAATCATTAAAATGGTTAAACGTTTGGATTTGTTTCGTAACGTTTGTAAATGTTTGGCTTAAATTGCTAAAAAGGTGAAAAACTTGGATATATTTCGTAACATTTTTAAATGTTTGGCTCAAATTGCTAAAAAGCTAAAACATTTGGATTTGTTCTTGAACCTTTTTAAACATATGGCTTAAATCGCTAAAAAGGTGAAAAGTTTGGATTTTGTTTTGTAATGTTTGTAAACTTTTAACTTAAATAGCTAAAAAGTTGAAACGTTTGTATTTGTTTCGTAATGCTTGTAAACGTTTAGCTTAAATTGCTTAAAAGGTGAAACGCTTGGATTTGTTTTGTAACATTAATAAATGTTTGGCTTATATTGCTAAAAAGTTGAAACGCTTGGATTTGTTTCGTAACATTTGTAAACATTTGGCTTAAATTGCTAAAAAAGTGAAAAGCTTGGTTTTGTTTTGTAATGTTTGTAAACGTTTGCCTTAAATCGATGAAAATGTGAAACGTTTGGATTTGTTTGAAATGTTTTAAACGTTTGGTTTTGTTTTGTAACGTTTGTAAACGTTTTGCTTAAATCGCTAAAAAGGTGAAACGTTTGGATTTGTTTAGTAATGTTTGTAAACATTTGGCTTAAATCGCTAAAAAGTTGAAACGTTTGGATTTGTTTAGTAACGTTTGTAAACGTCTGGCTTAAATCGCTAAAATGGTGAATAGTTTGGATTTGTTTCATAACGTTTGTAAACGTTTGGCAAAAATCGCTAAAAAAGTAAAACGTTTGGATTTGTTTCGTAACGTTTGTAAAGGTTTGGCTTAAATCCCTAAAAAGGTGAAACGGTTGCATTTGTTTCGTAACGTTTGTAAAAGTTTGGCTTAATTTGCTAAAATGGGGAAACACTTGGATTTGTTTCGTAACTTTTGGAAATGTTTGGCTTAAATTGCAAAAAAGGTGAAAAATTTGGATTTGTTTCATAACTTTATAAACGTTCGGCTTAAATCACTAAAAAGGTGAAACGTTTTTATTTGTTTCATACGTTTGCAAACGTTTGGCTCAAATCGCTAAAGAGGGGAAACGTTTGGATTTGTTTCGTAGCGTTTGTAAACGTTTGGCTTATCTTACAAAAAAGGTGAAACGCTTCGATTTGTTTCGTAAAGTTTGTAAACGTTTCGCTTAAATTGCTAAAAAGTTGAAACACTTGGATTTGTTTCGTAACGTTTGTAAACGTTTGACTTAAAATGCTATAAAGGTGAAACGATTGGTTTTGTTTTGTAATGTTTGTAAACGTTTGGATTTGTATCGTAACATTTTTTTTGTAATGTTTTAAACGTTTGGTTTTATTTCGTAATGTTTGTAAACGTTTGGCTTAAATCGCAAAAAAGGTGAAACATTTGGTTTTGTTTCGTAACGTTTGTAAACGTTTGGCTTAAATCGCTAAAAGGTGAAACGCTTGGATTTGTTTTGTAGCGTTTGTAAACATCTGGGTCCAATCGCTAAAAAGGTGAAACGTTTGGAGTTGTTTCCAAGCTTTTGTAAACGTATGGCTTAAATCGCTAAAAAGTTGAAACGTTTGGTTTAAATTGCTAAAAAGGTAAAATACTTGGATTTGTTTCGTAACATTAGTAAACTTTTGGTTTGTATTGCTAAAAAGTTGAAACGCTTGGATTTGTTTCGTAACGTTTGTAAACGTTAGGCTTATATTGCTAAAAAGGTGAAACGCTTGGATTTGTTTCGAAACGTTTTCAAACGTTTGGCTTAAATAGCTAAGAAGGTGAAACATTTGGATTTGTTTTGTAACGTTTCTAAACGTTTGGCTTAAATTGCTAAAAAGGTGAAACGTTTGGATTTGTTCTTTAACCTTTGTAAACATATTACTTAAATCGCAAAAAAGGTGAAACGTTTGGGTTTTTGCAACGTTTGTAAATGTCTGGCTTAAATTGCTAAAAAGTTGAAAAGATTGGATTTGTTTCGTAATGTTTGTAAATGTTTAGCTTAAATTGCAAAAAAGGTGAAACGCTTGGATTTGTTTCGTAACATTAGTAAACGTTTGGCTTAAATTGCTAAAAAAGTGAAACGCTTGGTTTTGTTTCGTAACGTTTGTAAACGTTTTCCTTAAATAGAGGAGGATGTGAAACGTTTGGATTTGTTTCGGAACGTTTTAAACGTTTTATTTTGTTTTGTAACATTTGTAAACATTTGGCTTAAATAGCTAAAAATATGAAACATTTGGATTTGTTTCGTAATATTTGTAAACGTTTGGCTTAAATAGCAAAAAAGTTGAAACGTTTGGATTTGTTTGGTAACGTTTGTAAACGTTTGGCTTAAATCGCTAAAATGGTGAAACAGTTGGATTTGTTTCGTAATGTTTGTAAAAGTTTTGCTTAAATTGCTAAAATGGTGAAACGCTTGCATTTGTTTCGTAATTTTTGTAAACATTTGGCTTAAATGGCATTAAAGGTGAAAAATTTGGATTTGTTTCATAACCTTTGTAAACGTTTGGTTTAAATCGCTAAAGAGGGGAAACGTTTGGATTTGTTTCGTAGCGTTTGTAAACGTTTGGCTTAAATTGCTAAAAAGGTGAAACGCTTGGATTTGTCTCGTAAAGTTTGTAAACGTTTGGCTAAAATTGCTAAAAATGATAGAGTAGGTGTCTTTGGAAGCACTCTTCATTCTTCATTCGAAACTAATGAATGTTCGTCCTCTAAGGGCTCGGGAAATGAGAAAGTGAGAAGGATGCCCAATATTGCTCATTGAGCCACTGCTCTTCAGGGCGCTTAGATGGATAATTCCTAAACCCAGGGAACTCTCACCCATAACAAAATGTTTCCACTATATCTCTCAGGAGTAGTCAAAGGAAGTACGGCGGTCCGAAAAGACTATATAAACCTTGAGAATCTAAGAGTTCTCCCTATCTAAAATGGCAATTCTTCACGTTTTCTTCAGAGAGTGGGAATGAATTCTATTACTTGGCCCCGAAATATAGGCCGACTGCTGAGCCCACTCTGGCTCACCCGCACCACCCCGGGTGCGAGGGACCGGCCGGAAGGAGAGAGACCGAATCAAGGCTGCTTCGGCCGAACCCAAATGGGTTTACTAAAGTTCGATCTAATGGTACCTTGGAACGTCTTAAGGCTGGTCCGGCTGGCTTGTGTAGCCAACGAGTTCAGTCGTTAAGCTAAGGTGCGGAGCGGGAAGTAGTGATGAAAGTGAAATGATTATAAAGCTCGATAAGAGATTCTTTCTTGAAAAGAAACTAAACCGCTTTTCTGTCTCCTTTGCTATGAAATCTCACCTTTCCCTTTTCTGTATGTGAGTTTTATAGCGCGATTCTCTGAAACAATCATTCTGATATCGTTCCAAAAGAAGAGAAGCGCTATTGGCGGAAATAAAAATAAATAGCTCACTGGGCTTCTTTCTTCTAGTCGAGGTGAAAGCTTTCAAAGAGCTGAGTCGTACCCACTAGCTTTCGGTAGATAGCTTGGTTCCTATAGGCCGTGGTCAACGAGAACTTATAATCGGGGACCTACATAATCAGAAAAAAATAGACCCAAAGGCGCAAGGTCTTCTCCTCAGAAGAAGCTGAATAAAGGTGAAACGCTTGGATTTGTTTCGTAACGTTTGTAAATGTTTGGTTTAAAATGCTAAAAAGGTGAAACTCTTGGTTTTGTTTCGTAATGTTTGTAAACGTTTCGCTTAAATCGCTAAAAAAGCGAAACGTTTGGATTTGTTTCGTAACGTCTTAAACGTTTGGTTTTGTTGCGTAACATTTGGAAATGTTTGGCTTAAATCACTAAAAACATGAAACTTTTGGATTTATTTTGTAACGTTTGTAAATGTTTGGCTTATATCGCTTAAAAGGTGAAACGTTTAGATTTGTTTCGTAACGTTTGTAAATGTTTGGCTTAAATCGCTAAAAAGGGGAAACGTTTGGATTTGTTTCGTAACATTTATAAACGTTTGGCTTAAATCTCTAAAAAGCTGAAATGTTTGGATTTGTTTCGTATCGTTTGTAAACGTTTGGCTCAATCGCTAAAAAGGGGAAACATTTGGATTTGTTTCGTAATCTTTGTAAACGTTTGGCTTAAATTGCTAAAAAGTTGAAATGCTCTGATTTGTTTCGTAAAGTTTGTAAACGTTTGGTCTAAATTACTAAAAAAGAGAAACGCTTGGATTTGTTTTGTAATGTTTGTAAACGTTTGGCTTAAATTGCTAAAAAGGAGAAACGGTTGGATTTGTTTTGTAACGTTTGTAAACGTTTTGCTTAAATTGCTAAAAAACTGAAATGCTTGGTTTTTTTTCCGTAATATTTGTAAACGTTTGGCTTAAATCGATGAGAATGTGAAACGTTTGGATTTTTTTGTAACGTTTTAAACGTTTGGTTTTGTTTCATAACGTTTGCAAAGGTTTGGCTTAAATCGCTAAAAAGGTGAAACATTTTGGATTTGTTTGGTAACGTTTGTAAACTTTTGGTTTAAATTGCTAAAAGGGTGAAACGTTTGGATTTATTTCGTAACATATGTAAACGTTTGGCTAAAATCGCTAAAAAGGTGAAACGTTTGGATTTGTTTTGTAACGTCTGTAAACGTTTGGCTTAAATCGCTAAAAAGGTTAAACGGTTGGATTTGTTTCGTAATGTTTGTAAAAGTTTGGCATAAATGCAAAAATGGTGAAACGCTTGGATTTGTTTCCTAACGTTTGTAAACGTTTGGGTTAAATTGCTAAAAAGGTGAAACGCTTGTGCGAGCGGAGCGGGGTTCGGGGGCCGCTCTCCCAAGGCTTATGGCTGACTTCTCGATCTGGAAATGGTTTGAAAAATGAAGTCGCCACCTAGTTCAACTAGGAAATGCATTTTAACCGACTGGATAGCCTTACTCGCCTCCGTAAAACTATCGTGCATCGGACCAAAGACAAGGTTTCGTGGACCTCCCCGAGTCTCATGTGCTTGGCTTATCTGTTACCGGCTTTATTTTCTGGACATATTCGTTTTATATCTCATCTCAACAGTATATGCAGTTCACAGTATATGAAAGCTGTAAATAAACAGTGATGAAAGCAATAAACACGTTTGACGCGCATATGACTCGATCTGGACTGGCATTTTGAGGCAAGTAGCAGGTACTCCTAAGCATACATCTAACCTTAGAGGTTTCTAGCAAGTAGCATAACTCTGGCTGGTCTGGATATTTTACATGCACAAAGCCTATACAACCATTACTAGGTGATCTTGCTAGAAACCTATACAACCATTACTACTTTTTCATTGTAACGTTTGGCTTAAATCTATGAGAATGGGAAACGTTTGGATTTGTTATTTAACCTTTTTAAACATATGGCTTAAATCGCTAAAAAGATGAAATGTTTGGATTTGTTTCGTAATGCTTGTAAATGTTTAGCTTAAATTGGTAAAAAGGTGAAACACTTGGATTTATTTCGTAATATTAGTAAACGTTTGGCTTATATTGCAAAAAAGTTGAAACGCTTGGATTTGTTTCGTAACATTCGTAAATGTTTGGCTTAAATTGCTAAAAAAGTGAAACGCTTGGTTTTGCTTCTTAAAGTTTATAAACGTTTGCCTTAAATCGATGAGAATGTAAAACGTTTGGATTTGTTTGTATCGTTTTAAATGTTTGGTTTTGTTTTGTAATGTTTGTAAACGTTTCGCTTAAATCGCTAAAAAGGTGAAACGTTTGGATTTGTTTCGTAATGTTTGTAAATGTTTGGCTTAAATCGCTAAAAAGGTGAAACGTTTGGATTTTTTAGTAACGTTTGTAAACGTTTGGCTGAAATTGCTAAAATGGTGAATAGTTTGGATTTGTTTCGTAACGTTTGTAAATGTTTGGCTTAAATCCCTATAAAGGTGAAACGGTTGCATTTGTTTTGTAACGTTTGTAAAAGTTTGGACTAAATTGCAAAAATGGGGAAACACTTGGATTTGTTTCGTAACTTTTGGAAACGTTTGGCTTAAATTGAAAACAAGGTGAAAAATCTGGATTTGTTTCATAACCTTTGTAAACGTTTGGCTTAAATCGCTAAAAAGGTGAAATGTTTGTATTTGTTTCATACATTTGTAAACGTTTGGCTCAAATTGCTAAAGAGGGGAAACGTGTGGATTTGTTTCGTAGCGTTTGTAAACGTTTGGCTTATCATCTAAAAAGCTAAAACGCTTGGATTCGTTTCGTAAAGTTTGTAAACGTTTGGCTTAAATTGCTAAAAAGGTGAAACTCTTGGATTTGTTTCGTAACGTTTGAAAACGTTTGGTTAAAAATGCTTAAAAGGTGAAACGCTTGGTTTTGTTTTGTAATGTTTGTAAACGTTTGGATTTGTATCGTAATGTTTTTTTCGTAATGTTTTAAACGTTTTGGTTTTATTTTGTAACGTTTGTAAACGTTTGGCTTAAATCGCTAAAATGGTGAAACATTTTGTTTTGTTTCCTAACGTTTGTAAACGTTTGGCTTTAATCGCTAAAAGGTGAAACGCTTGGATTTGTTTCGTAACGTTTGTAAACATTTGAGTCCAATCGCTAAAAAGGTGAAACGTTTGGAGTTGTTTCGTAGCTTTTGTAAACGTATGGCTTAAATAGCTAAAAATTTGAAACGTATGGTTTTGTTCTGTAATGTTAGTAAACGTTTGGTTTAAATGGCTAAAAACGTGAAACGCTTGGATTTGTTTCGTAACGTTAATGAACATTTGGTTTAAATTGCTATATAGGTGAACGCTTGGATTTGTTTCGTAACGTTTGTAACCGTTTTGCATTGTTTCGTAACGTTTGTAAACGTTTGGCTTAAATCGCTAAAAAGGTGAAACGTTAGGATTTGATTCGTAATGTTTTAAACATTTCGATTTGTTTGGAAACATTTGGATTTGTTTCGTAACATTTGTAAATATTTGGCTTCAATCACTAAAAAGGTGAAACGTTTGGATTTGTTTCGTAACGTTTGTAAACGTTTGGCTTAAATTGCTAAAAAGGTGAAACACTTGGATTTATTTCGTAACGTTTCTAAACGTTTGGCTTAAATTTCTAAAAAGGTGAAACATTTGGATTTGTTCTTTAACCTTTGTAAACATATGGCTTAAATCGCTAAAAAGGTGAAACGTTTGTATTTTTTTCGTAACGTTTGTAAACGTCTAGCTTAAATAGCTAAAAAATTTAGACGTTTGGATTTGTTTCGTAATGTTTGTAAACGTTTGGCTTAAATTGCTAAAAATGTGAAACTCTTGGATTTGTTTCGTAGCATTAGTAAACTTTTGGTTTATATTGCTAAAAAGTTGAAACGCTTGGATTTATTTCGTAACGTTTGTAAATGTTAGGCTTAAATTGCTAAAAAGGTGAAACGCTTTGATTTGTTTCGAAACGTTTTCAAACATTTGGCTTAAATAACTAAAAAGGTGAAACATTTGGATTTGTTTTGTAACGTTTCTAAACGTTTGGCTTAAATTGCTAAAAAGCAGAAACATTTGGATTTGTTGTTTAACCTTCGTAAACATATTGCTTAAATCGCAAAAAAGGTGAAACGTTTGGATTTTTTTACAACGCTTGTAAACGTCTGGCTTAAATAGATAAAAAGTTGAAACGTTTGGATTTGTTTCGTTATGTTTGTAAACGTTTAGCTTAAATTGCAAAAAAGGTGAAACGCTTAAATTTGTTTCGTAATATTAGTAAATGTGTGGCTTATATTGCAAAAAAGTTGAAACGCTTGGATTTATTTCGTAACATTTGTAAACATTTGGCATAAATTGCTAAAAAGGTGAAACGCTTGGTTTTTTTCGTATCGTTTGTAAACGTTTGCCTTAAATAGATGAGAATGTAAAACGTTTGGATTTATTTCGGAACGTTGTAAACGTTTAGTTTTGTTTTGTAACGTTTTTAAATGTTTGGCTTAAATCACTAAAAAGATGAAACGTTTGGATTTGTTTCGTAATGTTTGTATACGTTTGGCTTAAGTAGCTAAAAAATTAAAACGTTTGGATTTGTTTGGTAATGTTAGTAAACGTTTGGCTTAAATCGCTAAAATGGGGAAACGTTTAGATTTGTTTCGTAACGTTTGTAAACGTTTGGCTAAAATCGTTAAAAAGGTGAAACGTTTGGATTTGTTTCCTAATGTTTGTAAAAGTTTGTTTTATATCACTAAAGAGGTGAAACAGTTGGATTTGTTTCGTAGCGTTTGTAAACGTTTGGCATAAATTGCTAAAAAGGTGAAGTGCTTGGATTTGTTTCGTAAAGTTTGTAAACGTTTGGCTTAAAATGCAAAAAAGGTGAAACTCTTGGTTTTGTTTCGTAATGTTTGTAAACGCTTTGCTTAAATTGCTAAAAAGGTGAAACGCTTTGATTTGTTTCGTAACGTTTGTAAACGTTTGGCTTAAATTGCTAAAAAGGAGAAACGCTTGAATATGTTTTGTAATGTTTGTAAACGTTTTGCTTAAATTGCTAAAAAGGCGAAACACTTGGATTTGTTTTGTAACGTTTGTAAATGTTTGGCTTATATTGTTAAAAAGGTGAAATGCTTGGATTTGTTTCATAACGTTTGTAAACGTTTGGCTTAAATTGCTAAAAAAGTAAAACGCTTGGTTTTTTTTGTAATGTTTGTAAACGTTTGGCTTAAATCGATGAAAATATGAAACGTTTGGATTTGTTTCGTAACGTTTTAAACGTTTGGTTTAGTTTCGTAACGTTTGTAAACGTTTGTCTTAAATCGCTAAAAAGGTGGAACGTTTGGATTTGTTTCTTAATGTTTCTAAACGTTTGGCTTAAATCGCTAAAAAAGTGAAACATTTGGATTTGTTTGGTAACCTTTGTAAACTTTTTGCTTAAATCGCTAAATTGTGAAACGTTTAGATTTGTTTCGTAACATTTGTAAACATTTGGCTAAAATCGCTAAAAAGGTGAAACGTCTGGATTTGTTTCGTAACATTTGTAAACGTTTGGCATAAATCGCTAAAAATGTGAAACGGTTGGATTTGTTTTGTAACGTTTGTAAAAGTTTGGCTTAAATTGCTAAATTGGTGAAACGCTTGAATTTGTTTCGTAACGTTTGTAAACGTTTTGCTAAAATTACTAAAAAGGTGAAACGCTTGGATTTGTTCCGTAACGTTTGTAAACGTTTGGCTTAAATTGCAAAAAAGGTGAAAATTTTGGATTTGTTTCTTAACCCTTGTAAACGTTTGGCTTAAATCGCTAAAAAGGGGAAACGTTTGGATTTGTTTCATACGTTCGTAAACGTTTGGCTTAAATCGCTAAAAAGGTGAAACGTTTGGATTTGTTTCGTATCTATTGTAAACGTTTGGCTTAAATTGCTAAGAAGGGGAAACGCTTGGATTTCGTAAAGTTTGTAAACGTTTGGCTTAAATTGCTAAAAAGGTGAAACACTTGGTTTTGTTTCGTAATGTTTGTAAACGTTTGGCTTATATCACTAAAAATGCGAAACGTTTGGATTTGTTTCGTATCGTTTTAAACGTTTGGTTTTCTTGCATAACGTATATAAACATTTGGCTTAAATCGCTAAAAAGGTGAAACGTTTCGATTTATTTCATAACGTTTGTAAATGTTTTGCTTATATGGCTAAAAAGGTGAAACGTTTGTATTTGTTTCGTAACGTTTGTAAATGTTTGGCTTAAACAACTAAAACGATGAAACGTTTGGATTTGTTTCGTAACGTTTGTAAACATTTGGCTTAAATCGCTAAAAAGGTGAAACGTTTGGATTTGTTTCGTATTGTTTGTAAACGTTTGGCTTAATCGCTAAAAAGGTGAAACATTTGGATTTGTTTCGTAATCTTTGTAAAAGTTTGGCTTCAATTTTTAAAAAGGTGAAACGCTTTGATTTGTTTCGTAACGTTTGTAAACGTTTGGCTTAAATTGCTAAAAAGGAGAAACGCTTGGATTTGTTTCGTAATGTTTGTAAACGTCTGGCTTAAATTGCTAAAAAGGTGAAACATTATGATTTATTTTGTAGCGTTTATAAACGTTTGGCTTACTTCGCTAAAAAGGGGAAACGTTTGGATTTGTTTCATACCGTTTGTAAACATTTGGCGTAAATAACTAAAAAAGTGAAACATTTGGATTTGTTTCGTAACGTTTGTAAACGTTTGGCTTAAATTGATAAAAAGGTGAAACGCTTGGATTTGTTTCATAACGTTTGTAAACGTTTGGCTTAAATTGCTAAGAAGGTGAATCGCTTGGGTTTGTTTCGCTACGTTTGTAAACGTTTGGCTTAAATTGCTAAAAAGGTGAAATGCTTGGATTTGCTACGTAACATTTGTAAACGTTTGACTTAAATTGCAAGAAAGGTGAAACGCTTGGATTTGTCTTGTAACTTTTGTAAACGTTGGGCTTATATTGCTGAAACGGTGAATCGCTTGGCTTTGTTTCGCTACGTTTGTAAACGTTTGGCTTATATCGCTTAAAAGGTGAAATGCTTGGATTTGCTACGTAACATTTGTAAACGTTTGACTTAAATTGCAAGAAAGGTGAAACGCTTGGATTTGTCTTGTAACTTTTGTAAACGTTGGGCTTATATTGCTGAAACGGTGAATCGCTTGGCTTTGTTTCGCTACGTTTATAAACGTTTGGCTTATATCGCTTAAAAGGTGAAACGTTTGGATTTGTTTCATAATGTTTGTAAACGTTTAACTTAAATTGCTAAAAAGGTGAAACGCTTGGATTTTTTCGTAACGTAGGTAAACGTTTGGCTTAAATTGCTAAAAAGGTGAAACACTTGGATTTGTTTCGTAAAGTTTGTAAACGTTTGGCATAAATTGCTAAAAAGGCAAAACATTTGGATTCTTTTCGTAATGTTGGTAAACGTTTGACTTATTTTGCTAAAAAGGTGAAAGGCTTGGATTTGTTTTGTAACGTTTGTAAAACGTTTGACTTAAATTTCTAAAAAGGTGAAACACTTGGATTTATTTTGAAACGTTTGTAAATATTTGGCTTACATGGCTAAAAAGTTGAAACGTTTGGATTTATTTTGTAGCGTTTGTAAAATTTTAGCTTAACTCGCTCAAAAGGTGAAACGTTTAGATTTGTATCGTACCGTTTGTAAATGTTTCCCTTAAATCGCAAAAAAAGGTAAAATGTTTGGATTTGTTTCATAGCGTTTGTAAACGTTTGGCTTAAATTTCTAAAAAGGTGAAACACTTGGATTTGTTTCGTTACGTTTGTAAACATTTGGCTTAAATTGCTAAAAAGGTAAAACCCTTGGTTTTTGTTTCGTAGCGTTTGTAAACGTTTGAAATAAATGAGTAAAAATGTAAATCGTTTGGATTTGTTTCGTAACATTTGTAAATGTTTGACTTCAATCGCTAAAAAGGTGAAACGTTTGGATTTGTTTGGTAACATTTGTAAACTTTGTGCATAAATCGCTAAAAAGGTGAGACGTTTGGATTTGTTTCGTAACGTTTTAAACGTTTGGCTTAAATCACTAAAATAGGGAAACGTTTAAATTTGTTTCGTAACGTTTGTAAACGTTAGGCTTAAATTGCTAAAAAGGTGAAACATTTGGTTTTGTTTCGTAACGTTTGTAAACGTTCGGACTTAAAACGCTAAAAAGGTAAATGTTTGGATTTGTTTCGTAACGTTTGTAAACATTTGGCTTAAATTGTTAAAAAGGTGAAACGCTTGGATTTGTTTTGTAAACGTTTGGCTTAAATTGCTAAAAAAGTGAAATGCTTGGATTTGTTTTGTAATGTTTGTAAACGTTTGGCTTAAATTGCTAAAAATGCTAAATGCATGGTTTTGTTTCGTAACATTTGTAACGGTTTAGCTTAAATCGCTAAAAATGTGAAACGTTTGAATTTGTTTCGTAACGTTTGAAAACATTTGGCTTAAAATGCTAAAAAGGTGAAACACTTGGTTTTGTTTCGTAACGTTTGTAAATGTTTAGCTTAAATTGCTAAAAAGTTGAAACGCTTGGTTTTGTTTCGAAATGTTTGTAAACGTTTCGCATAAATCGCTAAAAATTCGAAACGTTTGGATTTGTTTCGTAACGTTTTAAACCTTTGGTTTTGTTGTGTAACGTTTGTAAACGTTTGGCTTAAATCGCTAAAAACGTGAAACTTTTGGAGTTATTTTGTAACGTTTGTAAACGTTTGACTTATATCGCTTAAAAGGTGAAACGTTTGGATTTGTTTCATAATGTTAGTAAATGTTTGGCTTAAATTGCTAAAAAGGTGAAACGCTTGGATTTTTTCGTAATGTTTGTAAACGTTTGGCTTAAATTGCTAAAAAGGTGAAACACTTGGATTTGTTTCGTAAAGTTTGTAAACGTTTGGCTTAAAATGCTAAAAAGGTGAAACGCTTGGTTTTGTTTCGTAACGTTTGTAAATGTTTGGCTTAAATTGCTAAAAAGTTGAAACGCTTGGTTTTGTTTCGTAATGTTTGTAAATGTTTCGCTTAAATCGCTAAAAATGCGAAACGTTTGGATTTGTTTCGGAACGTTTTAAACCTTTGGTTTTGTTGCGTAACATTTATAAACATTTGGCTTAAATCGCTAAAAACGTGAAACTTTTGGATTTATTTTGTAACGTTTGTAAACGTTTGGCTTATATCGCTTAGAGGGTGAAACGTTTGGATTTGTTTCATAACGTTTGTAAATATTTAGCTTAAATCGCTAAAACGGTGAAACGCTTGGATTTGTTTCGTAATGTTTGTAAACGTTTGGCTTAAATTGCTAAAAAGGTAAAACACTTGGATTTGTTTCGTAAAGTTTGTAAACGTTTGGTTTAAATCGCTAAAAAGGTGAAACGCTTGGATTTGTTTCGTAACGTTTGTAAACTTTTTACTTAAATTGCTAAAAAGTGAAATGCTTTGTTTTGTTTCGTAACGTTTGTAAACGTTTGGATTTAATCAATGAGAATGGGAAACGTTTGGATTTGTTTCGTAACGTTTTAAACTTTTGGTTTTCTTTCGTAAAGTTTGTAAACGTTTGGCTTAAATCGCTAAAAAGGTGAATTTTTTTGATTTTTTTGTAATGTTTCTAAACGTTTGGCTTAAATCTCTAAAAAGGAAAAACATTTGGATTTGTTTGGTAAAGTTTGTAAACTTTTGGCTTAAATCGCTAAAATGGTGAAACGTTTGGATTTATTTCGTAACGTTTGTAAACGTTTGGCTAATATCTTTATAAAGGTTAAACGTTTGGATTTGTTTCGTAACGTTTGTAAACGTTTGGCTTAAATCGCTAAAAAAGTGAAACGGTTGGATTTGTTTTGTACCATTTATAAAAGTTTGGCTTAAATTTCTAAAATGGTAAAATGCTTGGATTTGTTTCGTAACGTTTGTAAACGTTTGGCTTAAATTGCTAAAAAAGTGAAACGCTTGGATTTGTTTCGTAACATTTGTAAACGTGTGTCTTAAATTGCAAAAAAGGTGAAAAATTTGGATTTGTTTCATAACCTTTGTAAACGTTTGGCTTAAACCGCTAAAAAACTGAAATGTTTGGATTTGTTTCATACGTTCGTAAACGTTTGGCTTAAATCGCTAAAAAGTGAAACGTTTGGATTTGTTTCGTAATCATTGTAAACGTTTGGCTTAAATTTCTAAAAAGGTGCAACGCTTGGATTTGTTTCGTAAAGTTTGTAAATGTTTGGCTTAAATTGCTAAAAAGGTGAAACGCTTGGATTGTTTCGGAAACGTTTGTAAACGTTTGGCTTAAATTGCTAAAAAGGTGAAACGCCTTGTTTTGTTTCGTAATGTTTGTAAAAGTTTGGCTTAAATCGCTCAAAATGCGAAACGTTTGCATTTTGTTTCGTATTGTTTTAAACGTTTAGTTTTGTTGCGTAACGTTTGTAAACGTTTGGCTTAAATCTCTATAAAGGTGAAACGTTTGTATTTATTTCGTAACGTTTGTAAACATTTGACTTATACCGCTAAAAAGGTGAAACGTTTGGATTTATTTCGTAACATTTGTAAATGTTTGGCTTAAATCGATAAAGAAGTGAAACGTTTGGATTTGTTTCGTAAGGTTTGTAAACATTTGGCTTAAATCGCTAAAAAGGTGAAACGGTTTGATTTGTTTCGTATCGTTTGTAAACAATTGGCTTAATCGCTAAAAAGGTGAAACGTTTGGATTTGTTTCGAAATCTTTGTAAACATTTGGCTTAAATTTCTAAAAAGATGAAACGCTTTGATTTGTTTCGTAACGTTTGTAAATGTTTGGCTTAAATTGCTAAAAAGGAGAAATGCTTGGATTTGTTTCGCAATGTTTGTAAACGTTTGGCATAAATTGCTAAAAAGGTGAATCGCTTGGATTTTTTTCGCTACGTTTATAAACATTGGGCTAAATTCGCTAAAAAGGGGAAACATTTGGATTTGTTTCGTACCGTTTGTAAACGTTTGGCTTAAATTGCTAAAAAAGTGAAACGCTTGAATTGTTTCGTAACGATTGTAAACGTTGGGCTTAAATTGCTAAAAAGGTGAATCGCTTAGATACTCAACTGCGAAAACTTCGTACTAAAGAGATTCCTATGGTGAAAGTGCTGTGGAGAAATCATTCTGTAGAAGAGTGTACGTTTGGCTTAAATTATATTTTAACTAACGGGAATTAAGAAATGCTTATAAATTAAAATAGGATAATTTATAAGTCCCGTGTGAATATTTTTGGAGTTAATATACACGAAATATTTTTAGAAAGTTACCCCTAAAATTTTATAGAATTTGGAGATAGAAATTTTATTAAGTGGGTCTAATTTAGGCCTAATAAATCTTTAATGATTTATTAAAAATAAAATATAAGTCCCGTGAGAATAAAAATTACGTTTTTATTCTAATTACGAATTATGAAATTCGTGGTTAAAATTTCATAAAATTTGGAGTTCGTTGTCCGTTTTAGTTATGGACGAATATTTAAGAATTTGGGTTAAAGTAACGCGTGAATACCTAGGGACTAGTTTGACATTTTGCCAAACTATATATATCGATTTGAATTCAAAAGAATCCATTGCAACAGAAACCTAAAACATTAGGTTATAAGCTTCAGAGAACGGCGATTGCGACGGCGACGGTAGGTTCGACGTTTCGATCCAATTTCTCGTTTCTAACTCAAATTTCTTCGGTAATACATTAATAATCGAAGTTATAACCGTTATTTTGAAATTGGATATATAGAAAATGGATTATATTCGAATATATAACGGTTATCGTATCGAATCGAACGTATCCGTAATGATTTTACGTTCCGATAATGAAAATGGATAGATTGGTATTTGTATATGCGTTTTGGATCGAAAAATGGTTATAGCTCGACGGAAATTGGCCCGGGAACGGAGTTCCCGTGGCTGTGTGGCAAAGCCACTGTGCGTCGCACACTGACTGTGCGGACGCACAGCCTAGGCTGTGCGCACCCACAGCCTAGGCTGTGCGCACCCACAGCCCGACTGTGCGAGGGCACAGTCTCTTTGAGACTGTGCGACCGCACAGTCACCTGTGCGGACGCACAGGGACACTGTGCGGGCGCACAGGGCCTCGCGCCAGCGCGCTTTTCCTACGTGCTTTCGCACGTCGGGTTTCGAACCAACGAATTTTGAACAATTTTGAACGGTACGTTCGATAAGGACTAAAAGAACTTGGACGTTTAAGGAAGTTCGATTAATTAAAACTTAGAGACGTTTTATTAGATTCTCTATTAATCAAAGTGATTAATAGTTAGAGGACTATGAGTTGAGATTAAGATTGAATATAGACTAGATATGTTATATATCTAGTAATGTTAGTATAGTCTATTCTTTAGAGTTAGAATTCATATTGCAATTGTGTTTAATAATTATTTTCTAACTAGATCTGACGAGCAAGCAAGTTACCGGACCAGGAGAGTAGAGGGTGACCGAGAACTGTTTTGTGGATAACGGTTTTGTGAGTTCGCATATTTACTTTTGAATATTGATGCCAAAACATTTATAACTAAAAATGTGTTTGAAATTGCATTGCATAGAGTCGATTTGAAACCAATATATAGATCCACTGGAACGTGCTATCTATTGGGCAATAATAGAACTGTGTGATCACCGGTCTTAATTCAACATTTCATTGCATTCTAGTTGGGTTCTTTGGCCACATGCTTGCAAGGCGGCCTAGACCTAACAGGTTATCCTAGGGAGCCAGTAATTCAATTTACGGCCCAGCAAACCTTACACAGAGATAAGATGATTGTGATAACGTAAGTTCACATTTCATCCTGTGTTAAACAAGAGAGCACGAACTGTGACATTAATCACAGTTAACCAAATGGGGTTTCTCTTAGGGTTTCATTTGGATCAGTTATTTGGCTGCACAAAGTGTGTTTACATGCGATTTCTGCTTTTATTAATATGCTTGAGTAACTATGTGAATTCACTCATATTTGACCCCCGTTGATTTTCCTTTTCACAGGTAAATGATATTTTGACGTGACAAGACTTCCAATTCTTTCTTTGGAAGTTGTAACTAAATAAAGGTCATTCTAGAGCTGCAGTGTAGTTCTAGCTCCGAACAGTAGTTCAATTGTAAATGATTTAACTCTGATATGAAACTACTGTCAGTATCATTTTGGGACAAAAGCATGTTTTTATAAAAAGGGCTTTTTCCAGTTGTTTATAAAAAACTGGGTTTTGATAAAAGCTTTGTGAATGATTATTTGGCATGCTTAAACTGGTTATCTAATATGATTACTGGTTTGTACCGCTGGCATTGTTTTCGGACAGGGTTGTGTCAAGATGTGTGTATTGTACACTTATTACCCTAAGTCCAGTAATGCAATTGTATGGTTTTGATTAAACGTTTATCTGAAGGTTTTCAAATACTTGTGAAAAGACACTGAGACCTTTTATGTTTTCAAAACGCAAAAAGTTTTTACTGTTTTTCCTAGGCTTGCTACGGGTTTCGGAACAACCATTCCAATTCCCTAGCGCCGGTTTCGACACAAGTTTCTAGGCGGAAATCGGGTCGTGACAGTTTAAATTTGTTTCTCAACGTTTGTAAACTTTTGGCTTAAATTTCTAAATAGGTGAAACGTTTGGTTTTATTTCATAACGTTTGTACACGTTCGGCTTAAATCGCTAAAAAGTTGAAACGTTTGGTTTTGTTTCGTAACGTTTGTAATCGTTTGGCTTAAATTACTAAAAACGTGAAACACTTGGATTTTTTTCGTAAAGTTTATAAACGGTTAGCTAAAATTACCAAAAAGGTGAAACGCATGGATTTGTTTCGGAACGTTTGTAAAAGTTTAGCTTAAATTGCTAAAAAGGTTAAACGCTTGGATTTGTTTCGTAACGTTTGTAAAAGTTTGGCTTAAATTTCTAAAAAGGTGAAATGCTTGGTTTTGTTTCGTAAAGTTTGTAAGGGTTTGGCTTAAATCGCTAAAAATGTGAAACGTTTAGATTTGTTTCGTAACGTTTTAACTGTTTGGTTATGTTTCGTAACGTTTGTAAACGTTTGGGTTATATCGCTAAAAAGGTGTAACATTTGGATTTGTTTCGTAACGTTTGTAAACGTTTGGCTTAAATTTCTAAAAAAGTGAAACGCTTGGATTTGTTTCGTAATGTTTGTAAACGTTCGGCATAAATTGCTAAAAAGGTGAATCGCTTGGATTTGTTTATCTACGTTTCTAAACGTTTGGCTTAATTTGCTAAAAAGGGGAAAGTTTGGATTTGTTTCGTACCGTTTGCAAACGTTTGGCTTAAATAACTAAAAAGGTTAAACGTTTGGATTTGTTACGTAACGTTTGTAAACGTTTGGCTTAAATTGCTAAAAAAGTGAAACGCTTCGATTTGTTTCGTAACGTTTGTAAACGTTGGCCTGAAATTGCTAAAAAGGTGAATCCCTTGGATTTGTTTCGCTTCGTTTGTAAACGTTTGGCTTAAATTGCTAAAAAGGTGAAATGCTTGGATTTGTTACGTAACGTTTATAAACGTTTGGCTTAAAATGCAAAAAAGGTGAAACGCTTGGATTTGTTTCGTAGCGTTTGTAATCGTTTGGCTTAAATTGCTAAAACGGTGAATCGCTTAAATTTATTTCGCTACCTTTGTAAACGTTTGGCTTAAATTTATAAAAAGGTGAAACGCTTGGATTTATTACGTAACATTTGTAAATGTTTGGCTTAAATTGCTAAAAAGGTGAAACGCTTTAATTTGTTTTGCAACGTTTGCAAACGTTGTCTCAAATTGCTAAAAAGGTGAAACATTTGGATTTGTTTCGTAACCTTTGTAAACGTTTGGCTTAAATCACTAAAAAGGCGAAACGTTTGGATTCTTTTCGTAATGTTGTTAAACGTTTGGCTTAAATTGCTAAAGAGGTGAAACGCTTGGATCTGTTTCGTAACGTTTGTAAACGTTTGGCTTAAATTGTTAAAAAGGTGAAACGCTTGGATTTGTTTTGAAACATTCGTAAACGTTGGGCATACATGGCTAAAAACATGAAACGTTTGGATTTGTTTCGTAGCGTTTGTAAACGTTTGGCTTAAATCCGTAAAAAGGTGAAACGTTTGCATCTGTTTCGTACCGTTTGTCAATGTTTTTCTTAAATCGCTAAAAAGGTGAAATGTTTGGATTTGTTTCGTAACGTTTGTAAACGGTAGGCTTAAATTGCTAAAAAGGTGAAACGCAAGGATTTGTTTAATAACGTTTGTAAACGTTTGGCTTAAATTGCTAAAAATGTGAAACGCTTGGATTTGTTTCGTTACGTTTATAAAGATTTGGCTTAAATAACTAAAAAGGTGAAACGTTTGGATTTGTTTCGTAACGTTTTAAACGTTTGGCTTAAATCACTAAAATAGGGAAATGTTTAAATTTGTTTCGTAACGTTTGTAAACGTTTGGTTTAAATTTCTAAAAAGGTGAAACCTTTGGTTTTGTTTCGTAACGTTTGTAAACGTTCGACTTAAATCGCTAAAAAGTTGAAACGTTTAGATTTATTTCGGAACGTTTGTAAACATTTAGCTTAAATTGCTAAAAAGGTTAAACGGTTGGATTTGTTTTGTAATGTTTGTAAATGTTTGGCTTAAATTGCTAAAAAGGTGAAATGCTTGGTTTTGTTTCATAACGTTTGTAAAGGTTTGGCTTAAATCGCTAAAAATATGAAACGTTTGGATTTGTTTCGTAACGTTTTAAAAGTTTGGTTCTGTTTCGTAACGTTTGTTAACGTTTGGCTTGTATCGCTAAAAAGGTGAAACGTTTGGATTTTAATCGTAACGTTTGTAAGCGTTTAGCTTAAATTGCTAAAAAGGCGAAACGTTTGGTTTTGTATCGTAACATTTTGTAAACGTTTGGCTATAATCGCTGAAAAGGTGAAACATTTGAATTTGTTTCGTAACGTTTGTAAATGTTTGATTAAATCGCTAAAAAGGAGAAACGTTTGGATTTGTTTTGTAACGTTTGTAAATGTTTGGGTTAAATCGATAAAAAGGTGAAACGTTTGGATTTGTTTCGTAGCGTTTGGAAACGTTTGGCTTAAATTGCTAAAAATGTGAAACGTTTGGATTTGTTTCGTACCGTTTGTGAACGTTTGGCTTAAATTGCTAAAAATGTGAAACGCTTAGATTTGGTTCTTAACGTTCGTAAACATTTGGCTTAAATTGCTAAAAAGTTGAAACGCTTGGATTTGTTTGTAAAGTTTGTAAACTTTTGGCTTAAATTGCTAAAAAGATGAAACATTTGGATTTGTTTCATAACCATTGTAAACGTTTGGCTTAAATCGCTAAAAAGGTGAAACGTTTGGATTTGTTTCGTAACATTTGTAAACGTTAGGCTTAAATCGATAAAAAGGTGCGACGTTTTGATTTGTTCCGTAACGTTTGTAAACGTTTTTCTTCAATCGATAAGAAGGTGAAACGTTTGGATTTGTTTCATAACGTTTGTAAACGTTTGGCATAAATCGCTAAAAAGGTGAAACGTTTGATTTGTTTCGTAACGTTAAATCGCTAAAATGGGGAAACTTTTGGATTTGTTTTGTAACGTTTGTAAACGTTCGTCTTAAATTGCTAAAAAGGTGAAATGTTTGGTTTTGTTTCGTAACGTTTGTAAACGTTCGGCTTAAATCGCTAAAAAGGTGAAACGTTTGGATTTGTTTCGTAACATTTGTAAACGTTTGGCTTAAATTGCTAAAAAGGGGAAACGATTGGATTTGTTTCGTAATGTTTGCAAACATTTGGCTTAAATTGCTAAAAAGGTGAAACATTTGGATTTGTTTCTTAACCTTTGTAAACGTTTGGCTTAAATCACAAAAAAGGTGAAACCTTTGGATTTGCTTCGTAATGTTTTTAAATGTTTGGCGTAAATCGCTAAAAAAGTGAAACATTTGGATTTGTTTCGTAACGTTTGTAAACGTTTGGCTTATATCGCCAAAAAGGTGAAACGTTTGGTTTTGTGACGTAACGTTTGTAAACATTTGGCTTAAATCGTTAAAAAGGTGAAAAGTTTTGTTTTATTTCGTAACGTTTGTAAACGTTTTGATTTGTTTCGTAACGTTTGTAAATGTTTGGCTTAAATCGCTAAAAAGGTGAAACATTTGGATTTGTTATGTTACTTTTGTAAACGTTTGGCCTAAATCGCTAAAAAGGTGAAAAGTTTGTTTTTGTTTCGTACTGTTTGTAAACGTTTGGCTTAAATCGCTAAAAGGTGAAACATTTTGATTTGTTTCGAAACATTTGTAAACGTTCGGGTTCAATCGCTAAAAATGTGAAACGTTTGGAGTTGTTTCGTACCGTTTGTAAACGTTTAGCTTAAATCGCTAAAAATGTGAAACGTTTGGTTTTGTTCCGTAGAGTTTGTAAACGTTTGACTTAAATTGCTAAAAAGGTGAAACGCTTGGATTTGTTTCGTAATGTTTCTAAAGATTTGGATTAAATTGCTATAAAGGTGAAACACCTGAATTTGTTTCGTAACATTTGTAAACGTTTGGCTTTGTTTCATAACGTTTGTGAACGTTTGCCTTAAATTGCTAAAAAGGTGAAACATTTGGATTTGCTTCATAACATTTTAAACGTTTTGATTTATTTCGAAACGTTTGGATTTGCTTCATAACATTTGTAAACGTTCGGCTTCATTCACTAAAAAGGGGAAACGTTTAGATTTGTTTCGTAACATTTGTAAACTATTGGCTTAAATTGCTAAAAAGGTGAAACACTTGGATTTGTTTCGTTATGTTTGTAAACGTTTGGCTTAAATTGATAAAAAGGTGAAACCCTTGGTTTTTGTTTCGTAAAATTTGTAAACGTTTGGCTTAAATTGATAAAAATGTGAAACGTTTGGATTTGTTTCGTAATGTTTGTAAATGTTTGGCTTAAATTTCTGAAAAGGTGAAACACTTGGATTTGTTTCGTAACGTTTGTAAACGTTTGGCATAAATTCTAAAAAGGTGAAACGCTTGGATTTTTTCGTAACGTTTGTAAACGTTTGGCTAAAATTGCTAAAAAGGTAAAATGCTTGGTTTTGTATCGTAACGATTGTAAATGTTTTACTTAAATCGATAAAAATGTGAAACGTTGGATTTGTTTCGTAACATTTTAAACGTCTGGATTTGTTTCGTAACGTTTTAAACGTTTTTTTTCGTAACGTTTAAAAAAGTTTGACTTAAATTGCTAAAAAGGTGAAACGTTTGGATCTGTTTCGTAATGTTTATAAACATTTTGGTTAAATTGCTAAAAAGGTGAAACAGTTGGATTTGTTTCCTAACGTTTGTAAAAGTTTGGCTTAAATTGCTAAAATGGTGAAATGCTTGGATATTTTTCGTAACGTTTGCAAATGTTTGGCTTAAATTGCTAAAAAGGCGAAACGCTTGGATTTGTTTCTTAAGCTTTGTAAACGTTTGGCTTAAATCGCTAAAAAGGCGAAATGCTTGGATTCTTCACGTAACGTTGGTAAACGTTTGGCTTAAATTGCTAAAAAGGTGAAACGCTTGGATTTGTTTCGTAACGTTTGTAAACGTTTCGCTTAAATCGCTAAAAAGGGGAAACGCTCGGATTTGTTTCATAGCATTTGTAAACGTTTGGCTTACATGGCCAAAAAGGTGAAACATTTGAATTTTTTTCGTAGCATTTGTAAACGTTTTGCTTAAATCGCTAAAAAGGTGAAACGTTTGGATTTGTTTCGTAACTTTTGTAAACGTTTGGCTTAAATCGCTAAAAAGGTGAAATGTTTGGATTTGTTTCGTAGAATTTGTAAACGTTTGGCTTAAATCGCTAAAAAGGGGAAACAGTTGGATTTGTTTCGTACTGTTTGTAAACGTTTGGTTTCAATCGCTAAAAAGGTGAAATCTTTGGATTTGTTTCGTATCGTTTGAAAAAGTTTGGCTTCAATTTCTAAAAAGGTGAAACGCTTGTATTTGTTTCGTAACGTTTGCAAACGCTTGGCTTAATTTGCTAAAAAGGTGAAACGCTTGGATTAGTTTCGTTCCGTTTGTAAACATTTCGCTTAAATTGTTAAAAAGGTGAAACCCTTGGTTTTTTTTCGTAGCGTTTGTAAATGTTTGGCTTTAATTACTAAAAATGTGAAACGTTTGGATTTGTTTAGTAACGTTTGTAAACGTTTGGCTTCAATCTCTTCAAAGGGGAAACGTTTGGATTTGTTTCGTAACGTTTGTAAACGTTTGGCATAAATCGCTAAAAGGTGAAACGTTTGGATTTGTTTCGTAACGTTTTAAATGTTTGGCTTAAATCACTAAAATGGGGAAACATTTGGATATGTTTCGTAATGTTTGTAAACGTTTGGTTTTGTTTCGTAACGTTTCTAAACATTTGGCTTAAATCGCTAAAGAGGTGAAACGTTTGGATTTGTTTTGTAACGTTTGTAAATGTTTTGCTTAAATTGCAAAAAAGGTGAAGCGCTTGGATTTGTTTCGTACAGTTTGTAAACGTTTGGCTTAAATTACTAGAAAGGTGAAACGCTTGGATTTGTTTTGGAACGTTTTTAAACATTTAGCTTAAATTGCTAAAAAGGTTAAACGCTTGGATTTGTTTCGTAATGTTTGTAAACGTTTAGCTTAAATTACCAGAAAGGTGAAACACTTGGATTTGTTTCATAACGTTTTTAAACATTTAGCTTAAATTGCTAAAAAAGGTTAAACGCTTGGATTTATTTCGTAACGTTTGTAAACATTTCGCTTAAATTACCAGAAAGGTGAAACGCTTGGATTTATTTCGGAACGTTTTTGTATCATTTAGCTTAAATTGCTAAAAAGGTTAAACGCTTGGATTTGTTTCGTTTACATTTGTAAACATTTGGCTTAAATTGCTAAAAAGTTGAAATCCTGGGTTTTCTTTCGTAACGTTTGTAAGGGTTTGGCTTAAATCGCTAAAAATACGAAACGTTTGGATTTGTTTCGTAGCGTTCTAAACGTTTTGTTCTGTTTCGTAACGTTTGTAAACGTTTGGCTTAAATCTCGAGAAAGGGGAAACGTTTGGATTTGTTTCGTAACGTTTTAAACGTTTGGTTATTTTTCATAACGTTTATAAAAGTTTGACTTAAATCGCTAAAAAGGTGAAACATTTGGATCTGTTTCGTAATGTTTATAAACATTTTGCTTAAATTGCTAAAAAGGTGAAACAGTTGGATTTGTTTCCTAACGTTTGTAAAAGTTTGGCTTAAATTGCTAAAATGGCGAAATGCTTGGATTTTTTTCGTAGCGTTTGTAAAAGTTTGGCTTAAATTGCTAAAAAGGTGAAACATTTGGATTTCTTTAATAACTTTTGTAAATATATGGCTTAAATCGCTAAAAAGGCGAAACATTTGGATTTGTTTCGTAACATGTGTAAAGGTTTGGCTTAAATAGCTAAAAAGTTGAAACTTTTGGATTTATTTCGTAACTTTGTAAACGTTTATCTTAAAATTCTAAAAAGGTGAAGCGCTTGGATTTGCTTCGTAACATTTGTAAACGTTTGGCTTATATTGCTAAAAAGGTGAAACGCTTGGATTTGTTTCATAACGTTTGGCTTAAATCGATAAGAATGTGAAACGTTTGGATTAGTTTCGTAACATTTTAAATGTTTGGTTTTGTTTCGTAACGCTTGTAAACATTTGGCTTAAGTCGGTAAAAAGGTGAAACGTTTGGATTTGTTTCGTAATGTTTGTAAACGTTTGGCTTAAATCACTAAAAAGGTGAATCGTTTGGATTCACCTGGTAACGTTTGTAAATGTTTGGCTTAAATCGCTAAAATAGTGAAACATTTAAATTGGTTTCGTAAAGTTTGTAAAAATTTGGCTAAAATCACTAAAAAGGTGAAACGTTTGGATTTCTTTCGTAACATTTGTAAACGTTTGGCTTAAATCGCTAAAAAGGTGAAATGGTTGGATTTGTTTTGTAACGTTTTTAAAAGTTTTGCTTAAATTGCTAAAATGGTGAAATGCTTGGATTTGTTTCATAAGGTTTGTAAACATTGGGCTTAAATTGCTAAAATGATGAAATGCTTGGATTTGTTTCGTATCCTTTGTAAACCTTTGGCTTAAATTGCAAAAAAGCTGAAAACTTTTGATTTGTTTCATAACGTTTGTAAATATTTGGCTTAAATCGCTAAAAAGGTGAAACGTTTGGATTTGTTTCATACGTTTGTAAATGTTTGGCTTAAATCGCTAAAAAGGTTAAACGTTTGGATTTGTTTCGTAACGTTTGTAAACGTTTGGCTTAAATTGCTATAAAAGCGAAACGCTTAGATTTGTTTCGTAGCGTTTGTAAACGTTTCGCTAAAATTGTTAAAAAGTGGAAACTCTTGGATTTGTTTCGTAAGTTTTTGAAATGTTTGGCTTAAATTGCTAAAAAGGTTAAACGCTTGGTTTTATTTCATAATGTTTGTAAACGTTTCTCTTAAATCGCAAAAAATACGAAACATATGAATTTGTTTCGTAACGTTTTAAACGTTCGGTTTTGTTGCTTAACGTTTGTAAACGTTTTGCTTAAATCGCTAAAAAGGTGAAACGTTTGGATTTGTTTCGTAACTTTTGTAAACGTTTGGCTTAAATCGCTAAAAAGGTGAAATATTTGGATTTGTTTCGTAGAATTTGTAAACGTTTGGCTTAAATCGCTAAAAAGGGGAAACAGTTGGATTTGTTTCATATTGTTTGTAAACGTTTGGCTTCAATCGCTAAAAAGGTAAAATCTTTGGATTTGTTTCGTAACCTTTGTAAAAGTTTGGCTTCAATTTCTAAAAAGGTGAAACGCTTGTATTTGTTTCGTATTTTGCAAACGTTTGGCTTATATTGATAAAAAGGTGAAACGCTTTGATTTGTTTCGTAACATTTGTAAACGTTTGGCTTAAATAGCTAAAAAGGAGAAATGCTTGGATTTGTTACGTAACGTTTGTAAACGTTTGGCTTAAATTGCTAAAAAGGTGAAACACTTGGATTCGTTTCGTAATGTTTGTAAACATTTGGCTTATATGGCTAAAAAGGTGAAACGTATGTATTTGTTTCGTAGCGTTTGTAAAAGTTTGGCATAAATTTCTGAGAAGGTAAAACGCTTGGTTTTGTTTTGTAACGTTTGTAAACGTTTAGCTTAAATTGCTAAAAATGGGAAACGTTTGGATTTGTTTCGTAACGTTTGTAAACGTTTGGCTTCAATCGCTAAAATTGCGAACGTTTGGATTTGTTTCGTAACGTTTGTAAATGTTTGGCTTAAATGGCTAAAATGGGGAAACATTTGAATTTGTTTCGTAACGTTTCTAAACGTTTGGCTAAAATCACTAAAAAGGTGAAACATTTAGTTTTGTTTCGTAACGTTTATAAATGTTCGGCTTAATCGCTAAAAAAGGTGAGACGTTTGGATTTGTTTCGTAACGTTTGTAAACGTTAGGCTTAAATTGCTAAAAAGGTGAAACGCTTGGATTTGTTACGTAACGTATGTAAACGTTTTGCTTAAATTGCCAAAAAGGTGAAATGCTTGTATTTGTTTCGTAACGTTTGTAAACGTTTGGCTTAAATTTCTAAATAGGTGAAACGTATGGATTTGTTTTGTTACGTTTGTAAACGTTTGGCTTAAATAGCTAAAAAGGTGAAACATTTGGATTTGTTTATTAACCTTTGTAAACGTTTGGCTTAAATCGCTAAAAAGGTGAAACGTTTGGATTCTTTACGTAACGTTGGTAAACGTCTGGCTTAAATTGCTAAAAAGGTGAATCGCTTGGATTTGTTTCGTAACGTTTGTAAATGTTTTGCTTACATGGCTAAAAAGATGAAACGTTTGGATTTGTTTCGTAGCATTTGTAAACGTTTGGCTTAAATCGCTAAAAACATGAAACGTTTGGATTTGTTTCATACCGTTTGTAAACGTTTTGCTTAAATCATTATAAAGGTGAAATGTTTGTTTTTGTTTCGTAGCATTTGTAAATGTTTAGTTTAAATCGCTAAAAAGGTGAAACAGTTGCATTTGTTTCGTACCATTTTTAATCGTTTGCCTTAAATCGCTAAAAAGATGAAATGTTTGTATTTGTTTCGTACCGTTTGTTAACGTTTGGTTTCAATTGCTAAAAAGGTGAAATGCTTGTATTTGATTCGTAACGTTTGCGAACGTTTGGGCTTAATTGCTAAAAAGGGGAAAGGCTTTGATTTGTTTCGTTACGTTTGTAAACGTTTGGCTTAAATTGCTAAAAAGGCGAAACCTTTGGTTTTTGTTTAATAGCGTTTGTAAAAGTTTGGCTTAAATTTCAAAAAATGGGAAATATTTGGATTTGTTTCACAACATTTGTAAACGTTTGGCTTCAATCGCTAAAAAGGTGAAACGTTTGGAATTGTTTCGTAACGTTTGTAAATGTTTGGCATAAATCCCTAAAAAGGTGAAATGTTAGGATTTGTTTGGTAATATTTTAAACGTTTGGTTTAAATAAATAAAATGGGAAAACGTTTGGATTTGTTTCGTATCTTTTGTAAACGTTTGGCTTAATCGCTAAGAATGTGAAACATTTGGATTTGTTTCGTAATCTAAGTAAACGTTTGGCTTAAATTGATAAAAAGGTGAAACACTTTTATTTGTTTCGCAACGTTTGTAAACGTTTGGCTTGAATAGCTAAAAAGGAGAAACGCTTGGATTTGTTACGTAACGTTTGTAAACGTTTGGGTTTAATCGCTAAAAAGGTGAAACATTTGGATTTTTTTCGTAGAGTTTGTAAAAGTTTGGCATAAATTGCTAAGAAGGTGAAACGCTTGGTTTTGTTTCGTAACATTTGTAAACGTTTGGTTTAAATTGATAAAAATGTGAAATGTTTGGATTTGTTTCGCAACGTTTGTAACGTTTAGCTTCAATCGCTAAAAATGTGAAGCGTTTGGATTTGTTTCGTAACGTATGTAAACGTTTGGCTAAAATCACTAAAATGGGGAAACGTTTGGTTTTGTATTGTAACGTTTATAAACGTTCGACTTAAATCGCTAAAAGTGTGAAACGTTTGGATTTGTTTCGTAACGTTTGTAAACGTTAGGCTTATATTGCTAAAAAGGTGAAACGCTTGGATTTGTTACGTAACGTATGTAAACGTTTTGCTTAAATTGCTAAAAAGGTAACGCTTGGATTTGTTTCGTAACGTTTGTAAACGTTTGACTTAAATTGCTAAATAGGTGAAACATATCGATTTGTTTCGCTACGTTTGTAAACGTTTGGCTTAAATTGCTAAAAAGGTGAAACATTTGGATTTGTTTCTTAAGCTTTGTAAACGTTTGGCTTAAATCGCTAAAAAGGCGAAACTTTCAGATTCTTCACGTAACGTTGGTAAACGTTTGGCTTAAATTGCTAAAAAGGTGAAACACTTGGATTTGATTCGTAACGTTTGAAAACGTTTCGCTTAAATCGCTAAAAAGGGGAAACGCTTGGATTTGTTTCGTAACGTTTGTAAACGTTTGGCTTACATGGCCAAAAAGGTGAAACGTTTGGATTTGTTTCGTAGCATTTGTAAATGTTTTGCTTAAATCGCTAAATAGGTGAAACGTTTGGATTTGTTTCGTAGCATTTGCAAACGTTTGGCTTAAATTGCTAAAAAGGTGAAATGTTTGGATTTGTTTCATAGAATTTGTAAACGTTTGGCTTAAATCGCTAAAAAGGGGAAACAATTGGATTTGTTTCGTACTGTTTGTAAACGTTTGGCATCAATCGCTAAAAAGGTAAAATCTTTGGATTTGTTTCGTAACGTTTGTAAAAGTTTGGCTTCAATTTCTAAAAAGGTGAAACGCTTGTATTTGTTTCGTAATGTTTGCAAACGTTTGGCTTAAATTTCTAAAAAGGTGAAACGATTGGATTTGTTTCGTTCCGTTTGTAAACGTTTGGCTTATATTGTTAAAAAGGTGAAACCCTTGGTTTTTTTTCGTAGCGTTTGTAAAGGTTTAGCTTTAATTACTAAAAATGTGAAACGTTTGGATTTGTTTCGTAACCTTTGTAAACGTTTGGCTTCAATCTCTACAAAGGTGAAACGTTTGGATTTGTTTCGTGTCGTTTGTAAACGTTTGGCATAAATCGCTAAAAGGTGAAACGTTTGGATTTGTTTCGTAACGTTTTAAACGTTTGGCTTAAATCACTAAAATGGGGAAACGTTTGGATATGTTTCGTAACATTTGTAAACGTTTGGTTTTTGTTTCGTAACATTTGTAAACATTCGGCTTAAATCGCGAAAGAGGTGAAACGTTTGGATTTGTTTCGTAACGTTTGTAAACATTTTGCTTAAATTGTTAAAAAGTTGAAAGCCTGGGTTTTCTTTCGTAACGTTTGTAAGGTTTTAGCTTAAATCGATAAAAATTGAAACGTTTGAAATTGTTTCGTAACGTTCTAAACGTTTGATTCTGTTTCGTAACGTTTGTAAACGTTTGGCTTAAATCGCGAAAAAGGGGAAACGTTTGGATTTGTTTCGTAACGTTTTAAACGTTTGGATTTGTTTCGTAACATTTTAAACGTTTGGTTTTTTTCGTAACGTTTATAAAAGTTTGACTTAAATCGTTAAAAAGGTGAAACGTTTGGATCTGTTTCGTAATGTTTATAAACATTTTGCTTAAATTGTTAAAAAGGTGAAACAGTTGGATTTGTTTCCTCATGTTTGTAAAAGTTTGGCTTAAATTGCTAAAATGGTGAAATGCTTGGATTATTTTCGTAACGTTTGGCTTAAATTGCTGAAAAGGTGAAACATTTGGATTTCTTTTATAACCTTTGTAAATATATGGCTTAAATCGCGAAAAAGGCAAAACATTTGGATTTGTTTTGTAACATGTGTAAAGGTTTGGCTTAAATAGCTAAAAAGTTGAAACGTTTGGATTTATTTCGTAACGTTTGTAAACGTTTATCTTAAATTTCTAAAAAGGTGAAACGCTTGGATTTGCTTCGTAACATTTTTAAACGTTTGGCTTATATTGCTAAAAAGATGAAACGCTTGTATTTGTTTCGTAACGTTTGGCTTAAATCGATAAGAATGTGAAACGTTTGGATTAGTTTTGTAATGTTTTAAACGTTTGGTTTTGTTTCGTAACGTTTGTAAACATTTGGCCTAAGTCGGTAAACAGGTGAAACGTTTGGATTTGTTTCGTAATGTTTGTAAACGTTTGGCTTAAATCGCTAAAAAGGTGAATCGTTTGGATTCGCTTGGTAACGTTTGTAAATGTTGGACTTAAATTGCTAAAATGGTGAAACGTTTAAATTGGTTTCGTAATGTTTGTAAATGTTTGGCTAAAAAGTTGAAACTTTTGTAATTCTTTCGTAACGTTTGTAAATGTTTGGCTTAAATCGCTAAAAAGGTGAAACAGTTGGATTTGTTTCGTAACGTTATTAAAAGTTTTGCTTAAATTGCTAAAATGGTGAAATGCTTGGATTTGTTTCATAACGTTTGTAAACGTTGGGCTTAAATTGCTAAAAAGGTGAAAGGCTTTGATTTTTTTGTATCGTTTGTAAACCTTTGGCTTATATTGCAAAAAAGCTAAATCTTTGGATTTGTTTCATAACATTTGTAAACGTTTGGCTTAAATCGCTAAAAAGGGGAAACGTTTGGATTTGTTTCATACGTTTGTAAACGTTTGGCTTAAATCGCTAAAAAGGTTAAACGTTTGGATTTGTTTCGTAACGTTTGTCAAAGTTTGGCTTAAATTGCTATAAAAGTGAAACGCTTGGATTTGTTTCATAGCGTTTGCAAACGTTTCGCTAAAATTGTTAAAAAGTGGAAACTCTTTGATTTGTTTTGTAAGTTTTTGAAATGTTTGGCTTAAATTGCTAAAAAGATTAAACGCTTGGTTTTGTTTCGTAACTTTTGTAAACGTTTCTCTTAATTCGCTAAAAATGCGAAACGTATGGATTTGTTTCGTAAAGTATTAAACGTTTGATTTTGTTGCGTAACGTTTGTAAATGCTTAGCTTAAATCGCTAAAAAGGTTAAACGTTTGGATTTATTTCGTAACGTTTGAAAACGTTTGGCTTATATCGCTAAAAAGCTGAACTGTTTGGATTTGTTTCATAACTTTTGTTAATTTTTGGCTTAAATCGCTAAAAAGGTGAAACGTTTGGATTTATTTCGTAACGTTTGTAAACGTTTTGCTTATATCGTTAAAAAGGTGAAACATTTGGATTTGTTTCGTATATTTTGTAAACGTTTGGCTTAATCGCTAAGAAGGGGAAACGTTTGGATTTGTTTCATAATCATTGTAAACGTTTGGCTTATATTGATAAAAAGGTGAAACGCTTTGATTTGTTTTGTAACATTTGTAAACGTTTGGCTTAAATAGCTAAAAAGGAGAAATGCTTGGATTTGTTACGTAACGTTTGTAAACGTTTGGCTTAAATTTCTAAAAAGGTGAAACACTTGGATTTGTTTCGTAATGTTTGTAAATGTTTGACTTACATGGCTAAAAAGGTGAAACGTATGTATTTGTTTCGTAGCGTTTGTAAAAGTTTGGCATAAATTGCTAAGAAGGTGAAACGCTTGGTTTTGTTTCGTAACGTTTGTAAACGTTTGGTCTCAATCGCTAATAATGCGAAACGTTTGGATTTGTTTCGTAACCTTTGTAAATGTTTGGCTTAAATCGCTAAAATGGGGAAACATTTGAATTTGTTTCGTAATGTTTCTAAACGTTTGGCAAAAATCGCTAAAAAGATGAAACGTTTAGTTTTGTTTCGTAACGTTTATAAATGTTCGGCTTAATCGCTAAAAAAGGTGAAAAGTTTGGATTTGTTTCGTAACATTTGTAAACATTAGGCTTAAATTGCTAAAAAGGTGAAACGCTTGGATTTGTTACGTAACGTATGTAAACGTTTTGCTTAAATTGCCAAAAAGGTGAAACGCTGGTATTTTGTTTCGTAACGTTTGGCTTAAATTTCTAAATAGGTGAAACGTATGGATTTGTTTCGTTATGTTTGTAAACGTTTGGCTTAAATAGCTAAAAAGGTGAAACATGTGGATTTGTTTATTAACCTTTGTAAACGTTTGGCTTAAATCGCTAAAATTGCGAAACGTTCGTATTCCTTACATAACGTTGGTAAACGTTTGGCTTAAATTGCTAAAAAGGTGAAACTCTTGGATTTGTTTCGTAACGTTTGTAAACGTCTAGCTTAAATTGCTAAAAAGGTGAAACGCTTGGATTTGTTTCGTAACGTTTGTAAATGTTTTGCTTACATGGCTAAAAAGATGAAACGTTTGGATTTGTTTCGTAGCATTTGTAAACATTTGACTTAAATCGCTAAAAAGGTGAAACGTTTGGATTTGTTTCATACTTTTTGTAAACGTTTGGCTTAAATCGTTATAAAGTTGAAATGGTTGGATTTGTTTCGTAGCATTTGTAAATGTTTTGTTTAAATCGCTAAAAAGGTGAAACGGTTGCATTTGTTTCGTACCGTTTTTAAGTGTTTGCCTTAAATCGCTAAAAAGATGAAATGTCTGGATTTGTTTCGTACCGTTTGTAAACGTTTGGTTTCAATTGCTAAAAAGGTGAAATGCTTGTATTTGATTCGTAACGTTTGCAAACGTTTGGGCTTAATTGCTAAAAAGGTGAAACGCTTAGATTTGTTTCGGTACGTTCGTAAATGTTTGGCTTAAATTGCTAAAAACGCGAAACCTTTGGTTTTTGTTTCGTAGCATTTATAAAAGTTTGGCCTAAATTTCTAAAAATAGGAAACGTTTGGATTTGTTTCGTATCATTTGTAAACGTTTGGCTTCAATCGCTAAAAAGATGAAACGTTTGGATTTGTTTCGTAACGTTTGTAAATGTTTGGCATAAATCCCTAAAAAGGTGAAATGTTAGGATTTGTTTCGTAATGTTTTAAACGTTTGGCTTAAATAAATAAAATTGGGAAACGTTTGGATTTGTTTCGTATCTTTTGTAAACGTTTGGCTTAATCGCTAAGAAGGTGAAACGTTTGGATTTGTTTCGTAATCTAAGTAAACGTTTGGTTTAAATTGATAAAAAAGGTGAAACACTTTGATTTGTTTCGTAGCGTTTGTAAACGTTTGGCTTAAATAGCTAACAAGGAGAAACGCTTGGATTTGTTACGTAACGTTTGTAAACGATTGGGTTTAATTGCTAAAAAGGTGAAATGCTTGGATTTGTTTCGCAATGTTTGTAAACGTTTGGCTTACATGGCTATAAAGGTGAAACGTTTGGATTTTTTTCATAGAGTTTGTAAAAGTTTGGCATAAATTGCTTAGAAGGTGAAACGCTTGGTTTTGTTTCGTAACATTTGTAAACGTTTGGCTTAAATTGATAAAAATGTGAAATGTTTTGATTTGTTTCGCAACGTTTGTAACGTTTGGCTTCAATCGCTAAAAATGTGAAAAGTTTGGATTTGTTTCGTAACGTATGTAAACGTTTGGCCTAAATCGCTAAAATGGGGAAACGTTTGAATTTGCTTTGTAACGTTTCTAAACGTTTGGCTAAAATCGCAAAAAAGGTAAAACGTTTGGTTTTGTATCGTAACGTTTATAAACGTTCGACTTAAATCGCTAAAAAGGTGAAACGTTTGGATTTATTTCGTAACATTTGTAAACGTTTGGCTTATATTGCTAAAAAGGTGAAGCGCTTGGATTTGTTACGTAACGTATGTAAACGTTTTGCTTAAATTGCTAAAAAGGTAACTCTTGGATTTGTTTCGTAACGTTTGTAAAAGTTTGGCTTCAATTTCTAAAAAGGTGAAATGCTTGTATTTGTTTCGTAGCGTTTGCAAACGTTTAGCTTAAATTGCTAAAAAGGTGGAACATTTGGATTTGTTTCTTAAGCTTTGTAAAAGTTTGGCTTAAATCGCTAAAACGGCGAAACGTTTGGATTCTTCACATAATGTTGGTAAATGTTTGGCTTAAATTGCTAAAAAGGTGAAATGTTTGGAATTGTTTTGTAACGTTTGCAAACGTTTCGCTTAAATCGCTAAAAAGGGGAAACACTTGGATTTGTTTGTAAACATTTTGCTTGCATGGGTAAAAAGTTGAAACGTTTGGATTTGTTTCGTAGCATTTATAAACATTTTGCTTAAATCGCAAAAAAGGTGAAATATTTGGATTTGTTTCGTAACTTTTGTAAACGTTTGGCTTAAACCGCTAAAAAGGTTAAATATTTGGATTTGTTTCGTAGAATTTGTAAACGTTTGGCTTAAATCGCTAAAAAGGGAAAATAATTGGATTTGTTTCGTACTGTTTGTAAACGTTTGGCTTCAATCGCTAAAAAGGTGAAATCTTTGGATTTGTTTCGTAACGTTTGTAAAAGTTTGGCTTCAATTTCTAAAAAGGTGAAACACTTGTATTTGTTTTGTAACGTTTGCAAACGTTTGGCTTAAATTGCTAAAAAGGTGAAACGCTTGGATTTGTTTCGTTCCGTTTGTAAACGTTTGGCTTAAATTGTTAAAAAGGTGAAACCCTTGGTTTTTTTTTTCGTAGCGTTTGTAAAGGCTTGGCTTTAATTACTAAAAATGTGAAACGTTTGGATTTGTTTCGTAACGTTTGTAAACGTTTGGCTTCAATCTCTACAAAGGTGAAATGTTTGGATTTGTTTCGTAACGTTTGTAAACGTTTGGCATAAATCGCTAAAAGGTGAAACATTTGGATTTGTTTCGTAACGTTTTAAACGTTTGGCTTAAATCACTAAAATGGGGAAACGTTTGGATATGTTTCGTAACGTTTGTAAACGTTTGGTTTTGTTTCGTGACGTTTGTAAACATTCGGCTTAAATCGCGAAAGAGGTGAAACGTTTGGATTTGTTTCGTAACATTTGTAAACATTTTTCTTTAATTGCAAAAAAGGTGAAACGCTTGGATTTGTTTCGTAAAGTTTGTAAATGTTTGGCATAAAATACCAGAAAGGTGAAACGCTTGGATTTGTTTCGAAACGTTTTTAAACATTAAGCTTAAATTGCTCAAAATGTGAAACTCTTGTATTTGTTTCGTAAAGTTTGTAAACGTTTAGCTTAAATTACCAGAAAGGTGAAACGCTTGGATTTGTTTCAGAACGTTTTTAAACATTTAGCTTAAATTGCTAAAAAGGTTAAACGCTTGGATTTGTTTCGTAACGTTTGTAAACGTTTCGCTTAAATTACCAGAAAGGTGAAACGCTTGGATTTGTTTCAGAACGTTTTTAATCATTTATCTTATATTGCTAAAAATGTTAAACGCTTTGATTTGTTTCGTAACATTTGTAAACATTTGGCTTAAATTACTAAAAAGTTGAAATCTTGGGTTTTCTTTCGTAACGTTTGTATGGGTTTGGCTTAAATCGCTAAAAATATGAAACGTTTGGATTTGTTTCATAATGTTCTAAACGTTTGGTTCTGTTTCGTAACGTTTGTAAACGTTTGGCTTAAATCGCGAAAAGGGGAAACGTTTGGATTTGTTTCGTAACGTTTGTAAACGTTTGGCTTAAATCGCTAAAAAGGCGAAATGTTTGGATTTATTTTGTAACATTTTGTAAACGTTTGGCTAAATCGTTAAAAAGGTTAAACGTTTGGATTTGATTCGTAACGTTTGTAATTGTTTGGCTTATATCACTAAAAAGGTGAAACGTTTGGATTTTTTTTGTAACTTTTGTACACGTTAGGCTTAAATCGCTAAAAAGGTGAAACGTTTGCATTTGTTTTGCAACATTTGTAAACGTTTCGCTTAAATTGCTAAAAAGGTGAAACGTTTGGATTTGTTTCGTAACGTTATAAACCTTTTGGCTTAAATTGATAAAAAGGTGAAACGCTTGGATTTTTTTCGTAACGTTTGTTATAGTTTTGCTTAATTTGCTAAAAAGGTGAAACATTTGGATTCGTTTCGTAACCTTTGCAAAGGTTTGGCTTAAATTGCTAAAAAGGTGAAACTTTCGGATTTGTTTCGTAACGTTTGTAAACGTTTGGCTTTAATCACTAAAAACGTGAAACGTTTGGATTTGTTTCGTAACGTTTGTAAACGTTTGGCTTCAATCGCTAAAAAGGTGAAATATTTGGATTTCTTTCGTAACGTTTTAAACGTTTGGCTTAAATCGGTAAAATGGGGAAACGTTTGGATTTGTTTCGTAATGTTTGTAAACGTTCGGCTTAAATTGCTTAATAGGTGAAATGTTTGGTTTTGTTTCGTAACGTTTGTAAACGTTCGGCTTATATCGCTAAAAAGGCAAACCGTTTGGATTTGTTTCATAATGTTTGTAAACGTTCGGCTTGAATCGTTAAAAAGGCAAAACGTTTGGATTTGTTCTGTAAAGTTTGTAAACATTTGGCTTAAAATGCGAAAAAAGTGAAACGCTTGGATTTGTTTCGTAACGTTTCTAAACATTTGGCTTAAATTTTTAAAAAGGTGAAACGCTTGAATTTGTTTCGGAACTCTTGTAAACGTTTGGCTTAAATTGCAAAAAAGGTAAAACACTTGGATTTGTTTCGTAACGTTAGTAAATGTTTGGCTTAAATTGTTAAAAAGGTGAAACGCTTTATTTTGTTTCGTAATGTTTGTAAGGGTTTGGCTTAAATCGCTAAAAATGTGAAACGTTTCGATTTGTTTCATAACCTTTAAAACGTTTGCTTTTATTTCGTGACGTTTGTTTATATTTGGCTTAAATCGTTAAAAAGGTGAAACGTTTGGAGGCGAAACATTTGAAATTTCGTAACGTTTGTAAACGTTTGGCTTAAATTGTTAAAAAGGTGTGTAATATCCTGTGTTTTTCAAACTTGTTTTGGTGGTTTGGTTGTCCGTTTAAATTTCTTTTATGATGGACTTCGGTTGTGTTTTCGTTTCGACATGTTCTCGTTGTGATTCCGACTTATTTCTGGATTGATATATGTTCGGATTAGCATATGTGGTACCTTGGTTGTGTTATGTTGATTTGATTAGGGTTGGCCATTACTAAATTATCATGTTATTAATAATTGGATTTTAGTATTGTTGATTCATATTAGGAGGATTATATATAACGCCAATTGATGCATCGCTTTGCCATTCATTATAGTAATTGACTCGTATGCTCTTGATTGGTTAATTTGATTCTAAAATAAGTTATCTAAATTGTTATTCATACATAATATGAGATTGTGGATTGATTGGAGATTGTAAATGGTTTGGTTGTTTAAATTTGTCCAAGCATGATTATAGGGCTGATTTGCATGTCTTTGCAATTCATAATTGTTGGGCTATCTATTGTTGTTTGGAATCCAAGTTGGTGATTTCTAAATGAGTTGGTATGTTGATGAATGCCTATAAACTGTTTTGACTTAATTTAAATGTTTAGGGATGTTTTGTATAATGTTTTTAGGACAATATTGAACTTGGATTGTGGTGTTCATTTAATGTTGTGATTTGTCATGCTCTATTTTTAAGTATGAGGTTGATGTTTAATTTGGATATTTACTTGGGCATGAGGAATACGCTTATTGTTAATTTGTTTGCTAAGGCATGTTTTGACTCGTGTTGTCTATTAAAGCGTGTTGGTTCATCATGGATTTTATCAAACACTTTGTTGCGTGTTGATTAATTAGTTAGTTAAGCGATATTGAGTTCTGTTAGCAATTTTACCCGCTAACTTGTAGTAACTCGACAAGTCGAGCGTTGATCCCACAGAGATAAGAGGCTTAAAGTGAACGAACGCGGATTTTAATTTTCAATTCGGAAAGCAACGAGCAATTGGATTTCGATTTAAGTATCAATGTATCACTAACAATTCATCTAACATCAAACTTGCAACTACTACTTAGGTCATGCAATCAATGGTTTCGGGTCTAGGGCTTCAAAACGTGAACCGAGCGTTCCTAAAGCATAACTCCCGCTCTCTCGAGCCTCAAAGATCTACAAAACCACAAACAAGCCAACCAACCAAGCCTAATTTACTCTCGTGGCACTAAACACGATTAACAAGCTAATTAGTGATTAACAATCCACTCTAAGGTTTCCTAATCTTTAACCCACTCTCATGGTGTTATTAATTAGGATCCTAACCAATCTATCCAATTAATTAACCTTCTCTCAAAGTGTTAACCAACCTAGAATCATGCTTTAGGTAGCTAAACTAAAACAAGCATTAAGAATATCAATTAGAATAATCAACAACAAGCCCAAAACCCTAAGTCCCAATTCATGCATTCATAAGCTTCATTTCAACCCCCAAACATGGGAGATTTAGCTACTCATAATAAAAATAACAACAATACTAATTAAATGAATAACATACATTACTAAGTAGGAATTAATTACCTTTGGAGATCTAGAAAGCAAGAACATGAAATTGGTAATAAAAATCTTCAACAATAAAACTTCAAGTAATATTAAAAAGCTTCAAATATCCAACAATGGAGGAATCTCCAAAAATCCCAAGATGATTGCTATATCTAAAAGAGGTAAACTAGGAGAATAATCAAAAAATTCTAAAACTAGTCTCTACCCTAAAATAAGATAAAGTGCTATTTATATGGGTTACAAAATAGGAAAACAAAGGACACCCACAAGAGGAGTGTTGGGCCTAAAATGGAATTGAGCCTTGAGTCTTGTCTTGTCTCGAAATTCAAATTCTAAGCTTCTTTTTAAAGGGCTCGATCGAGCCATCCACTTAAGAGTGAGGGCTCAATCGAGCCTTGTGTTCATAGGGCTCGATCGAGCCTCTCTTCATAAGTGAAGGGCTCGATCGAGCCCTTCTTTTAATTTCCCAAATCTCGCTCGTTTCTTCGCTTTTCGACTCGCTCCTATTCAGATACTTGAATTCTTCCTTCTTTAAGCGTAAAACACTTCACATTGCTCTGTTTTACCTGAAACGCTAATACACATAATAAGCACACAAATACGGGGAAAAGGCGTATCAAAGTATAATAAAAGCATGCGACTCCTAATCATAGGTGTAAAATGCACCTATCAAACCTCCTAACACTTACCCTTTGCTTGTCCTCAAGCAAGAAATAAATCTCACTCAAAGACGCATGCTAACTAATGATCTCACACTCACACACATATCAATGTATAATATTTTGACTAATGAAAACCCGAATGTATGCCTCATGAAGTAACAACTAAAGGTGATGCAAGCAAGCGATAAATGCAATGTTAATGACATTAGTTGATGACATCAAGACTACAATCACGAATTTAGGTTGTCGAGACCTAACACATGACAACTAGCCATCCTATTCGGGACGTGTAAACAAATTGGATACAAGCTACGTTAGGCAAAACAAGGCATAGTTGGTCCAATTTCGAGCAATGGTGCAAACCTCACTAGATTTCACTCACTCAAAAAGATCAAGGTGTACACAAAGAAATCATGCTAAGTAACCATATGCTTGCTCAAAGTCCGGACTCCCCTACTTATTTCGGTTTCCGACAATCATCAAATGGACTTTTAAAGGTTGTAACGGGGCTAAGGGTTAAGGGTATGTAAAAAGGTACTTTTTGGTTAAAAACTTGACTTGAAAACTAGTTTCAATTATTAATTATGTCTAGCTTGGAAATTTTATACACAAGTGAACTTTTCTTCAAATAAACATTATATTCCTTTATTTATTTTTATTTTTCTTTATTCTTTCTTTCTTTTGTTTTTCTTTTTCTTGCTTTACAAGGCATCTCTTTCTTTTGTTTTGTAATAGTTCACAACTAATCAATCATCAAGCTAGACTCTTCTTCTGTAAGTGAGTTATTCAAGTCAAGTTTAGGTGTGTATTAAGAGGTAAATTTAGAGAGAGTGAATTTTGGTGAATTAAGGGTTTGGAACAAAGAATTGGTTTTAGGCTCAAATTTGTGTTATCTAGGGGTAGAAGGGTAGGATTTTGAGTGGTTTAGAAGAATGTGTAATCCTAATTGCCATTATCATTTAATTATCGAAAACTCAACAATGTAGTCTTGAACGGACATTGGAGCAAGTTCTAGGACTAAAAATATGCCAAAACGCAACAATAAAAGTAGGCTCAAAAATTTCAAATTTTGGTCGTGTTTTGCCATTACTAGAATTACACACACTATGCCAAGAATGCCTAATTTCCCTAGGATTCACAATTTTATAACAAACACATCATGCTTCCGCATCAAGCGAATTGGTCGTGCATTAGAGGTCGACAAACGCTTATAAATGACTTCACCCTAATCCTATCAACTCATGTCATCTAATTGGCATTTCGCTAAGCAAGCATCAACAAAAATTGTTAAACAAGAAACACCATTCTAGACATTCATTAATCGAAAATATAACATTGATACGGTACAAGCATTTGATCAACTTAACTACCATACTCAAAGTACCAAGCTAAGGGTTATGCTTCAAAAGTTTGATCAAAATTCTTCTAAACACCAAAATAACTAGCGTAAACACTAAAACATTCTTAAAATAAAACAAAGCATAAAACAAATTAAACAACATAAAAACAAGATACAATTTCACAACCAACTCTCCTCACACTATTTTTACCTTAGTCCCGAAGCATGAAATAGATAAAAATAAAGCGTGAAATTGAATGAGAAAAAGTTGGAGAAATCAAATCTTGCTAATCAAATGTCGGGGGTTCCGGAGATGGTGTAGGTGATGGGTAGCGTGGCCCGCCTTGGGCGTTGAGATAATCTCTCAATTTCTCCTCTTGCCTTCTTTGCCTAGTCCGAAGGTATTTCATCATATACCGTTGCTCCTTCATGAATTGGCGTTGCTCCGCCTCAAAGTCACTCGGGGCTTGTTAGTGACTAGCTTGGGCCCCTTGAAATTCGGTTTTGGGCCAAGTTTCCCTTTCCGCACCTTGCTCACCTCCTTGAGCACTAGTCTCCGCTACACCCTTGTCTCTCCTCCGCACTTGCTCTTTTTGAGGCCTTTGCCTCGGTGCCTCAACTTCTTGCTCTTGCTCGGCGTCCCGTTCTTCATCACTCGGAGATGGAGGTCGGGCACCATGTTGGCTCACATAAGCGGCTCTTCGATAGTAAGGCACAATTTCCTCTTTCTTGACATATGAAGATGCCTGCAAGTGCTCCATGTTGAGCATTTTCGGCTTCTCCAACTTGAATTGATCCATGTCCAACGTCTCTCGCTTTGCAAGCATAGTGACAAACCACCCAAATTCTATCTTCTTTGTGCTTGGCTCCGGAATTTCACCAATGTTGCGCATGAGCCTATAGGCCGTATTGACTCGGTATGATTCCACTTCCGAGTGTAACATGGCGTTGAAAGCCAAAAGATCCTCCTTAGCCAACTTGCTATATTAATTTCGACCACAAAAGGTGTGACCGAACCACTTGAGTACTACCACATGCGCGGTATCCATTACTTCATTGGTCTTGGAGGTGTTTGAGTTGTAGTGTTCTAACCTGGATAATTCCTTCCATATGGCGTGTTCATCAAAACCAACCCCCAGAATGTATTTCAAACCTTCATCGCCCATTTTAAAATTCCACGTCAAATTATCCATATCAAAGCTAGCCTCCTCGCCTTGAATCGTCTTGTGAGAGAGTCCGGAGTGTTAACTCCTACTTCCTTTGCTCCGGAGGCGGTAACATTTCGGCGAGAACGGATGGTGGTGGTGCGTGTAGCTTGTTCTTGAGGTGGTTGATCTTGAGCTGCCTTGGATGATTTCCCAGATTCCCCATGAGTAGAGTAAGGAAAAGGGTGTTTGAAAGTGTGGTTAAACTTGAGTTTCGCCGGAAAATGATGGTGCTAAGGTGGTGGCCGAATTTTTAGAGGAGAAGAGGAAAGCTATGGAGTTTTCTAAATGGGGTAAAAAGAATGAGGAAGAAGATGAATGAATGTAGACACTTATGGTAAAAAATGAGGGGGAAACACCTTTGATTTTGAAATTAGAAATGAAAGGCTCAAGATGAAGCCACCTCATCTATCCATGCGAAGTGTGTTTTCTTTTAATGGCTTAAGATCATGCCACATCATCAATCCTAAACCTCCACCCTTGAACCAATAAAATTAAAACAATCTCATTCCTCCTTAAATTGCAAGACTCGATCGAGCCCCTTGATTTTAAGTGGATGGCTCGATCGAGCCCTTATAGGGAAAAATTCCCTGCTTCCATTTACAAAGGAGGCTCGATCGAGCCCTTCACTTAAGAAGGAGGGCTCGATCGAGCCCTTAGTGTAAAAGGGAGCATAAAATTTTTCCTCTTCGCTTGATTCCTACACACCAAAAAAGAAACATACTCGGCATCAAATCGAACATAAATAACAAAAACAAAAACACGAAAACACAAAATCAAATGCTAAAAACATAAGATTAGAGGTAGAAAATCGGACCTCTCGGGAACGCCTCCCGAGTGTGTTTATTTAAAGTCGAAAGCATGACTATCTCGCGGTGAACTCAAGTAGGAGTGGTGAAAGAAACTTCATCTTCCACACGATTGGTCAATGGCCCAAGATATGGCTTGCATCCATGTCCATTGACCTTGAAGGTCTCACCCTTAGAATTCTCCAATTCCACCGCATCGTGATTTGCCACGTTTCGAATTTTAAACGGGCCACTCCAACGGGAGTTAAGCTTTCCCGGAAACAACCTCAAACGAGAGTTATAGAGAAGGACAAATGAATCAACTTCTAGCACCTAGGGGGCAATATGGGCGTCATGCTATCTCTTCGTTTTCTCTTTGTAAAGCTTGGCGTTTTAATACGCCATGAACCGGAACTCATCCGACTCATTCAATTGAAGCAATCTCTTCTCCCCCGCCGTCTTGAAGTCAAAGTTCAACTACTTAATAGCCCAATACGCTCTATGCTCGAGTTCTAGAGGACGATGACACGCCTTCCCATAAACAAAACGGAATGGTGACATACCGAGTGGAGTCTTGTAGGCCGTCCTATACGCCCACAATGCGTCATCCAACTTCAAGGACCAATCTTTCCAGGACCCATTTACCGTTTTCTCCAAAATTCTCTTCAACTCGCGGTTCGAGACTTCCACTTGGCCACTAGTTTGGGGATGATACGGTGTAGCGACCCTGTGATGCACATTGTACTTTCTCATAAGAGCTTGAAATTGCCGGTTACAAAAATGCGAGCCACCGTCACTAATGATCACCCTAGGGGTCCCAACCCGATTCACTAACCGCTTATGAAAACTCAACACCACTTTAGCGTCGTTAATAGGTAATGGCTCCGCTTCCACCCATTTCGAAACATAATCCACACACACCAAAATGTATTGGTTTTTGAATGACACCGGAAAAGGCCCCATGAAGTCTATACCCGATACATCAAATATCTCCACTTCTTGAACCGAGGTCAAAGGCATCTCGTCTCGCTTTGAAATGTTACCCACACGTTGACACCGATCACAATGGCCAACAAACTCTTTGGCATCGCGAAATAAAGTTGGCCAAAAGAACCCGCTCTCAAGCACTCTAGTGGCGGTTCTTGCCAACCCATAATGGCCGGTCTCATGACAAGAACTCAAAATGGGCATCATTTCCGCCAAAGCTACACATCGTCTCAACATTCCAGCCCTAAATATTTTAAACAAAAATGGTTCATCCCACAAGTACCTTTTGACATCGGATAAGAACTTCTTTCTTTGATGAGATGTCAAGTCCGGAGGCATGACTCTCGATGAGAGGTAAGTTGCGAAGTCGGCATACCACAGTGTTTCTACTTCCCGAATCATCATGAGTGTTTCATCCGGAAAACACTCGTTAATCTCCTCACCAATAGGAATCGGCTCTGGAATTTCAAATCTCGAAAGGTGGTCCGCCACCACATTCTCCGTACCTTTCTTGTCTTGGATTTCTATGTCGAATTCTTGCATGAGAAGGATCCATCAAATGAGCCTTCGATTCGCATCTTGCTCAGTGAAAAGATACCGTAAGGCGACATGGTTGGTGTATATGATGCATTTCGACCCAGGCAAATATTTTCTAAACTTGTCGAGGGCAAAGACTACCGCCAACATCTCCTTCTCGGTAGTGGTATAGTTGAGTTGCGCTCCCGCCATAGTCCGACTAGCATAATAGATCACATGCACCCGCTTGTCTTTTCTTTGCCGTAACACGCAACCCAATGCTTGGTCACTAGCGTCACACATTAGCTCAAATGGCAAACTCCAATCCGGAGATGAGATAATAGGAGCGGTAACAAGCACCTCCTTGAGCTTCTCAAAAGAACTTTAGCATTCCTTTGTGAATTCAAACGGCGCATCATTCACTAGCAAACTCGTCAAGGGCCTTGCAATGGATGAAAAATCCTTAATGAACCGTCGGCAAAAAACCCGCGTGGCCCAAAAATGCCCGGACTCCCTTAACCGTAGCTGGAGCGACTAATTTCTCAATGACCTCCGTCTTCGCCCTATCCACTTCAATCCCCGCCTCCGATATCATATGCCCAAGTACAATGCCCTCATCCACCATGAAATGACATTTCTCCCAATTGAGCACCAAATTGGTCTCCACACATTGTGCTAAAACACGTTTGAGATTCGCCAAACATCCATCAAACGAATCCCCAAACACGGAGAAATCATCCATAAACACCTCCATTATATCCTCAACCATGTCATTGAAGATTGAGGTCATACATCTTTGAAATGTGGCAGGTGCGTTGCATAGACAGAAAGGCATCCGATGATAGGCAAAGGTACCGTTGGGGCATGTGTAGGTTGTTTTCTCTTAGTCATCCGGAAAGATCAATATTTGGTTGTATCCGAAGTAACCGTCGAGGAAACAATAGAACTTGTGACCCGCAACTCTCTCAAGCATTTGATCAATAAATGGTAGAGGGTAATGGTCCTTTCGTCTCTTCGCGTTCAACCTCCGATAGTCGATACAAACTCTCCAACCGGTCACCGTTCTCGTAGAGATTTGTTCCCCCTTTTCATTATCCACGACGGTCATGCCTCCCTTTTTCGGTACACATTGTATTGGGCTAACCCAACCACTATCCGAGATCGGATATATAATTCCGGCGTCTAGAAGCTTCACGATTTCCTTGTGCACAACTTTCTTCATGTTAGGGTTCAATCTTCTTTGCCTTTGAGTACACTTCTTAGCTTCATCCTCAAGGTGGATCTTGTGCATCACCACTTGAGGACTTATGCCTCGAATGTCGGAGATTTGCCACCCCATGGCTAACACATGCTCTTTCACTACTTGCACAACCCTCCTCTCTTGATCCTTAGAAAGCTTGTTTGAGATGATTATGGACAAGGTCTCATTCTCACCAACAAAGGTATGCCGGAGGTGAGATGGAAGCTGCTTCATTTCAACATTCGGTGGCAACTCGGAAGATGGTGGAGTCACACCATTGCTCTTGATCAAACTTTCCGGCTTCGGTTCATCTTCTTCAGTGTATTCATCATCCACAGACCCGGAATGAAACGAGACTTGAGAGATGTGCTGAGAAAAAATTTCTGCCCCCTTTAACTCATAGGGCTCGATCGAGCTTTTCAATAAAAGGGAGGGCTCGATCGAGCCCTTAGTGTAAAAGGAACCAGGGATTTTTTTCTCTCGGAAGCTTGACAGCTCAAAATTTTCAGAAATTTCCCCCTTTGCTTGGTTCAACATTTGCACATTTTCTTGAAGTTGTTCTTTCACAATCTCATCAACCAAGTCTATCCTCATGCAATCCTTCTCCTCGATGGCATTTCGCATCACTCTCTTCATATCAAACTCAACCGTTTCTTCATCAATTCTCAACGTCAATTTCCCGCCATGTACATCAATTAAAGCTCTCCCGGTATTCATAAAGGGCCACCCTAAGATAATTGGGAATTCCTTATCCACTGCATAATCCAAGATAACAAAGTCAACCGGGAATATAAACTTATCAACCTTCACAAGAACATCTTCCACAATCCCATACGACCTCTTCAATGAATGATCCGCTAGTTGGAGTACCATCGAGGTGCTCTTCACGGTTTGATCTCCACATAACGCCCTAAAAAGAGTTAGAGGCATAAGATTAATACTAGCACCAAGATCACATAAGCAATTTATTGAACTCACAGTGCCTATAGTGCAAGGTATAGAAAAACTCCCTGGGTCCTTCAACTTAGCCGGTAGATCATTCAAGATGATTGAGCTACACACTTCCAGAATGGGAACCGTTGCACCACTATCCCAACTCCGTTTGTTAGTAATGATGTCCTTCAAGAACTTGGCATATTGCGGCATCTCTCGGAATGCATCCGCCAAACTAAGATTAATTTGCAATTTTTTGAAAATCTCAAGGAACTTATGAAATTTTTCGTTCCCTTGAGCTTTCCTTAGCCGGCTTGGAAACGGGACCGGTGGTACAAACGGTGGTAGCGGTGGCGGCCTCACATAAGGCTCTTCAACCTCGATAACCACTTCTTTTCATTCATTTGGTAACTCTTGACTTGAACTTGCTATATCAACAACCACTTGAGGCTCATCCTCCTCTACAACATGTTTCTTGCCATTGGCCTTTTCCAAGTTCCGCCCACTCTGAAGCTCTATCGCTTTTAGGTGCTCCCTTGGGCTGTTCTCTGTAGTAGAGGGCAATCGCCCTTGTGGTCTACCTTGAAGTGAGATAGCCATTTGAGAAATTTGGGTTTCCAAATGATGAATAGTGGAAGCTTGGTTCTTCTCTCTTTACTCCATTTTTCCAACTTCTCAAGTACCTTTGAAAGCACGTTTCCCTCATCCGTGTTCCGTGGTTGTTGGAAACCGGGAGGGTGTTGGGGTCTACTACCATAATTGTTCCCATGGTTCGGGTTTCCTTGATAGTGACCTTGTTGTTATGGAGGCCTATTGTTGCTTTGAAAGCTTGGACCCGCTTGATTAGACCCTTGAGCATTGCCGTGCCCTTCTTGATTTCTCCACCCAAAATCTGGATGATTCCTCCTTCCCGGGTTGTACGTGTTAGAGTAAGGGTCATTATCTTGCCTTTGTCCCCCAATGTAGTTCACTTGCTCACTCAAAGCTTGCCCCGTAACTAGGCACTCTCCTCCCGAATGATTAAAATCACCACAAAATTCAAAACCGACTTGAACATAAGCCCCCGGGGCATTTCTTTACATAGGCGCGACTTGCTTCTTGAGAGCATTTACTTGAGCTTGGAGCGAGACATTTATTGCTTTTATGGCTTCCATCTCCCTCACTTGATCAAGATTCATGAGCGACTTTTGACTAGGCGGTGCTCTTCTATCTATGGGTCCCCATGTACTACTAACTGTAGCCAACTTCTCCACTAATTCAAGAGCTTCTTCATAAGTTTTTTTGCATTAAGGATCCTCTCGACGCCGCATCAATAGTTTCTCTAGTAGTAACATTTGTCCCATCGTAGAATATTTGAATAACGTCCTCTCTATTAAGCCGATGATGAGGAACACTTCTTTGAAGATCCTTGAAACGTTCCCAAGCTTCATGAAGCGACTCTCCTTCAAATTGGACAAACTCAAGTATGTCTTTAGTCAACTTGGTAGTCTTGTCATGAGGGAAATATTTTTTGAGAAAAGCTTGAGCCAACTCCCTCCAATTGTGAATTGACTCATTGGGTAGAGAATGTAGCCATATGCTAGCCTTGTCCCTTAATGAGAAGGGGAACATCCGAAGCTTAATTTGGCCCGCTGTTATCCCATGAAGCTTGAACGTGTTTAAAACACCCAAAAACTTGGCGATGTGCTCATTAGGATCCTCGTGACTCAACCCAAAGAAAGCACAATGGTTTTCCAAAAGTTGGATGGTACTCGGCTTGATCTCAAAAGGTTCCGCTTGAACCGGCATTGTGAAGCATCCGAAAGTAGCATTGTCCACATCTGACAAGAAAAACTCGCCCAAGGTTTGTCTTTGTTGGTTTTGCACTTGTGGATGCACTTGAGGACAATCATCCCTTGCACGTTCTTGTGGCCTTGGTCGGTTCACATTCCCTAATGGAGGAGCGGGTGAATATTGTTGCTCCCCTCCATCCATTAGAGGATAGAACCCCTCTTCTTCATCATAATTGTTTCCCTCGTTGTTCATAACTTCGAATATACGGGATCCTCTTCTTACACCTCTTTCGTAGTTGCCGAGGTTATCTTGGAAAGGTTCTAATGGGAAATTTGCTCGCCGCGTATTATGCATACAAGAAGATCAAGTTCCTACACAAACAAAAACAAGAACACCGAGCGTAAACCACGAAACACAATTAACAAACAATAAAACCAAAAACAGAAAATAATGCTAACTCGACCGAAATTCAAAATACTATCAATCAATTAAACGCAACCTTATCCCCGGCAACGGCTCCAAAAACATGTTAGCAGTTTTACCCGCTAACTTGTAGTAACTCAACAAGTCGAGTGCCGATCCCACTGAGAGAAGAGGCTTAAAGTGAACGAACACGGATTTTGATTTTCAATTCGGAAAGCAACGAGCAATTGGATTTCGATTAAAGTATCAATTTATCACTAACAATTCATCTAACATCAAACTTGCAACTACTACTAATTTTAACTACTAATTTAACAATTATAAAATACTAGAAACGATTTATGATAAATGAGAATTCAAATGTTGCAAGAGGTTTGGAGGTCGAAACTCCGCTTAGGTCATGGAATCAATGGTTTCGGGTCTAGGGCTTCAAAACGTGAACTGAGCGTTCTTAAAGCATAACTCCCGCTCTCTCGAGCCTCAAAGAGATACAAAACCACAAACAAGCCAACCAACCAAGCCTAATCCACTCTCGTGGCACTAAACACGATTAACAAGCCAATTAGTGATTACCAATCCACTCTAAGGTTTCCTAATCTCTAACCCACTCTCATGGTGTTATCAATTAGGATCCTAACCAATCTATCCAATTAATTAACCTTCTCTCAAAGTGTTAACCAACCTAGAATCATGCTTTAGGTAGCTAAACTAAAACAAGCATTAAGAATATCAATTAGAACAATCAACAACAAGCCCAAAACCCTAAGTCCCAATTCATGCATTCATAAGCTTCATTTCAACCCCAAAAATAACAACAGTACTAATTAAATTAATAACAAACATTACTAAGTAGGAATAAATTACCTTTGGAGATCTAGAAAGCAATAACATAAAATGGGTGATAAAAATCTTCAACAATAGATTTTCAAGTAATATTAAAAAGCTTCAAATATCCAACAATGAAGGAATCTCCAAAAATCCCAAGATGATTGCTATATCTATAAGAGGTAAACTAGGAGAATAATCAAAAACTTGTCTCTACCCTAAAATAAGATAAAGTGATATTTATATGGGTTGCAAAAGAGGAAAACAAAGGACACCCACTAGAGGAGTGTTGGGCCTAAAATGGAATTGAGCCTTGAGTCTTGTCTTGTCTCGAAATTCAAATTCTGAGCTTCTTTTTAAAGGGCTCGAACGAGCCATCCACTTAAGATTGAGGGCTCGATCAAGCCTTGTGCCTTGAAGAGTTTTCTGGGCAAGTTTGTTCATAGGGCTCGATCGAGCCTCTCTTCATAAGTGAAGGGCTCGATCGAGCCCTTCCTTTAATTTCCCAAATCTCGCTCGTTTCTTCGCTTTTCGACTCGCTCCTTTTCGGATACTTGAATTCTTCCTTCTTTAAGCCCAAAACACTTCACATTGCTCTGTTTTACCTGAAAGGCTAATACACATAATAAGCACACAAATACGGGGGAAACACGTATCAAAGTATAATAAAAGCATGCGAAAAAGACTCCTAATCATAGGTGTAAAATGCACCTATCAAACCTCCTAACACTTATCCTTTGCTTGTCCTCAAGTAAAAAATGAATCTCACTCAAAGACGCATGCTAACTAATGATCTCACACTCACACACATATCAATCTATTATATTTTGACTAATGAAAACCCGAATGAATGCCTCATGAACACTACTAGAAAACATTAAATTAGCGACGGATTTTAGTGACGGAACTAAAATCTGTCGCTAATTTAACTTTTTTGCGACGGAATTAACGACCGAATACATATCGGTCGTTAACCCGTCAAAATTCATGGCGGGAGTGTTCCCGCCAGGTTAGCGACGGATATTTGGTCTCCAGTCCGTCGCTAAATTGGCTGTAATTTGGAGGAAAAAGGGAGCGCCAAAATTTGGCTAAACATTTGCGACGGATACCAATTTTCCGTCGTTAATGTTTAGTCCAGACTGAAACCTCGCGTTCAGGGTAGCTATTTAGCGACGGAGTGGAAATTCCGTCGCTAAATACGTTGCCCTGAACGCAGCGTTTCATTTAACACTGATTTAGCGACGGAAATAAGATTCGTCGCTAAATCAGTGTTAAATTGAAACGTTGCGCCTTCTTCCCCCTTTCTTCTTTCTTTCTGCTTTTATTAAACTGCCGCCGTCAGTTTTCTGCTTCCCCTTGCTGCCCACCATCGCCGTTCAGTTTCCCTCCCCCGTTGCTGCCACCACCGCCGTCCTCTTCTCCTTCCCCTTGCTGCCACCGCGCGCCGTCCTCTCCCTCTTCCCCTTGCTGCCAGTTTCCGGTGTTCCCCCTTCCCCTTGCTGCCAGTTTCCGGTGTTCCCCCTTCCCCTTGCTGCCACCGCCGTCATCTTCTCCCACTTGCCGCCGCCTCTCCCTTTTGCCCACTGCCACCGGCGTTTCCCATTTCCAGGTAAGTATTTTTTTTATTTATAATTTGTTATTTATTATTTATTTTAATTTATAATTTAAATTAATTATTTAATTTACAGCCTCTTCGCTGCCTCCGCCGACATTGCAACTCCGCTGCCCCGCCGAACTTCGCTGCGTCCGGTAAGTTTCAGTTTTAATTTTTATTATTTTATTTATTAATTAATTAGATTACTTTATTAGTTGTTAATTAGATAATTAGTAATAATTTAGGTTAGAGAATTAAACAATTAGGTTATTTAATGAATAATTAGTTAGTATAAAATATTGTTAATTAAATTTAAGTATTTTAATTATTTGTTAGATAAATTAGTGTACTAATTAGTTTAAATTTAAGTATTTAAGTATTTTAATTATTAGGCTAACTATTAGTTTATTAACTAATTAGGTCAATTAATTGTTTAATTAGAATTATTTGTTAAGTTGGTTAATTTTTTATTTAGTTAATTCATTTAATTGTCTAATTAGTTGGTTAAAGTATGTAATTAGTTAATTAAAATATTTATTAGTGCTAATTTGGTTAATTAATTTTGTTATAATTGAGTTGTATTTTGGTTTGTGAATTGTAATGTGCTTGCAGGACTTCCCTGAAAAATGGGTGATGCTCATTTTTAAGGGAAGTGTTGTCCAATTTTTTTCCTGAAAATGAATGTATTTATTAATAATATAAGAACAAAACAGTGAAACCAATTCCGTGATAGGTTTGATAGCTGTCAGTTGGTTGCATCGGTCTGACATTTCTCATCGATTCTTTTTATCTGTTGCGGTTCTGCTCTACAACAAGTAAGTATACAAATATTATTTTTATTTTTAATTATTTAATTTTATAAGCTGTTTCACCCTAAAATGACCTCGATTTTATTCCCACCGAATAAAATCGTAAACCTAGCCATAGATTTCCCGTCCCGTGTGTTCAAGCGATTGAACGACACGGGATTGTACAGTTTGTACAGTTCGCAAAACTGGTCCTCCCGTAGCTCGGTCACGAAATTATATATGTCTAGTGGCGGTAGAAAAATATTCGGTTGTTTTCCAGCGTTTGTTCTCCGGGTGGATGTATAGTATATGTTCTGTAACGCTTATTCCTCGCGGAATATATAATTAGCGTTACACCACATATACTAAATATCGCACTGAAGGAGAACGACGCCGGAAGGCTGCCGAATATTTTCTCCGTTGCTAGGCATATATCGTGGCCGAGTTAAGGGGCGCTAGTTTTGCGAATGGGATAGGTCCATACCTTTAAAGCACTCTATTACATTGACTTTGCTATTTCCGAGCGAGAACCCCTCCTAATTATCCGTGCTACAGAAATGGATACAGACCGAAGTTGGATGTATAAGCGGTTGCAGGGCGGGTTGCTATACCCAGGCTTTGACGAGCGCGTGCAAGAATTTGTTAATTTTGCTTTACGTCATCCCGCGTGTATGAGTGGGCCCGAGATTAAATGCCCCTGTCCTAGGGCAAGATGTAAAAATACGAGTTATCGAGACGTCGAAACAGTGAAGCTGCACATTCTGCAGAAAGGGTTTGTGGCAGATTATAAAGTCTGGGTTTTTCATGGGGAGGGAAATTTTTTAGATCCTCGTCCCGTTGCACAGATGCCGGAGTATGACGTTGACATGGGAAATGAGGAGGAAGACGATTTCAGCTCCGTTCAGAGAATGGTTATCAATGAAGCTAAACAATTTTATGATATGATGCATGCAGCTGAATGTATACCCCGGTAGTAGCAAACACTCTCCTTTGTCTGCGGCTGTTAAAATGTTGGACATCAAATGTCGACATAGTGGGTCAGTGGCTTTAGTAGATGATGTGACCGAATTTATACAAGAGCTGCTTCCAGAGGACAATAAGATGCCAAAGAACTTTGCCGAAATAAAGAAGATGGTTAGAGGTCTTGGGTTGCCGGTTGAAGTTATCGATTGCTGTTTACGCAACTGTATGATTTATTGGGGGTCAGACGCGGATTTAACGTGATGCAAAATTTGCGATCACGAACGGTGGAAACCGGCCCCTAAAGGAAATTATGCGAAAAGACGAGTTAACGTCCCATATAGGAAAATGTTTTATTTTCCTATAACTCCGAGATTGCAGAGGCTGTACGCTTCTAAAGCCACTGCCAAGCATATGACGTGGCACGCTAAACACGAAATGGTTGATGGAAAGATGTGTCACCCGTCAGACTCCCCGGTGTGGAAACATTTCAGTGAATTGCATACAGAGTTTGCGGAAGAAATTCGAAATATCAGACTAGGCATGTGTACTGATGGGTTTCAACCATTTGGGGCCTTCGGGCAGAATTATTCATCATGGCCAGTAATTTTGACACCCTACAATCTTCCTCCAGGAATGTGTATGAAAGATGAGTTCATGTTTTTAACTGTTATTGTCCCTGGGCCTCGAAATCCAAAACATCAAATGGATATTTTCCTGCAGCCGTTGATAGCTGAGCTAAACCAACTTTGGGAATTTGGAGTCCAGACATTCGACGTTCATAGGCGACAAAATTTTCAAATGAAAGCGGCACTGATGTGGACAATTAATGATTTTCTCGCTTATTCCATGTTGGCTGGCTGGAGCACATCTGGGAGACTGGCTTGCCCTCACTGCATGGAAAATACAGATGCTTTCACGCTTAAAGGGAGTAGAAAACAGTCGTGGTTTGACTGCCACAGAAAGTTCTTGCCTCGTGGTCACCCGTACCGTCGTAACACAACTCAATTCCATAAAGGGAAAACCGTAAACAAAGAATTTGGACAGCCGAAAACCGGAGAAGAATTGTTGGCAGAGGTGGACAGTCTAGGGTTTATGAAGGCATATGAAATTGGGGCTGAGAAAAATAATGCTGCGAAGTCTGAAAATTATGGTTGGAATAAAAAAAGTATTTTCTGGGATTTGCCGTATTGGAAAACAAATCTCATTCGTCACAATCTCGATGTCATGCACATTGAGAAAAACGTATTCGACAACATTTTCAATACGGTACTAAATGTTCCCGGGAAAAGGAAAGACCATGCGAAATCTAGAGAAGAGTTGAATGACATATGTGATCGGCCTGAGTTAGCTAAAGATCCTGTTACTGGGAGATTTTCTAAGGCGATGTATGCTTTGGACAGGGACGGAAAAAAAGCTTTACTTGAGTGGATTAAGTTGATAAGGTTTCCAGATGGCTACGCGTCCAACTTGTCCAGATGTGTCGATACAATCGGTCTGAAAATGCATGGAATGAAAAGTCACGACTGCCATATTTTTATGCAAAGACTTCTGCCAATCGCTCTCCGTGAGCTATTACCGAAGGAAGTCTGGGAGCCTTTAACAGAGCTGAGTATCTTCTTTCGTGAGTTAACCTCCACGTCTCTAACAGAGAAAGATCTAGATCGTATGAGGCTGGAAATCCCAAAGATACCGTGCAATCTGGAACGTATTTTTCCGCCCAGCTTTTTTGACTCCATGGAACATCTACCCGTACATCTGCCGTACGAAGCTATGATGGCAGGTCCGGTTCAGTATCGCTGGATGTATCCATTTGAAAGGTAATGTAACTGAATTTTCTCAATTCTGTGTAGCAGTATATATATTGACATGTCATGTTCACTAACTGAGGCATGTGGAATCAGATATTTGAGAAAGCTGAAAAAAAGTCAGCAATAAAGGAAGGGTGGAAGGAAGCATCAGTAGCGGATACTTGAACGAAGAAACCGCAAAATTTGCAGCTTATTACTTTTCAGAAGGTGACCCAATGATACCTGAGCGGCGCAAAGGAATGAAGTTTATGACATTGAAGTCGATGACGATGTCGACAGACTATCTATTTTCAAGCCGCACGGGCAATCAGTGGGTGCTTGCCGCAAGAGATATCTTGAAGATTCTGAGATTGTTGCTGCCCGGACATATGTCTTGTTGAATTGTTCAGAAATTGAAAATTACAGAGAGTAGGCTTTAATACAGTTGTCAATGTAATATCCAATAATTATTCAGCTTCTAATAATTGTTTTCTTCTTAACTAAGGGTTTTCGAAGGCGAGTTGCGCAGAGAAAACCCTGAAATCAGCATCTCTCAAATTGAAGCGAAGTTCGAGAGTCAATTTGCCTACTGGTTTCAACAATACGTAAGTATTTTAAAAAATACTTTTCGATTCTTTCAATAAAAAGTTTTGATTTATAATACACTTTTACGCTACAGGTGCAAGATCCAACTGTTTGTACTAATCCCTTTATTCTTAGTCTCGCTAAAGGACCTCTTAGATCAGTAAGAACATTTAAGGGGTACCGTGTAAACGGATTTAAGTTTCAGACTCAAGCTTATGGGGAGGAACAGCTTACTATGAATAGTGGAGTCTGCGTGAAGGGAACTCAATATGTCGACAACGAAAATGACTTTTATGGAGTTCTGACAGACATAATTGAGTTGGAGTATCCGGCTCTTCCAATGAAGACGACTGTCTTATTTAAATGCGAGTGGTTCGACCCAGCACGAAATTCTGGCACAATTAGTAACAAAAAATACAACATGGTGGATATTAATAACAGAAAGAGATACAATAAGTATGAACCATTCATCTTAGCCGAACAGGCCGACCAAGTTCATTACCTGCCATATCCGAGTAAAAGAAGGGATAAATTAAATTGGTGGGCAGTTTGCAGGACAAAGGCAAGATCTGAACTTGACATGCCCGAGGGGATTATCCCGGCTTTTCAAGACGTGATAGAAGAAAATCCTCTCATTGTTGCAACGGACGACAATTCGACATATTTAGCTGATGACAACGGAGAAGCTGAAGAAGATGCGTTGTTCGTGCCTCCTGATCAAACAGAATCTGACTTTATCGCATCCTCATCAGACGAAGATGAAATTGAAGAACTTTAGTAGCTTAGAGTATTTTATGTATTAGCATGTTTCTTAATTATAATTATGTTTCATAATTATATTATTCAAGTGTACTATTTTAAATTGAATTCATATTTCTTAGTTATATGTTTCACGTATGTAGTGTTATAATGTGTTGTTTAGTTTTGGAACAATTAACTTGACAATTAGTGCAGGTATGAGGGGCCGAGGCTCAGGCCGAGGACGGGGGGACCCTACCGAGCCCGTTGAGGAGAAGCATCGTGAGGAGGCTGGAGGACCTGTTCAGCCTTTGCAGGAGCGTGAGGCAGGCGAGCCCCCGGCCATTTTGGACAACCAGGGTAGGGCGATGGTTCGTCCGGACCCTAGCAGGTATGATTAAAGTTTTTTTAATTTTTGTGATTTTTAGTATGGAATTAATATGTATGCAAAGTAAATTATGCTTATTAAATCACAGGACAATGTTGCTGGACTCTGGCCTGTTTCTCGGGCTATCCGGGATATTTTCAGGCAGTGCTGGTTCGAGACTGGATCAGCATGGCGTTTTCTGACAGCGGACCAGAGGGAGTTCTATTTTCAGCAATTTCAGGTAATTAAATTTTCAGTTTATTATATTTAAGTTTTGATATTTGTGAAAATTCTAACTCAAAGCTCATGTTATTACTGTTTGCAGAAGAAGTTCTGGTGGGATGACTCTGCGTACAGCGAGGAGGTAATCAGACGGGTCTTCATGACCCATGCAGCCACCCGGTACAAAGACAACATTCACAAGATGAGGAAAATGCAAAAGAAGCATACATCTGTGAATCAGGAGATCTGGGAAGCCTGGAATGCATTTTGGGACACAGAGAAGGAGAAAAAGAAGTCAGAGACAGCCCGGGCAAACCGGATGAGTGAGCATGCGGGCCCCGGTTCTGGACCTGTCCGCCATACCGGGGGATCTCGCTCCGCTATCAAGCATATGGATGTGATGGTTTGTTTCTAATCAGTAATTAAATTACTTAAATAACGTATTTGTTTTATTTTAATACTTAATAAATTTGTATTTTTCTGATAGGCTAAGGAGCTCGGCCGGAAGCCGTCTGCGACAGAGCTGTATAGTCGCCTTCATAAAACGAAGGCTGAGAAGAAACCGGTCGACAAGAGGGCTCAGGATATGACTGTAAGTCCTTATCACATTAAAATTCTATAAGTTGTGTATATAGGCTTAAGTGTTGAGTATATTATACATGAAGTGTTAAACTGTATAGGCTTAACATTTGTGTAATTAGAACTCAATATATTTGGTTGGTTAGGTTATATATTGTAATTTGCTTGCAGGACTTCCCTGAAAAATGGGTGATGTTCATATTACAGAGGAAATGCTGCCGAAATTTCCTTAATAATTAGAATTATTTATAAAGTGTTATGTTTTTTTATTTGTTATAAAACTAAACTGATATGTTTCGTAATTGTTTTGGACGTAGGACGCCATCGCTGAGAGGCTTGCTGCTGCGACACAGTCGCTGACCGGAGAGGGGAGCACCTCGAGTCCTGTGGATGAGACGCAGATAATTATGGATATCGAGGGCGTCAACAAGAAGCACCGGGTGTACGGCCTGGGTTCGGCTACCAGCAGGTATGTAGGTCCGAGTATCAGACCGCAGAGAGGCAGCTCTTCACGGACATCACAGCAGGAGGATGAGGAGGTCGAGCGCCGTGTGCAGGCCAGCATCCAGGAGGGCCTGCGGCAGGTTGAGCAGCGGTTGGCGGCACAGCAGGCGAGCATGGCACAGATGATACGTGATGAGATTGCAAGGATGATGCCGAATCTCCCACCAGAGTATCAGCCACAGTTTCCCCATCTCCCGCCAGACGGTGGCGACACTACAGATTTGTAGTTTCCTGTTTATTTTGTTTTCTAAAATATATTATGTACGATGTTTTTTTCAAACAACGTTATATGTATACTTTGATATTTTATTTTATATATATATTTTTATTCAGTTTCAATTAGGTGTAATCTAAAATAAAATTTAATTATTGTATTTAGCAGGTTTTAAACGTCAGCGAAACAAAAAAACAACAGAAAACGGCAGAAATTTGCCAAAAAAATACTCTATTGGCGACGGAATTGTCAGGTTTAGCGACGGATACATCCGTCGCTAAAATGAACACAATGAGACAAAATGTGACACATTAGCGACGGATATTTCCGTCGCTAAATTATTACATTTAGCGACGGATACATCCGTCGCTAATATATCTTTATACGTCGCCAATTAGTCTCATAATTCGTCTTCAAATGAGACTAAATGGCGACGAATTAGCAAATTTGGCGACGGATTTTCCGTCGCTAAATTTGCCACGGATTGAGAATGTTGGTCGCTACTCGTTTAGTGACCAACATTGTGGCGACGGAATTAATCCGTCGCCATTCCGTCGCTAATCACCATTAGCGACGGAATTTAAGGGTTTAGCGACGGAATTGTCCGTCGCTAAACCCCTGTTTTTTAGTAGTGGAAGTAACAAATAAAGGTGATGCAAGCAAGCAATAAATGCAATGTTAATGACATGAGTTGATGACATCAAGACTACAATCACGAATTTAGGTTGTCGAGACCTAACACATGACAACTAGCCATCCTATGCGGGATGTGTAAACAAATTGGATACAAGCTACGTTAGGCAAAACAAGGCATAGTTGGTCCAATTCCGAGCAATGGTGGAAACCTCACTAGATTTCACTCACTCAAAAAGATCAAGGTGTATACAAAGAAATCATGCAAAGTCACCATAGGCTTGTTCAAAGTCCGGACTCCCCTACTTAGTTCGGCTTCCGACAATCATCAAATGGACTTTTAAAGGTTGTAACGGGGCTAAGGGTTAAGGGTAGGTAAAACGTTACTTTTTGGTTAAAAACATGATTTGAAAACTAGTTTCAATTTTTACTTAGGTCTAGCTTGGAAATTTTAAACACAAGTGAACTTTTCTTCAAATAAACATTTTATGCCTTTATTTATTTTTATTTTTATTTTTCTTTATTCTTTCTTTTGTTTTTCTTTTTCTCGCTTTACAAGGCATCTCTTTCTTTTGTTTTGTAATAGTTCACAACTCATCAATCATCAAGCTAGGCTCTTCTTTAAGTTAGTTATTCAAGTCAAGTTTAGGTGTGTTTTAAGAGGTAAATTTAGAGAGGGTGAATTTTGGTGAATTTAGGGTTTGGAACAAAAAAATTTGTTTTAGGCTCAAATTTGTGTTATCTAGGGGTAGAAGGGTAGGTTTTTGAGTGGTTTAAAAGAATGTGTAATCCTAATTGCCATTATCATTTAATTATCGAAAAATCAACAATGTAATCTTGAACGGACATAGGAGCAAGTTCTAGGACTAAAAACATGCCAAAACGCAACAGTAGAAGTAGGCTCGAAAATTTCAAATTTTGGTCGTGTTTTGCCATTACTAGAATTACACAAACTATGCCAAGAATTCCTAATTTCCCTAGGATTCACAATTTTATAACAAACACATCATGCTTCCGCATCAAGCCAACTGGTCATGCATTAGAGGTCGACAAACGCTTATAAATGACTTCACCCTAATCCTATCAACTCATGTCATCTAATTGGCATTTCGCTAAGCAAGCATCAACAAAAAATTGTTAAACAAGAAACACCATTCTAGACATTCATTAATTGAAAATATAACATTGATACGGTACAAGCATTTGATCAACTTAACTACCATACTCAAAGTACCAAGCTAAGGGTTATGCTTCAAATGTTTGATCAAAATTCTTCTAGACACCAAAATAACTAGCACAAACACTAAAACATTCTTAAAATAAAACAAAGTATAAAACAAAGTAAACAACATAAAAACAAGATACGATTTAACAACCAACCCTCCTCACACTATTTCAAGCTTAGTCCCGAAGCATGAAATAGATAAAAATAAAGCGTGAAATTGAATGAGAAAGAGTTGGAGAAATCGAATATTGCTAATCAAATGCCGAGGGTTCCGGAGATGGTGTAGGTGATGGGTAGCGTGGCCCGCCTTAAGCGTTGAGATAATCCCTCAATTTCTCCTCTTGCCTTCTTTTCCTAGCCCGAAGGTATTTCATCATATATCGTTGCTCCTTTATGAATTGGCGTTGCTCCGCCTCAAAGTCACTCGGGGCTTGTTGGTGACTAGCTTGGGCCCCTTGAAATTCGGTTTGGGGCCAAGATTCCCATTCCGCACCTTGCTCACCTCCTTGAGCGCTAGTCTCCTCTAACTCGACCGAAATTCAAAATACTTTCAATCAATTAAACGCAACCTTATCCCTGGCAACGGCGCCAAAAACTTGTTAGCAATTTTACCCGCTAACTTGTAATAACTCGATAAGTCGAGTGTCGATCCCACGGAGATAAGAGGCTTAAAGTGAACGAACGCGGATTTTGATTTTCAATTCGGAAAGCAACGAGCAATTGGATTTCGATTAAAGTATCAATTTATCACTAACAATTCATCTAACATCAAACTTGCAACTACTACTAATTTTAACTACTAATTTAACAATTATAAAAGACTAGAAACGATTTATGATAAATGAGAATTCTAATGTTGTAAGAGGTTTCGAGTTCGAAACTCCGCTTAGGTCATGCAATCAATGGTTCGGGTCTAGGGCTAATAAACGTGAACCGCGCGTTCCTAAAGCATAACTCCCGCTCTCTCGAGCCTCAAAGAGCTACAAAACCACAAACAAGCCAACCAACCAAGCCTAATCCACTCTTCTGGCACTAAACACGATTAACAAGTCAATTAGTGATTAACAATCCACTTTAAGGTTTTCTAATCTCTAACCCACTCTCATGGTCTTATTAATTAGGATCCTAACTAATTGGATAACCAATCTATCCAATTAATTAACCTTCTCTCAAAGTGTTAACCAACCTACAATCATGCTTTAGGTAGCTAAACTAAAACAAGCATTAAGAATATCATTTAGAATAATCAACAACAAGCCCAAAACCCTAAGTCCCAATTCATGCATTCATAAGCTTCATTTCAACCCCAAAACATGGGGGATTTAGCTACTCATAATAAAAATAACAACAGTACTAATTAAATGGATAACAAACATTACTAAGTAGGAATTAATTACCTTTGGAGATCTAGAAAGCAAGAAAATGAAATGGGTGATAAAAATCTTCAACAATAAAACTTCAAGTAATATTAAAAAGCTTCAAATATCCAACAATGGAGGAATCTCCAAAAATCCCAAGATGATTGCTATATCTATAAGAGGTAAACTAGGAGAATAATCAAAAACTTGTCTCTACCCTAAAATAAGATAAAGTGCTATTTATATGGGTTGCAAAAGAGGAAAACAAAGGACACCCACTAGAGGAGTGTTGGGCCTAAAATGGAATTGAGCCTTGAGTCTTGTCTTGTCTCGAAATTCAAATTCTGAGCTTCTTTTTAAATGGCTCGATCGAGCCATCCACTTAAGAATGAGGGCTCGATCAAGCCTTGTGCCTTGAAGAGTTTCTGGACAGGTTTGTTCATAGGGCTCGATCGAGCCTCTCTTCATAAGTGAAGGGCTCGATCGAGCCCTTCCTTTAATTTCCCAAATCTCGCTCGTTTCTTCGCTATTCGACTCGCTCCTTTTCGGATACTTGAATTCTTCCTTCTTTGAGCCCAAAACACTTCACATTGCTCCGTTTTACCTGAAAGGCTAATACACATAATAAGCACACAAATACGGGGGAAACACGTATCAAAGTATAATAAAAGCATGCGAAAAAGACTCCTAATCATAGGTGTAAAATGCACCTATCAAACCTCCTAACACTTACCCTTTGCTTGTCCTCAAGTAAGAAATAAATCTCACTCAAAGACGCATGCTAACTAATGATCTCACACTCACACACATATCAATCTATTATATTTTTACTAATGAAAACCCGAATGAATACCTCATGAAGTAACAAATAAAGGTGATGCAAGCAAGCGATAAATGCATGGTTAATGACATGAGTTGATGACATCAAGACTACAATCACGAATTTAGGTTGTCGAGACCTAACACATGACAACTAGCCATCCTATGCGGGACGTGTAAACAAATTGGATACAAGCTATGTTAGGCAAAACAAGGCATAGTTGGTCCAATTCCGAGCAATGGTGGAAACCTCAATAGATTTCACTCACTCAAAAAGATCAAGGTGTATACAAAGAAATCATGCAAAGTCACCATAGGCTTGTTCAAAGTCCGGACTTCCCTACTTAGTTCGGTTTCCGACAATCATCAAATGGACTTTTAAAGGTTGTAACGGGGCTAAGGGTTAAGGGTAGGTAAAACGTTACTTTTTGGTTAAAAACTTGACTTGAAAACTAGTTTCAATTTTTACTTAGGTCTAGCTTGGAAATTTTAAACACAAGTGAACTTTTCTTCAAATAAACATTTTATGCCTTTATTTATTTTTATTTTTCTTCATTCTTTCTTTCTTTTGTTTTTCTTTTGTTTTTCTTTCTCGCTTAACAAGGCATCTCTTTCTTTTGTTTTGTAATAGTTCACAATTCATCAATCATCAAGCTAGGCTCTTCTTCTTTAAGTGAGTTATTCAAGTCAAGTTTAGGTGTGTTTTAAGAGGTTGTTCGCCTGGAAATATTCCGGACTCGAATCTTTGAATTTATAATCGGGATCGGTTTGAGGTTTGATACTTTAACGAACCTATGTAGATATTCACAGGGCTTGTTTGGTTAAAGACACTTAACCACGTGATCCAAGAAGTAATAATCTGGGAGTTAAGAACTCAGGCGAGATTAATACCGAAAACTACTCCTAAATTAAAACAATCCGGAGATTGCGAGATAAAAAGCACTGGGCTTGGTTTTTGATTGATTGATTTGTTGATTCAAAAATAATGAAGCTCTGAGCTATTTATAGCTCCTTACAATCGAGACTCCTAATCCAACTAAGACTAAAACTCTAATAGAGAATCACTCCTAATGAGCTACAAATTCCTATAAAATAGAAAAAGCAATAATAAAAAGGCTTTCCGTTGGGCCTTAATCCCTGATAAGCCCACATGAAGTTCTATCCGGTAATTATTTGGGCCGGTGTAAACAATGCCCCCAACAAGTCTGAAACGTTTATCTTTTGGGCTTGTTCTTCCTTCTCAGCACTTCCAAGGCCACTACTGAGGCCCAAATCATTCGTAAAAATTTAAAGGGGTGCGCATCCATAAACCTTTCGGTGCCCCCTTTAGGCCACGTCATCTCCTGCTGTTCTCCACGATACCACGTTTTGGCCCCATGACCTTTCGGCTTCCTCTGATTTTGTCTTTTAAGAAAAACACCATCTCATTTCATCACTTACCTACTCTCTCTGCATTTATCAAGCTTTCTCTCTCCTCAGCAACCTCGAGTAATTCATCAAGTCTCTTCTGGTAAGTTTTCGCCCTAGCCTCTCTTGTCTTTGATTCGCCTCTTTTAATCATTCGCCTAACTGAGATATCTCCATTCTCCACAGTTATCATGGCTGCCCCCAACGATACCATCGCCTCCCAAGTGACCGACAAGATTACTGAGATCCGTGCTGCAGCTCCGAATACCGACTTTCAGGTAATAATAAAGACTAGTGACAATCAAGAATGCGTTGGTCCAATTCTTGTCTCGCCCAGCCATCTGTGCGACATTGCTACCCCATTTCACGAAGAAGTACCACCTCGTTTTTCACTTCCTCACCAATCATCTGTCTGGGTAAACACCATGTTCCGAAACTGGCCGACTGAACACAAAGGGTACCAAGAATGGGTCACCAGACTAAAACCTCACTTCGGCCAACTATGGAAGGATATCGGCATTTATGACATGATCAACCTCTGTAAGGCAAGCAGGCCGATAGCGAAGCACTACATTATGGGCGCTTCTCTCTTCTGGTCAACTGCCGTACATTGCTTCTGTTTCAAGTTCGGCATGATGACGATCACTTTACTGGACATGGCGGCCATCCTTAATATCCCAATCATCGGCGAACGTATATCGCCCAATCTAGATGCCGAAATGCCCCCATTCAAACTGACAAAGGCTCAACGAAGCTATGGCCCCTTCATTAAACTGTTCATGGGCGAAGAATATTACAAGCCCGAGGTTAAGGAACACATTGCCTTCCTTGCCTTATTCATAGCCAAGTTCGTCCTCTGCACCTCCTCCTTCAGAGTGACTACAGACTGCTTCACCCTGGCCGCTGCTCTTGCTGAAGTGCGAAAATGCAACCTTGGGGAATTCATGCTCGCCCATCTGTACCGAAGCCTTAACGAAATCGCCCCTCATGGCAACAAGAGGATCTTTCAATGTCCAAGCGGGCCCCTGTGGGTGTTGCAATTGTGGCTGGCCTTATACTTCCCTGAGCTATTTGAGGTCGGCCCTCAGATCAAGGCCGAACTTTGCGGCTACCAATTAATCGCCGCCGGTACTCGCCTGCCTCATGTGTTGGATGTGTTGGAGGTTTTCACTAACTCTGTCAGAGCTTCGGAATTGTTTTGTCCAATTCTCAACCTGAAGTATCTCCCTTCATGGCTTTTCGTCGCCTGGGATTGTGAAGATACAGATGAGGCTAAAGCCGATCCGTGGCTAAAGCTAGGGGGACAATATTGGGGCAGTTCTCTGAAGTCCCGAAACCTTATCGCCGGTTTAGAATATAACCGTAGTAGCATCGAAGCCTATTGCCCCAACTATGTCGCCCGTCAATTCGGCTATTGTCAAGGAATTCCCTGTCCTTTGTTGATCTCCGTCAACAATCGCGGGACCTATAAACCGTCAATCGAAGATTACCCTGACCTTCAATTTATTCTTCGCCTTAACCGGGCTTATCTTCCCCCCATTTTTGAAATTTCTCGCCCTTCTATTTCCCCTTCCTGTACCTCAGAATACGAAAGCTGGTGGGCTTCAGTTATCGAGTCTTTCTTCAACCTCTTGCCCAAGGAAATACTAAGTCTTCATAATTTTCAATTACCTCCTTTATCTCGAAACCCTACTCATGCCGATCTGTTTCTTTTGCAGGCACCAAAACGCCCCCAATACGAAGGTAATCTCTTTCACCTCTTTGAAATAGCTAAATTCGAACGTTTTTATAAGTTTAAATACGACCCCCTAGATCGCCCTGGCATGAACCTTAGGATGCAGCGCCATAGGCGAATGACTAGGCAGAAATATGACGAAAAAATGAAAAAGGTCTGGAAAGAACATTATGAAGGCAAATATTCCTACGAATTTTATCTTGCCCATATTCGCCCAAAATTTAAATATAAAAGTCCACCAGTACCTAAATTTAACATGTCTACACCCAACCCCATAAAACTTCCAAAGAAAAGGGTAAAAAAACGAAAACCTGAAATAACAAGTGAAGGTGTGACCTATACCGGCATCAGATGCCCATCTGATGCTGAGGCGATAAATGAACTTGTCCAAATTGGTTATGATAGAATACCAGGTAAACAGGTCTTTTTATTTGAATTCCCCTAACGGTTTCGGCCATTATTCGCCTGCTAATTTTGTTTTGTCTTTCAGTTGGCGTGCCTCGATGGAACAAAGGGGACGTTTTTGACACCGATGGCGAAGGACATGTCGAAGCGAAGAAGGCGAGACAAAAATGCCCTGCCAAGAAGCCGTCTAAGAAAGAGCCGAAAGCGAAAAAGGCGAAGAAGGACACGACGGGGTCACGTATGTTTGACCCTATTCCTAAGGAAGCTCCGTCTCAGCCCAGCGCCCATTCCTCTTCCAGGGGCGATACAGAGACGGCCGACGAGCAGACCGGGGATGAAGGTCGTTCAATTCAACGGTCTTATCTCAAAAGGCCCCTTCAGAAGCAAACCCTTCTGAGACAACCCCTACAGTATCTCAGATGCTGGCCTTCTCGCCGCTGCCAACACTGCTGTCGCCGCTGAGTTCATCTCTGGCCAACTTACCAGCACGCCTTGATGCCCATAAGACTAAGGTATCCCTTATCGATTATTTGTCGCCCTAATAGTAAATTCGCAGCTGATATTTTATTGTGGCCAAACTTGGCAGATTCCTGATGACGCACCTGCCGATCAAGACGACGTGGCAGCTAAGGCGGCGGCTTTCCTGGATTCCGATAGCGAAGAAGACAATTCGCCCCTTCCAGAGAGTGAGATGCGCGAAGTGACCAGCGGTTCTACCGAAAACTGGGGCGATCATCTGGACGTCATCTCTGAGCTGAAGTCCCAAGGCACTACTCTTTTCAAATTGCCAAAGGATCTTGAGTGGCTTCAGAAGTCGGCAACTGCCTTGGCCGATGCTCCTCCAGAAGTTCTCAGTGAGAAAGCTCGAGGTGCAATGGTCAAGCTTTCTGCGTCGCTCCCAGCTTTCCGAGCGATCTATGCTGAATCGACCAATATTCAGTCCAATTATGACGAGCTGATCGCCCAGGAGAATGTTGCTAAGGAGAAGCTGGAAGGGTTGAAGGTGAATGTGAAATCGGCTGTCTCAACTCTTAAGTCTCGCCGAGACAATGCCAAGGATCTAAGGGACAAAGTCGCTGCCTTGAAGCTGGAGCTGGAAACCGAAGAAAAAGCTATTGTTGAGCTTGAAGCGTCGATGGACAAAGACCTTCTTGAGGGTGTTGGTGTGAAGAAAAGCCGAAGCGAGCTGAAGCAGGGCCTTGCCAATTTGAAGCCTAAGGTGGCTGAAGCTCGTACCCAATTCAACACCCTCCGCAGCGAGCTGGGCGACATATTCAGCCATTTTTAAATTTTAAGTTCAGAACAATTTTATAATTTTGTATTTTTATGTTAGTTCCGAATTTTAGTACCATTTGATCGGCCTGGGGGCCGCATCTTGTTTTTGCTGCAATTTTAATGTTTATTCGGCCACAGAGCCGAAAGTTTTACCTTCTATTCGCATCTTGTTTGATTATTTTCATGTTATCGGCCGATAGTTAGTCCGATACGAAATAATGTTTATTTATTTAAAAAATAATTACAAGATGTTGAGAAAAACGGAGAACCCGTTGAAAAAACTCAACTAGTGTGAAACGCCGAAAACATAAATGGTACTACCAAATGATCGGCGTTTACCTATATTCGCCGCATACTCCGTGAATTGTAACATTCCAGGATGCTTGGTGGAAAGTTACAAACAGCACTACTCTTCGTCGGCTCCAAATAACCGACGGTCTACTCCCTCCCAACAGCTAGGAACGTATTTTTTCAGGAACTGACCGTTGATCGCCCTGTCGTGTTCTTCCCCATCAATATCTGCCAACAAGTATGCTCCGCCTGTTAACTTGTTGACCACAATAAAGGGTCCTTCCCAGTTCGGGCTCCATTTACCAAGCCGAGTGTCTTTATGGCCGATAGGCAAGACTGCTTTCCATACTATATCGCCCACCGTAAAAGCTTCCGTTTTACTCGTTTGTTGTAAGCTCTCTCGACCCTTCTTTTCTGAGCCTCTAAGTGATCTAACGCCGTCAAACGTTCTTCGTCAAGGTCAAGAGAATCTATCACCATCTTGTCAAAGTAATCTTCTTTGGACAATTCGCTCTGGTATCTGCGGCGAGTAGACATGACGGTCAGCTCCATTGGCAACATCGCTTCGTAGCCATAAACCAGTCTGAAAGGCGAAGTCCCAGTAGCCGACTTCTGACTGGTTCTATTCGCCCAAACAGCTTCTGATAAAAACACATGCCATTGTCTTGGGTTTTCTTCAATCATCTTTTGAACTATGAGCTTGATAGCTTTGTTCGTGGCTTCGGCTTGTCCGTTGGCCTGGGCGTAGTATGGTGTTGAATGTAACATTTTTATCTTCATTTGGGAGGCCCACCAACTCATGTCGCTCCCTGTAAACATCGTCCCTTGATCTGTGGTTATAGACTCGGGTAACCCGTGTCGGTGGACGATATATTCTTTGAAGAACTTGATCACCGCTTCTTGTGTGGGCGACTTCAAAGGTTTAGCTTCGACCCATTTGGTAAAATAGCACGTGGCGATAATTACAAAAGTATGACCGTCTGATGAGCCAGGGTATATTTTTCCTATCAGGTCGACTGCCCATCCTCTGAATGGCCACGGTTTGATAATAGAATGCAGGTCTTCGGCCGGGGCGTGTTGTATTGGGCCGAACTTTTGACAGGCTTCACAGCCTTTGGCATATCTTATGCAGTCCTGTTCCATTTTTGGCCAATAAAAACCGTATTTGTGGATCAACCACCTCATTCTGGGACCTGCCTGGTGAGCACCTGCTATTCCTTCGTGTACCTCGGCCATTGCAAGCATGGCTTCTTTTGGACCGATGCACCTGAAGAGAAGCCCTTCAAAGCCCTTCTTATATAGTTCGCCGGCTAACACAACGTAATTCAGGGCCAACGTTCTTAACCTCCTATCCGTGAGATCTGGTTTTTCAAACCATTTTAGGAGCTCGCCCCTCCAATCTTGGGTGAAGTCCAGCTGGTATACCGAGAACTGTCTTTCGTCGATCGTGATGCCCCCGGTATGGAGGTTCGGCGTTTCCCTTTCTATAGCATCGAACTGATGGTTCACCTTGTAACCGCTACCGTGCTGAGCTAGGTCGTTTGCAACGCTGTTGTCGGCCCTCTCTGTGTATTCTATCCTCGTATCCTGAAAGCCTTCGACCAAATGTTTCGCCTTGTTGCAATATCTCACTAATAGCTCGGACTCGCATTTGAATTCTCCTGTCACTTGCTTGATGACTAGTAAAGAATCTCCTTTGACGCTGATCGTCTTTGCCCCCAGCTCGGCTAAAATCTCGAAACCGAATATCATGGCCTCATATTCTGCTTGATTGTTGGTGCATTCGAACTGGAGTTTGAATGACAACCGGTAGGATGCCCCCAAGGGTGTGATGATGTGAACTCCGGCGCCTGCCCCCTGGCTTGTTCTAGATCCGTCGAACCACATCTCCCATATGGCGATGTCACAAAACGTGACCGCTTCTTCCTTGAGGGTAATACCCGGGTGATCGGCTAAGAAATCTGCCAATACTTGTCCTTTTACTGCTCTTTGGGGAACATACACCAACGTAAATTCGGACATAGCAATCGCCCATTTTCCAATCCGATTCCTCAGGTATGGCTTCGATAAGATATACTTAATGATATCGGTCTGGGACAATACATACACTACGACCGGCAGCATATAGTATCGCAGCTTGCAGCATGTGAAGTACAGGCATAGACACATTTTTTCTATGTCGGTATAGCGAATTTCTGTGTCCGTCAGTCCTCGGCTCAAATAGTATACTGCCCTCTCTACCCCATGTTGGTGCAGCGAGACGTGAGGGTCCGAATCGTATATTTCAATTCAAAATTGGAATTCCAACAATTCGGATCCAGAAATTGATCATATCAATAACAAATGGATCGTCGTATCATCTAGTAATTAAAGCACGCATCTAGAAACCGTAAGAAGAATACCAATGTCGATTCTCCAACGATTCTTATAGTCCCGATAGTACGGCGACCTCAAGCTCGTCCACACGAGTATGCGTTCGATTGAATCCTCGCCTTGAAGTAATCTGCCAGAGTTCCTTTTGCCGAGCAGCCCTAAGCTCAAACTCTTGCCGGGATTACGTCCTTGCTCGGATTTATGAAAAACGTCGCCAGGTTTTTCCCGTGATTGATGACTACTTGAACTCCTTCAAGTGCTTTCTCTCTCTACAACTTTGTAGTGAGATGTGTGTTGTTGTGTTAAATGAGCAAAGACAACCTCTATTTATAGGGTAGAGCTTTGCTTAAGAATGCAACACCTCACATGCTAGGTGTCACACACCAAGCAAAGGTGTTGCCACCATTCGACACCTCACATGCTAGGTGTCACACACCAAGCATAGGTGTTACCACCATCTGACACATCACATGCTAGGTGTCACACATCAAGCATAGGTGTTGCCACCTTCTGACACCTCGGATGCTAGGTGTCACACACAGAGACATACATGACATCATCACATGACATCATCGTGACATCATCACATGACATCATCGTGACATCATCACATGACATCATCACGTGACATCATCATATGACATCATCGTGACATCATCATATGACATCATCACATTAACTTGGTTAAAATACAATTAGGTGCCTACTAATTTATAACTCTTACAAATTAGTCCCTAATTTATACTTGTTTTTCATCTTAGATTAATTTCCGAGATATGCTAGTATCTATATGAAATCGATCTCTCGTAAACTCAATCGGTTGCACACCCTATTGTGTGTGACTAACTAGGTTCACATCTATATGGCAACGAGAGTCATAAGAAACGCCTTTCTTATATTAAATAATTAAATCCCATTAATTATTAATTCTCGTAGATCGTGAGTGACGTCTAGCAACATATCACGACCCCCAAATAGATATGAATGTTTCGATGCATTCTTTATGAACCAATGTTCATAATTACCGTACACTCAAAATTCCCTTCATCTAAGATTCCGATCTCGACTATTGTCACGGTTAAGTCAAACACTATTTGTCTTAATCATATGACCTCATCTCAGTTCTTATTCTTGATAAATATGACTTCCACTAGAAACAACTTTCTAAGTAAGTCATATACACCCGCGCAGGTTTTATCATCCATCAAGAACAATTTGAGATAGCATAGAATCTTTTCTCCGTTCATCCGGAGTGATAAATCCTCTCTTGGTTAAACCCCTATCTCTATATACAACTAACTAGAGCCAACACATCCCGCGACCCTAGCTCATGAAAGATTTAGGGATAAGGAGTATCAAACTCTAATCACCTATATACAAGATAGTGTCACCGCAAATCAAAGGACATATGTACAATTATGAACTAGATGACATTAAATTGACTTTGATGAAATACCATGTATAAGTCATCTAGCGTCACTTGTTCGACCCACTCAACATCTTGAGTGTCCACATGTTTATCCTGATCTCCATCAAGTAGTATGAGACTCACTACTTCCTATAATTAGTCACTCCTTACTAATCAGGAGAATAAACAGAGGTGACAATCTTTCCGGGATAATACGATGCCCTTATTCGTAGGACCCCATCGATCATGAACTGTTATTTAGATCACATGTATAATAAAATCTGTAACTCATATTCTTAACACCTTAAGAATAGATTCTATCACAATGTGATAAGGACAATACGTAATAAATGAACACTTAGTTGATGAGACACTTAGTTCAATTAGAACATATATATCTTTGCCATTGGGATTAGTTCTACAAATATACATGATCAAATGGCCCTAGGGCACATACTACTAACACCCCATCATCCTCTTGGGCGAGCATACATCCTAGGGATTCGTGCGCAGCCGATAGGTATAGCAACAACGGCTTATTCGGATTTGGAGGGGTCATAACCGGAGGTTTTGCTAAGTAACCTTTCAAATCGTCGAACACCCTCTGTTGCTCATCCGTCCATATCCACTCATCGGTCTCTTTTCCTCTCAGCAAAACACTCCAGCTGCGAAGTCGGTCCGCTGTGTTCGCTATGAATCTTCTTAAAAAATTGATTTGACCGATGAGCCTCTGGAGCTGCTTCTTGGTTTTGGGTGGTTCAGCATTGATAATCGCCTTAGCTTTGTTCTTGTCTATTTCTACTCCCCACTGGTGAACCAAGAAACCCAAGAAGTTTCCAGCCGAAACGCCGAATGCGCATTTCAAAGGATTCATCTTTAACCCATTGCGTCGTATACGCTCGAAACCTTTCCGGAGGTCGGCCAGATGAATTTCTCCGGTATTTGACTTGATTACAACATCGTCGATGTAGACCTCAAGGTAGTCAAGGCCTTTGAACATCTCGTTCATCGCCCTCTGATATGTTGCCCCCGCGTTTTTCAAGCTAAAGGGCATCACGACCCATTCGTACGCTCCGATCGGCCCGGGGCATCTAAAAGCTGTTTTGGAGATGTCTTCCTTGCTGATTGGAACTTGGTTGTACCCAGAGTGCGCATCGAGGAAACTGAGTATCGTGTGTCCAGATGCCCTGTCGATCAGCATATCAGCCACAGGCATCGGGTATTCGTCCTTGGGTGTGGCCAGGTTGAGGTTCCGGAAATCAACGCATACTCGTAGCTTCCCGTTTTTCTTCATCACTGGTACGATGTTAGAGAGCCATTCGGTGTATTGGGCTTCCCGAATAAACTTGGCATCTTCCAGCCGCTTAATCTCATCCTGGATGAGAGTATCCACTTCCCTGGACATCCGCCGGGGAGGTTGCCGAAATGGCCGAAACCCACTCTTTAATGGGAGCTTATGCTCGGCGATATCAGGATTAAGGCCCGGCATTTCATCATACGACCAGGCAAAACAGTCGCGGAAATCAATGAGTAGGGCGACCAGTTGCTCTCTGAATCCTTCGTCCAGTCCTTCGTTGATGTATATGGGCTTAGGCGATTCATCTGTCCCCAGATTGATTTCGAGGAGGTCGTCCTGTACCTGGGCGGGATCATCTTCTAACTTCCCGGTTGCCAATCGTATGTCCCCGATCCGCAACAATCCTGTTGGATCTTGATCTTGGTCCTCATAGATGCACTCGGCCGATGTAATATCATACAGCGAGGTTAACTGTCTAATTTTCTCCCTCAATTCTTTATGTCGTGCTATCATTTTAAATCTCTGAGGATGGTAGATCGGCCTTTGCCCCCGAGGGTCACTGATACCGGCCGATCCGAGTTAACAAGCAAGCGAGGGACGCTCGTCTCTCCTTTCGAAGTAAGGGATTGTATGTTGCGCACCTCTTCATCGTATAAACGTGCTTCGAGCACGTTATGGTCTTCGCCGAAGGGGTTGGGGTCACCCTGCACAACTTCGGCCTCGCCGTCATCTCGCCATATGAAGAGCATTTGATGCATGGTCGACGGAATGCACATGTTGGAGTGTATCCAATCACGGCCGAGCAAAATGTTGTAGTTGCTCCGGGCGTTGACTACGAAAAACCCTTCTTCGGTTTCCACTCGCCCTACCTTGATTCTGAGGGTGATGTACCCCTCGGCCGGCGTTTCGCCCCCTGCGAAGTCAGTCATGTAAACATCGGTCGGGTCCAGCTGATCCCGCGTTATGCCCAGTTTTTTGAGCATTTTCGCCGGTAGTATGTTGACGCCAGCCCCGTTATCGATGAGGACTCTGTTAACTGATACCCCGTTCAAATCGGCCTTGATGTATAGTGGCCGAATGTGCCTAGTCATCCTTGTTGGAGGTTTGCTAAGAGATACTACCGCGGTACTGTCGGCGCTATCTCCTTCCGGCACGATTACATCGCCTTCCAACGTCGCCTTCTGTCCCGGTTTACTTCTGTATGAGTTGGGGAGCGTGACCACTTTAACTCCGTATTCGTCCCTCACCACCGGGACCCAGGCTTTCAACACTCCCTTTTTGTGCGAGACGACGACCTCGCGGTCTTTGGGGAATCTTGCTTTAAGCTGGCCACCCTGGTGCGATACGAGTATGTCCTTGTAGGACGGTCGGCTGCTGGAATCTTCGGCATCCTCATGAACTACTGCCGTAACGGACACATCGGCCACTTGTTTCTCGCCCTTCGGCATCCATACCTTTCTTACCTTGGCATTTCGCCTATCAGGTGATTTGGTATCCGTATCAACCTGATTCCTTGCCCCCAATCTCTCGGCTATTGGCACATTTCTATGCTGCTTTCTGGGAGCCGCTTCTGCCCCGTGGTTCGCCCGCGACTCTTGTCGCAGCCTTTGCATTCGCCTCTTCTGGGTTTTCGTCATACGAGGGGTCTCCTCCGTTGGACGAAATATCCTCTTGAATACGTTAGTGGTAGGCCTCCGCTGTGGCTCATGCCTCTGCCACTGCTCTGTGGGCGATCTCGGTTTAAAGGTCTTGGGATGCTTCCTCGTGTTCTCGCCTCCCTTGACCTTAAAACACGTACTGCATGATGGGCAAGTCATATCTGCAGTGGGCGAGCTGTGTCGCTTCCTCTTTTGTTGCTGAGGTCGTCCTTTGTCTCCTCTCCACTTTGAACCATCGGTCTCTACTCTCGGCTTGGGCCTTCTAGGGTTCCACTTGCTTTGTATCTGCCCTTGCTCTAGGTAGCTATCAAAGTGGGGCCGAACGTTGTTAATAGACACGTATTTAGCATCGGCCTCTTTCTTCGTCGGGAAGAGAAGTTTTCCCTCGTTAATTGCCTTCTGGATCACGTTTCTGAAATTTACGCAATTGTTCGTACTGTGTCTCCAGGAATTGTGGTACTTGCAATAATCTTTACCAACCAGCTCCTCCGATGGTGGAATTGCATGACCTTCGCTTAAGGCGATCTGTCCATCCTTCAACAAGGCATCGAATATGTCGTCCGCTTTGGTCAGGTCGAACGAATACTCTTTTTGTACCACCGCAGTTTTATTTTTCTTAACAAAGCCAGGCTTTCGCAAGGCCGAACATTCCAGGGGTTTCGTTGCCAAAAATTCGGCCATGTTGACTTCATCTTCGGAACCGCTATCCTCGCTGTCGGACACCACGGCCACGTCAAGCTGGTCTTTGTAATAGGTCCCTTTAGATGCGCCTCTCCTCTGTTCTTTCTCCTGGAGGAGTCTTTCGTAGCTCGTCACCCTGTTCGTCAGCTCGAACAAGTCACGAAACCTGTGGCCCTCGAAGTGCTCCCTCATGACGAAACTCATCCCTCTTACCACCATCGGTACGCAATCGGCCTCTGACATTTTGGTGGAGCACCTAGTCCTGAGGTTTCTAAATCGGCCGATGTACTTTTCTGCCGACTCGCTCGGTAGCTGCGAGATTCGGGCGAGGTCAGCGAGGGTGACATCAGGTGGTGCCCTGTAAAACTCCTCATGGAAGAGGATTTCGAGGTCCTTCCATGTGTCCACCGAATTGGGCGACAATCTAGAATACCATGTAAACGCCATTTTTGTCAAGGAGCTGGCGAAAAGCCGTAGCTTCCAGAAATCGTGAGCAGCTGCTTCGCCGCATTGGGCCGAAAACCGGGCGACATGTTCAACCGTAGATTGCCCCTTCTCCTCGCCCGAAAACAGACTAAACTCCGGCACTTTATACCCTCTTGGGAAAGGATATAACTTGTCGATCCAGTCTGGATATGGTTTCATGTACGATGGGCGAGGCATAGGTCGCAGGTCCACCCCGAGCCTCTCTAGCATGTCCACGAGTTGCCCTTGATTGTATATATTTGGATCGCCTCCCTCGGAGCACGATCGTTCGCCCGTGTTGGGCTCCTGGGTGTTGGCTCCAGTAGCTCCCCCTTGTGGTCTAGCTTCGCCTTGTGGGTTGGACGAGCTTGCCCCCGGGTGATCGGCCCTTCCTGAGAATTCGGCCTCGTTCCTTGTTAAGAGCTTAACGGAACCATATGTATACCCCATCTTGTTGGGTTGTTGTTCGGCCGAACCACCTGGTTGACCAAAACGGCTAGGTGTTTGGTTCTGTTCGGCCCTCCTGTACCCCTGATCGGCCGTGGATTGCCCAGAAAATAATCGCCCCAGGTTTTCCATTGCCTTGTTGAGGCCGTCCAAGTTCCCTTGGATCTGCCTCTGGACCGATGTTTGGTCGGCCATGATGTTCCTCATTACTTCGGACATCTGATGCATAGCACCGTCGAACATCTGCTTGTTCTCCTGTGCTATCTCGCCCCTCATGGCCGAGAAATCGGCCTGTGATAAAGAAGGGCGAGAGGGAGGAAGCTGACGTGAGTAGTCTATCATATCATCGGTCGCGTCATCGATCTTGTCCTTAGGCAAGTTCCCCTCGGTATCCGTTGTATTCGGCACCTTGTTTGATTGGTTCACCTGTTTGTCCTTGGCCATGGTTTCCGATCTATCCGAATCTGATTCGTCTACTGTGTCCCCTTCCTTCCGTTGTTGTCGGCGTATAGACCGAGCGTGCCTGGAATCGTCCTTAAAGTCCGTTTTTGTGCTAACCATAAACTGGTCCCCAGTGGAGTCGCCAAAAGATGTTCGCCTGGAAATATTCCGGACTCGAATCTTTGAATTTATAATCGGGATCGGTTTGAGGTTTGATACTTTAACGAACCTATGTAGATATTCACAGGGCTTGTTTGGTTAAAGACACTTAACCACGTGATCTAAGAAGTAATAATCTGGGAGTTAAGAACTCAGGCGAGATTAATACCGAAAACTACTCCTAAATTAAAACAATCCGGAGATTGCGAGATAAAAAGCACTGGGCTTGGTTTTTGATTGATTGATTTGTTGATTCAAAAATAATGAAGCTCTGAGCTATTTATAGCTCCTTACAATCGAGACTCCTAATCCAACTAAGACAAACTCTAATAGAGAATCACTCCTAATGAGCTACAAATTCCTATAAAATAGAAAAAGCAATAATAAACAGGCTTTCCGTTGGGCCTTAATCCCTGATAAGCCCACATGAAGTTCTATCAGGTAATTATTTGGGCCGGTGTAAACAGAGGTAAATTTAGAGAGGGTGAATTTTAGTGAATTTAGGGTTTGGAATAAAAAAATTGGTTTTAGGCTCAAATTTGTGTTATCTAGGGGTAGAAGGGTAGGTTTTTGAGTGGTTTAAAAGAATGTGTAATCCTAATTGCCATTATCATTTAATTATCAAAAAATCAACAATGTAATCTTGACCGGACATAGGAGCAAGTTCTAGGACTAAAAACATGCCAAAACGCAACAGTAGAAGTAGGCTCGAAAATTTCAAATTTTGGTCGTGTTTTGCCATTACTAGAATTACACAAACTATGCCAAGAATTCCTAATTTCCCTAGGATTCACAATTTTATAACAAACACATCATGCTTCCGCATCAAGCCAATTGGTCATGCATTAGAGGTCGACAAACGCTTATAAATGACTTCACCCTAATCCTATCAACTCATGTCATCTAATTGGCATTTCGCTAAGCAAGCATCAACAAAAAATTGTTAAACAAGAAACACCATTCTAGACATTCATTAATCGAAAATATAACATTGATACGGTACAAGCATTTGATCAACTTAACTACCATACTCAAAGTACCAAGCTAAGGGTTATGCTTCAAAAGTTTGATCAAAATTCTTCTAGACACCAAAATAACTAGCACAAACACTAAAACATTCTTAAAATAAAACAAAGCATAAAACAAAGTAAACAACATAAAAACAAGATACGATTTAACAACCAACCCTCCTCACACTATTTCAAGCTTAGTCCCGAAGCATGAAATAGATAAAAATAAAGCGTGAAATTGAATGAGAAAGAGTTGGAGAAATCGAATATTGCTAATCAAATGCCGAGGGTTCCGGAGATGGTGTAGGTGATGGGTAGCGTGGCCCGCCTTAAGCGTTGAGATAATCCCTCAATTTCTCCTCTTGCCTTCTTTGCCTAGCCCGAAGGTATTTCATCATATATCGTTGCTCCTTTATGAATTGGCGTTGCTCCGCCTCAAAGTAACTCGGGGCTTGTTGTTGACTAGCTTGGGCCCCTTGAAATTCAGTTTCGGGCCAAGTTTCCCATTCTGCACCTTGCTCACCTCCTTGAGCGCTAGTCTCCTCTAACTCGACCGAAATTCAAAATACTTTCAATCAATTAAACGCAACCTTATCCCTGGCAACGGCGCCAAAAACTTGTTAGCAATTTTACCCGCTAACTTGTAGTAACTCGATAAGTCGAGTGTCGATCCCACGGAGATAAGAGGCTTAAAGTGAACGAACGCGGATTTTGATTTTCAATTCGGAAAGCAACGAGCAATTGGATTTCGATTAAAGTATCAATTTATCACTAACAATTCATCTAACATCAAACTTGCAACTACTACTAAATTTAACTACTAATTTAACAATTATAAAAGACTAGAAACAATTTATGATAAATGAGAATTCAAATGTTGTAAAAGGTTTGGAGGTCGAAACTCCGCTTAGGTCATGCAACCAATGGTTCGGGTCTAGGGCTTCAAAACGTGAACCGTGCGTTCCCAAGGCATAACTCCCGCTCTCTCGAGCCTCAAAGAGCTACAAAACCACAAACAAGCCAACCAACCAAGCCTAATCCACTCTCGTGGCACTAAACACGATTAACAAGCCAATTAGTGATTAACAATCCACTCTAAGGTTTCCTAATCTCTAACCCACTCTCATGGTGTTATCAATTAGGATCCTAACTAATTGGATACCCAATCTATCCAATTAATTAACCTTCTCTCAAAGTGTTAACCAACCTACAATCATGCTTTAGGTAGCTAAACTAAAACAAGCATTAAGAATATCAATTAGAATAATCAACAACAAGCCCAAAACCCTAAGTCCCAATTCATGCATTCATAAGCTTCATTTCAACCCCAAAACATGGGGGATTTAGCTACTCATAATAAAAATAACAACAGTACTAATTAAATGGATAACAAACATTACTAAGTAGGAATTAATTACCTTTGGAGATCTAGAAAGCAAGAAAATGAAATGGGTGATAAAAATCTTCAACAATAAAACTTCAAGTAATATTAAAAAGCTTCAAATATCCAACAATGGAGGAATCTCCAAAAATCCCAAGATGATTGCTATATCTATAAGAGGTAAACTAGGAGAATAATCAAAAACTTGTCTCTACCCTAAAATAAGATAAAGTGCTATTTATATGGGTTGCAAAAGAGGAAAACAAAGGACACCCACTAGAGGAGTGTTGGGCCTAAAATGGAATTGAGCCTTGAGTCTTGTCTTGTCTCGAAATTCAAATTCTGAGCTTCTTTTTAAATGGCTCGATCGAGCCATCCACTTAAGAATGAGGGCTCGATCAAGCCTTGTGCCTTGAAGAGTTTCAGGACAGGTTTGTTCATAGGGCTCGATCGAGCCTCTCTTCATAAGTGAAGGGCTCGATCGAGCCCTTCCTTTAATTTCCCAAATCTCGCTCGTTTCTTCGCTATTCGACTCGCTCCTTTTCGGATACTTGAATTCTTCCTTCTTTGAGCCCAAAACACTTCACATTGCTCCGTTTTACCTGAAAGGCTAATACACATAATAAGCACACAAATACGGGGGAAACACGTATCAAAGTATAATAAAAGCATGCGAAAAAGACTCCTAATCATAGGTGTAAAATGCACCTATCAAACCTCCTAACACTTACCCTTTGCTTGTCCTCAAGTAAGAAATAAATCTCACTCAAAGACGCATGCTAACTAATGATCTCACACTCACACACATATCAATCTATTATATTTTTACTAATGAAAACCCGAATGAATACCTCATGAAGTAACAAATAAAGGTGATGCAAGCAAGCGATAAATGCAATGTTAATGACATGAGTTGATGACATCAAGACTACAATCACGAATTTAGGTTGTCGAGACCTAACACATGACAACTAGCCATCCTATGCGGGACGTGTAAACAAATTGGATACAAGCTACGTTAGGCAAAACAAGGCATAGTTGGTCCAATTCCGAGCAATGGTGGAAACCTCCCTAGATTTCACTCACTCAAAAAGATCAAGGTGTATACAAAGAAATCATGCAAAGTCACCATAGGCTTGTTCAAAGTCCGGACTTCCCTACTTAGTTCGGTTTCCGACAATCATCAAATGGACTTTTAAAGGTTGTAACGGGGCTAAGGGTTAAGGGTAGGTAAAACGTTACTTTTTGGTTAAAAACTTGACTTGAAAACTAGTTTCAATTTTTACTTAGGTCTAGCTTGGAAATTTTAAACACAAGTGAACTTTTCTTCAAATAAACATTTTATGCCTTTATTTATTTTTATTTTTCTTTATTCTTTCTTTCTTTTGTTTTTCTTTTGTTTTTCTTTTTCTCGCTTTACAAGGCATCTCTTTCTTTTGTTTTGTAATAGTTCACAATTCATCAATCATCAAGCTAGGCTCTTCTTCTTTAAGTGAGTTATTCAAGTCAAGTTTAGGTGTGTTTTAAGAGGTAAAATTAGAGAGGGTGAATTTTAGTGAATTTAGGGTTTGGAATAAAAAAATTGGTTTTAGGCTCAAATTTGTGTTATCTAGGGGTAGAAGGGTAGGTTTTTGAGTGGTTTAAAAGAATGTGTAATCCTAATTGCCATTATCATTTAATTATCGAAAAATCAACAATGTAATCTTGAACGGACATAGGAGCAAGTTCTAGTACTAAAAACATGCCAAAACGCAACAGTAGAAGTAGGCTCGAAAATTTCAAATTTTGGTCGTGTTTTGCCATTACTAGAATTACACAAACTATGCCAAGAATTCCTAATTTCCCTAGGATTCACAATTTTATAACAAACACATCATGCTTCCGCATCAAGCCAATTGGTCATGCATTAGAGGTCGACAAACGCATATAAATGACTTCACCCTAATCCTATCAACTCATGTCATCTAATTGGCATTTCGCTAAGCAAGCATCAACAAAAAATTGTTAAACAAGAAACACCATTCTAGACATTCATTAATCGAAAATATAACATTGATACGGTACAAGCATTTGATCAACTTAACTACCATACTCAAAGTACCAAGCTATGGGTTATGCTTCAAAAGTTTGATCAAAATTCTTCTAGACACCAAAATAACTAGCACAAACACTAAAACATTCTTAAAATAAAACAAAGCATAAAACAAAGTAAACAACATAAAAACAAGATACGATTTAACAACCAACCCTCCTCACATTATTTCAAGCATAGTCCCGAAGCATGAAATAGATAAAAATAAAGCGTGAAATTGAATGAGAAAGAGTTGGAGAAATCGAATATTGCTAATCAAATGCCGAGGGTTCCGGAGATGGTGTAGGTGATGGGTAGCGTGGCCCGCCTTAAGCGTTGAGATAATCCCTCAATTTCTCCTCTTGCCTTCTTTGCCTAGCCCGAAGGTATTTCATCATATATCGTTGCTCCTTTATGAATTGGCGTTGCTCCGCCTCAAAGTCACTCGGGGCTTGTTGGTGACTAGCTTGGGCCCCTTGAAATTCGGTTTCGGGCCAAGTTTCCCATTCCGCACCTTGCTCACCTCCTTGAGCGCTAGTCTCCTCTAACTCGACCGAAATTCAAAATACTTTCAATCAATTAAACGCAACCTTATCCCTGGCAACGGCGCCAAAAACTTGTTAGAAATTTTACCCGCTAACTTGTAGTAACTCGACAAGTCGAGTGTCGATCCCACGGAGATAAGAGGCTTAAAGTGAACGAACGCGGATTTTGATTTTCAATTCGGAAAGCAACGAGCAATTGGATTTCGATTAAAGTATCAATTTATCACTAACAATTCATCTAACATCAAACTTGCAACTACTACTAATTTTAACTACTAATTTAATAATTATAAAAGACTAGAAACAATTTATGATAAATGAGAATTCAAATGTTGTAAAAGGTTTGGAGGTCGAAACTCCGCTTAGGTCATGCAACCAATGGTTCGGGTCTAGGGCTTCAAAACGTGAACCGTGCGTTCCCAAGGCATAACTCCCGCTCTCTCGAGCCTCAAAGAGCTACAAAACCACAAACAAGCCAACCAACCAAGCCTAATCCACTCTCGTGGCACTAAACACGATTAACAAGCCAATTAGTGATTAACAATCCACTCTAAGGTTTCCTAATCTCTAACCCACTCTCATGGTGTTATCAATTAGGATCCTAACTAATTGGATACCCAATCTATCCAATTAATTAACCTTCTCTCAAAGTGTTAACCAACCTACAATCATGCTTTAGGTAGCTAAACTAAAACAAGCATTAAGAATATCAATTAGAACAACCAACAACAAGCCCAAAACCCTAAATCCCAATTCATGCATTCATAAGCTTCATTTCAACCCCAAAACATGGGGGATTCAGCTACTCATAGTAAAAATAACAACAATACTAATGAAATGAATAACAAACATTACTAAGTAGGAATTAATTACCTTTGGAGATCTAGATAGCAAGAACATGAAATGGGTAATAAAAATCTTCAACAATAAAACTTCAAATAATATTAAAAAGCTTCAAATATCTAACAATGGAGGAATCTCCAAAAATCCCAAGATGATTGCTATATCTAAAAGAGGTAAACTAGGAGAATAATCAAAAAGTTCTAAAACTTGTTGTTTTGGCATTCTTTTATTAACTTGGGTTAATATGTATTTATGCCATGTTTAAGACTCAAAGTTGGCTGAGCACTTTATAATAAATGTTTTATATTATGAACTGCTAGAACTAGGCTGAAGTCTCGGTTTCCCTGAGCATTGGTTTTCTTGCAGGTTTATGTTTTGTTGGTTATCCGCAAGGCTGGCTACGGGTTTTGGTACAACCATACCCATACCCTAGCGCCGGTCGCAATTCATGAAAATGGATCGTGACAAAGTTGGTATCAGAGCTTTGGTTTCAAACAAAGGCCTTATGCATATTATGTGTTTATTCGTTTGGCATGATAAGTTGATGTCGTGTCTTATGAACTACTACGGAATTAGGATTCGTGTCTTGTCTTTTAAAACGTCATCTTTTGTACTCAAACTTTCAGCCTACATCCTATAGGTGATATGTGTCAGTCATTACTTAGTGTTGATGTTATGATTGATAATTGTTTCACTGGGATGTTACTTGCTATGTTTTATCACGTTGAGGTTGTATTCACTTGGGTGATTTTAAATTGCTTTTGATTTCTCGAAAAATCTTAGGTTGATTATTTTTCCTAAATTCATACTTGGATATGATGTTGTTTAAGTAATTTGGCTTGTACCGTATTTGTTGGTTGCAATATACGCTGTGACATAAGAAGATACGTTAGGCGTTGGTCTTGTCTTTCTTTTAAAGTATGTTTATGTTATATGGGTAAACGTGTTTTGTGGTCATGCATTGTCTGACCACATGTTGTTTTGAGGATTTTCATTAAGAAAAATTATTTCTATTCGATTTGTGTGTTGACACGAAATCAGAAAAGAAGTTTGATTTTTAATTCTTTAAAAGTTTGATTTTGGTTAAGTTACCAGCAAAAAACAATTCTTGTATTTTAAAATACTATGTTTGGTTTGGGGTTAACAAAAAATGAATTCAAAATGATATTTATATGAGATGGGTCATTGTTTTGAGAATTTAACGTTGAAGTTATTTTACCATGTTGTAGTATGTCAGCATTTTGAAATTTTGGGATTTTACGGATTGGCTGTTTGAGATCAAAGATTTTCTCACATGAGTTTTAAATTTCAGTTTTGCATTTGGGTTATGTTTAGCTCCTAATTTTGAAAGGATGGAAATTTTATTTAAATCATTTTTCCGGATCTACTAATGTTTTGAATACGTTTTATAAACGGTTGTTTTAGGTTCGACTTGGGTCACCCAAATTTAGGAGTTGATCTTGGTAGTTGTAATGACTCGGCTAACTCGATGGTTTTTGTGGATTGAAATACATTGTGAATTCTATTAAGCAATGGCTTTACAAGAAGATATTTTTCCGGATACTGATTTTGTTTTAACCGTGGGGCTCAACTAAAATTTGGAAGTTTTCGTAATTGCTTTTATGATTTCAAAATAAATTTTGAAGCGTATTCTTGAAAGATTATATATTATAGAATGATTTTGTTACGAAAATTCAAAGCTTGTTGTGGAATGTCCTAATTTTGTCTTTTAAGTATATAGAGCCTACCCAGGGCATAAGATCAACAACACACAAACACAATCCTCAAATTCATTCAACAATTCAACCAACAACTAATCCTATTCACAATTCAATCATCAAACATCACTAATCATCACAAAACTCTACTCATTTCTCATTTAATTTCATCAATTCAAACTCATCCAATTTCAGAAAATCCCTTACCATAAATATACTCCATGGCCGAAACTTCCAAGCTTCAATTCATCATCAACAATACTCCATTAAAGCTCAATTTCACCTTGTAATGAACAAACAATCATAATTATATCATAACCCTAAAAAACACAAAACCTTAACTTTGAATCCCTAACAATAATTTAATTTTCTTACCTCAAATTGAAGTCATAGATCTTTAGATAATCGTTTCCTCGTTCCGTGGCTGCAAGAATCGCTCAATTCAGATCAAAATTGAGAAAGTTATGAGGTTTAGAAGATTTGTTGAATTTGGGGTAAGGGAGTTACGGTTTCTTCTTTTTCTTTTCTGCAAATTGTGCTTTGAATGAATGAATATTCATTCTCAAGTGCTGATATTAATTGGATAAAATATCCACTTTAATCCTTGAAGTTGCCACCTCCATACCTTTAAATTTCTAACTTTTCTTTCGTCCAATTTAGTCCGTAGAACACTAAATCTTTTAGGTCCAATTAATTCCATATTATTTATTTTCAACTAAATAATATTAGTCTCATATTTTATAACTTTACTTTTCAATAATTTATTTTGCCATTTTTGGCCAAAAACGCTCAAATTTCAATTTTGAGCTAACTTGCACTTTTTCGTTCAATTTTCATATTAATGACTATCGATAACCACTTTATCGATATTAATTTCTTATCTTGAGAAAATAGAGTAAAACACAACTTCCTCCGGAAGTTTATGGTTAAAAGTCCACTTTAGCCCCTAAAGTGGCTAATTTGCACTTTAACCCTTATTCTTAGCTAATTGTCAAACATTTTTCTAAAACTATTTCATATACTTAAGACAATTTGACGACCATTCATTAATAATATTTCACGGACCTTTACGTGAATATTATTAGTTCGGGTTTTCCAACTTGTTTTTATTTTATTTACTTTAGTCCCGATTAAATCCAATTTATCGCATAATAATATTCCATTTAAATTATTATTCGACGATAATTTCAATAGACCCTCTTCGGTCTAAGTCCTTACTATCCAATCCTAATCCGATATTCTCGCTCTTAATCTTTACGGTTATGCCTCGTGGAACTACACATAATACCTCAAAAATTTAGGTTATTACACGGAGGAAGGATTCATGTATCGGAAAAGAAGCGAGTCGAAAATCAGTGAAACGAGCAATATGTTGAGAAAGAAAGGAAAGGCTAGATCGAGCCCTTCACTTATGAAGAGGGGCTCGATCAAGCCCCATGAAGAAAACAAACCAGGGAATTCTCAAGACTCGAGGCTCGATCGAGCCCTCCCCCATAAGTGAGTGGATCGATCGAGCCACATGAAAATGGAGGGTATTGAATATTTTATCAAATTATTCTCTTAGTTGTTGCCTCTTTTTATCTTAGTATCTTTTTAGGGATTAGTTCCATAGTTTCCTCCATTGTTGAATCCTTGGAAACTTTTAATTTGGTTGTAAGAACAAGATTTCATTATTGAATGCAAGTTATTGATTACTTTTCATTACCTTATTATTTATTGTTCTTCATGTTCAATTAAGGTAACTTTTCTTTACTGTTTAATTCTTAGTTTATTGTTTATTTCTTGTGTTGAAAACTTAGCCATGAGTGGCTAAGCCCTTTGTTGGGGGGTTGGTATGATAGCCTAGATTTCTATGATTTGTTGGGTTATGTTGTTGTTCACTCATGTTTCAATCATGTTGCTTATTGCATGTTTAGGATTAGCTATCCTATTCATGTTTAGAGTGGGATTATTGCACCGAGAGGTGGTTAATAAGATTGACTAATAGGATTGAAAACCAAGGTTAGAGCACCATGAGAGTGGGTTTGAACCTAGATGGCCTTAGAGTTGATATATTTATTGCTAATTGTTTGTTTGATTGTGCCTTGTAACACGAGAGTGAGCTCGGCATTGATTAGGTGATTAGGTAGTAGTTTTATTATTCTTTGAGGCTCGAGAGAGCGGGAATGGCGCATTAGGCTGAACTCGGCCCTTAAATTACTACCATTTAACCAACCATGAATGCATGACCTAGGTGTGACTACTAATCACTTGACGTTTCCTTTTATTAATTATAACCTTTGTTAATTAGTTGTTTTAGTGAATTTGCGTAATTGTTTAGTTGTTTTTACTTTAGTCCTTTTAGCTCTTAAATATCAAACTGTTGCTTTTGTTGCTTTCCGAATTGAAATTCAAATTCGATTTCTCTTACTTTAAGCCTCTCATCTTCGTGGGATCAATTCCGTACTTTCGGATTATTACAAGTTGGTTTTATCCCAACATCACCCAGAGTAGAAACCAGCGTGCCAAATCACTTAAAATGATTCCAACAAGCATATATGCATATCTAAAGCATAACTCATATATGAAACAATTAATCAAACCAACAATTATTCACAGCATAGAATTTCCAATCTTATAATCAACCAACATGAAACATTAGCCTAACAAGTTTAAATAATACCAACATACTAAATTCATATAAACAGCCCAAAATTGTTTATGGGCAGCAACAATAACCTCAAACAATAACAATAACAAACCAATGTATAATTAAGCATTTTAAGACAACAATCCAACCTTAGGTTTACCAAGCATTCCCAAACAAAACCCAAAGTAAGAACCAACAACTAAACACCTTAGATCACTAATATATCATGCTTATATACCACATACTAAAACAAGTCAGATTTAAACAAGCGAAACTCACTTAAACAACCAATATCGCAATTTCGCTAGAAATAGCCTAAACATGCCATTAGATTCAAATAATAAATCCAATGAATAAAAACTGATTTAAAATATTTAAAACATCTTTATATACCCCTAACATCAGTAGGTACAACATTATAAAACATTTTGCAATCGAAGCGTTTATCTTTCATAAAATTGTCAATTTCGCAAATCGTAGAAATTTTACAACATAGATCAATTCCAATTTTCATTTTTAAATATTAACTCATTAGATCATTAGATATTGTAGTATAAACACATAATATCCCAAATAACTCAGATTCAACACTTTAACAAATCGCTAAATGAATCAATTTCATACAAACCTAGAACTTGCCAATTTGTTGTTTAAATTATGCAAATCCAATTCCAATCATTATACATCATATTATAATTATATTAAACTCCATTTAAAATACAATATTCAGATCATAAATCTCAAACCATCAATCATAAAGTTTCAATCTCCAAAACACCCAAAAACATGCAATTCTACGAAATAGACATGAACAACGATTCACCAATACATAAGAGATGGAAATCATTAACTTAGAATGAAGAATAACAAGATTATATAAGAATAAAACCCTAAGGAAGGGTCTGGACCAGAAGCAACAAGAGCCACAATCACACCAACAAAGAACATCATATGCAAATCGCGTAGGAATCGCAAAACGGATAAACAGTCACCAATCAATTGTTCAAAACCATCAAGGATCATAAAGGAATGATAGAAATAGGGTTAATTTGAGTGTATGGTCGCATTAAGTCTGATAGGGTGAAAAAAGGCTGAAAGAATCGAGTTAAGGAGCTATTTATAGCAAAACAACAAACTCTATAGTGCAGCGCCGCGCTCGAGATGACTGAATCGCGCCCATGATGGTGTATCACGACCGTCATGCTCCTGTCACCCCCGTGATACACCCCCTGATTTTGAAAATATTGATTTGCTGGGCATTAGGCCCAAGGTCGATCCACACGGCCCGAACCACACTCAAAACAAGCTCAAACATCAAAATAACTATTGTGCAGACCAAACCAAAGTTTCAAGGAACCAAACCAGCAAACATCAACCCAAAACACAATGAAAAACTCATCCGAACAAGCCGAAAAAATATCGGGTGTTACATTGAAGAAGATGAACCAATTGTGGTTGAGAATGTTGCTAGTTCTAGAAAAGAGTTGCCAAGTGCAAGTAAGGAGGTGGACGTGGAGATTTCATATGTGAGACCACCACCACCTCCGTTTATACCCAAGGTACCATTTTCGCGTAGCTTGAAGAAGATACCTGATACTAAAAAAGTTCACAAGTTCTTTGAGATCTTCAAGAAGCTCCAAATCAACATAAGTCTTGCGGATGCATTGAGAGAAATGCCTTAATATGCCAAGTTCCTCAAAGATATCATCATGAACAAGAGCAGTTGGGAGAAAGATGGCACTATCCCTCTAACGGAGAGTTGTAGCTCCATCATCCAAAGCAATTTGCCAACAAAACTTACAGATCCAGAGAATTTTACTATTCCTTGCAATCGCACCAAATTTGGGGTTTTACGACCTTTGCTTACCCAGAAATTACTCGCATGAAGGCATCTCCAAATGCAATATTAAAGAGTCAAAATAATGCAAATTTAATGTTAGAATTCCATTCTATTGTATTTGCTCTCTTAATAGTTAACTTTATTTTTTACAACAAAAAACTATTTTTACCATATCCCTATCAAATAAATTTTTTGAACATTTTATACTTATATTTACGAATTATTCAATACTTACAAAATACATTTATATATTTATTTTAATAAAATATTTTAGTAATTTTAGTAATATATTTTCTATATGTTCATGTATTATTAAATATATAAAAGGGTTAATGTCAAGAACAATCACGAACTTTACACGTTTTCTCATTTTAATCACGCAGTTTAAATTTTCTCATTTTAATGCACGAACTACCATTTTTTCTCAAATTTATTCACGGTGGTGAGGTTACACTCATTCATTGGTGTAAAATGACCTCCACCTCAGCGAATTATACCAATAGAGTCGTGACATCTCAGCACCGTGCATGAATTTGAGAAAAAGTGGTAGATCATGCATGAAAATGAAAAAATTTAAACTGCGTGATTAAAATGAGAAAACCTGTAAAGTTGGTGAATTTTTATGACATTAACCCTATATAAAATGACTATATTTATTTAAAAAATAATAAAATATTTATTAAATAATAAAAAAAATATGCTCTATTTATAAACTATTGAATTAATTAATACAATTCTATTTTTTTTAATGTTGCATATTTAATTTTTGACTAAATCGGACATGCTTATTTGTACTATATTGTAACAAAAATAACACATGTTTAATAATGAAATTTATAATAAACTAAGAAACCAAAAGTAAAATAGAGTTATTTTATTATAGTACTATATTTTAAAAGCACGCTATTGTAGAGTGATTCTATATATAGAATAAAAAAAATAAGGTACAACATAATAAAATTGGATATAAAAAATAATTGGAGATAATTTTTACACTAAAATGATAAAATGAGATATTATTGGAGATCTCCAAATAATACTTTTCTTGTTTCTTTTTTAGGGTCAAGACACAATTTATTAAGTAGAAATATTTGAATATAAAGATGATAAAATCGGCATATAATGCATATTTGGATTTCTGTGCTAATCACATTTTAAATAATTGAGTTCATGTACTAAAAAACATATGGATTGGGTCTTTGTACGAAAAGATTTCGCATTGTCTTTGTACGGAAAGATTTCACATTTTAATTACAAACACACTGTCTTTTCGTCCATTTTCATTAGAGATAAATTCAATGGGATTGCACGGAAAGACTTAATATGAATGAAATTGATAATGAACAAAGGGTCAACGCGTCCCCTGAACTTGTGACATTGGATCATCTAACCCAATTTATACTTTTTTGAGCAACTAACCCCAAAACTCTTCATTTTTGGGTCAAATAACCCCATAATTGTATTTTTAAAATGCGTAAAATACAAATTGGAGGTGAGAGATGTAAAAATGTAATTAAATACTTCCCTAATTATTGCGATATAATTATCATAAATTCATTTTTTTAAATAAAAATATAAATTATTGGGTTATTTGACCCAAAAATGAAGAGTTTTGAGGTTAGTTGCTAAAAAAAAGTATAAATTGGGTTAGATGACCCCGTGTCACAAGTTCAGGGGCGCGTTGATCCTTTGTTCAATTGATAATATATGAACCAAATATAAATGTTTTTTTAGTATATTTATTCAAACGTTAAAAGTGTGATAGCGCAGGGACTCAAATATACAATAAGCCAATTATCTGAGACAACCGGTGCCCCGAACTGAAACAACATCAGACATAAAATTGGAAGTCCTTGCTATCGTATGGGTAGATCGTATTAGCTTATACCTTAATATAACAAAGAAAAACTATTTGAGTAGTCCTTAAAATAAAAATTCACACTCGCCGTAAAATCTCATCTTGCCGAAAAAACTCAGGAAGTAGATATATGTATAAATATACAATAAATAAATACAAAGTAGATAGGAAGTAGATACGTGTATAAATTTTGTAAAGGCAGCCTGGCAATATAAGGCATAACTCTTTATTCTGACATCTTATTGGATCAATTCAAACGTCCCTAAAACGATTACTCGAATTCCTACAGCTTTGACGGAGACTAAATATTCGAATTCATCCTCTAAAAAGGTCAAAATTGCCCTTAAAGCTGATGGTTGTGTAAGACGTGTCTGAAATCTACATATACTAAGTCTGAGTATTTATGACATAACTCGTTTTTCTGAATTCTGATTTAGTTGATTCAAATGTATATGGAAAGCTAACTCAAATACCTACAAATTTTGCGAAAACATCAAATTCGGATTCAACTTTGTAAAGGGATGAAAGTTCCCTTGAAGCTGCTGTATAATCTGCTACATATGTGCAACTTTGTGAAATCTGCATGTACCTAGTTGTCATGACCCAATCTCAGGGCCGAGACCGGCGCTAGGGAATCGGAGTGGTTGCTCCGAAACCCGTAGCAAGCCTAAAATCGTAAAATAATTTTTTCGCGAAACATAAACGTCATGCATGACATACATAAACACGTGTCATGTAGAATCATACATGCCACGCATACACATCCTCTGGCAATCTCAAATATCAAAACGCAGCTCGCGTAAAACATTTAAAACTTCAAAATATTAAAGTTATATTTACAGAAAACTATACATTACAAGCTGACTTGCAAAGTACTGTTTCTTTACATACTTTCAAAAATACAGACTTGTGGAAGTAGGATAGAAGTCCGTTGCTTCAAAGTGTCTTTATCCTAAAAGGAAATCTGTGAGGGGTCAGTATATGGGGATATACTGAGTGAGTTCATACATTTACTAATAAGTATTCAAATAAAACATAAAACCGCAATCAATCATATGCAGCCAAGTACATGATCCGATTGAAACCCTAATCCTCGAACATGCTAAACGTATGTACTCAGAGGAAAACTTATCCAATAGTCCGACCCGGGAGTATTCACACTCTACCACGTCAGTCGCGACAATTCTCTTAATTCCAGTGGTGGGTCCAACCCACTAGATACGGGGCTCAGGTTACACTGTAACCGAGTTCACTCTCGTATCACAGTCATACATCTGACTTCGAAATTCGTGTTCTTAATCGTATTCACATCTATATCAAATCGAAACTGGTGATCACACAGTCCTATTACCGCTCAATAGGTAGCACGTTCCATCGGATCAATACTGGTTTCAAATCAAGCGTATATGCAATTCATATAAAGATTTCGCACTATAAACATGCAAATTAAACGCAAAGAAATATCAAGTAATCGCTTACATAAATACTTTAAAAGAAAATCGTATAAACTCACTGAAAACGCTTATCCAAAAATGCGTCGGGGCTTAGAAACGTCAAGCTTCCCGAGCTCCTGGTCCAGCTGCTTCTTGCCTCGCTGGATCTAAAACAAATTCAAAACATTTGACTCACATCAGAATCCTATTCTAAGATTGACTCTAGACGCGAGACACGACAAGACACAAAACATAAGCCGTCGTGCTTCAAACGTAATCTTTTTCGATAAACAAATCATTCTCCTTTTGTTTCTAAACACTTTTCAATTTAATTCTCAATAGAGAATATAGGTTTTCTTAATAAAACCAATTGATATCCATAAACTATCTCACTCCAATCAACTAGTCATAATTTACTCGTTTGACGTCCGAATCTCGCATTTTCGGAGTCCGGAGGTCGATATTGGGTTAGGGGATCATCAAAAAGCTTAAAAACGGGCATGGCACGTCGTGCTAGCTTTGGCACGTCGTGCTAAGCTTTGGCACGTCGTGCCAAGCATTGCGCGTCGCGCCAAGCTTTGGCGCGTCGTGCAGACGAGGGCAGCATGCCCAAATCGACATAAAACCGCTCAAAAACTCATTCCGACATGCTCGAGACACTTCCGAACGTATCCGCTACTAAAACGACATCTAAATCCATCCAAAAACACAATAGAAACGTTTAAAACGAATCGAATACGTAATCGTGATACGGTTTCGCCGTAACCTAATTTTCAAATCATTTTTTCCACCAATTTTACCCAAATAAATGGAGAAAACGACTTGCTTACCGTGATTGTCCTTCGAAATACGATCGATTTGAGTTATTAAACATCGAAAACGGACGAGAAATGAAAACCGCGCGACGAACCGTACGTGATCGTCGAAAGAGAAGGAAAGAAAGAGATGAAGCGATAGTAATGATCTGGATCCTTCTTTCCTTTCACTTTATATATATATATATATATATTGGCTAAATTGCACTTTGGTCCTTGAAACTTTTCAAAAGTTTCAATTTAGACCAAAACCTATCCGCGTCCAAATTTTAAACGATCTCCGATCGACTCGAAACTTTTACCACTAATAATATAAATTATTTCACGGACTTTGGCGAAATAATTATCGCTGCGGGATTTAAATTTTATTTTATATTAATTTTCGAAGTTAAATCCTCAAATCCCGCTAATTAACTTATTAAAATTTATTCTAAATTCCCGATATAATTAAATTAAATTCTTCTTAATTTAATTTATCAGAAATCTCGACACGTGGCACGACGTAATTATCTTAAAATATTTTGGGGTATTACATTCACCCCCCCCTTAAAATAAATTCGTCCTCGAATTTAAAACTTAGCCACGTACCTTGAGTAAAAAGATATGGGTACTTCTGCCTCATATCCTCTTCTGTCTCCCACGTGCACTCTTCTACAGACTGACTTCTCCATAGGACTTTCACCATCGGAATTCTCTTCGTCCGCAACTGTCGTATCTGCGTATCGACAATCTGCACTGGCCGTTCTTCATACGTTAGTTCCTCGCTCACGTCCACCACTTGTGGTTGAATTATTCGAGAAGGGTCTGGTACATATTTCCGGAGCATGGAAATATGGAAGACAGGATGAACTTGCGACATCTCCGGTGGCAAGTCTAGCTTATAGGCAAATGAGCCTATGCGTTCTATGATCTGGTATGGTCTGACATATCTCGGAGCCAACTTGCCCTTTTTTCCGAAACGAATCGCTCCCTTCATTGGTGATACTTTAAGAAACACATAATCTCCGATCTGAAATTCGATATCCTTTCTCTTGGGGTCCGCGTAACTCTTCTGTCGACTAGAAGCAGTATTCAGACGTTGCTTTATCAACGGTACTTTCTCTGACGTAATTTGGATGATTTCTGCTCCAGTGAGCTTCTGTTCACCCACTTCATCCCAACAGATAGGGGATCGACATTTACGCCCGTATAACTCTTCGTACGGAGCCATCTCAATGCTCGAGTGATAGCTGTTGCTGTAGGCGAATTCGACTAGGGGTAGGTACGTATCCCAACTACCTCTGAAGTCTAGTACGCATAGTTGAAGCATATCTTCTAATGTTTGAATCGTCCGCTCAGACTAATCGTCTGTCTGAGGATGAAATGCAGTGCTGAAATTCAATCGTGTTCCTAAAGCGTCTTGTAAGCTCTTCCAGAAATGAGAGGTAAATACGGAACCTCTGTCTGAAACGATTGACACGGGAACTCCGTGTAGGCTCACGATCTTATCGATGTAAATCTCTGCCAACTTTGCTGTAGAATACGTCGTCTTGATCGGAATGAAGTGCGCTAACTTCGTCAAACGATCCACGATTACCCAAATGGAATCAAAACCTTTCTGCGTCTTGGGTAATCCGACTACGAAATCCATCGTGATTTGCTCCCATTTCCACTCCGGGATGGGTAACAGTTGAAGAAATCCGTAAGGTCGCTGATGCTCCAATTTGACTTGCTGACAAGTCGGGCATTTCGCAACAAACTCTGCAATGTCTTTCTTCATTCCGCTCCACCAATACGTTGTCTTGAAGTCATGATACATCTTCGTGGAACCAGGATGAACGCTACACATCGTTCCATGAGTCTCTTCCATGATCTTCTGTCTCAAGTCGTCAATGTCTGGTACACACATTCGATTGCCGTACTTCAGTATTCCGTTGACGATACTAAAATCTTGACTCTTTCCTTGTTGAACTTCTTCAATTAAATGCTTTAATTGAGGGTCGTCTGATTGCAACTCTTTGATCGGATCTATCAACGTCCATCGTATCGTTAGCTGAGCCATTAGGTTTCCGAGAGATGAAATCTCAAACTCAACCCCTTGGCTAAACATCGTATGAATTTCGTTAATTAGTGGTCTCCGCCATGTCGTTGTAACATGCGCGAGACTTCCTGCTGACTTCCTGCTTAAGGCATCCGCCACTACATTGGCCTTGCCTGGATGGTATTGTATCGTGCAATCGTAATCTTTTAATAGCTCCATCCACCTTCGCTGTCTGAGGTTCAACTCTCGTTGATCGAAAACATACTTGAGACTCTTATGATCCGTAAATATCTCCCACGTGGTGCCGTATAAATAATGTCTCCAGATCTTCAACGCAAATATTACCGCTGCTAATTCCAGATCATGCGTCACGTAGTTTGTTTCGTGCTTCTTAAGCTGTCGCGAAGCGTAATGCGATTACTCGACCGTGTTGCATTAAGACGCATCCTAGTCCAACTCTTGTCACATCATAGTAGACTGTGAATCCTTCAGTTCCTTCCGGTAACGCTAAGACTGGTGCCGTCGTCAGACACTCTTTCAGTTTCAGAAAACTAAACTCGCACTGGTCTGTCCAGTTGAATTTGGCATTCTTCTGAGTCAGCTTCGTTAAGGGTACAACGATCTTCGAAAAGTCCTGTACAAATTGTCTGTAATATCCCGCCAAACCGAGGAAACTTCGAACTTCCGTAACTGATTCAGGCCGCTTCCATTCTATCACAGCTTCAATCTTCTTTGGATCAACCTTGATACCGCTTTGTGAAACCACATGACCCAAGAAATCCACTTCCGTTAGCCAAAATTCACATTTCGAGAATTTGGCGTAAAGCTGATGCTCTCTTAACGTCTGTAGTACTATCTGCAGATGATGTGCGTGCTCTTCTTCTATATGCGAATAAATCAAAATGTCGTCGATAAACACAATCACGAACTGATCCAAATACGGTTTGAATATTCTATTCATCAAGTCCATGAAGGCTGCTGGCGCGTTCGTCAATCCGAATGACATAACGAGAAATTTGTAATGTCCGTATCGAGTTCGAAAAGCAGTCTTCTGAACATCATCATTGCGAATTTTCAGCTGATGATAGCCTGATCTTAGATCGATCTTGGAAAAGTACTTCTGTCCTTGTAACTGATAAAATAAATCATCGATTCTAGGTAACAGATACTTATTCTTGATCGTCACCTTGTTCAGCTGTCGATAATCGATACATAGTCGAAGCGATCCATCCTTCTTTTTCACGAATAGCACTGGTGCACCCCATGGGGATACACTCCGTCTGATGAAACCGCGATCAAATAACTCTTCTAGTTGATCTATTAGCTCTTTGAGCTCTGTTGGCGCCATTCGATAAGGAGGTATCGATATCGGCTTCGTGCCAGGAGCCAATTCGATACAAAACTCAATCTCGCAATCTGGGGGTAATCCAGGTAATTCCTCTGGAAAAACGTCTGGATACTCTGATACAACTGGCACGTCACTTAAATTTGCACTTTTCTTCTCCACGTCTCGTACTATCGCTAAGAATCCTTGACATCCCTTCCTTAACATGCGACAAGCTTTAATAGCTGAAATAATACCCGTAGAAGATTCCGTCTTATCACCCTGGATTGAAACAGCTTCAATTCCAGGCGTGTTGAACGTTACCGTCTTCTTCCAGCAATCCACATTGGCGTAGTGCTGAGCTAGCCAATCCATTCCTAATATGACGTCAAAAACTAATACCTTGAGTAAAATCAAGTCAACTAACAAATCTCGTCCTTGAACTCTCACAGGACAAGACGAATAAACGATACTAACTTCAACACTCTCTCCGACCGGAGTAGCTACGGACAAAGGATTCCTAAGATACGCTGGTTTCACTCCAAACTTACTAGCGAAGCTAGGCAAAACAAATGAATGCATAGCGCCCGGATCAAATAAAATTAATGCGTCTTGAGTACCGATAGGAAAGGTACCTTGCACCACAGCATTGGAAGCCTGAGCCTCCTGAGGATTCTGTGCAAAGACCCTAGCCTGACTTCCGCCAGCCTGCGAATTTTGACCAGTACCACGACCTCCGCCATTTCTTCCTCCTCGATTTGCGTAACCACGGCCTCTCTGGCCAATAAAGGTACTCCCTGTCTGATCATAACCTGACGCTGTCTGATGCGCAATCCTCTGCTGCTGATAAGAAGGCTGCATCACAGTAGTCATCAAACCCTGGGGCATCTGCCTCGGACAATCTCTAGCAAAATGGCCCCGTTGACCACAGTTGAAACATGCTCCAGTAGCAGTGTAACACGCGCCGTAGTGCCTCCTATTACAGTTCAAACATATAGGAACTCCACCTCCCATTTCACTCATAGATCTGGCACCGAATCCGGTGCCTGAGGTACTAACCCGTGTTCCACGTCGAGGCCTTTTGCGTTCTCGCTGACGCGGTGTGTATCGAGAATAATTCCCAACATATGACTGAGTAGGTGCACTCTGTACGCTACGAAACGTATTATCTCTCACAGGTGCAACATTAGAAGGATCAGGAATCTTTCCAAAACGGATCAGAGAAACTTCCATTTGCCTAGCGCTGTCGATCAGTTGTACTAGGGTTCTTCCGATATCAGACGTCAGACTCACAAAGTCAGCTCCTAGACCCTCTACAAACCTTGAGTTCACTCTAACTGGGTCTGCAGTCAGGTCTGGGGCAAACCTACTCACCCTGGTAAACTCCATCACAAACTCTTGCACAGACCGATTACCTCTACTCAGGGTCAGCCACTGATTACGATAACTCTCTGTCACCGCATATGCTAAGAAAAACTCTCTAAAACGATTCACGAATTCAGGCCAAGTCATAGTGTCCATGGTTGGCTGAATGTGCTGCTGAAACCAATCTTTCGCGGGTCCTTTCATTGACATTTCCACCATAATGATGGTCTGTCTCTCATTAGCTTGCAGGCATCGAGCGTTACGTTCTACTTCTTCGAGGAAATCGAGAGCATCACCTGAGCCGTCAAACTTAGTTGGCTTAAGGCGCATATAAGCCAAGACGATATCTCGGTCAGTGAAAGCAACATTGCGTAACTGTTGTTGCTGTAGTTGTTCACGATGCATATTCTGCACCTCAACTTGATTGGCTTGCATAGCCGCAATTCCAGTAAGAAAATGGTTCAGATCAAAACCCACAACATTAGGTTGTTGGGCTTGCGCTTGCACTCCAAGTGCCTGCGCCTGGGCCTCTTGGCCACCACCTCCTCCATGAACAGAAGACTCGTCTTGAGCTTCTAGATGGACGTCATGCGCCCCTTCTATAACGTTTCATGCTGCAGCGGCAGCTCGCTCTGCTTCTTGTCGTTTGTCAGACATCCTGATCAAGACAAACAGCGTTACTTAGCCACATAATCGCATATGCATATCGTATTAAACGCGCATCTCATCACATGCGAACACATACGTATGACAGACTCACATCCTAGAGGGAAAGCTGAAAGTTTTAAAATCAAATGAATACGTAACAAAGACAAGATTCGAATCCTATGTGCTGCAGTAGATTCCTAGGAAAATCAATCACTCTTCTGAAGTAAGCAATGGTAACTGGACCATGCTCTGATACCAACATTGTCACGACCCAATCTCAGGGCCGAGACCGGCGCTAGGGAATGGGAGTGGTTGCTCCGAAACCCGTAGCAAGCCTAAAATCGTAAAATAATTTTTCGCGAAACATAAACGTCATGCATGACATACATAAACACGTGTCATGCAGAATCATACATGCCAGGCATACACATCCTCTGGCAATCTATAATATCAAAACGCAGCTAGCGTAAAACATTTAAAACTTCAAAATATTAAAGTTATATTTATAAAAAACTATATATTACAAGCTGACTTGCAAAATACTTATCTATTGCAACTCTAAGAGTAAAGTACTGTTTCTTTACATACTTTAAAAAATACAGACTTCTGGAAGCAGGATAGAAGTCCGTTGCTTCAAAGCGTCTTTATCCTAAAAGGAAATCTGTGAGGGGTCAGTATATGGGGATATACTGAGTGAGTTCATACATTTACTAATATGTATTCAAATAAAACATAAAACCGCAATCAATCATATGCAGCCAAGTACATGATCCAATTGAAACCCTAATCCTCGAACATGCTAAACGTATGTACTCAGAGGAAAACTTATCCAATAGTCCGACCCGGGAGTATTCACACTCTACCACGTCAGTCGCGAAAATTCTCTTAATTCCAGTGGTGGGTCCAACCCACTAGATACGGGGCTCAGGTTACACTGTAACCGAGTTCACTCTCGTATCACAATCATACATCTGACTTCGAAATTCGTGTTCTTAATCGTATTCACATCTATATCAAATCGAAACTGGTGATCACACAGTCCTATTGCTGCTCAATAGGTAGCACGTTCCATCGGATCAATACTGGTTTCAAATCAAGCGTATATGCAATTCATATAAAGATTTCGCACTATAAACATGCAAATTAAACGCAAAGCAATATCAAGTAATCGCTTAAATAAATACTTTAAAAGCAAATCGTATAAACTCACTGAAAACGCTTATCCAAAAATGCGTCGGGGCTTAGAAACGTCAAGCTTCCCGAGCTCCTGGTCCAGCTGCTTCTTACCTCGCTGGATCTAAAACAATTTCAAAACATTTGACTCACATCAGAATCCTATTTTAAGATTGACTCTAGACGCGAGACACGACAAGACACAAAACATAAGCCGTCGTGCTTCAAACGTAATCTTTTTCGATAAACGAATCATTTTCCTTTCGTTTCTGAACACTTTTCAATTTAATTCTCAATAGAGAATATAGGTTTTCTTAATGAAACCAATTGATATCCATAAACTATCTCACTCCAATCAACTAGTTATAATTTACTCGTTTGACGTCCGAATCTCGCATTTTCGGAGTCCGGAGGTCGATATTGGGTTAGGGGATCATCAAAAAGCTTCAAAACGGGCATGGCACGTCGTGCTAGCTTTGGCACGTCGTGCAAAGATTTGGCACGTCGTGCCAAACATTGGCGCGTCGTGCCAAACATTGGCGCGTCGTGCCAAACATTGGCGCGTCGTGCCAAACATTGGCGCGTCGTGCCAAACATTGGCGCGTCGTGCCAAACATTGGCGCGTCGTGCCAAACATTGGCGCGTCGTGCATACGAGGGCAGCAGGCCCAAATCCACATAATACCGCTCAAAAACTCATTACGACATGCTCGAGACACTTCCAAACGTATCCGCTACTAAAACGACATCTAAATCCATCTAAAAACACAATAGAAACGTTTAAAACGAATCGAATACGTAATCGCGATACGGTTTCGCCGTAACCTAATTTTCAAATCATTTTTTCCACCAATTATACCCAAATAAATGGAGAAACGACTTGCTTACCGTGATTGTCCTTAGAAATACGATCGATTTGAGTTATTAAACGTCGAAAACGGACGAGAAACAGAAACCGCGCGACAAACCGTACGTGATCGTCGAAAGAGAAGGAAAGAAAGAGATGAAGCGATAGTAATGATCTGGATCCTTCTTCCTTTCACTTTTTATATATATATATATATATATATATATATATATATATTGGCTAAATTACACTTTGGTCCTTGAAACTTTTCAAAAGTTTCAATTTTGACCAAAATCTATCCGCGTCCAAATTTTAAACGATCTCCGATCGACTCGAAACTTTTACCACTAATAATATAAATTATTTCATGGACTTTGGCGAAATAATTATCGCTACGGGATTTATATTTTATTTTATATTAATTTTCGAAGTTAAATCCTCAAATCCCGCTAATTAACTTATTAAAATTTATTCTAAATTCCCGATATAATTAAATTAAATTCGTCTTAATTTAATTTATCGGAAATCTCGACACGTGGCCCGACGTAATTATCTTAAAATATTTTGGGGTCTTACACTAGTCTGAGTATTTAATTTATAAATCGTTTTTCGACATTGGATTTCATCGATTCAAACTTCCATGGAAATGTAAATCGAATACCTACGACTTTTATAAAGACATCCAATCTGGATTCGACCTACAACATGGATGAAAGGTGCCTTGAAGCTGTTGCATGTGTATATCATGGAGAAATCTATATATATTCATATTATGTATTTATGTCATAACTCGTTCTCGCTATGTCGAATTCCATTGATTCAAACATCCCTGGAAAGGTAACTCGAATACCTACAATTTCATGAAGACTTTCGGTCCGGGTTCATCCTATAAAAGGGTCGAAATCTCCCTTCAAGGTGCTTCATGTGTGGAGACATGGTCAAATCTATGCAGTATCGCTAGGACTATCCCCTAGATTAAAATTTTACACATGCCTATATATGTATATATCCAGTTCTTTTTAGAAAAGATAAAAGTTTCTTCCAAAACCATCCCGGCTATTTATGGCATAATTGTTTTTCCCGACCTCCGATTTATTTGATTCTAATAGCCCTAGAAAGCTAACTCGAATTCCTACATTTTTCGTGAATAAAGCGTATCCAGATTCATCTCCTAAAAAGAACAAAATCGTTCGTAAAACTTTTATATGCATAGAAACATTATGATTTTTCAACAAATCAATATCTATATATATGCCTAATTAATTAAAAAACCCCCATTTTGAAACATTTGTTCGTTTATATCCTGACCTAGAAAAAAATTCATTCGTACCCTTTTTTTAATTTTGCGTTTTCAACTGTACCCCAAAATTTTATTTTTTGACAGTTTAATTAATTAAGGATGAAAACATTAAAAATAATTAAATAGAAGGGTTATGTCATCTTTTTTCTGTTTGAAAAAATACAAATAAGTTCAACTTTAAAAATGTTCAAATAAATCCAAAAAAATTAATTATATTTAATTTTTTTATTAAAAAACTAAATAAATTAAAAATATTTCCGACAAACCACCGCACTTTTTCAATTTGTACAATGCTACAGATGTTTTTACAAAAAAACTAGATTTTTTTTTATTTTTTTTCGGATCCCTCGAAAGGAGGAGCAGACCAGCTCTTCCTTCCATGTGAAGGAGGAGCAGATCTGTGCTCCTCCTCCCATGTGAAGGAGGAGCAGATCGCTCCTCCTTCCATGGGAAGGAGGAGCGATCTGCTCCTCCTTGACAAAAGGAGTAGCGATTCGCTCCTCCTTCACATGGAAGAAGGAGGAGCAGATATGTGCTCCTTTTTCGGACGGAGAATCCGTTTTTCTTTAAAAAATTATATAATTTTACGGTTTTATAGCTAACATAAATTAAATAATTATTATAAGTTTAATTTTGTAAAGAAAAAGGTATTTTTGTACTATTAATAACATTAAAGTTCAATTATAATATAGGTTAAAAAATGAAGGACTATTTTAAACTTTTTTCTAAATAAGAAAAGTTCAATTTAGTACTTTAGGGTAGAGTTGAAAACGAAAAAATCAAAAGAAGGGTACAAATGAATTTTTTCCTAGGTGAAGGTATTAACGAAAAAATATTATAAGGTTGGGTTTTTTAAGTAATTAGGCCATATATATATATATATATATATATATATATATATATATATATATATATATATATATATCCCTCACTGTTTGACATAATAATCCGACATGTTACACACGTTTTGTTTAAAATCAGATAAAATACATGTCATGTTCGATATTAAAATAAATATAATATATTAAGAGGATAAATAAATTATGGTTTAAGAATGAGATATAAAAATATATGGATTTATAATTATATAAGAATGGATAAGAATTTAAATCGAGTGAAATACGCGTGTCGAATAATATTTGATGAAATAGAGGTTAAAATAAAAGAAATAAATATATCAATATGGATCTCTAATTGGACAGCTAAAAGTTTCAAACAGAATTCTGAAAATTAAAACGTCGAGATACAAAATTTAGGACGTAAAAATTTAAAAATATAGAAAGTAACGAGTAGGGACACGTAGCGTAAAAGCAAGGAGACACATGGCGCGACATAAGGCGCGCATGCAAAACGACATGTGGACACGTGGCACGCATACGTACATGAGGCGCACATGCGAAACAACACGTGGCACGCATGCGCAGCGACACAAGGCGCACATGCAAAGCGACACTTGGATACACGTGTCACGCATGCGCAGTGACACTTGGTGATATATTAGTCTATAAATATAGAAAACGTTTATAGTACATTTTCTTCACTGATCGATATATTCTCTGAAAAACGGCTTTAATACGTTGATCTTATTTGGTCGATATCTCTCTACTCCGATATCGGAATTTGATATTGTTTATATCAAATCGAAGCTATCGACGTTCTCTTCAACTCTAACAGTTTTGTTTTGTGAAATTTGGCCGGAAAATATATCAAACTTATGACTTAAGTTTCGGCAAAGACGTCCTTTTTGATTCGTCGTACTCCGAACATTTTCTCGCTAAAGTTTGGATTAGCGAAAGAACTATGAGTTTATTTTATTACTATTAAATATTAAATAGAGTGTATTTATTTTATATATAAAATATTTAATGCAAAAGTGTAAAGCTATATTTGATTTTATGTGCAATGTGAAGATATTTATGAATAGATATGCTAGCCTTTGCTATTGAGATTGAATTATTATTTTAATATTCAATATGTGAACATTTCCTATTGATGAATCCCTAACTTTAGGTCTTTTTTAATTTCAATTGACTCAATTAGAAAGTAAAATATCCAATTAGAAAATAAAATATCATGACGCGTATGTATATTTAGGGAATAGTCGCTTTAAAAGTGAATTTTCCCTAGATAACATCTATCAGATCTCTATTTTTTATCCTTTTCTTTGGTAAAAAAATTAAATTGCAAAATGTTTTTCTATTTCTAGAATACCCAATATATGTTTTACATCATCTATGCGAAAATGTTCAATTTTCATAAGATCTTCTTGACTTTTATTCAAAAGGTCTGATAATGTATGTATATTGGATCTTTTGAGGCAAATATAGATCTTAGGAGTCAATTCTGATTGGTCAATAAAAACGTGTTTCACGTTTTGATTTTTTCTTAATTTAGTCAATCTATCATAAAAATTAAAAAGGGGTAAAGTAACCTTATGTTGGTTTTTTTTCTAAATGAAAGTTTTCTTCTTCTGCATGTAGAAAAGGAATAAATAAATAAATCAAATTCTGGGAGACTTCATGAAGTGCTTCTTTAGGAGTTAAATCCCATTTGTCCATATTTCGAGAAAAAGTATCTCTTGCTTGTCATCCCCATTTCCATAAGAATGAACACTATGATTCGCATTTCGAACAGGCATAAATATAGCATATATAGGACACAAAACAGAAATTTAGGATATGCATAGGAATTTAGTAAACTAGTGGAATCTTGGCTATTAACTTTTTATTGTTTTTATTATCAGTAGTAGTATTCATAATTATTATAGTTATTCATAATGAATAAGAATTTAGAAATAAAGAATTGACAGTTCGAGTATTCGAAATTGCGCGATAAATAATAAAAGTAAGAGAAGTATATATAATAAATGCAGTATATATACATCTATATTGAATTGCGTATAGAGAAATGATAGAATCCTTTCTGAATAGACTAAAGATTAGACTAAATAGCTATTCAAACGAAATAAAGGGGATAGAATTATGTTTTCGAAAACCAGCCTGAGTATTTTTTTTATCATAACTCGCTTTTCTGACGTCGGCTTTAACTGATTCAGACGTCCATGGAAAGGTAACTCGAATACCTATAACTTTCAAGCAGACGTCCAATCCGGATTTAATACACAAAATTTCAAGTGTACAATATCGTGAATAAGTAATAAATAGTAAGTAGAGTGTCGAACCCACGAGGAATTAAATTTAGTATCAAATAGTTAATTAAGAATTATTTGAACTAATAAAAATATATTTTGTGTGATTTTAATTAAAACTAATAAATACTTAAAGTAATAATTTAAGGAATAAACAATAACGATAAATAACTCAGAATATTGCTTTCGTATGGATTATCGATATCTTACAAATCTAACTTATATAAATCAATTTTAATTGTGATGTGAAATGGAGGATAGATCGAAGATACTAACTTAGTATTCCTATTTTATTGCTAGCCTATTGATTATAACTCGTTACCCCGAATCACCCTTACTATCACGGCTTACAGAACGATAGAATATAAACGGCAATTTATATTCAACGCATTATCGATTAGTTATCCACATAGACCACACAACGCAAACATGGTGATCGAACAATGCTTTGTAAGTATGGCTTGGTTACCCTTTTCCAATTAAATTGCTTAAGTTCCCTTCTCACAATTTATTCTATGTTCATGTGATTGTTAGCTACTCAATCACAAGCATTATTCTCAATAACGAAGGATTGCATTAACAAAAAAATATATAGAAATTAATTTTCAGAATTTAAACCTAGCATCCATACTACTCACAATATTCCTAGTCAAGAAATTTAACTAGCCATAGTTAAATTAAATTAAGCAACCAATAATAATAAACATATTCAAAACAAGAGAATGAAATAAAAATACTCTATCATCCATACTACTCACAAACATGATGGTCGGACTCATGCTTTATAATAATAAACATATTCAAAACAAGAGAATGAAATTAAATTAACTAAGCCATAGACCACATAACGCAAACATGGTGGTCGGACTCATGCTTTATAATTATGCCTTGGTTACTCTTTTCCAATTAAATTTCTTAAGTCCCCTCCTCACAATTTAATCTAAGATCGTGCAATTATTGACCGATTAATCAAAAGCATTACTCTCAATAACAAAGGGTTTCATTAACAAAGAAAGATATAGAAGATTAGTTATCAGAATTTAAATCTAGCATCGATACTACTCACAATATTCCAAGTCATTTAATTTAGCTAGACATGCTTAAGGTAAATAAACAATTAACAATCATAATCATAATTAAGATTAGAGATTGAAATAAAAGATACTAAAATAAAAACATGGAATTATTCGGAACACAAGATTTCGAATCAAGCTTCGAAAGATTAAGTCTTGAAATAACTCTAAAAAACTAAAAGAGATTAACTAAAACTTAAAGGTATGTAAATTAGAAAAAAATGAAAAACTAGATAGATTACATAGCCTTGAAGTAATCTTTATAAAGGGGAAGATATTAGAGTCCTTATGCAAGTCAGAAAGTCGTTTTGAAGTCAAATCCTCGAGAAATTAGAAAATTCGGTTTTGTCTTGCTGCACATTCTTGCCACCCAAGGAATTCTTGCCGTCTGGCAGGAATCCTTCATGCTCGATAGGAGGTTGACTCCAAAGTGTCTCCAGCCAGCCGGCGGAATCCTTCATGCCCGACCGGACTGATTTCAGCGCATGTACCGACTTCGGACAGCCATAACTCTTTGTACACAACTCCAAATAACATGGTTCTTGAACCATTGGAAAGCTTGAGATGTCTAGCTTATTCATATGAAGAACCTTAATTCATTAGAAATTTATAAGTATTTCAAAATATCCAATTAATAGAAAAGGGTCAAATCAGCAAGCCATCTAATGCAACATGTAATTTGTCAATATTCAAAACTTCATAGGCTGAGCAATATAACTCGGAATTCTATAATTATTGATGTTTTATAAAGCTTAAGATGTATACAACAATTCATATGCAGAATACTTTCTCATTTGAGGTCTTGAAGAAGGACAAAACTATCCGTTCATGAATAAGGATAGATTTGATATAATTTCTTCGTTTCTTTGGAATTTCCTTTGATTCTTGGTCCATGACTTTCTTGCATAATTGACCTATAAAACAACACCTTTCCAAGCATAATTTCCTCAAAAATAGGAAGTATTACTAACAATCTGTCACGACTTGAAATCTCGAGCCGAGACCGGCGTTAGGGAATGGGAGTGGTAGCTCTAAAACCCGTAGCAAGTCTAAAACCACTATAAACATTTTCGCGATACAAATCAAATAGCGATCATGCAAGCGTTTTCAAAAAATCTTTTAAAACGATAAGATGTCAAACATCTATTTACATTCAAAAAACCATCCATAGAAACTAGGGTCTAACACTGCGATGCCACATTAAGCATTGCCCTATTTCCCATATCAAAAGCAAACGATTTAAAGAGCACTTCAAACTTATAAAACATCAGAGTACAAATACGTAAAACCCATTTGACGAATCCACATATACATCTAGGACTAATCTACTGCAGCACTGACGATATACACACTTATTTTTTTCAATCCACATATGCATACAATGCGGGCGACGCGACCGCATAAGCGGGGCGTGCGTCCGCAGCCCGCTCCTAGGGGCGTGTGTCCGCCGCCCGCACGAGTCAGCGGCTCGTCGCAAAGAAAATTCGCCGATCGATTTATTTTGAGAAAAATTTGTCGTACACGCATATCGAGATTTGAAATCGATTAATATTCGATTAATTATCAATTAATTTGAGACATTAGCCTAACAAGGTTAAACGAGAATTGATTTAGAGATGACATTTAATCCATAAACGAGTTAGATACCGTTTATCGGAATATACGTGAGAAGCACGACGGTTAATGAGAGTTTAGTGTGTCGAGTCTCGAGTCTAGAGTCAATCTTAGAATAGGATTTTGATACAAGTCAAATGTTTTAAAATTTGTTTTAGATCCGGCGAGGCAAGAAGCAGCTGGACCAGTAGTTCGAGAAGCTTGACGTTTCTAAGCCCCGACGTATTTTTGGATAAGCGTTTTCAGTGAGTTTATATGATTTTCTTTTAAAGTATTTATTCAAGCAATTATTTTATATTGCTTTATGTTTGAATTGCATGTTTTATATACAAAATGTTTATATGAATTGCGCATACACTTGATTTGAAACCAGTATTGATCCGATGGAACGTGCTACCTATTGAGCTGCAATAGGACTGCGTGATCACAAGTTTTGATTTAATACAGCTGTGAATTGATTATGATTATGAAATTCAAGATTAGGTATATGATTTCGATACGAGTGAGCACTCGGTTACGGTGTAACCTGAAGTCCCCGTATCTAGTGGGCTGGACCCACCCGTGAGTTGGACTCACAACTTGATATTAATGATTGGGTTGCTTGATTGATGATTAGTATGTTTGAGGATTAAGGTTTCAATCGGATCTCGTACTTGGCTGCATACGATTGAATATCGTTTTATGTTTTATTTGAATACTTATTAGTAAATGTATGAACTCACTCAGTATATCCCAATATACTGACCCCTCACAGACCTTCTTTCAGGTGAAAGACGCTTTTGAAGCAATGAACTTCTACCCTACTTCCAGAAGTCTGTATTTTTTAAAGTATGTAAAGAAACAGTACTTTACTCTTAGAGTTGCAGTAGATAAGTGTTTTGCAAGTCAGCTTGTAATGTATAGTTTTCTGTAAATATAACTTTAATGTTTTAAAGTTTTTAAATTTTTTTACGCTAGCTGCGTTTTGATATTTGAGATTTCCAGAGGATGTGTATGCCTGGCATGTATGATTCTGCATGACACATGTTTATGTATGTCATGCATGACGTTATGTTTTGAGAAAAATTATTTTACGTTTTTAGGCTTGCTACGGGTTTCGAAGTAACCACTCGCATTCCCTAGCGCCGGTCTTGGCCCATGAGATTGGATCGTGACACAATCTTATCAATATATACTTGTGCTAACTTTGCTACCGAATACGTCATCTTGATGGAAATAAAGTGCGCTGATTTCGTCAGACGATCTACAATCACCCATATAAAATCAAAACCTCTTTGTGTCTTTGGTAATCCAACTACGAAATCCATAGTGATCCTTTCCCATTTCCATTCTGGAATAGGTAAAGGTTGTAGAAATCCTTACGGCCGTTAATGTTCCAATTTGACTTGTTGACAAGTCGGGCACTTGGCTACAAACTCTACGATATCCTTCTTCATTCCATTCCACAAATACATCTTCTTGATGTCCCGATACATCTTGGTTGATCAAGGATGCGTACTATATTTCGATCCATGGGTCTCTTCCATGATCTTCTGCCTCAAATCATCCATACTGGGCACACACAATCTAATGCCATACCTTAATGTTCCGTTAACAATGCTGAAATCTTGACCTTTCTCTTGTTGTACTTCATTTATTAATCATTTTAGTTTAGGATCTTCTGCTTGTAATTCCTTGATTTTATCAATCAACGTTGGTCGAATACTCAACTGAGCTAACAAATTTCCAAGGTTTAAAACTTCAAACTTAACTCCTTGGCTATACAACTTATGAGCCTCATTAGCTAATGGTCTTCGCCACATTAGAGTAATATCCGCAAGACTGCCTGCAGACTTTATGCTCAAGGCATCCGCTAGTACATTGGCCTTCCCGGAATGGTACTGAATAGTACAATTGTAATCCTTTAGCAACTCTAACCATCTTCTCTATTGAAGGTTTAGTTCACGTTGATCAAAGATATACATCAAACTCTTATGATCCGTGAATATCTCACATGTCGCTCCATATAGGTAATGCCTCCAAATCTTCAAAGCAAAGATCACCGCTGCTAACTCCAAATCATGAGTCGGACAGTTCACTTCATGCTTTTTTAGCTGTCGAGAAGCATAAGCTATTACTCGACCATGCTGCATCAAAACAAAGTATACTGCGAATCCTTCTGCTCCTTCGGGTAATGCTAACATTGGTGCTGTAGTTAAGCACTCCTTCAGTTTTAAAAAACTGCCTTCACACTTATCCGTCCAATCAAACTTAGCATTCTTCTGCGTTAACTTCGTCAATGGTGCAGAAACTTCAAAAAGTCTTGCATTAAACGCCTGTAATATCCTACTAATCCTAGGAAAATACGGATCTCCGTAACTGAGCTAGGTCGCTCCCATTCTGACACAGCCTCAATTTTCTTTGGGTCGACCATGATGCCATTTTGAGACACAGCATGTCCCAAAAATGCCACTTCCTTTAGCCAGAATGCGCACATGGAAAACTTGGCGTTGAGCTGATGCTCTCTCAACACTCGGAGTACTATTCGCAAATGATGCGCATGCTCTTCCTTTGAACGCAAATATATCAGAATATCGTCGATGAACACGATCACAAACTGGTCCAAAAATGGCATAAACACTCGGTTCATCAAATCCATGAAAGCCGCTGGTGCATTAATCAATCCAAATGACATCACCAGAAACTCGTAGTGTCCATAACGAGTTCTAAAAGCAGTTTTCAAAATATCATTATTCTGAATCTTCGATTGATGATAACCTGATCTAAGGTCAATCTTTGAAAAATACTTTGTTCCTTGCAGCTGATCGAACAGATCATCAATTCTAGGTAATGGGTACTTGTTCTTCATCGAAACCTAATTCAATTGACGATAATCTATACATAACTGTAGCGATCCATATTTCTTCTTCACGAACAACACTGGTGCACCCCACGGAGATACATTAGGTCTTATAAATCCGCGACCCAACAACTCTTCCAGTTAGTCCTTGACTTCCTTTAGCTCTGCTGGCGCAATCTGATATGGGGGTACAGATATCGGTTTTGTATCAGGATCAAACTCGAAACAAAACTCTATCTCTCGATTTGGTGGTAATTCAGGCAATTCTTTTGGAAAGACATCCGGATATTCCGACACCACCGATACGTCTTGTACCTCTCTATTTTTCTTTTGCACGTCCTTTACAATAGCCAAAAATCCTTGACATCCCATCCTTAATATTCGACGTGCTTTGATGGCCGAAATGATACTCATAGAAGATTCCAACTTCTCACCTTGGATTGAAATAGGTTCAACTCCAGGTGAACTAAACGTTACTATCTTCTTGCGACAATCCACATTGGCATAGTGTTGGGCTAGCCAATCCATTCCTAGTATAACATCGAAATCTAATACTTCTAGCAAAATCAAGTCAGCATCCAACTCTCGCCCTTGAACACTCATAGGACAAGAAGGATAAACTATGCTTACTTCTATACTCTCATCTACTGGGGTAGCGACTAACAAAGGACGTTGTAAATAAGTGGGTTGCCTTCCCAACTTAACCGCAAAACTAGACGAAATAAACAAATGCGTAGCACCCAGATCAAACAGAACTAATGCATCTTTAAAAGCGATGAGAAATGTACCTTGCACAACAGTATTGGAAGCCTGAGCCTCCTGAGGGTTTAGTGCAAAGACTCTGGCCTGACTTCCACCAGCCTGTGAAGTCTGACCAGTACCACAACCTCCACCATTTCTTCCTCCTCGATTCCCATAGCCACAACCTCTCTGGCCTGTAAAAGTACTTCTTGTCTGACCATATCCAGATGCTGCCTGATATGCAGTTCTCTGCTGATTGTAGGAAGGTTGTACAACCGTAGTCATCGAACCTTGAGGCATCTGCCTTGGACAATCCCTAGCAAAGTGACCCTGTTGGCCACAATTGAAACACGCTCCCGAAACCATGCGGCATACTCCATAATGCCTCTTGTTACAATTCTGACAAAGGGGTGTTCCAATTCCCATGCCACCTGTCGTCCTAGCTCACACTCTTGTTCTAGAAGTTCCAGCTCAATTACTAAATTTATATCTCTTACGATCTCAATTACGCTGGGACCTAGAAAAGTGTCCAGCATAAGACTGCTCTGGGGCACTCTGTACCATCTGCACACTCTCACTCCTGATCGGTACTTGACCAGAAGGATTTGGAAGTCTCCCATACTGAATCAGGTAGTCTTGATCTGTCGAGCACTATCAATAAAATGAACCAAATCCCTATTCACACTTGACATTAAACTTACGAACTCGGGTCCTAACCCCTTCACGAACCTTGTGTTCACTCTAACCAGATCCACCATCAAGTCTGGTGCAAACCTACTCAATCTCGTGAAATCCGCAACATAGTTTTGCACCAATCTATCTCCCTTGTTCATATTCAACAATCGATCACGATGCATCTCCGTCACCGAATACGGAAGATAGAACTTCCTGTAGCGATTAACAGATTCAGCCCATGTCATCTGACCCATAGTCGGCTGAATCTCTAGTTGAAACCAATCCTTCGCTGGTCCTTTCAACGACATCTCTATCAGAATGATAGATTGTCTCTCATCAGCTTGGAGACGTCTAGTGTTATCTCCACCTCTTCCAGAAAATCTAATGCATCTCCAGTACCGTCGAAGTAAGTTGGCTTAATGCGCATGTAAGCCAAAACAATATCTCTATCCGCATTGACTAACAAACGCTGCTGCTGTAATAATAACTGCTCATGTTGCATATTCTGGTTCTCCGCTTGAGCTGTCGCCAAAGACGCAATACCAGCAAAAAACTGGTCCATATTGAATCCAGCAGGATTTGCTTGGTGAGGAATCCTGGTGCCTGAACTGGTTCTTGTACATTGGCATCTTGACCTCTGCCTATGCCTCTGCCTCGGCCTCTTCCACGACCTCTACCTCTTCCGGGTACTCCACCGGGTTTTGGTTGTCCTCCATGAACATAAAACTCATCTTTAGCCTCTGCGACTCCTTCTTGTGCCACCTCTGGTGCCACTCCTGGTGCAACTCCTGCCGAAACACCAGGTGCAACTCCTTGCGCAACTCCTGGTGCAACTCCAACACGCGCCCTAGTTTTTCTCTGGTCAGCCATCCTGACCAAAGCAAACAACGCCACGATCAGTAACCATACGATAAAGGTGTGCTCGCTTCAAGCACAAAACTAAGCATATACGCAGTCACATCTAATCGCATGCTATCAATCACACTCACATAACAGACTCACATCATATTGAGGAGAGCTGAAAGTTTGAAATCAAACGAGGACATATCGATGACATAACTCGAATCCTGTAGCTACAGTAGCTCATAGTTTAACTTAGTGAACTTGACAATCCTAGGACCACATATCACATAACACATAAGGCAATGGCCTAGGAAACTAAACCATTTCTCTGATAATAACTTTGTCACGACTCGAAATCTCGAGTCAAGACCGGCGCTAGGGAATGAGAGTGGTAGCTCCAAAACCAGAGCAAGCCAAAAACCACTATAAACATTTTTGCGATACAAATCAAATAGCAATCATGTAAGCGTTTTCAGAAAAACCTTTTAAAATGATAAGATGGAAAACATCTATTTACATTCTGAAAACCATCCATAGAAACTAGGGTCTTACACTGCGATGCCAAATCAAGCATTGCCCTATTTCGCACATCAAAAGCAAACGGCTTAAATCACAGTTCAAGCTTACAAAATATCAGAGTACAAATATATAAACCCATTTGACGAAACCACATATACATCGAGGATTAATCTACTGCAGCACTAACGATACACACTTCTTTTGTACATACTTCTAAACAGACTTCTGAAGTAAGGATAGAAGTCTGTAACGTCAAAAAGTCTATTCACCTGAAAAAGTTGAAAACAACGGGGTCAGTCGAAACTGAGTGAGTTCATAGTTTACTAATGATCATTCTATAAAACAAAACAATCTTGTAAATCATTCATTCATATGTGATGGTTTTGATTGTCGTTCTTGTCGCTAAGCTTCAACCTGTCAAGATCAAACAAGTTAGAAAGATTCGAGCCAGTGTTTGGCTCGAACACCCTTCGATGCCTAAGTCAGTCTTTGGTGGAAATTAATGAGAATGATAAAAGTGAATATGAGTCTTTACCTGGTTTAGGCATCCTTCTATATATATTTCGTAGTCTTTGTGTTGTAGTGTGATTGTTCCTTGTTGATTCCAGCTATCTCTTTGTTGAGATTTGCCTTCATCCCTGATTTTAAGGGATCACGTCGTTCTCTTTATTTATCAGATATTGATGCGGTTATAGCTGCGTATTGGGTCAGGGACTTAATCGGGTTGATCTCTGGGTCTATGACCAAAGTCATTATTGTGAGTCTTGTATGTTGTTTTGGTCCTTTTTCCATTACTACTCCCTCCCCTAGAAATATGCCTTCAAGTATTTATGCTTGTTCTTGTAGTTTCTTATCGGGCTTAGTTTTCGAGCCATTTGTTTCTGAAATAAGCTTCCCTAATTTTAGGCTGGTCTTGTAGTGATAGTCTTCTTTGTGAGACTTCAATTACTTCCCCAATGCTTAGGTTTTGAATTTTTTGAATTTTGTTTTTTAAATTCCCTAGACTCTCGCTAGGCGCCAGTTTCGTGCTGGTAACCGCTTAAAGGTTCTCTGGCTGCTTACCTTTAAATGCTGCTTCTCTTCCTTTCTTCTTATTCCATCGTTTCTATTTCATTTCCTCTGTTTTTCTGATTTCAATTCACCTTGCTGCTTTCATTGCTTTGGGTGTTTTCCTTTTTGTTTTTCCAGGTAAATTCCTTTCTTCCGTTTGAATTGTAGTTTAGTTGTCTCTATGCCTCGAATTAGGTCTTCTGTTTGTCTCCCTTTGTCTGGTATGTCGGTAGATTACAGAAATTCGTTGAATTCATTTATTTCTAATGATGATAAAGATGCTTTAAATGAGTTCCGTGAGGAGTATGGTATCCCTCTTAGTTATTCCCTCATTGTGTGGTTCGCGTGTCGTTGCGAATACTTTTGTTGGTAATGGGAAGGTCATCGTGTATAAAGAGCAGTTGCGTTGTGGTTTACGCTTTGCCTTGGATCCTTTGATCAAATATTTTATCTAGAGTATCAAGTCCCTTTGGTTCAGATCCATCCGAATGCCATTCGCATTCTCTGCTGCTTCATTGAGTGGTCCCACGACAGGGGTTTAGTGCCTTCCTTAGGTCTTCTTAGTGAACTGTTCTTTGTTTCCCGTAGGAACAATGAGTTTTACATTCGTTTGATTGCTCATAGAGGTAAGAGAGTGGTAGAGGGGCTTCCTAAGATCACTAAACGTTGGCATCAATCTTTTTTTATTGTTAGACATTAGGACGCCTATATGGATTTTCCTACTGAGTGGGTTGATGATGCATTTTCGTTAGCCTTCTTCCCTCTTTGTACTACTGATTTGGAGGTAGTGGACTCTCTTGTTGACGATGCTAAAACTTGTATGTATGATTGTTTTGACTTAGTAGATAAGTATCTTCTTCGGGCGTTTCCTCATCTTGAGTTGCCCCTTCGTGCTATGACCGAGGGTCCTCTAGAGAGTGAGGGTACCCTGTCTCAGTCATGCCATACCTCTCCTACTTTGTCTTATGTAGATTTGACTGCTTCTCAGGGTATGCCTTTGTAATAATTTCTTTCCTTTTGTTTTATGTATCTTCCCTCTATTATTTGTGTACATTTGGTGAGTGCAGATATGGGTGAAAATGACCTTGACTTGATGAAATTATCCTTCAAAGAAGATGCTTCTGTGATTATTGGTACTGCCCCTACATCAACTTCTCTACCTTCAAAGCATGTAGTGAAGTTGGAGAAATCATTGTAAGGTGGTCCTGTTGCTTCCTCTAGGAAAAAGACTGGTGATGTCTGTGACAAGGCGAAACAAGGATTCGCTAAGCGTCTAAAGACCAACCTAGATGCTTTTCCCAATCCTAGGGAGTGGTTGGAGCAGAATGTGGACAACATGACTGTAACTTCCCCTGATATTGCATCTTTGTTCTCTCAATTCATTCAATTTCCTCGGGATATGGAATCGTGGAGAAGCTCTATGGACGGTGATGTGTGCAACAGAGTTGACTTATCTTTGTTACCGGTTTGGGTTGTATTCTTTATTTTTTTTTGTGACTTTGGTTTTTAGATTTTAACTCTGTCTTCGTTTTTTGTTTTGGCAGTTTCTGCAAGGGAATACTCTGATCCATCGTCAAAGGGATGAGGTGGCCTTGCTGAACCAAAAATATGAAACGGAGATGATTGCTCTCCGGGCCTCTGCGACTGCGGAGAGGGTCAAGCTGTCGAAACTGAACCAAACGGCTGCAGACCATCTCAAGATTATGGAGAAAAAGGTTTCTAACCGCGAAAATGGCCTTCTAGAGCTGAGGTCAGCTTATGATAGGTTGTCTCAGGAGCAGAAGAGTAGCACACAAGATGCCAATGTCTATGTAAGTGGTTGTTTGACTGATTTTTGCTATATCATTATCAAAATCGTACGTTCAGAATACCCGGAGTATGATATCAACATGTTCCTATCCATCGACCTTCGTGCACTGGGTTGACGCGTTGCGGCTAAGGTTGTTGCGAAGAAGGCGGGTTTGCCTGCTTCACTTGTTCTACCTTTGGATATCGTCAGTGATGGGGTCACTGATGCGATAGAATCGGAAGAGGTTGCTAAGGATGTTGATGATAAATAACTAACGCCACCCTCTTAGTCGATAACTATGTTTGAGGCAGTCGTTCCTCCTACGGGTGTTACTTCTGCGATTGAGGCTAGTGTGTCGGACAAGGGGCTGGATGATGTTGACCCAGTTGAAGATTCACTTCCAGAAGGAGATGCGATTGGTCCAAAGGAGGGAGCGACCAATCCAGAGGAAAAAGTATAAGCCGTGTGTTTGGCCTTTTGCTAGCTTTTTATTTTGTTGCTACGTGTAAGGTAGCATTTTGTATGTACCTTTGGAGTCTTTATGGTAGACTCCCTTCTTTTGCGTAACTGAACAATTTCCTTTTTGTATGTTCAAGTGTTTGGCAACTTTCTTTATTTTGTCAATAGTTGGGACTTCTGACTGTGTCATGTATTTGTGTCATACTTTTGCGTCTTGCTTTAGTTTAAATGTTCAACTACGTCGTGTGTCTCTATCTTACTTCAGCGACTATCTTCTGTGAGTGATGATTGCAATTCATATAAATGAACTGGAAATAAATAAATAAGAAAAAAGAGATAACTTTATTCATGAATGGTGGTTACATCTTTTACTGAAGATATTTCTTCAGATTTTCAACATTCCATGTCCTGGCCAATGGAGTCCCGTCTAGGTAAGCTATTTTGCATGCTCCCTTCCCTACTACTGTTGATACTCGCTATGGCCCGTCCTAGTTAGCTTCAAGCTTTCCAACTCCGGCGTCTTCTCTACCGATTTTTGATTTCTTTAGGACTAAGTCTCCTTCTTCAAAGCTTCTTTCCTTGACACGAGCATTGTGATACTTAGTCATCTGCCTACGATAGGCCTCAGCTCAAATTGATATGTGATGCCTTCTTTCTCCGAGGCGGTTAAGGCATAGCCTCAGGGACTCCTTATTGCGGTCTTCGTCTATGACATGGACCCATAGGGTAGGCATCCCAATTTCTACTGGGAGAAATGCTTATGTTCCGTATGTGAGACGAAACGGTGTCTCCCCTGTTGCTTTTCTGGGGTGGTCCGATAGGCCCAAATCATGTGATAGAGCTCATCAATCCATCTTCCTTTTAGGTCTCCTAGCCTCTTCTTGATTCCGGAGAGGATGGTGCGATTTGTGAATTCTGTAAGTCCATTGGTTTGCGGGTGTGCGACATAAGAAAATTTCAGGAATTCTCAGTTCTGTGCAAAACTCTTTGAAGCTGGCGCAGTCAAATTGTTTTCCGTTGTCTGTGGCTAAGGCATGTGGAGTGACAAACCTGCTCATGACTTCATTAGATAACCAATTCTGGATTTTCCGTTTTGTTATGGTGCTCATTGGTTTCACTTCTATCCATTTGGTGAAGTGACCTACTGCGACTACTATGAACTTTACTTGCCTTCTAGCTCGGGTAAAAGGCCCCAATATGTCTACTCCCCATATCTTTAGCATCTTTCTTCATGGTCGGCCAACAGAATCCTTGTAACATTGCCATTCTATATATGGTGACTGCGCCTTCATGCGCCCCACATTCTCCTTTATGAATTTCTATAAGGACTTAGTTTCCTTCTTCTAGTGATATACACTTGGACCACGGATGTGTGACTGAGGTCCGGTACAGCGTCCCTTCTATCAAAGAATATACTGAGGAGATTTTAACTAGTTTAGAAGCCTCTGTGCGGCCTCTGGATAGCACCCCATCTGCTAGATATGCTACTATTGGCTGCATCCATGGATCGAGTACTGCGACTGATAACATCTGCTTCTCTTCGACTGTGGGTGTTGTTCTATCTTACTTTTTTTGGAGTGATGCATATAATTGGCTCTTCAGTGCTGCGGCTTTTTCTATTGTGTCTTCTCTAGTGTTCTCCTCCATGGGGATGGGAACGATCTCCCATTGTCCCCCGTGTTTCTAAGTTTCTCTTTTTCCTTTGCCATGTATCTTGCCATGTGAGTATCCTTTGTCTGGAATTGTCCCAAAACCTGGCTGGTGACCAATTGAGAATCGCTGTGGATTCTCAATTTTTCTTCTTTCACTTCTACTACTATTTCGATTCCTGTTAAGAGGGCCTCATATTCTGCTACATTGTTAGGAGGAAGAAATGATTTCGCTATTAGCAATGATAAAAGAAACTGTTTATACCTGTTATATTGTTGGTATCTTTGAAGTCCAGGTGCACTAAATATTCTATAACGATTTTGTTTGGTCCAAGTAGGACTACGCCTGCTCCTGCGCCTTGCTCATTGGAGGCTCCATCTACGAAGAGGGTCCAAGTCAGCTCCTCGGTGACTAAGTCACATGGCTTCTCCATCATCTTAGCCACAAAGTTTGTGAGTGCTTGGGCTTTCAAAGTTATCCTTGGCTCAAATCTAATGTCATGCTCTCCCAACTGTACTGACCAGCCGTCCTGATGTCTCCGGTCGATGAAGTGCTTTCTTCAGGGGCTGGTTTGTACGAAGTATGACCGTGTGTCCTTGGAAATATGGCTTAAACTTTTTGGTTGTTACCACTACGGCCAATGCAAGCTTGTCGATGGTTGGGTAATTAGGTTCTGCCCCCTTCAATGTTCTACTTATATAATATAATGGTCTCTTCTCTTCCTCTTCTTCCCGTACCAGTACTGAGGCTATAGTCTCTCTTCCTACCGACATGTATAGGTACAATGTTTCTTCCGCTATGGGTCTGCTTAGTAGAGGGGGCTTGGTCAAAAAATGACTTCAACTCTTCGAATGCCATTTGACAGTCTTCATCCCATTTGAATTTCTTCATGTTCCTGAGCTGCTTGAAGAAAGGTAGGCATTTCTTAGCTGAGGACGAAATGAAACGTCCCAGTGCTGTGAGTCTTCCATTCAGTTTCTGCACGTCCCTCACATTCTGGGGGGGCCTTCATGTCTATGATCGCCTGGATCTTCTCCAGATTTGCTTCTATACCTCGTTGGCTGATCAAATATCCCAGGAACTTCCCTGCCTTTACTCCGAAAGCACATTTGACTGGATTAAGCTTCATCTCAAACTTATTCAAAATATTGAATGTCTCCTCTAAGTCTCGTGCATGTTCCTCCGATGTTGCACTCTTCTCGATTATGTCATCGACATAGGCTTCCACATTTCTCCCCAATTGGTCTTGGAACATGAAGTTGACTAGGCGCTGGCAGGTAACTCCTGCGTTTTTTAGTCCGAATGGCATGACTTTGTAACAGTATGTGCCTCGGTCAGTAATGAACGAATTTTCTCTTGGTCTTTTTCATCCATTGGTATTTGGTGGTACCCTTGTGCTGCGTCTATGAAGCTATACAGGAGGTAGCATGTTGTAGAGTCTACTAACTGGTCTATGTTAGGAAGTGGGTAACTGTCATTTGGGCAAGCCTTGTTCAGATCCATGAAGTCAACACACATTATGTACTTTCCATTCGTCTTCTTTACTTGGACCACATTTGCCACCCATTCTGGTTAATGGACCTCTCAGATGAACCCTGCTGCTTCTAGTACATCCACTTCTTCCGCAATTACTTTTTGTCTTTCCTCTGTGAATCGCTTCTTCTTCTGGACTATGGGTCTGCTCCCTGGATTCACGTTTATTTTGTGTGACGCTATCTTGGGATCAATTCCCACGATCTCTGCTGGTTCTGTGGCAAAGGACTCCACATTCTTCTTCAGTATCATTGTTATCTCTTGGACTACTTCTTCTGGTACATCCGTGCCTATTTTGACGGCCTTAGTCGTTGTTAAGCGCAATTCCTTCATATCTCCTACTGGCTCTACCCCCTGTGACTCTTCCTCCTCTACCACGTTTCCTGGGAATGTCTCAATATTCAAGCTTTCGTCCTCCTTTGTTGTCACCATGCAGCATTCTCTGGCCATCTCTTGTCTCCTAACTCCACATATAAGCTCACCGTCCCTTCTGGTCGTATTGGTGCTCCTCCGAGTCCGACGAGTGGGACAGAGGACTTTTGCAAATCGGTTGTTGAGTCTTTCATTTCTTTGAATGCTTCAAGAGTTAATAGGTTCAAAGAGATGCCTTCATCTACTAGAATTCGTTTGAGAAGGTGATTTATGATCACTGCTTCTATCACCGATGCGTCATTGTGTGGGCCTTTGACTTGTTGCCCATCATCCGGTCCGAATGATATTTCCGGGACTATTTCTCTTTCGATTGCGAAAATGGTTGCTGACCCTCTTCTATTTCTCTTCTTCTTCTGGGTATTTATATAAGGCTCTCCTCCATCTATTATATGAACTACCCCTACTACATCTTTCAGTTTCTTGCTTTGCTCCTCCTTTTCCACTTGTTCGGCCTTCATTTTCTCTCATGGTCTCTCATTTATGAACTTTTTCAAGAGTCCGGATTGGATCAGGTGCTCTATTTCTCTTTTCAAGTCCCAACATCTGTCTGTGTAATGACTGTAGCCTTCGTGAAAGCGAAAATACCTGCTCTTGTCTCTGTGGATGTTGGGATCCATTTTCCTGGGTGCATTGAACATTACTCGATTCTGCTTCATCCAACTAAGTATATAGACTGGTGCTTTGTTTAGTGGTGTAAAGTCATAAAGTCTATGCCTTGCGCCATATCTCTGAGTCCGGGGTCTATCCTCCTCCTTCTTTCCCTGATATATGGAACTATCTTGCTTAGTGGGTTCATGTTGTTTCATCAGAGTTCTTCGGGCTTCATCCAAGTCGACGTATTTATGCACAATCAACATCAAGTCTTCAAAACTTGTTGGTTTCTGCATCAAGATCTTATCTCGGAGTTCATCAAATCTTGTTCCCATCTTCATTGCCTCAATCGATGTGTCATGATTCAAATTTTTGATCTACACTGCTTCTTTATTGAATCTCTCCACGAAGTTCTTTAGGGTTTGCTGCTCTCCCTGTTTGCACTTCCTTAGGTTACTGGAACTCTTCTGCATAGGGATGTTGGTCTTGAATCTCGATATAAATGCCGAAGGTAAGTCGAAGAAAGAGCCAATTGACCCAGATATAAGGTAAGAGTAGAGAATGGGGTCTGTCACATCTTCTAGCATCATGATCGTTTTGAACTTTGAAATGTGACCCTTCGGGTATCCTGTCCCATCAAAGGAACCAAAGGTTGGTAATTTAAACATTGAAGGAAATCTTACCAATTGTATATCTGACTTGAGAGGTGAGTCCTCATCTTCTCGGTCATTGTCTACTCCTTTCTCCTCTTTTTGATATTTCTGTATGGCGTTCTTGATTTTCTCGTCGATGTTGTTCTTCTCCTTTCTTCCTTTCTTCTATTGGAGGAGTGACTCTCAGCATCTTTATTTTGTTTTCCCGATGTCTTCTCTCCTTTGGACTCCTCTTCGTCGATCACATGGATCCTGCCGCTGTTCCGAGCCTCGGCATTTGTGACCTTCTCCGGGGTAGTTTTGTTCCCAGGGAGAGGGGCAGTGTCTGCGGCTTTCCTTGGAGTGTCATCCTTTTTCCGAGGTACATGTTCTGGTTCTCGCCTGCATCTGGTCTCTGGGTCACCATCCTTCGTCTGCTTCTCCTTGTGATTTGCTTGATCCCTAGCGAATCCGACCAGGTGGTCCTGGAAATCGTTGATACTTTTCATCACGGTTTCGTGATAGAAAGGTGGTAAAGGCACCCCTTGGGGCACATAACGTGGTATTTGCGTCGTAGACGTCACTGTTCCTTCCGTATCCAGAGAAGGGAAGGGAATGGGTTGGATCGGTCGTTGATATCCCAGATGAGTCCACAGATAGTAACCTGGGTACCACGTCCCACTTAGTTGGTGATAAGCCATAGGCGCTTGATATTGAGGAGTGTAATACCCCCACGGTGAAGTTGTATTTCCTGGAACATGTCCTCCCTGAGTATTTCTTACGAACGACGGTGGTGTAATGTCATACGCGACTCTACTGGTTACTGGTAAAGTTCCATTAGAGATCGGTACGGTTGCCCTGATCCCTGTGATAGGCAACAGGGGTGGAAGAATCGGGAAACTGCTCACAGTTAATCCTGCGGTTGTCACTACTACTCCTGGTGGCGGTGGCTCTTCTCTGTCATTCATTGCATCCTCAAAACCAAAATTGAATTTGTATTTTAGAAACGAACAATTGTTCACACAGACGGCGCCAAATGATGGTTTTGATGGTCATCCTTGTCACTAATCTCCAACCAATCAAGATCAAACAAGTTAGAAGGATTCGAGCCGGTGTTTGGCTCGAACACCCTCTGATGCCTAAGTCAATCTTTGGTGGTATCTTAATGAGAATGATAAAAGTGAATATGAGTCTTTACCTGACTTAGGCATCCTTCTATATATATTTCGTAGTCTTTGTGTTGTAGTGTGATTATTTCTTGTTGATTCCAGCTATCTCTTTGTTGAGATTTGCCTTTCTCCCTGATTTTAAGGGATCACGTTGTTCTCTTGATTTATCAGATATTGATGCGGTTATAGCTGTGTATTGGGTCAGGGACTTAGTCGGGTTGATCTCTGGGTCTATGACCGAAGTCATTATTGTGAGTCTTGTATGTTGTTCTTGTCCTTTATCCATCAATATGCATCCAAATATAACTTCCAATTGAAACCCTAATCCTCGATTCTTTGCAATCTTCCTCACAATCAAAATTAACAACTTTAATCTTGACGATAGGTTACAGGATAGTTCCACCGTGTCAACCATACCATCTAGTCGGGCATCGGGATAGTTTAACCATTATGCCTCATACCATCTTTAATCCAACAATACAGCAGAGTCCCGGGATAGTTCAACCATGGCGACTCACTAGATACAGGCCGTGGGATAATTCAACCAAGCTGACCTTGTATCACATTCACACAGACCATAAAATATATATGTCCCTCGATTATACTAGTGATCACATAATCCTATTACCGTCCAATAGGAAAGCATGTTTCATCGGATCTATACTGGTTTCAAGATAATGATGCGTGCACTTCATACAAAGCATTTTGATTATGAATCATGCTATGCGATTCATATAAAACATTTGTATTTAAAAAGTAATGCATTTTCAATACATCAAAAGTAAAAATTTATACACTCACTGCTAGCTATTCCAGAAACTTTATCACACGACCCCCGGCAAGCTACTTGTCTGGTAGCTTGGTTGCCTCGGCGGATCTAGGAAACAGACAAACATAACTCGAGTAAGAATATAACTCTATAGCTATTCTAGACTCGAGATATAAACATAAACGTCACTCGACGATTAATCTAAGTTCATTCCTTCGTTATTTATCGTTCTTCGATACTAACGCTATACGGCTTTAGGTTTACGACTTAAACCTAAACCCTAAACGTGTCGTCCCGTATATCAAAACCTTAATCTCATGTTACATGTTCTTAGTCCAAATTGTCATTTCCAGAGTCCATAGGTTCATATCTATTTAGGAAACGTCTAGTCCCAGTTCCGAGCATCGGGAGGGGTCAAAAACAACCTAAGGAGTTCGTGTTTGGCCTTGGCACGTCGTGTCAAGCCTTGGCACGTCGTGCTAAGGTGTGTCGCACCGCGAAGGGAGCCTTCGCGTCGCACCCAAGGCTGGCGCGAATTGAGGACGGGGCATCAGCCCGTGCTGCTCCAAAAACCCTCATGGACCTTATCTCGACATGCTTAAAACACTCGTGAACGAATCCGACATCGAAACAACATCAAAAGTAATCCATAACATACTAGAAACGCTTATAACGAATCGAATACGTAATCGCGATATATTTTCGCCGTAACCTATCGTTTAAATCCAAAAACCCACCAAATTCAACCAAATAAACCTTAAAACGACTAGCTTACCTTGATAGCCCTCTGTTTTAGGATCGTTTAGCAACAAAAACCGTCGAATTTGGTCGAGAAACGAAAACGCTATGAATTGTCGAAGTTTATCGTTAAAAATGTTAAGGTTTAGTATCTGACACTTTATCATGAAGTAGATGATAAACTTATATATATATTGGCTAAAGTACACTTTAATTCAAGTAGCTCAATCTCGTATTTTAACTCAATTCCTTAATTAACATCTGCGTCCAATTTTAAAAAGATATCCAAATGACACGAAACTTTACCGATAAATACTTAAAAATATTTTACTGAGGACGGTGTAAAAAATATTAGCTTAGGACCCATACTTTATTTTATATTAATTTTCTTAGTTTTTCCTTACTCTCACTAATACCCGCTCTAACGAATAATAATTACCAATTAAAATTAGGTCTAATTACTTAAAAAAAACCCACCTTGTGACATTTATTCGTTTATACACTGACTTAGAAAAAAGTTCATTTGTACCCTTTTTTTGATTTTTCATTTTCGTCTCTACCCAAAAGAGCTAATTTGACCTCTTTTTATTTGGAAAAATATTCAAAATGATCCTTTATATTTAGCTTATATTCTAATTAAACATTAATATTATTAATCATTTATAATGTTTTCATTCTTTAATTAATTTAATTGTCAAAAATTTAAATTTTAGGGTAGAGATGAAGACGAAAAATCAAAAAAATGGTACAAATGAACTTTTTCCTACGTGGGGGTATAAACAAAAAAAAGTTACAAGGTGGGGTTTTTTTTAGGGACGATGACAAAGTACCTAAAATTTTAAAAATATTTACAAAAGTACCTGTAAACTTTTTTATTTACAAAAATACGACTGATTTAAAATTAATTACAAAAGTACCGAAAAATAAAAATTAATTACAAAAGTACGATTTGTATAATGTCGGTATTATTATGGTATAATTTTAGAATATTAAAACTATAAATGAGATAATTTAAAAATAATATATGGTTTATTATTGGTATAATTTCAGTATATTTTCGGTATATCAATTATAAATTTTTATATATATTTTCTAGTTGATAACATGTATATTTTTTTATATGTATTTTGGTAATGAACTAGAGAATTTGTATATTGTTGGTATAATTTTAGTATATTGTTAGGTTAATATTTAGTATGCGATGTGGTGTAATATTGATGTAATAATAAAATTTCAATATATTTTAATGTGTACACTCTTGGTATACTGTTGGTATAACTGATTTCATCCGAGAAGTACATTATCCAGACTGGGTAGCAAACGTTGTCCTAGTCAAGAAGTCAAATGGGAAATATCGAATGTGTGTGGATTTACTGACTTGAACAAAGTTTGTCCCAAAGACAGTTATCCGCTCCCAAGCATAGACCAGTTAGTAGACTCAACCGCATGCTACCTCCTGTACAGTTTCATAGACGCAGCGCAAGGATACCATCAGATACCCATGGATAAAGAGGATCAATAGAAGATTTCCTTTGTAACAGACAAAGGGACGTATTGCTACAACGTCATGCCATTTGGACTAAAGAATGCTGGAGCAACGTACCATAGATTGGTAAATTTCATATTCAAAGATCAATTAGGAAGGAACGTGGAAGCCTACATGGATGACATAATTGTAAAGAGCCTCACGGCGGAGACACACGCCTAAGACCTAGAAGAGACTTTCTCAGTCTTAAACAAATTCAGAATGAAGCTCAACCCAGCCAAGTGCGCCTTTGGAGTCAAAGCAGGCAAATTCCTAGGATACCTGATCAGCCAACGAGGAATAGAGGCTAACCCTGAGAAGGTCCGAGCCATAGCTGACATGAAGGCTTCGCAAAATATCCGAGAAGTACAGAAGTTAAATTGCCGCGTCACAGCACTGGGACGTTTCATCTCTTCATCAGCTAAAAAATGCTTGCCATTTTTTAAGCAACTAAGGAATATGAAAAAATTCACTTGGGATGAAGATTGCCAGAAAGCGTTTGAAAATCTGAAGTCTTTCCTGACTCAGCCGCCATTACTAAGTAGACCCATTGCAGGAGAAATGTTATATCTCTACCTCTCAGTAGGAAAAGAGACAATCGCTTCTGTTCTGGTCCGAGAAGAAGGGGAAGAACAGCAACCTATCTACTATGTCAGCAGAACGCTCAAAGGCGCAGAGCTCAACTACCCAACCATTGACAAATTGGCGTTAGCTGTGGTGGTTATAACGAAAAAGCTCAAACCGTACTTCCAAGGGCACAGAGTCATTGTCCGAACAAATCAACCCCTGCGCAAGGCTCTCCATCGCCCAGAAACGTCTGGGAGACTAGTAAGCTGGTCAGTGCAACTAGGAGAACATGATATCAGATACGAGCCAAGGAAGACGCTGAAGGCACAGGCACTGGCAGACTTCGTCGCAGAAATGACGGAGAAACCACCGGACTCAGTCGCAGAGGACATAACCTGGAACCTGTTCGTGGATGGAGCCTCTAGTGAGCAAGGGGCAGGGGCCGGAATAGTATTACTCAGACCTCAGACGGTGGACATAGAGCATGCAGTACATTTAAAGTTCAAGGCTACCAACAACGTGGCAGTTATGCGAATACGCAAATATTTTTTCTATTGCATAAACTTATTTAGATGCTCATGTCTTACCAATGATGTATAAAAATATGAGACCTTTCTAACAAGACTCACATTAGCGAAAGAAGTAAAAGCAGAAAAGCTAAGGGTCCATAGTGACTCCCAGCTGGTTACAAGCCAAATCTTGGACCAATTCCAAACAAAAGATGCCAACATGGCAAAATACATGGAAAGAGCAAAGGTGATGCTGAAGGAAATAGAAAGGAACGGTGGGCAATGGGAAATAATCCCAATACTCAGAGAGAGAAACATGCGAGCAGACGCACTAGCAAAAGCAGCCGCGACAAAAAGTCCCCTGTATCTCTCACTCTACATGAAAGAGGAGAGGATGAGTCCCATCATAGACGAGAAAGAAATTCTACCGATCACAGAGCTAGATCCTAGGATGCAACCCATTGTCGCATACATAAACGATGGAATAGTCCCAGAAGGAAGAGCAGCAACAGCCAAACTGGTACGAGTATCGTCTGTCTACTCCTTGATAGAAGGTACTTTGTACCGGTACTCGGTCACACACCCGTGGTCCAAATGCATTTCGGTAGAAGACGGAGCTTACGTACTAAAGGAGATCCACGAAGGAGAATGTGGAGCACACGAGGGAGCAGTCACTGTTAGCAGGAAAGCACTACTCCAGGGATATTATTGGCCGACTATGAAGAAAGACGCAAAAGATATGGTGAAAAAATGCGACAGATGCCAAAGATTTGGCACAATCATAAGAATCCCGGCAGCCCACCAGTCAGCAATTGGAAGTCCTTGGCCTTTCATGACATGAGGAGTGGACATACTAGGACCATTCACCCCAGCTCGAGGGCAAGTTAAGTTCATCGTAGTCGCGGTGGATCATTTCACCAAGTGGATATAAGTGCAACCAATGAGCACCATAACGTCCCAGAAGATCATCAGGTGGCTTTCTAATGAAGTCATGAGCAGGTAAAATTTCAAAGTTATATAAATAAAATCCTTTAAAATAAAGGCATACTAATACACAACAGGTTTGGGACACCACATACCCTAGTCACAGACAATGGGAAACAGTTCGATTGCGCCAAGTTTAGGGAATACTGCGCTGAACTGGGGATCAACCTGAAGTTCACTTCCGTAGCACATTCGTAGACCAATGGACTCACCGAAGTCACCAATCGCACTATCCTATCGGCAATCAAGAAGAGGCTTGGAGACTTGAAAGGGATATGGGTAGATGAACTGTACCATGTCATATGGGCTTATAGAACAACTCCAGAAGGGCCAGAGGTTGTCCTTCCTGTTGAAATGGGAATGCCCACACTCAGGGTACAAGTCATAGACGAAGAGCGCAACGAAGAAGCACTGAAGCTGTGCCTAGATCTGCTAGAAGAGAGAAGGCACCAAGCAGCCATACGCGCAAAAGCTTACCGCTGACAAATGACTAAGTATCATAATGCTAGAGTCAAGGAACGAAGTTTGTCAGAAGGAGACTTAGTCCTTAAAAAAGCTGAAATAGGGAAAGGAGCTGCAGGAGTGGGAAAGCTCGAACCTAACTGGGACGGTCCTTACCGAGTCACTGAAGTCGTAGGGAAGGGAGCATATAGAATAGCTCATTTAGAAGACACACCATTGCCTAGAACCTGGAATATCAAGAATTTGAAGGAATATTTCCAGTGAAAGATGTAACAAACGAATAATGAATAAAGTTGCATCTCGTATTCTTTCTATTTTTAACATATCTGTCAAATTATCATGCATGACCATGACTCAGTAGAAAGACCCAATGAAAAGCAAACGAAAACGACATTCATAAAGTAGCGCAAATGTTCAGAAATACCAGAAAGGAGAGTTTCCCATGAAACCCTCCAAGCAAAAGAAAACAAACGAACAGAAGTACTATAACAAAAGTAGTACAGAAATTAGAAAGCTAGCTAAAGGCCCAATACACGACCAATTACACTTCCTCTGGACGGGTCGCTCCCTCCTTTGGACCAATCGTATCTTCTGGAATCTTATCCTCCACGTTCTCCTCGGCTAAGTCAGAGGCTAAGGGATCTTGATCCTGAGCATTCAAAAGATGAGAGTCCTTGACTAAAACCAAAGCTGTCTCTGTCGCAGAGGTTTTACCCAAGGGTCCCTTGTCGCTACAAACATCTGGGTCAAAACTCGATGACTTCTCATCAGGATCTATGGCATCTCTCACAATATCACTGATAACATCAAAAGGAAGCACCTGTGACACAGGCAATCCAGCCTTCTTAGCAGCCACCTTAGCCGCAACACGCTGACCCAAAGCCCGGAGATCAATTGAAAGAAATTTGTTGATGTCATAATCTGGATAATCCACGAACTATCTTGATCACCATGGCGCAAAAGTCAGTCAAGCATCCACTCATGTAAATGTTCGCATCTCTCTTGTTGTTTTGCTGCTCTTAAGTCAACCTCTCACATGAAGCCTGAAGTTGTAACTGGCTAGCTTCATGATCAGAAATCTTCTTTTCTAGGATCTTAACACGATCCAGAGCTGTTTGATTCTGCTTGTTCAGCTTCATCCTCTCCGCAGACATAGAGTCTCGTAACAGGGTCATTTCTTTCTCATGCCTCAACTCCAACGACGCAGTCTCCTCCACCTTGCGACGAACTAGGGCATTTCCTTGAATAAGCTGAAAATAGAAATACTAAATAAGAGAAAAAAGAACACACAAAAAAAGACACGCCAAAGAGTCACAAAAGAAAGAAACAACAAAAAATGATTACATGCAGCAAGGCAGAATCGATCCGGTCACAAGCACCAGACCCAGTACAACTGTCCCAAACTTCCATGTCCTTCGGAAATTGCACAAATTGAGAAAATAAAGAAGACACCTCAGGGGAAGAAACAGACAACCCCTCAACGTTTTGCTCCAACCATTCCCTAGGATTAGGACATGAATCCAAGTTCTTCTTAAGACGTTTTGCAAACCCCTGTCTGGTCCGGTCACGAATATCGTGCCCTTTCTTACTAGAAGAAGGGGGCAATTCGGACTCAATACTCTTCTCAATCTTCACAGTTGGGGGAGGAGGCAGTAACAACGAAGCAGGCCGAGACCCAGTGATAACGGCTGAGTCATCGTCAAAGGAAAGAGTCAAAGCATCCAAGAAATCATCCCCCATTCTTGCAAAGGCAATATGGATAAATTAACATTCAATCATGACAAAGGCAAATAAAAGACTAACAAGAAGCATACCCTGAGACGCAGACGTCAAATCTACAAAAGATAGGGGTGAAGGAGAACGGCAAGACTGAGATAGTGTACCATCACTCTCAAGAGGCCCCTCAGTCACAGTATGAGGAGGCAACTCAATATGAGGAAACTTACGATAAAGGTATTTATCAACTAAGTCACAACAGTTGAATAAACGGGACTGGCATCATCTACTAAGGAGTCTATTGCTTCTGAGTCAGTAGCACAAAGTGGGGAAAAAGAGAGGGATTTAGAGTCATCGACCCAATCAGAGGGAAAATCAGCGAAAGCACTATCATGACCCACAACAAAGAAGGAACGCTGCCAACGTTTAGTAATTTTAGGCAAAGCATCAATCAGACGCTTACCTCGATGAGCAGCCAAACGATGGTAAAATTCATTACTCCTACGAGTTATAAAGAAAAGCTCGTTCAAAAGACCCAAATAAGGAACCAAACCCTTGTCACAGATTAACTCAATAAAGCAACACAAGACTCGAATCGCATTCGGATGGATCTGACCTAAGGGAATCCCATACTCCTTAACAAAAGACTCGATCAAAGGATCCAAAGGGAAACGGAACCTGTAATGGAACTGTTCTCTATAGATGACTACTTTCCCATCACCCACATCCTCAGTGGCACTCATACGAGCGCCGCCGGAATCCCATAGTCATCACGAATTTCACCCAAAGACTCTCTATCAACATTAGTAACAAACGAACTTAAAGAATTACGATAATCAACGGCAGCGCCGGACGAAGGAAGAGACACAGAAGACCTAGTACGCGTCATAGCCAGTACGAAAAATCAAGAAAGAAGATGAAACTTACCTGGAAACCTTAAGGAAGAACTAAGGCGAAAAGTAAAAATGGCGACGAAGAAAAGCAAAGAAATTTTTGAAATAATCAGTGAAAGCCAAAGTAAAAGAAAACGGGAAGAAAAGTGAAGAGATTTAAAGAAGGATCTAGGTAACCGCGACAACAGTTACTAAGATAGAAACGTGGCGGACATTCAGGAGCATGAAATGATGGCAGTTTAAATTTTGAAAAACAAAATTGAAAAGACAATTGAAGAGGCAATTACTCCTAACGGATAAAAAGAAAAAGGCACAGCGCGAAACAGGCCCAGAAATGGCCCAGAACAACAAACATAAATGCTTGAAAGATACAATCTTGTGGGGAGGGACTAATGATGGATATCACGCCTGAAACAGTACCAGAAGACTGCAACAAGACGCAGGTCACAAACAATAAGACCAGTCGCAGGTCCCTGACCCATAATCCAACAGTAACCAACTGGTAACGCGGTTAAGTTAGTCCTCCCTAAAGATCAGGGATAAGGACAAAGAACCGCTCATCATAACGAGAAGATGAGATCAGAATAAATGAGAAGACTCCTAACACATCACAAGGAATGTGATGTATATATAAACTGAGTCCCAAGTCAGTTAAACCCCAATTTCACTCATATTCATTCTCAACACTACTCCAATCTATCTGACTTAGGCATCAGAGGGTATTCGAGCCAACACCGGCTCGAATCCTTCTAACCTATTTTTCTTTGTAGGTTGGATCAAACCAGGACCGGCAGTTCAAGAACCATTAATGTTGAATAACCAAAATTTTGTTTTCTTTTTTTCTTTCTTTTTTGAAACGTTTTCTTCAATTCTCTTTTGGTTTTCTTCTTTACTTTTTTTTCTTTCTTGATTTCCTTACTTAATGCCTAAGTGAATTCCATGTATTTTCTTGTGATCTTTTGTTCAAATTTATCTCATAGGGTTGTAAAAAGTGGGAAAATAAAAGAAAGAAAAAAGTGGTGAAAACACGTGTGTATATAACAATAAAAGGCTTGACACAAAATTGTTTAAACCTAAAGGGAAAAAGGGTAGTATTTTTAAGTGGGAATAAGAAATGTGTTATCTAAGTGTCTAAATCATGTTCATGTCATCACCTATTTCAAATAGTCTCAAATTGATTTACAATTACAAGTTCTAGCAAATAAGCAACAAGTAGCACACTAAAAAAAAGTTTAAGGCTCAAAATTCCTCACATTCTCAAATGTAGTTTGATAAACAATAAACATGTGGTTGATCTTTCAAAATTTCTAAAAGATCAAATAAATTTAAGCAACTTAACGTTGATAAAAATTGAAATATTTGGATATCTTTAAATCGTAAGTAATAGAATATTTTGTGCTCAAGTGTTATGTTAAATGCTAATGTAAGAAATTAACACAACAACAAGCTCATGATTCCAATTAAATAACTCAACAAGCCAAAAATAACACAATTTCAAGTTTTACAACGATATTTAATCATATTTTCAAGAAAAAAAACGTCAAAATTTTTTTACTTTTAGAAAAACGTAAAACTAAGCATAAAAATAGACTAAAACTCAAAGCTAATGCAATTTTAAAAACTAAAAACAGAAAATAAAAAAAATCCTAATGTAAATAACTAATGCCTAGAAACTTAAATATCACATTTTCCTCAATACATAAATTTACGAAATCAAGTAAGAGAAAAAAAAGATTGCTTCCCTAGTGTGCACCCTAGTTGATGTATCTTCTCAATTTGATGACTTTGATCTTCATTTTTACATTAGTCATTATTTCTTTTCAATAGTGATTTATAAAATAGACATCAAAAACTTCAAGATAATAATGTGAAGGTGATGCATATCACACCCGAAATAGTACCAGAAGACAGCTGGAAGACTCATGTCATAGACGATAAAAACCAGTCATAGGTCCCTGACCCAGTACCCATCTGTAACTAACAAAGTAAGCGGATAAGCTAGTTATCCCAGAAAATCAGGGATAATTACAGAAGATAACTCATCATAACAAGAAGATGAGCTCAGAATAAAGGAGAAGACTCCTAACGTATTACAAACAACTACATGTATATATATATATATATATATATATATATATATATATATATATATATATATATATATATATATATATATATATATATTCAGACCTAAGTCAGGTAAACCCTAATTTCACTCATATTCACTCACAACTTCACTCCAATCTATCTGACTTAGGCATCGGAGGGTATTCGATCCAACACCGGCTCAAATCCTTCTAACCTATTTTCTCTTGTACGTTGGATCAGACTCAGACCGGCTGTTCAAGAACCATTATTTGGCGCCGTCTGTGGGAACGATCAATTCGTTTTCTACGTAAAAAAAATTCTTAATTTTGGTTTCTTGCCGAGAAGATGAATAATGAGGGAGAACCACCACCGCCAAGAGTGGTCACAACGATAGGAGCTTTACCCGTAAGCAGCGGATTAACCCTTCTTTCTGTCGCCAGCACCGGAGGAAGAGTTGCACCAGGAATCAATCTTATTCCACCGGCAACTAGTGTGCCGTACAATATTACACCACCACCCCGTAGGAGAGGAGTCCCAGGACAAACGCAATCACCATGGGGTTATTACAATCTTCAATATCAAGCACTAGGGACGTACCCGCAGCCAGGATGTTACCCACCGTATGTGCCGCAAGGCGCACCTTAACCACCACTTTACCATGAAGCATTAATGAAAAGTGTTAATGATCTTCAGGATTATCTGGGACTGGCAAAACAGTCTGCGGAGGGACATGCAGCGAAGGAGGCACAACCTACAGATAAAGCCCAAGTGGGGAGACACAGACCTGAAGCCCTGACGCAGAGAAGGAGAACTGGGGAGGAAGGCTCACGAAGAGGCCAATCTGAACCAGTACCTCAACGGAAAGACGCAGGCAAAGGGAGAGCAGATGCCCCTCCGCGAGAAAAAGAAAGAGACTTGGGAAATAAAGAGAAATACATGGGTACAGAAGCACTTAAAAGCAATCGAATCCATATCGACGATGAAAAACTATCCAAGGAAGCCATCTCGGGGCAGAAGAAGAAGAAGGTCCTAGAGAAAGACAGAGAGTGTCACTCCTCCAACAAAAGAAGAGGAGCAGAAGAGCAAATAGACATTGATGAGAAAATCAACAACGCCATGAGAAAATTTCGGAACTAAAGAAAGGGAGAAGACGAAGACTCCCCTCTCAAATCTGAAATCCAACTGGTACGATTCCCCTCAAGGTTTAAATTACCAATATTTGATTCTTTTTATGGAACAGGAGACCCGAAGAGCCACATTTCCAAGTTCAAAACAATCATAATGCTACAAGACGTTACAGATCCCATGCTCTGTAGAGTGTTCCCTGCGACGCTGCAAGGGTCGGCACAAAAGTGGTACTCACATCTCAAAGCTGGCTCAATCGGGTCCTTTTCTGATTTGGCCACAGGATACAAAGCACGCTTCAGAACCAACATCCCAATGCAAAAAAGTTCCAGCGACTTGAGGAAATGTAACCAAGGAGACTAGGAGACGTTGAAAACTTTTATGGAAAGATTCAACAAAGAGGCGGTCCAAATTGAGAATTTGAACCACGATACAGCCATAGAAGCCATGAAGATAGGGACTCGATTTGAAGAACTCTGAGATAAAATCCTGATGAAAAAGCCCACCACCTTCCAGGACTTAATGTTGATAGCACACAAGTACGTGGAACTAGATGAAGCAAGGAGAACTTTAACCAAGCAGTCAGAGACAGTGAAACAAGAAAACTCCAAATATCGAGGAAAGAAAGAAGAGGAGAGACCTCGCACGCAGAGATTCAGAGGATTGAGCAGACCATATGATTTCACCCCACTGAACCGAGCCCCATTCTACATACTCAGCTGGATGAAGCAAAACCGGGTGATGTTCAATACCCCCAGGAGAATGGATCCAGATAAAGAACGAGACAAGAGGAAGTACTGTCGCTTCAACGAAGGCTATGGCCATGATACAGACCGGTGCTGGGACCTGAAAAGAGAGATAGAACAGCTAATCCAATCCGGAGTGCTAAGGAAATTCGTCCATGAAAAGACAGGAGAAAAAAAGGAAGGGAGACATCGCAGAAAAAGAAGAACAGAACAAGAAAGCTAAAGAGGTAGCAGGAGTAATACATGTCATTGATGGGGGCGAGCCCTATAGAAACTCTCAAAAGAAGAAAAGGAACAGACGAGGATCTGCGACAATCTTTGCAATTGAAAGAAAAATAACTCAAGAAGTTTCATTCGGTCCGGAAGATGGAGGACACGTACGAGGACCTCACAATGACGCATTGGTAATAGAAGCAGTGATACGAAATCATCTGGTCAAGCGGATCTTGATAGATGAAGGAAGTTATGTGAACTTGTTAACCCTAGAAGAATTCAAAGAGATGAAAGGATCTGTCACAGACTTACAAAAAGCGTCTATCCCACTCATCGGGCTGGGAGGAAAGCCGATTCGATTAGAGGGAACCATGAACCTGTATGTAGAGCTAGGAGAGAAGACTGAAGGACTGTTAGTGATATTAACTAGGTCAATCATGTTTGACCATGTTTTGACTTTATCATTTTATTATTTATTGATTGGCAGTTTTTATTATTTTATATTAATTATTAAAATACTTGAATGGTTAATTCTTTCTAAGGTCATCATGTATGTGACTTGATAGTAGAACTCTTAGGTTTTATAAAAGAATTATATATACCATCTATCCCTAGTCTTAATAGAACATTGAGACTAGTATGATGTTGACTGATGATTATGTTTTACTAATCATGTATATGAGATATTAAGTCAAATCATAGGTGCTATTTGAGAAATAAGGCACTGGATGACCCACTATGAGAATACTACATAGATCACTGTCATAAGTAGTTCTCATTACAGTTCTATTAGTATAATCCTTTGACCTTGAAATCATCATGGATTTCTACATAGCTATTTCATATTTTGATACAGTCTTACATTATCTTTAACAAGATAATGGAATAGATTGTCATTGGATATGAAAGTAACTATGTGAGAAATGTGAGTGACTGAGAAGGAATTTGTCCCTCATTTATTTGAGTAAGATATTTATGGGCCCTTTGAAGAAGATAGACTGAAGGAAATGCATGGCCATGCTAAATGAATTGATAAAGAGTTATCATTTTAAGTCTTCTTAGAATCAAGAAACTAATGATTGAATATTATAAGGATGACAGGACTATGTCTTATATTCAATCTGGATATCGAGAGACAAAGGGATTAAAATATTATTGTAAATGGTTAAATTGGATTGTCGATATTCGTATAACTTGGGTAGTCATAATGTCTTACTAGAGGCTACTTATGACTTGTGGGCTGAAATAGGGATTTCGGGCCTACTGCCAACGTTATATGAACCTACAGGGTCGCACACTAAGAACAGGCCCAAAACAGTTATGGGTTGTACAAGCCCAATGTGATTAAGTGATTAATTATTATATATATATATATATATATATATATATATATATATATATATATATATATATATATATATATATATATATATATATTAATAAATATATATTAATTTGAAATTTAAGGATAAGTGTTTTCCTTAATTTATTATTTTTTGAAGATAATAAATATAATTAATTAATATATATGGATGATCATCAAAAAGGAGTTTTTGATAAACATAAACTCGTAAGAGTTGCAATGAGATTGAAATACGAATTTGTCTCAAACCCTAGTGTTGTTGTATGACTATAAATACACATTAAGAAATAGGTTTGAGAATCACGAAATTCATTATTCACTAAATCACTAAAATTTGAAATTGCTTGTGAAGCAATAGTGCTAGCACACAAGCACTAGTTTTGGCTAAGGTCTGTTCGTCTGGATACTCGTAAAAGACGCATTCTTTTGGGGGCATTTCTAATCCGAGGCCAGGTATCACCAAAGTGAACCACCTCCTTCCTTCCTACATTGATATTGGATTCGACATACAAGTAAGTATTAATTCTAATGTTAATCTATTTATTCGAATTACATGGATCTTGATTTGGGTTTTAGATAAAAAAAATTTGAAATTTCGCTGCGTTAAGAACCTAGAAAACCCAACAACGACTACTTAAGAAACTACATGCCCAGTTTAATATGGTGGATTTACCTTTAGCAGATAACGAAATCTTTGGTAGACCATTCTTATACCAATCAAGCGCAGTAATTAGCATCAGGTTATTAACCTTAAAGATACCCACCTCAGAAGGTACGGTAGTAGTAAGGGGAAGCCAAGAAATGGCCAGGGAATGATGTATGATAACAACAGAGGAAAAAGAAAGCTTACCCATCACCATGTTTCCAGGAATGGTCGTAGACGAAGAAGAGGTAGGAGGCGCAGAACCCGTCGGAGATATGGAAGAATTCCAAATGACTCTGACAAAAGTAGTAAAAGTGGGAACTGATATCCCAGAAGAGGTGAAATAGGAGATAAAGTCCATCCTGAAAAAAAACGTGGAATCATTTGCCACAGAACCAGCAAAGATCATGGGAGTTGATCCACAAGTAGCTTCACACAAGCTAAACATAAAGCCAGGGAGCAGACCTGTGGTGCAGAAGAAACGGCGATTCACAGAGGACAGGCAGAAGGTGATCGCATATGAAGATACCGTGTTAGAAGTGGCTGGTTTCATCCGAGAAGTATACTACCCAGACTGGGTAGCCAATGTGGTCCTAGTCAAGAAGTCAAATGGGAAATATCGAATGTGTGTGGATTTCACTGACCTGAACAAGACTTGTCCCAAAGACAGTTACCCACTCCCAAACATAGATCAGTTGGTAGACTCAACCGCATGCTACCTTCTATACAATTTCATAGATGCTGCACAAGGGTACCACTAGATACCCATGGATAAAGAAGATCAAGAGAAAACCTCCTTTTCAACAGATAAAGGGACGTACTGTAGCAACGTCATGCCATTTGGACTGAAGAATGCCGGTGCGACGTATCAGAGATTGGTGAATTTCATGTTCAAAGAACAATTAGGAAGAAATGTTGAAACCTATGTCGATGACTTAATCGTGAAGAGTGTCACAGCGGAGAAGCATGCCCAAGACTTAGAAGAAACTTTCTCAGTCTTGAACAAATTGAGAATGAAGCCTAACCCAGCCAAATGCGCCTTTGGAGACATGAAGGCCCCACAAAATGTCTGAGAGGTACATAAGTTAAACGGCCGCGTCACGGCACTGGGACGTTTTATTTCTTCCTCAGCTAAAAAGTGCTTGCCATTTTTCAAACAGCTAAGGAACATGAAAAAATTCACGTGGGATGAAGATTGTCAGAAAGCCTTTGAGAATATGAAGTTATTCTTGACCCAACCCCCACTACTGAGTAGGCCTATTGCGGGAGAAACATTATACCTCTACCTCTCAGTAGGAAAGGAGACAATTGCCTCTGTTCTAGTTCGAGATGAAGAGGAGGAACAACAACCTATCTACTATGTCAGCAGAGCGCTCAAAGGGGCAGAGCTCAACTACCCGACCATCGACAAACTGGCATTAGCCGTTGTAGTAGCCACGAAGAAGCTGAAACCGTATTTTCAAGGACACACGGTCATCGTCCGTACAAATCAACCCTTACGAAAGGCCCTCCATCGCCCAGAAACATTGGGAAGGTTAGTGAGCTTGTCGGTACAATTGGGAGAGCACGATATCAAATACGAACCAAGAAAGACGTTGAAGCACAAGCATTGGCAGACTTCATCGCAGAAATGACGGAAAAACCACCTGACGTAGTCACAGAGGACATAACCTGGAGCTTATTTGTACACGGAGCCTCTAGTGAACAAGGAGCAGGAGCAGGAATAGTCCTACTTGGACCTGAGAAGGTTGTCATAGAACACGCGGTACATTAAAAGTTCAAAGCTACCAACAATGTGGAAGAATATGAGGCCTTTCTAACAGGACTCACATTAGCAAAAGATGTAAAAGAAGAAAAGTTGAGGGTCCATAGCGATTCCCAATTGGTTACCAACCAAGTTTTGGGACAATTCCAAACAAAAGATGCCAACATGGCAAATACATGGAAAGAGCGAAGGAGATGCTGGAAAAATTAGAGAAGAACGGAGAGCAATGGGAAATAATCCCAATACCCAAAGAAGAGAACATGAGGGCAGATGCCCTAGCAAAAGCAGCCGCAACGAAAAATTCCTTATATCTCTCACTCTACATGAAGGAAGAAAGGATAAATCCCATGGTGGACGAAAAGGAAGTCTTACCAGTCAAAGAGTTAGACGCTTGGATGCAACCTATTTTTGCATATCTAAACGATGGAGTAGTCCCAGAAGGAAGGGAAACAGCAGCAAAACTGGTACGAATATCATTTGTCTACTCCATAATAGAAGGAGCCTTCTACCGGACCTCGGTCACACACCCATGGTCCATATGCATCTCAATATAAGAAGGAGCATATGTCCTAAAGGAAATCCACGAGGGAGAATGTGGAGCGCATGAAGGAGCAGCCACTTTGAGCAAAAAGGCACTACTCCAAGGATATTACTGGCCGACTATGAAGAAAGACGTAGAAAAGATGGTAAAAAAGTGCGACAAATGCCAAAGATTTGGCACAATCATAAGAACCCCGTCAGCCCACTAGTCTGCAATTGGAAGCCCTTGGCCTTTCATGACATGGGGAGTAGACATACTGGGACCATTCACCCCAGCTCGAGGACAAGTCGAGTTCATAGTAGTCGCAGTAGATCATTTCACCAAGTGGATAGAAGTGCAACCAATGAGCACCATAATGTCTTAGAAGATTATCAATTGGCTCACCAATGAAGTCATGAGCAGGTAAAATTTCAAAGTTATTTAAATAATCCTTCAAAATCAGAATATATTAATATGCAACAGGTTTGGAACACCACATACTCTAGTCACCGACAACGGGAAATAGTTCAATTGCGTCAAGTTTAGGGAATATTGCGCTGAACTGGGGATCAACTTGAAATTTACTTCTGTGGCACATCCACAGACCAATGGCCTCACTGAAGTCACCAATCGGACTATCCTATCTGGAATCAAGAAAAGGCTTGGAGATTTGTAAGGAAGATGGGTGGATGAACTATACCATGTAGTATGGGCTTACTGAACAACGCCTAGAAGAGCCACAGGAGAAACACCTTTCCGTCTCACTTACGGAACAGAAGCTGTCCTCCCCGTAGAAATGGGAATGCCCACTCAGGGTGTAGGTCATAGATGAAGAGCGCAATGAAGAAGCAATCAAGTTTTGCTTGGACCTTTTGGAAGAAAGAAGGCACCAAGCATCTGTCCGCGCAGAGGCTTACCGCAGACAGATTCTAAGTATCGTAATGCTAGGGACAAGGAAAGAAGCTTTTCAGAAGGTGACTTAGTCCTTAAAAAAGCTGAAATAGGCAAAGGAGCTGAAGGAGTTAGGAAACTCGAACCCAACTGGGATGGACCGTATCGAGTCACTAAAGTTTTAGGGAAAGGAGCATATAGAATAGCTCATCTAGAAGGCACACCATTACATAGGACATGGAATATCGAAAATTTGAAGAAATATTTTCGGTAAAAGATGTAACAACGATGAATAAAGTATCGGTAAAAAATTGGAAGAAATATTTTCGGTAAAAGATGAATAAAGTTGCATCTCGTATTGTTTTCAGTTTTCAGCATTTTTAATAATTTATCATGCATAATTATGACTCAACGGAAAGACACAATGAAAGCAAATATAAACAGCATTCATAAAGTATCATAACCGTTCAGAAATCCAAGAAAAAGAGAGTTTCCCATGAAACCCTCCGAGCAAAAAGAAATAGCAAAATAAGTAAACAGAAGTACTGATGGATAAAGGACCAGAACAAAGGACAAGACTCACAACAACGACTCTGGGCTTGACTGTTAATATATCGGGATAATGCCGAAATCCCTTAAGATCAGGGATAGAGGCAAATCTCAACAAAGAGATAACCGAAACCAACAGAGAAACAATCATACTATGATACAAAGACCATGAAATGTATATATAGGAGAGGCCTAAGCCGGGTAACATTCATATTCACTTCTCATTGTTACTCTCACTGAGACCCATCAGAGATTGATTTAGGCATCGGAGGGTGTTCGAGCCAACATCGGCTCGAATCCTTCTAACTTGTTGATCATGACAGGTGGGAGCTCAGCGATAACAGTAACAAAGACGATCATCAAAACCATAATTTGGCGCCGTCTGTGGGAAACGATATTCGTTTCTAATATAAATTATTAATCTTGGTTTTGAAGACGGAATGAGTGAAAGAGAAGAACCGCCGCCACCGGTAGTGGTCGTGACAACAGCAAGCTTACCAGCAAACAGCGGTCTGATCCTCCCACCCCTGGCACCCGACAGAGGGATCAGAATGACCGTCCCGCCTCTAGAGTAACCGTACCAGCAACCACTGGAGTCGCGTACGACATTACACCACCGCCTATACTGAGAAACACTTACGGAACACACCCGCCGAGAAGCACAATCTCGCCGTGGGGATATTATACTCCGCAGTATCAGCCGCCTATGACCTATCAACCACCAGCAGGAGGATGGTATCCAGGATGCTACCCGTGGAGCCAGCCTAATCAGCCAGCGTATCCACGGCCCGTCCATCCCATTCCTTTTCTCTCTCTAGATACGGAAGGAACAGTTACGTCTACGACGCATATACCTCCATATGTGCCCCCAGGGAGTGCCTATGCCACCTCTGTATCATGAAGCGGTGATGAAGAGCATCAATGATTTCCAGGACCACCTGGTAGGACTAGCCAAAAACCAGGAAAAGCATGCCGAAAAACAGAACGAGGGAGTTGACGCAGAGACCAGACGGAGGCAAAACCCCCCCAGTCACGAGAGAGAAAGGCGGAAAAGGCGCATCTAGGAGAGGACAGTCTGAGCCGGTACCTCAAAGAGAAAGTGACGCTCTAAATAAAGGAACAGGGACAACCCCGCTCTTTGGGATAAAACAATCCTAGGAAAGGTCGCAGACGCAGCAGCACGGAATAGTGGCCGAATCCATATGATCGACGACGATAAATCCAAGGGAACAAAGATGACTGGAAAGCACAGCAAGGACGCTGAAAGCCATTCATCCAATAGGAGGAAGGGAGCAGAAGAAAGGAACAATATCGACGAAAAAATCTAGAACGCTATTAAGAAGTACTAGAGAGAAGACAAAGGAGCAGAGGACGAGCGGGAGGACGACGACTCCCCACTCAACTCAGAGATACAGTCGGTAAGATTTCCTTCAAGGTTTAAATTACCAACCTTTGAGCCTTTTTATGGATCAGGAGATCCGAAGAGCCACATCTCAAAGTTCAAAACGATCATGATGCTACAGGATGTGGCAGACCCCATGGTCTGTCAAGTGTTCCCTGCGACACTAAAGGGATCAGCACAAAAATGGTACTCATGTCTCAAAGCAGGGTCGATAAGATCCTTCTCCGACTTAGCGTCATCGTTCAAAGCGAGGTTCAGGACTAATATCCCCATGCATAAGAGCTCCAACGACTTAAGGAAGTGCAAGCAGGGAGAGCAGGAGACCCTCAAGAATTTCGTCGAAAGATTCAACAAATAAGCGGTTCAGATCGAAAACTTGAATCACGACACAACCATTGAAGTAATGAAAATGGGAACGAAGTTTGAAGAACTCCAGGACAAGATCCTGATGAAAAAACCAACCACTTTCCAAGACTTAATGCTGATCGCTCATAAATATGTGGAACTGGACGAAGCTCAAAGGACTCTGACAAAACAACATGAGCACACCAAACAACATAACACCAAGTACCGAGGAAAAAAGGAAGAAGATATGTTGAGGACTCAGCGGTATGGCGCAGGGCATAGACCCTATGATTTCACTCCATTAAATAAAGCAACAGTCTACATACTCAACTGGATGAAGCAGGACAGAGTGATGTTCAACACACCCCGGAAAATGGACCCCGACATCCAGAGAGACAAAAGCAAATACTGTCGTTTCCATGAAGGCTACGGCCATGACACGGATAGGTGATGGGACCTGAAGAGAGAGATAGAGCAGCTGATCCAGTCCGGACTTTTGAAGAAGTTTGTCAATGACAGACCAGAAGAGAAAAGGAAGGGGGAGCCAATAGAAAAAGAAGAGCAAAATAAGAAACAAAAAGAAGTCGCAAGCGTAGTACACGTGATAGAAGGAGGGGAGCCCTACAACAACACTTAGAAAAAAATAGGAATAGAAGAGGATCAGCCACTGTGTTCGCAATCGAAAGAGAAATAATTCTGGAGGTGTCATTCAAAGCTGAATGTAATTCCAGGGAGCACACCCAAAGTCCAGAAGAAGAGGAGATTCACTGAAGAGAGGCAGAAGATAGCAGCGGGCTTCATCTGTGAAGTTTTTTTTATCCTGAATGGGTGACAAATGTGGTCCTAGTAAAAAAGGCAAACGGGAAGTACAGGATGTGTGTTGAGTTCACGGATTTGAATAAGGCCTGCCCAAAGGATAGCTACCCGCTCCCTAACATAGACCAGTTAGTAGACTCAACATCATGCTACCTCCTATACAGCTTCATAGACGCAGTGCAAGGGTATAACCAAATATCAATGGAAGGAAAAGATCAAGAGAAGACTTCATTCGTCACAGACCGAGGCACATATTGTTACAAAGTCATGCCATTCGGACTGAAGAATGCAGGAGATGCCTATCAACGCCTAGTCAACTTCATGTTCCAAGACCAGTTGGGGAGGAATGTAGAGGCTTATGTTGACGACGTAATTGTGAAACATTTGACAGTAGAGGAGCACGCACGAGACTTAGAAGAAACTTTCAACATTTTGAATAAATTCGTAATGAAGCTAATGCGCTTTTGGAGTAAAGGCAGGAAAATTCCTAGGCTATCTGATTATCCAGCGAGGAATAGAGGCAAGCCCGGAAAAGATCCAAGCAGTGATAGACATGAAGGCCCCATAGAGTGTGAGGGACGTGCAGAAATAGAATGGCAGAGTCACGGCACTGGGACGCTTCATTTCGTCCTCAGCCAAAAAATGCCTACCTTTCTTCAAGCAACTCAGGAACATGAAGAAATTCAAATGGGATGAAGATTATCAAAACGCATTTGAGGAACTGAAGTCATTCTGGACTGATCTGCCCCTACTAAGTAGACCTATAGCCGGAGAGACATTGTACCTGTACTTATTGGTAGGGAGAGAGACTATCGCCTCAGTACTTGTACGAGAAGAAGAGGAAGAGCAAAGGCCAATCTATTACATAAGCAGGACGCTGAAGGGGGCGGAGCTTAACTACCCAACCATCAACAAACTCGCACTCGCCGTAGTAGTAACCACCAAAAAGCTCAAGCCATATTTCCAAGGACACACAGTCATAGTACGCATGAATCAGCCCTTGAGGAAAGCACTCTACCGACCAGAAACCTCAGGAAAATTGGTTAGCTGGTCGGTGCAGTTGGGAGAACACGATATTAGATACGAACGCCGACTTCGTATGAGAGATGACGGAGAAGCCATGCGACTTAGTAACCGAAGAGTTGACATGGAACCTGTTTGTAGATGGAGCCTCCAGTAAACAAAGGGCAGGAGCAGGCATAGTCCTATTAGGACCTAACAAAATCACCATAGAATACGCAATGCACCTGAGTTTCAAGGCTACCAACAATGTAGCAGGTACAAACACATTTTTGTTCATTTTTCAAACAAATATTATTATTGTGTCCTAACAATGTAGCAGAATATGAAACCCTCTTAACAGGACTCGAGATAGCAATAGAAGTGAAAACGGAGAAGTTGAGAATTCATAGCGATTCCCAACTGGTTACTAGCCAAGTTCTGGGACAATTCCAGACAAAGGACAAGAACATGGCAAAGTACATGGTGAAAGCGAAGGAGCAGCTCAAAAAGATTGAAAAAAACGGAGGATAATGGGAGATGATACCAATCCACAGGGAAGAGAACACTAGAGCAGACGCAATAGCTAAAGTCGCCGCACTGAAAAGCCAGCTATATGTGTCGCTCTAGATGAAGGAAGACCGAACGACACCAACGGTGGAAGGGAAGCAGATGTTACCAGTCGCAATACTTGATCCATGGATGCAGCCCATAGTAGCATACTTGGCAGACGGAGTGTTACCTGAAGGACGCACCGAGGCTGCTAAGCTGGTTCGAATTTCCTCTGTATACTCTTTTATAGAAGGAGTGCTATACCAGACCTCAGTCACACACCCATGGTCCAAATGCATATCACTAGAAGAAGGAAGCTATGTTCTTAGAGAAATCCATGAAGGAGAATGTGGAGCTCATGAAGGCGCAGTCACTTTATACAGAAAAGCAATGCTACAGGGCTTCTATTGGCCCACCATGAAGAGAGATGATGAAGAAATGGTTAAGAAATGCGACAAGTGCCAGAGGTTAGGGTCGCTCATAGAACCCCAGCCGTCCACCAGTCAACTATTGGTAGCCCTTGACCTTTTATGATATGGGGTTTAGACATATTGGGACCTTTTGTCTCAGCCAGAGGACAGGTGAAGTTTATAGTGGTAGAAGTTGACCATTTCACCAAATGGATAGAGGTACAGCCCATGAGCACCATAACGAGTCGGAAAATCCAGAAGTGGTTATCGAATGAAGTCATGAGCAGGTATTTTTGTGTATATATTAAATTCGGATAAAAACAAGACAAAACCACACACTAACATGTCACAGGTTCGGCACTCCACATGCCTTAGTCACAGACAACGGGAAACAGTTTGACTGCGACAGCTTCAGGGATTTTTGCACTGAGCTGGGAATTATCCTAAAATTCTCCTTTCGCACACCCGCAAACCAATGGACTAACAGAAGTCACAAATTGCACCATCCTTTCTGGAATAAAGAAGAGGCTAGGAGACTTAAAAGGAAGATGGATTGATGAGCTCTATCACGTGATGGGCCTATCGAACCACCCCCAGAAAGGCAACAGGGGAAACACCATTTGGCCTCACGTACGGAACAGAGGCAGTTCTCCCGGTGGAAATTGGGATGCCGACCCTACGGGTCCAGGTCATAGACGAAGACCGCAACGAGGAGTCCCTGAGGCTATGCTTAGACCTCCTTGAAGAAAGAAGGCATCAAGTAGCAATCCGAGCTGAAGCCTATTGCAGGCAGATGACTAGGTATCACAATGCCCGAGTCAAAGAAAGAAAATTTGAAGAAGGAGACTTAGTCCTAAAGAAATCAGAAATTGGTAGAGGAGCCGCCGGGGTTGGAAAGCTTGAAGCCAACTGGGACGGGCCATACCAAGTGGCAGCAGTAGTAAGGAAGGGAGCATACATGATAGCTCACCTAGATGGAACTCCGTTACCCCGGACATGGAATGTTAAAAATTTGAAGATATACCATCAGTAAAAGATGTAACCACCATTCATGAATAAAGTTACCTCTTTTTCTCCATTTATTTTATTTTTAGTACTTATATAAATAACAAGTTTCACACAAAAGGTATACGCTAGTATATGACGGTGACACAGGACGAAGTCGAACACTTAATCGAAATGCCTAAAGCGACGTAAACATATGACGCAATCAGAAGACTCAACAACCAACAAAAAAGAAAAGTCACCAATACTTGAACGTACGAAATAGAAATTTTCAGTTACCCAAAAGAAGGGAGTCTACCATAAAAGACTCCCAAAGTACATACAAAATGCTACCTAACACGTAGCAAGAAACGAAAAGCAAAACGGCCAAGCACACGGCCTATATATTTTCCTCTGGAAGGGTCCCTCCCTCCTTTGGACCAATTATATCTCCTGCGGGAAGTGAAGTATCAACTGGGTCCACGTCACCCAAACCCTTGTCTGACACACTGGCCTCAATCCCAGAGATAGGTCCAGTGGGAGATATGACTGTCTCATGCACAGCAGAAAATTCAGAAGAAGGCGTTAGCTCCTTCTCATCAACATCTTTAACATTCTCCTCGGACTCTATTGCATCAGTGGCCCCATCATTGACAACATCTGAAGCTAGAACGGGTGAAACAGTCAGCCCCGCTTTCTTCGCAGCCACCTTATCCGCAACACACTGATCAAATGCGTGAATGTCAATAGACAAAAACTTGTTTATATCATACTCCGGGTAATCTGAACGCACAATCTTGATAACGGTGGAGCAAAAATCAGTGAGGCACCCGCTTACATACACATTAGCGTCTTGCTTGCTACTTTTCTGTTCCTGAGACAACTTGTCATAAGACAACCTCAGCTCCATCAGAGCATTCTCACGGTCAGAGACTTTCTTCTCCATAATCTTCCGACGATCCGCAGCCGTCTGGTTCAGCTTCGATAGCCTGACTCTCTCCGCAGTCGCAAAAGCCCGAAGAGAAGCCATCTCTTTTTCATACTTCTGGCTCAATGAAGCCATCTCATCCCGTTGACGACGGATCAGAGCATTCCCTTGCAAAAGCTATCAAAACATAATCAAAATGGAGTTCAAGCACAAACAACTAAGCACATAAAAAAGAAGAAGAAAACGAAGAAAGAACAGCCCAAAACTGAAGCAAAGCGGTATCAACCCGGTCGCAGACATCACCCTCTGAGGGATTCTTCCAGGATTCCATATCTTGAGAAAATTGAACGAACTGCGAGAATAAAGATGCAATACTAGGCGAAGTCACAGTCACATTATCCACGTTCTGTTCCAGCCACTCCCTGGGACTAGGACAAGCATCCAAGTTAGTCTTCAAACGCTTGGCAGAGCCTTGTTTGGTTTTATCATGACCGTCACGATTTTTCTTCGCAGAAGAAGTAACAAGGACACTATCCATAGACTTCTCCAACTTCACCACTGGCTTGGCAGGAAGGGAAGTCGATGCAGGAACAGTCCCGATAATCACGGGAGCATCTTCATCGAAGGACAATTTCAACGAGTCAAGATAGTTATCACCCATGTCTGCACCCATCAAAAACAAACAAATCAAGAAGAGAATATATGCCAAACAAAAGAAAACAAGTCAAATCGAAGCATACCCTGAGAAGTAGTCCAATCTACATAAGACGCAGTAGGAGAATTATGGCAAGACTGGGATAAGGTACCCTCACTCTCTAGAGGACCCTCAATCACAGCATGAAGGGGCAACTCAAGATGAGGAAACGCTCGCAGAAGGTATTTATCTACTAAGTCACAGCAATCATACATACAACTTTTGGCATCATCAACAAGAGAATCTATTACCTCCAACTCAGTGGTAGAAAGAGGGGAGAAAGCCAACGTGGCTACATCATCAACCCACTCAGTAGGAAAATTAACAAAAGCATCATCATGACTGACGACGAAAAAAGACTGCTGCCAACGCTTAGTGATCTTAGGAAGCCCTTCCACTACTCTTTTACCCCTATGAGCAACTAAACGAACATAAAATTCATTGTTGCGACGAGACACGAAGAACAGTTCGCTAAGAAGACCTAGAGAGGGAACTAAGCCCCTATCATGAGACAACTCAATGAAACAACAAAGAATTCGAATGGCGTTGGGGTGAATTTGAACCAGAGGGACTTGGTAATCCAAAATAAAATCTTTGATTATAGGATCTAAGGGAAAGCGCAAACCACAACGCAACTGCTCCTTATAGACAATAACCTTCCCATCACCAACAAAGGTATTAGCAACAACTCGAGAACCACACACGGAGAGGGAATAGCTAAGAGGAATGCCATACTTCTTACGGAACTCAGTCAAAGCATCTCTATCAACGTTGGAGGTAAATGTATTCAATGAATTCTTATAATCTACAGCCGTCCAGATGAAGGAAGAGAAACGGAAGAGCTAGTTCGAGGCATTGAGACAACTACACTACAAATAAAACAAGAAAAGAAGAATTTACCTGATAAAATGAAGAAGAAAACACCCAAAGGTAGGAGGAAATGAAGTCGAAGCAAGATCACGATCATAGAGAAAATGAAGAAGAAGCAATTAGAAAAGGAAAAAGAAATGAGAAAGGAAGCATTTAAAGAAGCAACCAGAGAACCGTTAAGCGATTACCTACGCGAAACGTGGCGACAGGGCGGAAGTTTAGGGAATTTTGAAAAATTGAAATTTTGAAATTTCAAAAACTAAACCGACCCTTTAACGCCTAAACAAAGTCGACGGATTTGGCCCATGAATGCTCCTTTCAGAAGCAGGTGGGTCGAAAACCAAGCCCAACAAGCAGCTACCCCAACAAGCAGTCACACAAACAAGCATAAATACTTGAAGAATTATTTTTCGGGAGGGACTAATGATGGATAAAGGACCAAAACAAAGGACAAGACTCGCAACAACGACTCTGGGCTTGACCTTAGAGACCGATCTAGCTATGTCCATGACCCAGTCGTAGCTATAACTGTTGATATATCAGGATAACGCTGAAATCCCTTGAGATCAGGGATAGAGGAAAATCTCAACAAAGAGATAACCGAAACCAACAAAGAAACAATCATACTTGTTGGTGCAGCGGGACGTGAGGGTCCGAATCGTATATTTCAATTCAAAATTGGAATTCCAACAATTCGGATCCAGAAATTGATCATATCAATAACAAATGGATCGTCGTATCATCTAGTAATTAAAGCACGCATCTAGAAACCGTAAGAAGAATACCTATGTCGATTCTCCAACGATTCTTGTAGTCCCGATAGTACGGCGACCTCAAGCTCGTCCACACGAGTATGCGTTCGATTGAATCCTCGCCTTGAAGTAATCTGCCAGAGTTCCTCTTGCCGAGCAGCCCTAAGCTCAAACTCTTGCCGGGATTACGTCCTTGCTCGGATTTATAAAAAAAACGTCGCCAAGTTTTTCCCGTGATTGATGACTACTTGAACTCCTTCAAGTGCTTTCTCTTTTTACAACTTTGTAGTGAGATGTGTGTTGTTTTGTTAAATGAGCAAAGGCAACCTCTATTTATAGGGTAGAGCTTTGCTTAAGAATGCAACACCTCACATGCTAGGTGTCACACACCAAGCAAAGGTGTTGCCACCATTCGACACCTCACATGCTAGGTGTCACACACCAAGCATAGGTGTTACCACCATCTGACACATCACATGCTAGGTGTCACACATCAAGCATAGGTGTTGCCACCTTCTGACACGTCGGATGCTAGGTGTCACACATAGAGACATACATGATATCATCACATGACATCATCATATGACATCATCGTGACATCATCACATGACATCATCGTGACATCATCACATGACATCATCGTGACATCATCACATGACATCATCGTGACATCATCACATGACATCATCGTGACATCATCACATGACATCATCACGTGACATCATCATATGACATCATCACATGACATCATCGTGACATCATCACATGACATCATCACATTAACTTGGTTAAAATACAATTAGGGGCCTACTAATTTATAACTCTTACAAATTAGTCCCTAATTTATACTTGTTTTTCATCTTAAGATTAATTTCCGAGATATGCTAGTATCTATATGAAATCGATCTCGCGTAAACTCAATCGGTTGCACACCCTATTGTGTGTGACTAACTAGGTTCACATCTATATGGCAACGAGAGTCATAAGAAACGCCTTTCTTATATTAAATAATTAAATCCCATTAATTATTAATTCTCGTAGATCGTGAGTGACGTCTAGCAACATATCACGACCCCCAAATAGATATGAATGTTTCGATGCATTCTTTATGAACCAATGTTCATAATTACCGTACACTCAAAATTCCCTTCATCTAAGATTCCGATCTCGACTAGTGTCACGGTTAAGTCAAACACTGTTTGTCTTAATCATATGACCTCATCTCAATTCTTATTCTTGATAAATATGACTTCCACTAGAAACAACTTTCTAAGTAAGTCATATACACCCGCGCAGGTTTTATCATCCATCAAGAACAATTTGAGATAGCATAGAATCTTTTCTCCGTTCATCCGGAGTGATAAATCCTCTCTTGGTTAAACCCCTATCTCCATATACAACTAACTAGAGCCAACACATCCCGCGACCCTAGCTCATGAAAGATCTAGGGATAAGGAGTATCAAACTCTAATCACCTATATACAAGATAGTGTCACCGCAAGTCAAAGGACATATGTACAATTATGAAATAGATGACATTAAATTGACTTTGATGAAATACCATGTATAAGTCATCTAGCGTCACTTGTTCGACCCACTCAACATCTTGAGTGTCCACATGTTTATCCTGATCTCCATCAAGTAGTATGAGACTCACTACTTCCTATAATTAGTAACTCCTTACCAATCAGGAGAATAAACAGAGGTGACAATCTTTCCGGGATAGTACGATGCCCTTATTCGTAGGACCCCATCGATCATGAACTGTTATTTAGATCATATGTATAATAAAATCTGTAACTCATATTCTTAACACCTTAAGAATAGATTCTATCACAATGTGATAAGGACAATGCGTAATAAATGAACACTTAGTTGATGAGACACTTAGTTCAATTAGAACATATATATCTTTGCCATTGGGATTAGTTCTACAAATATACATGATCAAATGGCCCTAGGGCACATACTACTAACAATCTCCCACTTGCACTAGTGCCATTGGCAACTATATCTAAGCCCCATCTTTACAAGATGTAAATCTTAATGATTCTATGTCATGTAAACCTTAATGACTCTAAGTCATGGGCTTTGTCAGTGGGTCAGCCGTGTTATCGGCTGATGCTATCTTTTAGAGAAACAATTTTCTCTTTCCAACAATTTCTTTAGATAATATGATAATGCCTTTCCTTATGTACGGATAAGTTGTGAGACCCAGTTTCCTTTGCTATGGCAGTAGCACCATTGTGGTCGTAGAAAAGAGGAACCGTCGACTTAATGGAAGAAACTGTACTTAGTTCTATTAAGAACTATTTTATCCAAACACCTTCTATTACAACATCTCATGCCATAATATACTCGGCTTCTATAATGGAACCTGGAGTTGATTCTCGCTTAGAACACTTCTAGCTTACTACTCCTTCATTATAGATAAATATGAATCTGGAGATAGACTCTCTATCATCCATATCTGATTTATTAATCAGAATCTGTAAAACGGTCTACTTAAAAAACCTTGTTCTCCATTAGTTAAGACCATATCTTTAGTTCTTCATAAGTACTTAAAGATATCCTTAACGACCATCCAATGTTCTCAACATGGATTTGATTGAAACTGATTAGTCCCACTAACCGCATAGACAAATTTCTAGCTTTGTAAGTGACAACACATACGTCAGACTACCAATTGCCGAAGCCTATGGTATCTTTGCTAGATTCTTTCTTTCTTCAGAAGTCTCAGAAGACATTCCTATTCAAAGAAGAATTTCATGGCTAACTAGTATCAATCCTATTACAACTTCCATATTGAACTACTTCAATATCTTTTCTAAGAAGAGCCTGTAGGAGAAACTACTTATTCTCTTAGATCTATCTCCATAGATTCCAACACTGAGAATATAAGTTATTTCTTCGAGGACTTTGATGGAGTACGTATTAGATAAACCAAAGTTTTACAGAAGTTAACATTCCGATATTATTATGTATTAGTAATATGTTATCTAGATACAAGATCACAAAAGTGAGTCTGCTCCCACTAACCTTCTTGTAAACATTGGGTTTATCATCGTTTTTAATAAATTCGTAACTCCTTACGGCTTTATCAAGACGACGAATCTCGAAGCTTTGTTTCCATCCACTAGGGATCATTTTAGCTTACACGCCTCGGAACCTTCTTCGGATTCAAAATCCTCGGCTTGTTCCATATAGATATACTCCTTAATTTAACCATTAAGGAATGTGGTTCTTACATCCATATGTCCAACCACAAAATCTGAATGTGTAGCCTTGGTAAGAAAAATCTTGATGGACTTAAGCATGGCTACCGGCGATAAAGTGTATTCACAATACAACTTCTTGCCTCTAGCAAAACTCTTTTGCAACAAGCCTTGCTTTAAATGTTTCCACCTTTCCATTAGTACCAATTTTACACTTGAAGATCCATTTAAACCTTATTGGTATAATACCTTTGAATGGATCGACTAGCTCCTAAAATTTGGTTTCTTTATATGGAATCCATTTCAGATTTTATTCCTTCAAACCATTTGAAGAATCTATATCACATATAGTTTCCTCATAAGTAGAGGGATCAACACTTGATCTTTTACTCCATGACTAAACAACTCTTGTTTATCATGTGGGAAAACCATCTCTCTACGGTGGACGAGATACTCTACTTAATCTTCGAGTTGTTAATGTAGATACATCTTTTACTAACTCCGGCTTTTAGTGGGTTTGATCAATCTTCATTGATTCATTATTTTGTTGGTAACTAGATGACTCCTCATCTAATTCTATATTCCTTTCTTAGTGTCCCTCTTGAATAAACGCTTTATTAAGAAAGACTACCACCGTTAAACAACAATTGTTTGTTCGGTTCGAATATAGAAACAATATCCTAAACTGTATTTAGGATATCCAACATAACCTTTCCATGATTGATTTTGATTCCAAATTTATCGGATATCAGTTTCCTGATATGTTCCGAAAACCCTCAAATCTTAACATCCTTAAGACTTGATTCCATACCATATCTCATAAGGTATCTATGGTGCAAATTTAGTTGGAATTTAATTTAGAATTTTATTTGCGGTAAGAAGTGCTTGACCCTATAACGAGATGGATAAGTCAGTATATAGCTCATTATTGATCGTATCATTTCCCACAATGTACGATACGTCCTTCTTGACAGACGCACCATTCAACCATGGTGTTCCCAAGGAGTAAGTTGAAAAATAATACCACATTCCTTTTAGGAACGTACCAAACTCTGTACTCAAGTATTCTTCCCTTTTCGATCACATCGTAAAGTTTTAATACTTTTTCCAATTTGGTTTTCTACTTCATTCTTGAAGTCATTTGAACATTTCAAAATTTTCATGTTTGTTCTTCATAAGACAAACTTAACTATATCATGATAAATCATCGATGTAGAAAATGAAGTATAAGTATCTACCTTGGTCCGTTTCTATAAACATACCATATACATCACTATGTATGATCTCTTAAACAGCCTTGGCTCTGCCACTTTGTACCACAAAGAATGATCAGGTCATTTTGCCTTTAAGATACAACTCATAAGTCGGAAGCGATGCAAAATCTTGATTGCTCAAGATTCCCATCCTATCTAACTTGTTAAGTCTATCTTTTGCAATATGTCCTAATCATAAGTGCCAAAATTGTTTAGAGATTTGATTACTTATGGTATTAATTTTAAAAACATCTTTTGCATCAAACATCTTTAATCAAATAATAAAGACCATTTTGTACATATCCACACCCAACTCCGTAGTATCAAACATAATACTACAAACATCCTTTGTAAATAGAAAATCAACTACCAAATTTGTCATACAAATTCGGACATGATATTCCTATATTTATTGGGTAAGTACAAAAATCTTGTTTAAGTACAACTTATGTTTATTTAAGAAAATTGAAGTTGATCCTATAGCTCTTGTCGCAACGCTTGCGTCATTCCTGAGATTTAAGATTACTTCATCTTTTTCCTTTCTTTCTCACTTTTACTAAATCCATAAAAGATAAACAAATGTGAGAATGAGCATCTGTATTCAATACCCAAGCTTTTAAATGAGCAATTGACATTGGAACATGAGATAGACACATGTTCTTGATGGAGTTGTTCCTCCAGTCATTGCCCTTTAAGTATTCACAATACTTAATGCAATTTCCATTTCAATGTCTTTCGGTTTGACAAAAGAAACACTTTCTTTTATTGACCGAACCGCCTTTCAAATATTCCAAATATTTCCGGCAATGACTTATATTGTCCTACATCTTAACAAATGAAAACATTTTTCTTTGTTAACCAATGTGCATTTCTTTTTCGCAAAAGCCTTGGAGGCATCTAAATATCTTAATCAAAAAAATGGTTTTAAACCACTAGCCGATTACTATCGTGAATGTCACTTAAAAGGATTCTATTTAATCTTATTATCCTTTAGATAGCAAAGATCTCTAATTAGTATTCGTGTTATTTTATATATTTAACCATAATGATTTGGTCTCTATCAAAATGGCCTCCCACTATCTTTTTCGAATCCTACACTTCCAAAATAGGAAACGTGAATCTTTGTTGGAAAAGATTTCAAGCGGGTGATTGAATTCTTATACTCATTTATCTTTCCCTCAAGTACTTAATGCTATTCTTGGGATCAAAATGATATATAAGTGAACAACTACTTGTTCATCATATCTCATATGAGGTTCAATCATTTCCGGCTCCTAATGCTTTCACCCTCAAGTACTTAATGCTATTCTTGGGTTTTCACATTAGTTAAGTTTAACCCATTGAATCAACTAAGATGTATCGATTTGAATAATATACGACTCAGGTACGCCTAATTGCCTTTCTCGCCGTATATTATATCGACTACACCCGCAACATCGCATGCTTAACAATAAACTCGACAACATCTCTTGACGATATCATCTCACCCCTATGTATCCATAGCCGACAAGATGATAACTCAAAGCGTGTTAGTTTATTGCTCCAATGGAGAGCCATTGATAAATCAATTTAATGATTAATCAATATAAACTTAATCCTTTTACTTTTAGGAAGATTTCTTAGGGTTTTAAGTTATTTCGGTCTCACTAAGCCCACAACACATTTTAGCATGCATCTCATACATATTAAAGCTAAAATGAATCATGCAATCACACATGTATGATCATGGACTTCCTAGGTCTCATTCTTTAGCCACAAAAGAATGAGCAAACTATTATTTGTTCCGCATGTTTTGTTGACGACAACATAATGCACAAGCGAGTCACGTATTGTGTTAAATAATCACATTAGAAAAATTCCCAGGATAGATTGGAGGGTCACGAGCGGACCACTTAAGTACCAATCTCCTAGACAGAATTTAATCAAATGTAATTAATGTCACAATATTGTTTGCTCGTTTTTGCAAAGAAGACCTAAGCCCTCGGAATTATAAATTACATGCCAATTAATAATTCCTAAGTCCATGATTATTAATACATGCATTCAATCGTAAAGCTTTAATACTTGCTGATACGGTGGCTCTGATACCACTGTTGGTGCAGCGGGACGTGAGGGTCCGAATCGTATATTTCAATTCAAAATTGGAATTCCAACAATTCGGATCCAGAAATTGATCATATCAATAACAAATGGATCGTCGTATCATCTAGTAATTAAAGTACGCATCTAGAAACCGTAAGAAGAATACCTATGTCGATTCTCCAACGATTCTTGTAGTCCCGATAGTACGGCGACCTCAAGCTCGTCCACACGAGTATGCGTTCGATTGAATCCTCGCCTTGAAGTAATCTGCCAGAGTTCCTCTTGCCGAGCAGCCCTAAGCTCAAACTCTTGCCGGGATTACGTCCTTGCTCGGATTTATAAAAAAAACGTCGCCAAGTTTTTCCCGTGATTGATGACTACTTGAACTCCTTCAAGTGCTTTCTCTTTTTACAACTTTGTAGTGAGATGTGTGTTGTTTTGTTAAATGAGCAAAGGCAACCTCTATTTATAGGGTAGAGCTTTGCTTAAGAATGCAACACCTCACATGCTAGGTGTCACACACCAAGCAAAGGTGTTGCCACCATTCGACACCTCACATGCTAGGTGTCACACACCAAGCATAGGTGTTACCACCATCTGACACATCACATGCTAGGTGTCACACATCAAGCATAGGTGTTGCCACCTTCTGACACGTCGGATGCTAGGTGTCACACACAGAGACATACATGATATCATCACATGACATCATCATATGACATCATCGTGACATCATCACATGACATCATCGTGACATCATCACATGACATCATCGTGACATCATCACATGACATCATCGTGACATCATCACATGACATCATCGTGACATCATCACATGACATCATCACGTGACATCATCATATGACATCATCACATGACATCATCGTGACATCATCATATGACATCATCACATGACATCATCGTGACATCATCACATGACATCATCACATTAACTTGGTTAAAATACAATTAGGGGACTACTAATTTATAACTCTTACAAATTAGTCCCTAATTTATACTTGTTTTTCATCTTAAGATTAATTTCCGAGATATGCTAGTATCTATATGAAATCGATCTCGCGTAAACTCAATCGGTTGCACACCCTATTGTGTGTGACTAACTAGGTTCACATCTATATGGCAACGAGAGTCATAAGAAACGCCTTTCTTATATTAAATAATTAAATCCCATTAATTATTAATTCTCGTAGATCGTGAGTGACGTCTAGCAACATATCACGACCCCCAAATAGATATGAATGTTTCGATGCATTCTTTATGAACCAATGTTCATAATTACCGTACACTCAAAATTCCCTTCATCTAAGATTCCGATCTCGACTAGTGTCACGGTTAAGTCAAACACTGTTTGTCTTAATCATATGACCTCATCTCAATTCTTATTCTTGATAAATATGACTTCCACTAGAAACAACTTTCTAAGTAAGTCATATACACCCGCCAGGTTTTATCATCCATCAAGAACAATTTGAGATAGCATAGAATCTTTTCTCCGTTCATCCGGAGTGATAAATCCTCTCTTGGTTAAACCCCTATCTCCATATACAACTAACTAGAGCCAACACATCCCGCGACCCTAGCTCATGAAAGATCTAGGGATAAGGAGTATCAAACTCTAATCACCTATATACAAGATAGTGTCACCGCAAGTCAAAGGACATATGTACAATTATGAAATAGATGACATTAAATTGACTTTGATGAAATACCATGTATAAGTCATCTAGCGTCACTTGTTCGACCCACTCAACATCTTGAGTGTCCACATGTTTATCCTGATCTCCATCAAGTAGTATGAGACTCACTACTTCCTATAATTAGTAACTCCTTACCAATCAGGAGAATAAACAGAGGTGACAATCTTTCCGGGATAGTACGATGCCCTTATTCGCAGGACCCCATCGATCATGAACTGTTATTTAGATCACATGTATAATAAAATCTGTAACTCATATTCTTAACACCTTAAGAATATATTCTATCACAATGTGATAAGGACAATACGTAATAAATGAACACTTAGTTGATGAGACACTTAGTTCAATTAGAACATATATATCTTTGCCATTGGGATTAGTTCTACAAATATACATGATCAAATGGCCCTAGGGCACATACTACTAACAATACTATGATACAAAGACCACGAAATGTATATATAGGAGAGGCCTAAGCCAGGTAACATTCATATTCACTTCTCATTATTACTCTCACTGAGACCCATCAGAGACTGACTTAGGCATCGGAGGGTGTTCGAGCCAACACCTGCTCGAATCCTTCTAACTTATTGATCTTGACAGGTGGGAGCTCAGCGACAACAGTAACAAAGACGATCATCAAAACCATCAAGTACTATAATGTAAGTAGTACGAAAAAAGAAAGCTATTTAAGGCCCAACATACAGCCCACTACACTTCCTCTGGATGGATCGCTCCATCCTTTGGACCAATCGCATCTTCTGAATTCTTCTCCTCATTATTTTCCTCGACTGAGTCAGGAACCAAGGGATCGCGATCCAGAGCATCAGAAGTTTCAGCACCAAGATGATGAGAGTCCTTAATTAGGACCAGAGCTGTCTCAGTAGCAGAAGTTTGACCCAACGGTTCCTTATCTTGCTGAACATTAGAATCAAGACACGATGTCTTCTCACCAGGCTCTATTGCATCCTTCACGTCATCACTGATAACGTCGGAGGGAAGCACTTGTGACACAGGCAACCCAGCCTTCTTAGCAGCAACCTTAGCCGCAACACGCTGACCCAAGGCCCGGAGGTCAATCTAGAGAAATTTGTTAATATCATAATCTGGATAGTCTTCACGAACTATCTTGATCACAGTGGCACAAAAGTCAGTCAAGCATCCACTCATGTAAACATTAGCATCCCGCTTATTGTTTTGCTGATCTTGAGTCAACTTTTCACATGAATCTTGAAGTTGCAACATAGTAGCTTCACGATCAGCAACCTTCTTCTCGAGGATTTTGATCCGGTCCAGAGCCGTCTGATTCTGCCTGCTCAATTTCATCCTCTTCGAAGACATCGAATCTCGTAATTGAGTCATCTCTTTCTCATGCCTCTGTTCCAACAACACAGTCTCTTCCACCTTACGACGAACTAAGGCATTTCCTTGAATAAGCTACAAATGGAAACACACTAAATAAGAAAGTATGAACTAGGGACAAAGACACACAACCCAGTCACAAAGGACATAGAGCAATAAAAAGAAAGCTAATCTGTAACAAAGCGGAATCAATCCGATCACAAGCACCAGATCCAGTACAACTGTCCCAGACCTCCATATATTTAGGAAATTGCACAAACTGGGAGAACAAAGAAGACACCTCCGGAGAAGAGACAGATAACCCCTCAACATTCTGTTCTAAACATTTCCTGGGATTAGGACAAGAATCCAAACTCTTCTTAAGACGCTTCGCAGACCCCTGTCTAGTCCGATCGCGGATATCTCATCCCTTCTTACTAGAAGAGGCTGGCAGCACTGGCTCAAAGGTCTTCTCAATCTTAATAACTGGCCTGGGAGGAAAGGACAGCGATGCAGGCTTAGACCCAATGATAACAGCTGAGTCATCATCAAAAGTAAGAGTCAAAGAATCAAGAAAGTCGTCCCCCATTCCTACAAAAGCAAACACAAATAAGCACACATTCAAAAATGACAAACGCCAAGAAAAGACAAACAAGAAGCATACCCTGAGACATAGATGTCAAATCTACAAAAGATAGAGGTGAAGGAGAACGGCAAGACTGGGACAGTGTACCATCACTCTCAAGAGGCCCCTCAGTCACAGTATGAGGAGGCAACTCAATATGGGGAAACTTACGGTGAAGGTATATATCCACTAAGTTATAACAATTGAATATATGGGTCTGGGCGTCAAATACTAAAGAATCTATTACCTCCGAGTCAACAGTACAAAGTGGGGAGAAAGACAAAGATTCAGAATCATCAACCCAATCAGAAGGGAAATCAGCAAAGGCACTATCATGACTCACAACAAAGAAAGAGCGCTGTCAATGCTTGGTAATCTTAGGCAAAGCATCAATCAGACGCCTACCCATATGAGCAGCTAAACGATGATAAAACTCGTTACTCCTACGAGTAATAACGAAAAGCTCGTTTAAAAGACCTAAAGTGGGAACCAGACCTTTGTCACATATTAACTCGATGAAGCAACACAAGACCCGGATCGCGTTTGGATGAATTTGACCGAAAGGGAGTAAGCGATTGGTATCCCATAATCATCACGAATTTCATTCAAAGACTCTCTGTCAATCCTAGTGACAAACGAACCTAAAGAATTACGATAATCTACGGCAGCACCAGAAGAGGGGAGTGACACAGAAGACCTAGTGCGCGTCATAATCAGTACGAAAAATCAAGAAAGGAAAAGGACTTTACCCGGAAGCCACAATGCCGAGAAAGAAAAAACAAGAAATTTTTTGAAATGATCAAGAAAGAAGAGAATAAAAGAAAATAGAGAGAAAGGAAAAGAAATTTAAAGAAGAGTCTAGAAAACCGTAACAGCAGTTAATAAATGAAAACGTGGCATGCATTCAGGAGCACGAAATGATGGCAATTCAAATTTTGAAAAACGAAATTGAAGAGACAATTAACCCCAACGGATAAAAAAGAAAAAGAACTACCCGAAACAGGCCCAAAGATGACCAAGCAAACAAGCATAAATGCTTGAAAGACACAATCTCGTGGGGAGGGACTAATGATGGATATCACACCCAAAATAGTACCAGAAGACAGCTGGAAGACTCAAGTCACAAACGATAAAACCAGTCATAGGTCCCTGACCCAGTACCCATCTCTAACTAACGAAGTAAGCGGATAAGCTAGTTATCCCTGAAAATCAGGGATAATTACAGAAGATAACTCATCATAACAAGAAGATGAGCTCAGAATAAAGGAGAAGACTCCTAACGTATTACAAACAACTACATGTATATATGTTCAGACCTAAGTCAGATAAACCCTAATATCACTCATATTCACTCACAACTTCACTCCAATCTATCTGACTTAGGCATCAGAAGGTATTCGAGCCAACACCGGCTCGAATCCTTCTAACCTATTTTCTCTTGTAGGTTGGATCAGACTCAGACCGGCTGTTCAAGAACAATTATAAGGAAAAATATAAAATTAAAATAATAGAAAAAAAATAAATAAAAATGATATGTCTTGGGGTACCTCCCAAGTAGTGCTTTAGTTAGAGTGCATACTTAGACTCTTCGCATATATTTGTTAAGAATACATTCAAACATGAGGGAGTATTATTGGCAACATCTTTCTCCTCTTTTCTCTTGTCGGTCCTCTTTTAACTTTGTAGTAGAGAGCATATTCCACTTGAATCACCTTTGAATCAATAATAAATTCAAGAATATAAGGTTCTTGTTGTGGGTTCTCAGACAATATGCTCTCTTTCACATTCTCTTTATAAGAAGAATTATCCTTATATTCATCATTTAGGGTTAGTTGTTCATCCTCTAAATCTTTCCTACTCTCACTTGAAGATATATGATGAACTTCCAAACAACATGATTCATCCATAGTTTCTTCAAATTGTTCAATATTTGCACTATGGAGTGGTTGTGCTTCCCTATTAATTTGACTTTCATCTACAATACATAAGTTAAAATTACAAAAAAGAGATAATGAGTTAGACTCAATCTCATCATTGATTGATAAACAATCATCCTCTCTTGTAAGTTGTGCTAACAAATGTTGTCCAATTAATTTAATGTCATCACCGATTCTTTAATTTCAAGTAGCCGGATCCTCTTCTTCTAAACATGGATGACTAAGATGTTCAAGATTGTTGTTAAGAGCGCACTCTAAAGCTTGCTCATATATTAATTTATCCTTTTGATCATCAACCACAACCTGGATGTTAGTATCACCACAACTAGAAAACGAGTTAAAAAAAATCATCAACACAATAAGAATAATTGGGTGAAGGTAGTGGTGGTGAATAATAATATGGACAATATGTCAAATCATGATTTTCTTGACACCATTCACAAACTTGAAATTGATTATACTGCATATAATTATAATCCATCATATTATAGTATTGTTCATTGAAGCTCTCATATGAATAAGTTGATTCACCAAATTGATGATGACAACTTAATAAACAACATAAATAATAAAAAAACAGAAAATAAAATATTCAAAGCAATAATTAATTAAGTTGTATTGTTATAAATATCAATTCCCCGGCAACGGCGCCAAAAACTTGATACACAAAATCACAAGTATACAATATCGTGAATAAGTAATAAAGAGTAAGTAGAGTGTCGAACCCACGAGGAATTGAATTTAATACCAAAATAGTTAATTAAGAATTATTTGAACTAACAAAGATAGGGTTTCGTATGGATTATCGATACCTTAAAAATCCAATTTATATCAATCAATTTTAATTGCTACATGCAATGGAGGATAGATCGAAGATACTAGCTCAATATTCCAATATTATTGCTAGCCTATTGATTATAATTCGTTACCCCGAATCGCCCTTACTCTCACGGCTTACAGAACAATAGAAGATAAACGGCAATTTATAATCAACGCATTATCGATTAGTTATCCACATAGACCACATAGCAAAAACATGTGGTCGGACTTATGCTTTGTAATTATGTCTTGATTACCCTTTTCCAATTAAATTGATTAACTCCCTCCTCACAATTTAATCTAAGATCATGCAATTATTGACCCATTAATCACAAGAATTACTCTAAATAACAAAGGGTTGCATTAACAAAGAAAGATATAGAAGATTAGTTTTCAGAATTTAAATCAAGCATTCATACTACTCACAATATTCCAAGTCAACTAATTTAGCTAGACATGTTTAAGGTAAATAAACAATTAACACTCATAATCATAATTAAGATAAGAGATTGAAATAAAACATACTAAAATAAAAACCTCGAATTATTCGGAACATAAGCTTTCGAATTAAGTTTCGAAAGATTAAATCTTCAAATAACTCTAAAAAACTAAAAGACATTAACTAAATCATAAAGTGTTTGTAAACCAGAAAAAAATTGGAAACTAGATAGATTACATAGCCTTGAGTAGTCTTTATATCGGGGAAGATATTGGAGTCCTTATGCAAGTCGGAAAGTTGTTTTGAAGTCAAGTCCTCGAGAAATTAGGAAATTAGGATTTTGTCTCGCTGCACATTCCTGCAATCCAAGGCATTCCTGATGCCCGGCAGGTATCCTTCATGCCCGGCAGGAGGTTGTCTCCGAAGTTTTTCCAGACAGCCTCCTCATCAAACCGGCTGGCGGGATCCTTCATGCCCCATCGGACTTATTTCAGTACATGCTCCAACTCCAGACAGTCATAACTCTTTGTACACAACTCCAAATAACTCGGTTTTTAAACCATTGGAAAGTTAGAGATGTCTAGTTTATTTCATATGAAGAACAGAAATTTATTAGTGATCTCTAAGTATTTCAAAATATCCAATTAATAGAGAAGGGTCAAATCTGCAAGTCATTTAATGCAACATGTAATTTATCAATCTTAAAAACTTCATAGGCAGAGCTATGTAACTCCGAATGCTTTAATTATTGATGTTTTCAAAAGATTAGGATGTATGCAACAATTAATATGAAGAAAACTTTCTCATTAGAGGTCTTAAAGAAGAATAAAACTATTCGTTCATGAATAAGGATCAATTTGATATAATTTCTTCGTTTCTTTGCAATTTCCTTTGATTATTGGTCCATGACTTTCTTGCATAGTTGACATTTAGAAAAAAAAACCTTTGCAAGCATAATTTTCTCAAAAATAGGAAGTATAATCATACTTGGAAAATGCTATACATAATATGCGTATCAGCATTCAACATAGAAAAGGGGCGAAAGTGCCATTGAAGCTGTTGCATGTGTACAACTTTATGAAATCTGCATGTACCTAGTCTGAGTATTTAATTGCTAAATCATTTTTCCGACGGAAGATTTCATCGATTCAAACGTTCATGGAAAGGTAACTCCAATACCTACAGCTTTCATGAAGACATCCAATCCGGATTCGACCTGCAACATGGACGGAAGGTACCTTGAAGCTGCTCTATGTGTATATTGATGTTTTCAAAAGATTAGGATGTATGCAACAATTAATATGAAGAAAACTTTCTCATTAGAGGTCTTAAAGAAGAATAAAACTATCCGTTCATGAATAAGGATCAATTTGATATAATTTCTTCGTTTCTTTGCAATTTCCTTTGATTATTGGTCCATGACTTTCTTGCATAGTTGACATTTAGAAAAAAAAACCTTTGCAAGCATAATTTTCTCAAAAATAGGAAGTATAATCATACTTGGAAAATGCTATACATAATATGCGTATCAGCATTCAACATAGAAAAGGGGCGAAAGTGCCATTGAAGCTGTTGCATGTGTACAACTTTATGAAATCTGCATGTACCTAGTCTGAGTATTTAATTGCTAAATCATTTTTCCGACGGAAGATTTCATCGATTCAAACGTTCATGGAAAGGTAACTCCAATACCTACAGCTTTCATGAAGACATCCAATCCGGATTCGACCTGCAACATGGACGGAAGGTACCTTGAAGCTGCTCTATGTGTATATTGATGTTTTCAAAAGATTAGGATGTATGCAACAATTAATATGAAGAAAACTTTCTCATTAGAGGTCTTAAAGAAGAATAAAACTATCCGTTCATGAATAAGGATCAATTTGATATAATTTCTTCGTTTCTTTGCAATTTCCTTTGATTATTGGTCCATGACTTTCTTGCATAGTTGACATTTAGAAAAAAAAACCTTTGCAAGCATAATTTTCTCAAAAATAGGAAGTATAATCATACTTGGAAAATGCTATTCATAATATGCGTATCAGCATTCAACATAGAAAAGGGGCGAAAGTGCCATTGAAGCTGTTGCATGTGTACAACTTTATGAAATCTGCATGTACCTAGTCTGAGTATTTAATTGCTAAATCATTTTTCCGACGGAAGATTTCATCGATTCAAACGTTCATGGAAAGGTAACTCCAATACCTACAGCTTTCATGAAGACATCCAATCCGGATTCGACCTGCAACATGGACGGAAGGTACCTTGAAGCTGCTCTATGTGTATATAATGGTGAAATCTATATATATTCAGATTGAGTATTTATGTCATAACGCGTTCTACCGATGTTGGATTTCATTGATTCAGACGTCCCTGGAAATTTAACTCGAATACCTACTACTTTTGTGAAGACGTCCGGTCCGGATTCGTCCTCTAAAAGTGAAGAATCCCTTCAAACTGCTGCATGTATGGATACATGGTTAAATCTACGCATTATTGCTAGGACTGTCCGTAGATTAAAATTTTACATATGCCTATATCCGTATATATCGAGCTCTTTTTAAAAAAGATCGAGGCATCTTCCAAAACCATCCCGGCTATTTATGACATAACTCTTTTTCACGACCTCCGATTTAACTGATTCGAACGGTCCTAGAAAATTACTCGAATACCTACATTTTTCATGAAGAAAGCGTATTCGTATTCATCTTCTAAAAAGAACAAACTCGTTCTTAAAACTTTTGTATGCATAGAAACATTATGGTTTTTTAGACAATCGTTATATATATATATATATATATATATATATATATATATATATATATATATATATATATATATAATTGGTAGCTATTCAAGCGAAAGAAATGAGATAGAAGTATAATATCAAAAACAGCCTAAGTTTGTTTTATCATAACTCGCTTTTCCAACGTCGGATTTAACTGATTCAGACGTTTATGGAATGTAACTCAAATACCTACAACTTTTATGAAAATATCCGCTCCGGACACAACCTGAAAATGGGATGAAAATTCCCTTGAATCTGCTGCATATGTGCAGTTTTGTGAAATCTATATGTATACACTCCTAGTATTTAATTAATAAATAGTTTTTCCGGCGTCGAATTTCATAAATTCAAATTTTTATGGAAAGGTGACTCGAATACCTACGACTTTTATAACAACAAGTTCGACCTGGAACATGGACGAAACGTGCCTTGAAGCTGTTGCATGTGTATATATTGCTGAAATCTATACATATTCAGATTCTATATTTATAACATAACTCGTTCTCCTGACGTCAGATTTCATTGATTGAATCGTCTCTGAAAAGGTAACTCGAATATCTACGACTTTCATGAAGACGTCCGGTCCGGATTCGTCCTCTAAAATGGGCGAAATCTCCCTTCAAGCTGTTGCATGTGTGGAGACATGGTCAAATCTACGCACTATCGCTAGGACTATCCCGTAGATTAAAATTTTACACATGTCTATATATGTATATATCCAGCTCTTTTTAATAAAGGTAGAAGTATCTTCCAAAATCATTCCGGCTATTTAAGCCATAACTTTTTTTTTTCCGACCACCGATTTAACTGATTCAAACGGCCTTAGAAAGCTAACTCGAATACCTACATTTTTTGTGTAGACATCAAATTCGGATTTATCCTAAAATAAGGATGAAATTGCCCTTGAATCTGCTGCATGTGTAGATGCATGGTGACTCTTCACAAAATAATATATTTTTATGATAAAAATGTTTATAACTCCTCACCGATTGCATTCCAAACTTCATAGAGAGGAGGATTTGTATGCTTATTTTGCCCACTTGTCCCAATTAACTAAATATTATGGACATGGACATGATTTATTATTATTTATACTTTATTTAAGTAAATTACATATGTTCAATTATTTAAATTTGAATTTAAATATACCTTCTTTTTATTAATTTATAATAATCTATTTTAACCTAATAGTTAAACACGCCTCCAATTTCTCCATGATTTTTTCATTAGCTAAAATTTATTATTTTTAAATTGACTTATTTATAATTGAAGCTATTTAAGCGAAATAAAGGGGATATAAATATATTTTCGAAAACCATCCCCAGTATTATTACCATAACTCGCTTTTTCGGCGAATTTAAGTAATTCAGATGTCGATAGAATGATAACTCGAATAACTACAAGTTTCATGAATACGAGCGATCCAGATTAAACTTGGAAAAGAGACGATGTCACGACCCAATCTCATGGGCCGAGACCGGCGCTAGAAAATGGGAGTGGTAGCTCCGAAACCCGTAGCAATCCAAAAAATACTGTAAATTTTTCGCTTTTAAAAACGTCATGATTAATAATTTACAATAACATGTGCAAACACTTTCATTATTACTTATTTGAAACATAGTCATAACGCATAAAGTGTTTTCATAAAATATATGACCCCATTTATAAACATTAGAGTTAAAACGCTTTAACTACTTATCTATGCATTAAGTACAGAATACTATCTTCTTTGCATGTCTTGAACAAAATGACTCCCAAAGAAATAAAACTTTGGAAGCCTTCATCGGATCCCTCTAAACTTTCCTGTAAAAATTAGATGGACAACGGGGTCAGAAATATAAATATTTGTGAGTGAGTTCACAATATTACATATAAATATTACATAAAGGCTAAAACGTTTTAAAGTCCATTTATGTAAAATAAAGTCCTTTGAAAACATTTACAAAACTCTTTTTATTTGAACTCACTATATAAAATTTCTTTTCAATAACTTAAAAATATTTATACAAAGTATTTTGAAAGTCAATATAATCATAATAGTTCATTAACTATAAGTATTGACTTATAACCACTTTAATTTAACCTCACTCGTATGATATTGATAGCAAAGCTAGCCAACGTATTTAATTCACTTAACATTGTTAGCTAAACTAGCTGACGTATCCCATACGCCTGACACCGTTAGCAAAACTAACCGATGTGTCCTATTCGCCTGACATCGATAGCAAAGCCAACCGTGTATTTTGTACGCTTGACATTGATAGCAAACCCAACCGTTGTTTTCTGGTCGCCTGACATCGATTGCAAAGCCAACCGATGTATTTTGTACGTATTATACTAATCGCTCTTACATTCTTAGTATAGTAGTAAGTAGTTGACTTCACCTGTAAGGTAAGTCTTAACTTAAACTATATTCTAATTTGCACACTTAATAGTAACCTATAACAGGCACAAATTTAATCGTACTAACAAAATATGATTAACCATGACGTAATACATTAGAATTGTGTCCCGTCGTAGTAACACGTGTTAACCTCATATCTTTATTTATTGAGGGTTCTTTTATATTTGATGTGTATTTATATTTGTTTATTATTCATTATTGTTGTGTATCTTCTGTTTTTATTTCTTTTACACTATATATAATATTATTATTATATTTAAGGTATTAACAAACACAACATATTTACAAATAAATAACAACAAATCCATATAAAACATACATACTTCTACTTTCCAAATATAACACATATCACGTTGCAATTCGTACAGCCGATAGTAAACAAAATATTTGACTTTCCGAATATCGAAAAGTAATAGAGTATACTCACAACTTGTTTATCCAATACTTTGCTCCTTTAACTTCTTGCGTCTGAAGTCTCAGACTGGTCGTATCTAAACATTTAATTAAATGTTAATATCGGAGTACGGCTATCTTTAAAACTCTAATTTTTTAGATTCCTATGTTTAATAGAATCGTATAACTTTATTAAGTTATACTTATCGTTCTCTAATCAATTTATATAATCCATAATTTAAATAAAACTTTTTATTATTTTAATATTTTGTATACTTTTCCTTTTAGTATTAATTTAACTCTTTTGAACGTCCAAAACTACATTTTTATAGTCCGTTTGAATAGAATTTAATGACCGATTCGAATTAGGCGAAAATGGGATAATCCCATTTGGAAAAATAGCTATGCGGTCGCACAGAAGGATGTGTGCGATCACACAAATGGGTTGTGCGTTCGCACAGCCTAGCCGTGCGTTCGCACACCATAAACATGGTGTGCGTTCGCACACCGGTCGCACAGAAGGATGTGTGCGATCACACAAATGGGTTGTGCGAACGCACAGCCTCGGGGTCCGCTCCCCGGGATGTTCCGACCTAGTTCCGACGTCTGAAACCGTCCAAAAACATCAAACCAATTCAAATTCGAAATCTAAACATTAAACTAATACGAACTCGATCGGTTCGATACGGTTAACGTAATTTATTCGATTATAAACCGTTTTATATATAACTAAATTCAAATTCGTGATTATTACCTCGTCTACTTGCGGATTACCGAAGAAATCACAGTCCAAAACGAGAATCGAAGTCGAAAACGATGAAATAACGAAGTTAGGGCATTGTTTCTCTGTTACTGTCAAAGAATAGGAAGAAATGAACAAGCTGCTGTTCATTTGATCAAAAGGCCACTTTTATGTATAATTGGTTAAATGGTCATTTTGGCCCCTACCTCAATTTCGCACTTTAATCCAAATTTTTAATTATCGTCCGCACTAAAACGGAGAACGAACTTCGAATTTTATAAAATCTTAACCATGAATTCCATAATTCGTAAATAGAATAAAAACATAATTTTTATTCTCACGGGACTTATATTTTATTTTTAATAAATCATTTAAAATTTATTAGGGCTAAATTAGACCCACTTAATAAAATAACTACGTCCAAATTTTATAAAATTTTGACAATACCTTCCTAAAATTATTTCGCAAATATTGACATCAAAATATTCGCTCGGGACTTATAAGTTATTTTATTTTAATTTTTCAAGTTTTATTAGTCCTGTTTAAGTCCGATTATTAAAATTTAAATTTCCAAATTTAAATTTTAAAAATCTATAACCATGATATATTTTTAGGGGCACTTGCAAATTAAATTTATAATTAAATTTAATTTGTATAATCCCAGCTTATTAAATCACTTTCCGTGATTTAATTTAACAACCTAAAATTGCCAAACTTGACTTTTATTCCTCGACAAACAACACAGATTTTTTACGAATATTTTTCTTAATATTCGAACCTCAAAATATTATTTTTAATATTTTAATTATCCAAATTTGACTTCGTTGCATATTTTATTCACTTAAAATTATGGGGTATTACAGACGAAAATGCCCTTGAAGCTACTTCATGTGTGTAGTTTTGTGAAATCTGTATGTATATAGTCCTATTATTTAATTGATAAATCGTTTTTGCGACGTCGAATTTCGTTGACTCAAACATCCCTTAAAAGGTAACTCGAATACCTATAACTTGCATGAAGACATCCAATCCGGATTTAAGCTAGAACATGGACGAAATATTCCTTGAAACTGCTGCATGTGTATATCATGGTGAAATCTATATATATTCAAATTGTGTATTTATGTCATAACACGTTCTCCCGACGTCAGATTTTATTGATTCAAACGTCCCTGTAAAGGTAACTCGAATACCTACAAATTTCATGAAGCTGTCCGGTCCGGGTTCGTCTTTTAAAATGGACGAAATCCTCCTTAAAACTGTTGCATGTGTGGAGACATGGTTAAATTTACGTCGTACCACATGAATATTCTATAAATTATTCAAATCTCTTTATTTATAAAATTGATTAAAAAAATTTGAAATCTACAAACACATATTTAATTATAAAATTGATCATATTGCATTTTTTAAATTTTCTTATATTAAATTTTGATAAAATAAAAATTTAATTATAAAATAAATAATATTATATTTTAAAATTAAAATTTATTATTTTATTTATAATTTATTTGATATACCTTATGCATTATTTTATTTTATTAAATTTATATATGTTTAATTTTTTCATTTCAATAATTGAATATAAAAAAAATTAATTAATTTTTTAAATGATAAGAAGAATTAAAAAAATATGTGTGTTATCAAAATAAAATAAAAAGACAAACAAGTGAAAGTTGGACATCTTTTTTGGGCTTTTTATATAGAGTACATGAAATCAACTAATATTTTTTTTATACAGACCAACCCAAATCTTTACTTTACCTATCTTATTTTCTTACTTTCATAACCTTTAGTTCAAATTCCTTTTTTTTATACAGTTTTTCTTATTTCTCTCAATAATTATCGTTTTCCACGATTTCTTTTGAGTTGTGAAAGAAAATTTTCACGATTATTGCTCCTTCTCTACGATTTCTTCTGCTTCTCCTACACGGTCTCCATTATTCCATTTTAATTTTGAACAGATTTTCTCCACGAACTTCTCCTTTATGAAATTCTGTAAGTTCTTGTTCTTTTTTTAATTTTTAGGTTATATTGAGTTTTCGGTACTTTCATTTGATTTGTACTGTTTGTATTGTGTTTTCCATTGATCTGTTGTTCTTATTTTTTCGAATTATGTCAGTCTAATTTATAAGGTTTTGTTATTAATTTTTAATCTGTTTGATTTTTTACTTAATCTATTTTGAAATTAATTTATTTAATCTCATTAATTGTTGTTTGTTGATTGAAATCATGACTTAGGTTTTATTTTTATTTTTTAATTTCAATGATTATTATTTAATTCTTTTTTGTTAATTTGATTAATTTTTAAATTATTAAATATTTTAATATAACTACTCTTTTGATTTTTGTGTAATTTATTTAATTTATTTCTTATTTTGTTTTAAAATTATCTTGTTTAATTCTATTAACTGCTTTTTTTTATGATTGAAATCATGATTTACAAAAGTCTATTGTAACTCATATAGTGAAGTCGGCTGCGCGACCTTTCAAGCGTTTAAACACGGCCGGATTATTCCATAAATGGCTAAAAAATTGTCAAGCATGTTTCATTCGAAACAACGAAAGAAGATAGACGGATATTAAACTCCCTAGGTCACTAAGGTTACCTCAAATTACAAAATGATCACTAAACTTCATTTTGTTACAAAATGGTCACTAAACTATACCTTTTGTTACAAAGGGGTGTCACTTATATAAAACGCACCGTTTTCAAGCTAATATTGTTACAAAAAGAACACTAAACTTTTCATGAATTACAAAAAAGTCACTGAATTATACTTTTTATTACAAAAAGGTCACTGAACTATGTCCCTTTTTGTAATTTTGGTTTGCCACGTAAGCAAAAACATTGTGTTTTATATGAGTGACACCCAATTGTAACAAAAGGCATAGTTCAGTGACTGTTTTGTAACAAAATGAAGTTTAGTGATTATTTTGTGATTCAAGATAACCTTAGTGACCTAGAGAGTTTATTATCCGAAGATAGACGCTGTTGAATTTTTTTGAACATGAGAATGCCTCGGTCAAGAAATCGATGAAGGTATTAATTTTGTTTAACTTGTAGTGATTGTTTTCTGGTCTGTTATTGTATATATTTTGTATCTTATTTTGTTCTGTTTTTGAAAGAATTATTAATCTTTGTCTTTTCACTTGTTGACATGTTGTTGATATGATGTTGATTGTAACCGTCACTTAAGACTAGGTCAACTTCTAGTTCTTCGAAAAAGAAACCTTCTAGTGAACCTGAAAAGAATTTGGATAATGCTTTTATTAAGGTATTTCATCTTTGCTATTTTATGAAATGGAATTGTATCGTACCCGAATTTGTCAAAGTTTGGTTAAGTATGAGAGATGGAAGACGAAAAACATAAAATTGAGGAACTGTGATGTTGAAGGAACTGTGAGTTGCGAAGAGAATTGAGGAAGCAAAATGTTTTGAAATAGAATTTTTTAATTTACGAACTATTGTATTGGTTGTATGTATAATTTTTTTATATGTATGGATGATTTTAATTTTTTATTTGAATTATTATTGTTATTTTTTCATATTGTTTTAAGTACTTACTCTGATAATTTTTTAATCTAGTTCATTTAGTTTGAATTTTTGTACTTTTATTGTTCTTTAGTAGAATTATTATTATCATATTAACAAATTGTCAACATGATATCAACATGCTAATTTAGTCAAGATGTTTGTAAAATGAGAATATTGATTGATTTAAGTCAAAAAAAAAACAATCAACATATTATCAAAAGCATGTCAAAATCTGATCAACACAATAATTTAAGACTAACTTTATTTTTTCTTCAATGATTGAAAAATCAACATGTTATCAATAGTATACCAACAATATGTCAATATAAAATTAGAAATGAAAAAGAGTTGGAATACTTATCAACATAATATCAACAATCAATAATAAATTGATAACGAATCAACATAAAAAATAAAACATAAAACATAAGAAATAAACAACATGATAATGCTAACGTATTATAATCTAGTCTCAGCTAAATTTTATTTCATTAGTTTATTTCATAGACAAAATTATCTAGTTTGCTAATGATTTTTTTAGAATAAAATGTTTCAATGATAAAATCAAGGAAATACCAACTGATTATCAACACAAAATCAACATAAAATCAACAACAATGTAACATTATAATAATTCAGCAATCAACTATTATCAACAAATCGAGCTGCAGAATAAAAAAACAGAAATACAACCAAACATATAAAAATGTAGAATTAACAAAAGATTATTCCATATAACCATAAATTTATTCTACATAACATGACATTAGCATTATATTTTTTTAAATATAATCTTTATACATGTTTAATGGTGAAAAAACAATAAAAAAATTATAGATCTGAAAATAAAAAAAGAAGAAGAAGAAGAAGAACAATAAATAAACAGTAGATCTGAAATCAAATAGATAACGACGACGAGCAGATGAGATGGTGTCGTTGGCAAAAATGATGACAGAGACGACAATAAGAAAGATGACGAAGGAGCGGAGGAATAGAGGACGGCGCAGCAGATGATGGCGGAGCAGAAAAATGGAGGACGGTAATGAAAAGGTGTAATATCCCGTATTTTTCTTTTTATTATTTTTTTATTATTTTTAAATTTTTCATTCCTTTGAGCTTTAGTTAATTTATCATTATTATATATTTAATTTTATTTGACTGGTTCATTGATTATGTCGTAGTTCGATTCGTGTTCGATTTGAGTCGAGTCGGTTTGGCCCATGAATTATTTAAATACATGAATATGGCAAACCCATGAATGAATGGTTTAATTTTTTGTTGGGCTTGGTGGACCATGGAGCCCATGCACCACGTGAATCTTCATGCTTCAACCTACTCCTTGTTGCTTATAATTTGGAGATAGCAGTAGCATACCTTATGCTGCGACCATTCTCTTTTTTTATTTCCTTATATATATGTTATTTCAAAACCGTTCTTTTTAACCCTAAAATCTTACCTTCATCATTAGAAAACCCTAGCCATCATTCACCATTAATTTCACTGATCTCTTTCGTCAAAAATCCATCTCCTTTAGCTTGCCAAAATCGGTAAGTTTCTACCTTAATTCTCAGTTTTAGTTCATTAATCGACACTTCCGTTTCTTGATTCGTTCTCTTTCGTTTTAGCACCGAATCTAGTTCTGTTTGTTTGTCGCTGTAGTTAGCTCGATCCACTTTGATCCCAAGGCTTCGGAGTCGAATTTGGTACGTTTAATTCTCTATTATAATCGCCGCATGGTTCATCGTTTGGGTTTATAATTTCAGTTTTGGTTAATTATCGACTCTATCGTATTTTGATCCGTTCTCGTTCGTTTTAGCCCCAAACTGAGATCTGTTTGTTTGTTGTCGTAGCTAACTCGGTCCTCTTTAATTCTAAGTTTGGAAATCGTAATTCGGTACGTATCCTATCTATTATTTGCGCCATCGTTTCACCATTTCTGAAATGTGCTTAACTGTTTCTCCTTGTTTTGATACTGTCGTTTTGTCCAGATTTAAAACTGATATTATTAATGAGTTCTAATGATTATAAACTGATTAATCTTGAGTTATTAACTGAGTTTGATCGTTGATTATTAAATTGCTTTGAGTTGTGATTGTTTTTAACAATTCGATGCGGTTACGTTGTCATGTTCAAATATGGATTTTAGATTCTGTAACTTGATAAATTTTGGCTGCCATGCTTTTCTTTAAACTGATGCCATTATTATTGGCGGGAATGATTTGAAATTCAAAATGTTATATCGGTTGGGTTGGTTGATGAGTTGTCACGGTTGCATGGAGATTTTTGTTTATGTGCTGTTGCCGATGAATTGTTTTTTTTTTGGTCAATCACCATAAAGAGCAATATATTGCTAAGAAGAGGCCCAATACACCAAGCCCATAGAGGGAAAACACACAAGGCTACAATCTTGTAAACAGGAATCAGCAGGAGAACTGACAACAAAACCGGAAATCAACAACTCAATAAGAAAGAACTGCTAGAACAGACCAGGGACTTAGTCTGTCTTCAACTTTGCTTCAACAATATATCTGATCTTGTCAAACACCTGATCACAACTGACTTTCTTCTGATTGAAAATAAGGTCATTCCTAGTAACCCATATATGGTAAATTGTAGCTGTGAAAAACAGCTTTCTAGTTTTAGCCATTCTGGATTTGCCTTTGGCTCTTCTGGTAAAAAACTCACCTCTCATCTCCAACTAAGACTTTGTCTCCAAAAATCCAGTACATTCGGCACTTTTTTCCAGATATTTCCAGAAAAACTGCACTTAAAAAACATATGATCTATATCTTCTGAACAGGAGTTACAAAGAGCACAAGTATCATTCTGAGTAATCCCCCACTTGAGAAGTTTCTCCTTTGTATTCATTCTACTGAGGATGGCTAACCAGGTGATGAAAGAGTATCTTGGGATGTGGCAAGAGAACCTAATCAAAGAGTGCCAGGTCACCTTTTCTGTTTCACCAACCAAGAATTTCCAAGCACTTTTAATGGAGAATCTACCATTAATCTGCCAATCAATCTTATCATTTGAATTCGTAACCCAGTAATTGTTTTGAATGTAGTTCCAAGCCTTAAGAGTATGCTCATCCATTGAATCTGGTAAAGACAACCTGTTATTCCTCCAAAGGTTGTGAACTTTTGAATATTTAGGGATGTCAGCATCTTCCATGTTAACATCAGGGAATCTTTCAACTACTGATTTCCCTTCTATCCAAGGGTCATACCAAAATTGAAACTTCTTCCCATCACGAAGCTTATACTTAAACATGGAGTTAATTTCATTCCTAATCTTCAGAATGTTCCTCCAAGACCATGAGCAGTCATGAGGTTTGGTGATGCCCTAGAAGCTGAGCTTTTTGAGCTTGTTGCAGTTCACCCAACTAGCCCAGAGGTAAGGCTTCTCAGAAATCAACTCCCAAACATGTTTAGTAATCGCAGCTTTATTCCAAACATGAACTGACCTTATCCCCAAACCATCACAATACTTCCCATTTTTCACATTAGTCCAATTAACCAATCCACCCATCTAGGAGAATTGGGAACCATGCGACATGTATTTCCTGCAAATGGCTTCAACCCCATTTGTGACTTCTATTGGCAACATGAAGACAATGCACCAATAGATGTGCATAGATAGGAGAACAAAATTGATTGGTCATATTTTTCCTGTTGATTTGTTAGTGAGTTAATGATTAACCTAATAAAGCTAAATAGGTACTGTTGGTGGGTTTCTTTTAGTGTTAAATTATTTTGGTTAAGCTTTTGAAAATAAGGTTAGTTGCTTTATAAATGGCGGCAATGGCCACATTTAAATTGTTGGGATTATTTATATTCTTTATTGATTATTGATTAGCTTTCATGATTTATTAAGATTATTAATCCGTTAAAACGCCAATTAAAATCGAACCTTTGATTATCGTTTGGTTAGATTTGGATCTCCCGACATGTGAGGTTAGCTTGGTAGTTATCGGTAACTCGGCTAGACAGTGCATCAATAAACTTGTATTATTTTGGGCATTATAATTTATTTGAATATTGTGTTACTCTACGTGGTGTCTAGTACTCTCTAGAGTTAGAGTCCGTTTTAATATTTATTTATATTTTTTTAGACTCGTCGACTGTTCGTACTTCTGAGGCGAACCAGGGTTAGTTCCTTGCCAGTTATCATGGTGATAGCAAGTAGTGAATTTATACTTACTATTTACCGCTTTACTAAGTAAATTGTTATTTTATTATATATATATACTGTATACGTATGTTTTGAACTGTTTTATCATTATGGCTCCTAATTGGAACATGCTACCTAATGGGCATAATTATAATTGAGTGCGCATCGGTATCTGGGTAAGGTAATTTATGATTTGGGGTAACTCGGTGGTAGCCTAGCTCTCGGGACCCAGTAGTGTAACTCGGTGTAGCTCAGTTCTCGGGACACTGGTTATGGATTAAGTGTGGTCGGTGGTAACTCGGTGTAGCTCAGCTTTCGGGACCAAGCCTTTTGGATTAAAGTATTGTTTACACTGGCCCAAAAGGATATGGGTCAGGATGTTGAATGGGCTTATCAAGGGAGTTGAGCCCAATAAAAGCCTTTTTTTAGATTAGTCTTTACTTCATTAGGAGTTTGCAATTCATTAGGAATGTTTCTCTTTAGGAATATTAGTTCTAGTTAGATTAGAAATCTTGATTTTGTGAGAGCTATAAATAGCTCAGAGCTTCATAATTTTTGTATCAACAAATCAATCAATCAAAAACCATGCCCAATGCCTTTTATTCCGCAATCCCCCGATTGTTTTAAATTAGGAGTAGTTTTCAGTATTAATCTCGCCTAAGTTCGTAACTCCCAGATTATTACTATTTAGATCACGTGGTTAAGTGTTTTTAACAAAATAAGCCCTGTGAATATCTACATAGGTTCGTTAAAGTATCAAACCTCAAACCGATCCCTATTATAAATTCAAAGATTCGAGTCTGGATTATTTCCAGGCGAACATCTTTTGGCGACTCCACTAGGGACTTAGTTTATGGTTACCACAAAAACGGACTTTATGGACGATTCCAGGCACGTTCGGTCTATACGCCGACAACAACTGAAGGGAGATGACGGAGTAGAAGAATCTGACTCGGACAAATTAGAAGTCATGGCCAAGGACAAACAGCTGGTGAACCAATCGAACAAAGTACCGAATACTTCGGGCACTGATGGGAACCTCCCGACGGACAAGAATGATGATACAGCCGATGATGGAATGGATTACTCACGCCAACTTCCTCCATCTCACCCATCTTTGTCACAGGCCGATTTTTCGGCCAAGAGGGGCGAGATTGCCCAAGAGAACAAGCAGATGTTCTATTGTGCGATGCACCAGATGTCTGAAGTGATGAGAAACATCATGGCCGATCAAGCATCGGTCCAACGGCAGATCCAAGGTAATTTAGATGGCCTCAATAAGGCAATGGAAAACTTGGGACGACTCTTTTCAGGGCAGTCCAGTGCCGATCAAGGTTACAGACAGGCCGAACAAAACCAGACACTGAATTTTTTCGGATATCCGGGTAGTTCGGCCGAAACATTGCAACAGCCCGGCAAGTTGGGGTATACTTATGGATCGGTCAAACTCTTGACAAGGCATGAGGCCGAGTCTGCTGGAAGAGCCGATCACCCGGGGGCAAGCACTTCAGCTCCCCAAGGCGAGCGTAGACCGCAGGAAGCTGCAACTGGAGTCAACACCCAAGAGCAAAATATGGGCGAAAGCACGGCTACAGAAGGGGGTGAGCCAAATATTTACAATCAGGGACAACTCGTGGACATGCTAGAGAAACTTGAGGTAGATTTGAGACCAATGCCTCGCCCGTCATACATGAAGCTCTATCCAGATTGGATCGACAAGCTGTACCCTTTCCCAGGGGGGTACAAGGTACCTAAGTTCATCTTGTTCTCGGAAGAAGAACGGGGGAAATCGACGGTCGAGCATGTCGCCCGATTATCAGCTCAATGTTGCGAAGCTGCGGCGCACGATTTCTGGAAACTTCGGCTATTCGCCAGTTCTCTAACAAAGATGTCATTCACGTGGTACTCAAGGTTGTCACCAAACTCGGTGGACACCTGGAAAGATTTAGAAAACCTCTTCCACGAGGAATTTTACAGAGCACCACCTGACGTCACCCTCGCCGATTTGGCTCGTATTTCGCAATTGCTGAGCGAATCGGCGGAAAAATACATCGGCCGATTCAGGAACCTTAGAACAAGGTGTTCCACTAAGATGTCTGAGTCCGATTGTGTCCCAATGGTGGGAAGAGGAATGAGTTTTGCCATGAGGAAGCATTTCAAAGGTCACCGATTCCAAGACTTATTCGAACTGACAAACAGGGTGACAAGTTACAAAAGACTTCTCCTAGAGAAGGAGCATATGCGAGGGGCTTCTAAAGGTCCCTACTACAAGGACCAACTAGACGTAGCCGTGGTTTCGGACAGTGAAGATAGCAGCTCAAAGGATGAAGTCAACATGGCCGAATTTTTGGGCACTAAGCCTCTGGAATGTTCGGCCTTGAGAAAGCCGGGTTTCGTCAAGAAAAAAACCGCGGTGGTACAGAAGGAATACTCCTTCGATTTAACCAAGGCCGACGAAATCTTCGATGCCTTATTTAAAGATTAACAGATTGCCCTTAGTGAGGTTCACGTAATCCCGCCACCAGAGGAACTGGTCGGAAAGGATTACTGCAAATATCGTAATTCTTGGAGGCACAGCACGAACAACTGTGTGAATTTCAGGAATATGCCAGAAGGCGATCAACGAAGGGAAACTCTTATTCCCAACGAAGAAGGAGGCCGATGCAAAGTACGTCTCCATTAATACTATTCGGCCTCACTTCGATAGTTTTCAGGGATAGATCCAAAGCAAGTGGAATCCAAAGAAACCCAAGCTCAGGGTAGAAACGGATGGTTCTAAATGGAGAGCAGACAAGGGGCGACCGTACCAACCAAAAAGGAAGCGTCATAGCTCGCCCACCGCGGAAGTTACTTGCCCATCATGCAGTACTTGTTTCGAGGCCAAGCAGGCCGAAAAAGAATGGGAAAACCCCAAGAAGTTCAAGCCCAAATCGCACACAGAACAGTGGTAGAAACATCAGCCACAGCAGGAGTCTAAGACAACTATGTTCAAGAGGATTTTTTGGCCAACGGAGGAGACCCCTCGTATGACGAAAACCCAAAAAAAACGAATGCAAAGGTTGAGGCAGGAATCACGAGCCAATCATAACGCAGTCAACTCGCCCATACGGAGTCGTTTGACGCCCAAACCGGCGAAGCCAAACAAACCAATGGCTGAGAGGTTGGTAGTGGGATGCAGCTCAACACACATGTAGAACCACAAGAACACAGGGTGACGATGATGCGGAAATTATGGATTCCAAAGAAAAATATCGAGAATGGGATAACTGGCGATACCCATGAGACGAAAGCTCGTGGTACTACGGGAGAAGGCGAAGACCATTCTTACAAGGACATCCTTGTCTCCCACCAAGACGGTCAGCTGAAGGCAAAGGTGCCCAGAGACCGAGAAGTGATCGTATCGCATAAAAAGGGAATGCTCAAGGCATGGGTCCCAGTTGTCAGGGACGAATTCGGAGGGAAAGTGGTTACACTCCCTGAGTCCTATAGAAGTAAGCTTGGATAGAAGGTGACGTTGAAAGGCGATGTGATCGTCCCAGAAGATGACAGTGCCGATAGCACGGCAGTGGTATCATTCAGTAAACCCCTAACAAGGATGACTCGGCATATTCAGCCACTATATATCAAGGCCGATTTAAACGGGGTAACGATCAACAGGGTTCTTATCAATAACGGAGCTAGAGTGAATATACTCCCAGCGAAGATGCTCAAGAAGATCGGCATAAACCGAGATCAGTTGAACCCAACTGACGTTTATATGACCGACATTACTGGAGGCGAAACGCTAGTTGAAGGGTACATTACTCAGAATAAAAGTCGGGCGAGTAGAGACCGAAGAGGGTTTCTTCGTGGTCAACGCACGGAGAAACTACAACATATTACTCGGCCGAGAATGGATACATTCCAACATGTGCATAACATCCACCATGCATCAAATGCTATTCTTATGGCGGGAGGATGATGAGGCCGAAGTTGTGCAGGGCGATCCCAATCCCTTCGGCGAGGACTATAATGTGCTAGAGGCACGTTTATATGACGAAGAGGTGCGAAACATACAATCCCTTAGTTCCAAAGGGGAGGCGAGCATACCTCGTCTGCTGGTCAATTCGGATCAGCTAGTATCAATTACCCTTGGGGGCAACGGCCGATCCAATATCATCAACCCTTTAGAATGATAGTACGCCATAAGGAATTGAGGAAAAAGATCAGATAGCTGACCTCTCTATACGGGGTTACATCGGCCGAATGCATTTATGAGGACCAGGATCAAGACCCAACAGGATCACTGAAGATTGAAGACATACAGTTGGCGACAGGTAAAACGGAGGACGGCCTCGCCCAGGTTCAAGACGAACTGTTAGAGATAAATTTGGGCTTGGGCGAATCGCCCAGATCTATATATATTAATGCGTGGTTAAGTGCAGAATTCAAGGAACAGCTGATCGCTCTGCTCAACGAATTCCGTGATTGTTTCGCCTGGTCGTACGACAAAATGCCGGGTCTCGATCCGAACATCGTAGAGCATAGGCTCTCTTTAAAAAGCGGTTTTCGGCCATTTCAAAAACCCCCCAGACGGATGTCTAGAGAGGTAGATACCCTTATCCAGGATGAAATCAAACGGTTTGAAGATGCCAAGTTTATTCGAGAGGCTCAGTACACCGAATGGTTATCTAATATCGTACTCGTGATGAAAAAGAATGGTAAATTAAGGGTATGTGTCGATTTTCGAAACCTCAACCTGGCCACGCCTAAGGACGAATACCCAATGAATGTGGCCGATATGCTAATAGATAGAGAAGCGGGGCACACGGTGCTCAGTTTCCTTGATGCACATTCTGGGTACAACCAAGTGCCGATTAGCAAGGAAGACGTGTCTAAAACAGCTTTCAGATGCCATGGGCCGATCGGAGCTTACGAATGGGTCGTTATGCCTTTTGGCTTGAAGAACGCGGGTGCGACCTACCAAAGGGCGATGAATAAGATGTTCCGAGGTCTTGATTGCCTTGAAGTGTACATCGACGATGTGGTAGTAAAGTCGAATACCGAGGAGGTCCATTTGGCCGATCTGAGAAAAGGGTTCGAACGCATACGGTCCAATTGGTTAAAGATGAACCCTCTTAAATGCGCATTCGGAATATCGGCTGGAAACTTCTTGGGTTTCTTGATTCACCAGCGGGGAGTAAAGATAGATAAAAACAAGGCCAAGGCGATCATCAATGCTGAACCACCTAAAACCAAAAAGCAGCATCAGAGACTCATCGGTCAAATAAATTTCCTGAGACGATTCATAGCAAACACAGCAGGCCTACTTCGTAGTTGGAGTGTTCTGCTACGAGGAAAAGAGATCGATCAGTGGGGATGGACAAATGAGCAGCAGAAAGGCGATTTAAAAGAGTACTTGGCCAAACCTCCTGTCATGACCCCTCCAAAGCCGAACAAGCCACTGTTGCTTTATTTATCGGCAGCACATGAATCCCTGGGATGTATGCTCGCCCAAGAGGATGACGGGGTTGAAAGAGCGGTCTACTATCTAAGTCGTGGGCTGACCGATACGGAGATTCGCTATGCCGACATAGAAAAGATGTGCTTGTGTCTGTACTTCACGTGCTGCAAGCTACGGTATTATATGTTGCCAGTAGTAGTATACGTATTATCCCAGACCAATATCATTAAGTATATTTTGTCGAAACCATACTTAAGAAATCGGATTGGGAAGTGGGCGATCACTGTTTCTGAGTTTACGTTGGTATACGTTCCTCAGAGAGCAGTAAAAGGACAAGTTCTGGCCGATTTCTTAGCCGATCATCCTCGAATCACCCTTAGGGAGGAAACAATTAGTTGCTGCGACATAGCCATATGGGAGATGTGGTTCGATGGGTCCAAGACTAGCCAGGGGGCATGCGCCGGAGTGCACATTGTCTCGCCCTTAAGGGCATCTTACCAACTGTCGTTCAAACTCCACTTTGAATGTACCATTTACGAAGCAGAATGCGAGGCGCTGATATTCGGCCTTGAGATTTTGGCCAAACTGTTGGCAAAATGTTAGAAAATTATATATTTTTCATGTTAGAAAAATATGTGTCAAATGGACAATGCATTATGTCTTAATATGACACATTAGGCATTAAAGTGTCAAATCTACTATATATATATAAAGCAGGACATTTTTTCCAAATGATTGACACTTGGCACTCCCACATTCACTCTCATATTTTCTCTTTTAAATTTTTATAACATTTTTTTAATTGGTATGGTGAAATTAATGAAAATACATTAATTGGTTCTTAATCTAATTTGGTAACATTCCCTTTTAAATTGCTATGGTAAAATTAATGCATTGATTGCCTGGTAATATTTTCTTTTAAAACTCTTATAACGTTTAAATCATTACCTTTCTTTCCATTTTATATTAACTTATGTAGATTTATTAATTTTATTCCTAAATTGCTAACCTAATATAAAAATGAATAATTGTTGACATTTTTAAGATTTGTTTACATTTTCTAAACTAATCCATTAAAAATCAAGTATATACTTTTTCAAAAAATCAGTTGACACATATAGTTAAGGTCTAATGCCTTAAAAACCCCCGACCTTTTAGCCCCTTTTCAATTCTACTCTGACGTTAAAAATTTGTCAATTTTACCCTATTTTGCATTTTTGTGTTTCAATTGTACCCTGAAATATTAAATTAACGTCTTTTTTATTTGCAAAAAATTTAAAAACATTCTCCATGTCTAGCATATATGAATTGTATGTTTTTAAAATTTATTTAAATTTAGTTAAATTAATTAAGAATTTAAACTAATATTAATTTATTATGGTTTTTAGTTAGTTTTTAAAAGTAAAGGACTTATTTGTACTTTTTTGAATAAAAAAGAATTTAATATTATCTTTAGACTTAGTTAATTGAATGATTTCATCATTTAAGTAAAAAAATTAATAAAAATTAAAAAATTGGGGTACAATTGAAAACGAAAAATTCAAAAGTGGGTAAAATTGACAACGTCAGGATGAAATTGAAAAAAAAGTCTAAAGGTGAGGGGTTTTTAAGTGATTAAGCCTACAGTTAATGCTAATAGTATGCTTTATAATCAGGGCTTTAAAAATGAATGAAAAAAAAAACGTAAATGGAAGGTTTACTTATTCACTCTCCATTTTTTTTCTTTAATTCTTATAAACTTAAAAAAACAACTTCCATTTACACATATCCAAAGCTAATCTACTATATATATGGAAGGTCTTATAATTTTTTTGTTCTTCCAAATTAATTAATAGTATTAGAAAATATCATGACTTAAAAAAAGAATGAAAAAAAAAACATAAATGGAAGGTTTAAATTTTTTTAGTCTCCTAATTTATTTTTAGTATGTTTTATAATCATGGCTTAAAAAAATAGTCTACATAATAAAAAAATCGGTAACTCTTACCAACATTTGATGATTTTTTTGTTTTAATTATAAACTTTTAAAAAACACCAATTGACACATATCCAATTAATGCTAATAGTATGTTTTGTAACCATGGCTTAGAAAATGAATGGGAAAAAAACGTAAATATGTTTTATAATCATAGCTTAAAAAATGGTCTACATAATAAATTTTTTGGTAACTCATACCAACATTTAATAAAAAATTTATTTTTAAATATTTCAGTTTCTTATCAAAATCCATAACATGAAATTTCCTTATTTAAATAACTTTCATTAAACATACCAATGAAAAAGAAGGTTATATGCTATTCATTTCAACCATCCAACAAAAATTAATAAATATTTTAAATTAATTACAATGACTAATTGTTTATATGGTAATCTTCAAAAATTCAAACCGTTTCCTTTTCGTTAGAATTGGTAATAAATTATATTGAAAACTTAAAGAAAAAATTACTATGTCATTAATGTTAAAATTCTTTTGCTTTTCCTATATTAATCACTATTATATATATTCACATCTTTGTTTTTCTTCACTACTTCTTAGGTGAGTTTTAAGTTTTAACATTTCAATTCTTTACTATAAAATATTAGATTATTATAAACATCATGTTTTAAATTTTGCAGGTTCAATTTTTGATGAAATAAAAAGGTATTTATCTTGATTATTTCCATTTTCGTTAATCTATATGGATTTATAGAAATATTGTTTTAGATGTAGAATTTAAAAGTTTTTAAAGAGTTTCATATCCTAAAATTCAATAAGTTTTCGTGCGAAATTGTTTGAGATTTGTATACAGTTATTTAGTGATTGTAATTGCATCGTAATATATGTTAGCTTATTGATATTTGAAAACTATCATTATGTGTCAATATTGATTCAGGTGGTCCTCCTCCTAGAAGTGGAAAAATCACTTAAACCTCCAATCCGATTAAAACAATTGGATATATTATAGTGAAATCTTCTTAGAAAAGTGAAGAAGTTTGGCTCTAATCATTGGTATTTTTTAAAATTTTATCAATTTTTAATGAAACAAATAAGATATCTTAGATTATCATTGTTTTATTTCATTGAATCTATAAAATTTTGTTTGCTAATTAATGAAATTATGTTTGAAAAAGAAGGAAAATTAAAATCTTTGTAAAGAAGTCTAATGAAATATTAATGAAGAAAAAAATATAAATTATCATTGTTTTAATAGATATTGGCGAAACGATTATAAATAACTTTTTTTAATAAAAATCGTGCAACGCACGGGACTAAAGCTAGTATACAATATATATTTGACACATTATGCATAAGTGTCATGCATTTAAACATTCATTTGACACCTAATTATGGTCTAATTAAATTAATATAAATTATTATGATGTGGATTTATCTCATCCGTTGATTTGGTTATGTGATGGACGTACCGGATTGAATTGAAATATCTATATATAGCATGAACTTTGGTCCTCTCTCTACCACCAAAAACACAACTCTAACTCCATCTAAAAGAGAGTGATTAAGAAATTAAGGGTTAAGGGAGAGAAATCAATTTTCATTCATGGCTTCAAATGAAAATTCTCTTGAAAATTCAAGTAAGTTTTCTATCAATATTTATTTACGGTATTATGAAATTATTTAGTTTTAAAGATCCTTAGATTTACGTTAATGATGTCTTATTAATGCAAAATATAACAAGTCGTATTATGCGGTTAATTACATTTAGTTAAATTCTGTCTAAGGAGGTCGGTATTTAAGCGGTCCACTTGTGACCCTCCTATCTTTCCTAGGGATTTTTCTACTGTAATTATATTTGACATAATACGTGACTCGTATAATTGTTTGCATTATCTCACAAGTGGTATCAGAGCGTATGGTTGGAAAAACTAAATAATTTCTATACATAATAGATTTAGGTATAATTGATAGGTTTATGTTAATTAATAGATTTATGATTTAATTACATATAAAACATAAAGTTCATGATAGTTAATTTAATTATTAGTTTATGATGAAATTATAATTTACATGTGTTTTATATGTAATTAAATATATTAATTGTTATAGTTTAAAGTTACCAAAGTAACTTAAACTAGAATGAATTTGACGTATATAGTTTAAAGTTACCAAAGTAACTTAAAATAGAATGAACTTTACATATATAGTTTAAAGTTACCAAAGTAACTTAAACTATAATGTACTTTTAATACCATAATAATGTATAATGTTTGACAATCGAAAAAAAAATTAAAAAATTTATCCAAAGATAAATTATTATTTATGATTGTTGAACAATATTAAAATATTTTAGTTAAATATATTTAATTATCCAAAGATGATAAATATATTTAATTAAAATGTGATAATTTATCATTATGTTTATATATATGGTATTTAAAGTATGATGTAGTGTCTACCCAAAGGAGACCTACTTTATGAAAATATAGTATTTAAAGTATGATGTAGTATCTATCCAAAGGAGAACTACTTTATGAATTTTTCTGAATATAAATTAATTGTGAGCTTTATGTTATATTTTGCAGCTGTTGCAATTCATTTACATGCATCATCTGTTACTGTTTTTAATAGTACAAACTTCTCTGAATGGCACGAGCAAGTTGATTTCCATTTAAACTCTATGGATCTCAACTTAGCTTTATTAGAAGTTAAGCCCGCTGCTATAACTGATATAAGCAGTGAGGCTGAGAAGTTACACCTTAAAGCATGGGAACGCAGTAACAGATTATGCCTAAAATTTTTTCGAATGACAATTGCCAGCAACATTAAGTCTACTATTCCACAAACAGAAAATGCTAGCATTCGTGGAAGATCGTTTTCGTTCTGCTGATAAGTCTCTCGCTGGTACATTAATGGCAAAGCTCATGACCATAAAGTATGAAGGGTCAAAGAGTATGCAAGATCATATCATCGAGATGACTAATGTCGCAACAAGACTGAAGTCCTTGGGATTGGCTGTGGAAGATTCCTTTTTAGTGCAATTTATGTTGAACTCGCTTCCTCCTGAATATGGGCCTTTTCAAATTAATTATAACACAATAAAGGATAAGTGAGATATTAATGAATTGGCTGGTAGGCTTGTTCAGGAGGAAACAAGGTTAAAAACTCAAAGGAATCACATGGTCAATCTTGTGGGTCAAGGAGCTGAAAAAAGAATGAAAGTCAAAGCCAAAAAGTTTAAGAAAACCAAAAGGCCGACTAATGTGTCTCAGGCTGAAGAAAAGGAACGAAAGATTGATAGATGTCATTTCTGTAAGAAAGAAGGACACTATCAGAAAGATTGCTTAAAACGCAAAGCTTGGTTTGAAAAGAAAGGTATCTTTCATTATGCTTCTCCGATTTTCAAATCAAATTTAACTGAAGTTCCTAAGAATACTTGGTGGCTTGATTCTGGTGCTACTACTTATGTGGCTAATATGATGCAGGGATTCACTGCGATCCAAACTACAAACCCAACAAGTGATTTCCTATTTATGGGAAATCGCATGAAGGCACCGATTGAAGGAATTGGGACTTATCGTCTAATCTTGGATAATGGCTATCAATTAGACTTATCTGAGACCATTTATGTACCTTCAATCAGTAGAAACATTATTTCTGTTTCTAAACTAGATGTTTGTGGTTTTAATGGAAAATTTGGATCTAATAGTTTTAGTTTGTTTAAGAATTCTAGAATTATTGGTTCTGGTTTTCTTGTTAATGGTTTATACAAACTAAAACTTGATAATATTTTTGCTGAATCTTTGCTTGCTGTAAATAGCAGTATTGGTCTTAAACGTAGCATGATGAATGAAAATTCTGCTTACTTGTGGCATAAACGTTTAGGTCATATATCCAAGGAAAGATTACAAAGATTAGTAAAACAAGAAATTCTTCCAAATTTGGATTTTACTAATTTCGAAATATGTGTGGATTGCATTAAAGGTAAGCAAACCAAACATATTAAGAAAGGAGCTACAAGAAGCACTCAGCTTCTTGAAATAATACACACTGATATTTGTGGACCTTTTGACACTCCGACTATTAATGGAGAAAAATATTTTATCACTTTTATTGATGATTTTTCACGTTATGGTTATATCTATTTGCTTCATGAAAATTCTCAATCAGTCAATGCCCTTGAGACATACATAAAGGAGGTTGAGAGGCAATTAGATAAAAAGGTAAAAAATATAAGATCTGATAGAGGTGGTAAATATTATGGAAAATATAATGAGTCTGGACAGTGTCCTGGTCCATTTGCAAAGCTCCTCGAAAGTCATGGCATATGTGCACAATACACTATGCCAGGCACAACTCAACAAAATGGTGTAGCAGAAAGGCGTAATCGGACTTTAATGGATATGGTCAGGAGTATGATGAGTAACTCCTCTTTACCCAAATTTTTGTGGATGTATGCTCTTAAAACCGCAACATATTTATTAAATAGGGTTCCTAGTAAGGCAGTTCAAAAGACTCCTTTTGAATTGTGGACTGGAAGGAAACCTAGTTTACGACACCTGCATGTTTGGGGTTGTCCAGCGGAAGCAAGAATTTATAATCCACATGAAAGAAAATTAGATTCTCGAACTGTTAGTGGTTACTTTATTGGTTACCCAGAGAAATCTAAAGGGTACATATTTTACTATACAAAATATAGTCCAAGAATTGTTGAAACCGGAAATGCAAAATTTATTGAGAATGGTGATGTTAGTGGGAGTAATGAACAACAAAGTATGGAGATAAAGGAATTTAAAGTAAATGTCCCATTATATACGGATATTCCTTCATCTATTACTTTGCCTAATGTTGTTTCTGATATTGAAAGAAACAATAATAACATTGAACAACATTCGAATGAAGAACCATCCCATCAAATAACTAACTCACAAATGACTAATACAAATGAACCACAAGAAACAGTAGTAAGAAGATCTCAAAGGGAAAGGAGATCAGCTATTTCAAATGATTATATGGTATATTTTCAAGAGTCATATTTTGAAATTAATGAGGATCCGATTTCATATCCACAAGTCATTAATAGTGCTGAATCTGATAAATGGATCGATGCTATGAAAGATGAGTTAAAATCTATGAAGCAAAACAATGTTTGGGATCTTGTTAAATTGCCATCTGATTGTAAAAGAGTCGGGTGTTAATGGGTCTTTAAGACAAAGCGCGACTCAAAAGGCAATATTGAAAGATATAAAGCCAGACTTGTTGCTAAAGGTTATACTCAAAAAGATGGCATTGATTATAAGGAGACATTTTCTCCTGTCTCAAAGAAAGATTCACTAAGAATAATTATGGCACTCGTAGCTCATTATGACTTAGTGTTACATCAAATGGATGTGAAAACAGCCTTTTTAAATGGAGATTTAGAGGAGGAAGTTTACATGGATCAACGTGAAGGTTTTTCCATTGAAGGTGAAAGTCAAATGGTGTGTAAACTTAAAAAATCAATATATGGACTTAAACAAGCTTCCAGACAATGGTATATTAAGTTTAATACCATTATTACATCTTTTGATTTTAAAGAAAATAATGTTGACAGATGCATATATCAAAAGATTAGTGGGAATAAGTTTATATTTCTGGTTCTGTATGTTGATGATATTTTGCTTGCTGCTAATGATTTGGGTATAATGTATAAGACTAAAGAATTTCTTGTAAAGAACTTTGAAATGAAAGCTATGGGAGAGGCATCCTATGTGATTGGAATAGAAATATTTCGTGATAGATCACATGGATTGTTAAGATTGTCTCAAAAAGCATATATTGAAAAAGTTCTTGAAAAATTCAATATGGATAAATGTTCACCTGGGGTTGTTCCCTTACAGAAAGGTGACAAATTTAGTCTTATGCAGTGTTCGAAAAATGATGTAGAACAAAAAGAAATGGAATCAATTCCATATACTTCTGTTTTTGGAAGTTTAATGTACTTGCAAACCTGTACTAGACCGGACATTAGTTTCGCGGTTGGTATGTTAGGCAGTTATCAAAATAATCCTGGAATTGATCACTGGAAAGCTGCAAAGAGAGTGTTACGGTACCTACAAGGAACAAAGAATTATATGCTCACATATAAAAGATCCAATGAACTGGAGGTAATTGGATATTCAGATTCGGATTTTGCTGGATGCATTGATAGTAGAAAGTCCACATTTGGTTATGTGTTTCTATTAGCAGAAGCAGTAGTATCGTGGAAAAGTGCAAAACAAACTATCATTGCATCATCCACTATGGAAGCAGAATTTGTAGCATTTTTTGAAGCTACAATTCATGCATTATGGATGCGGAACTTTATTTCAGGACTTGGGGTTGTCAACACCATTACCAGGCCGCTGAAAATTTATTGTGATAATTCCGCAGCAGTGTTCTTCTCTAAAAATGACAAATACTCGAAAGGTACCAAACATATGGAATTAAAGTATTTTGTTGTTAAAGAGGAGATTCAGAAACAAAGAGTGTTTATTCAGCACATTAGTACTGAATTTATGATTGCGGATCCTTTAACGAAAGGTCTACAACCAAAATTATTTAAGGAACATGTTCTAAAGATGGGTCTTGGTTGTAATGATGATGAGGATAATTGATTATGCAATAACACTCTGAGCTCTATTATGTGTTTCTGATATACATTAACGATTTCTTGTTTCTTATGTTAGTATACACTAATGATTTAAACGATAAACAAGAAAGTCATTTATTTGACATTATCGTGGACCATTATGACATTTTGAATGTATTTAAGTATCGATATGATATGGAAAATTCTAAGTGTTGTAGTATATGGAAGGAAGTGTTCGATTAAATAGGACATAACCGCCATAACTCACATTGAACGATTTTCATATTATATATTATGATGAAATCATGAAGAGATTAATCATTATGAATACAGTAAAATTTTTATTAATTTTTATTAATTTTAATTAGACCAAGTGGGAGAATGTTAGAAAATTACATATTTTTCATGTTAGAAAAATATGTGTCAAATGGACAATGCATTATGTCTTAATATGACACATTAGGCATTAAGGTGTCAAATATACAATATAAATTTGACACATTATGCATTAAGTGTCATGCATTTAAACATTCATTTGACACCTAATTATGGTCTAATTAAATTAATATAAATTATTATGATGTGGATTTATCTCATCCGTTGATTTGGTTATGTGATGGACGTACCGGATTGAATTGAAATGTCTATATATAGCATGAACTTTGGTCCTCTCTCTACCACCAAAAACACAACTCTAACTCCATCTAAAAGAGAGTGATTAAGAAATTAAGGGTTAAGGGAGAGAAATCAATTTTCATTCATGGCTTCAAATGAAAATTCTCTTAGAAATTCAAGTAAGTTTTCTATCAATATTTATTTACGGTATTATGAAATTATTTAGTTTTAATCTTGGAGAGGTCCCCTTTGAGAAGGTTCCGCAACTTCTTCACTTCTATCCCTTCCACCATCTCTTTGTTCAGTTAAGCTTCAAGATCGCCAATGTCTTGGTTTTCCTTCCTCAGTTCGATCGGCATGGCGGCAATCTTCTCCTCCAACTCCTTTGCATGTGCTCGGCGGTCTTGAAGAGTAGTGACAGCCGACTTCACGTTTGCCTTTAGGGAATCCAGCTTCTCCCTTACTTCACGCTCCTGGCGTGTCAACTCGTCGTGTTCGGTTTGAATCGAGACCGAATCGTTATACATTCTCTGAAAGGCTTCGATAGAAGCCGAGAGCTTTGTCACAGCAGAGCGGGCTTCACCGTTTAATATTTCAGCAGGAGCATCGGTCAGAGCTGTCGCCGCCTTCCTCAGTTTTTCGACGCTTTTAGGCGACTTGAATAGCTGTATGCCCTCGTTCTTCATTCGCGCCATCACATCGAGATGATCTTCCCAGTTAGGAACATGGCCGACCGCCTCAGTCACGTGCTCGGCTTTAGAGATGGGAATGAGGTCTTCATTCTTACTATCCGAGTCTAAGAAGGCTGCTTCCTTAGCCGCTACGTCATCCGCAAGAGAGGAAGAGGCTGAGATCTGCCAGGTTTGTCCACAATAGAAAATTAGCTGCTAGGCGAAATGTTCTAATAAAGAAAATGCAAAGAGCATACCGTGGAAGTTTGGGATTGAGGCTTGTCTGTTCCAAGATTAAGATACTCAGAAGCTAAGGGCGACAACAGAGCAGGGCTTTCCATCCTCCTCAAAATGTATGAAACATTGGGAGTTTGAGAGCTAGTCACCAAGGAACCTCGGTTATTTCCTTCCCCTTCGGCGTCTTGAGAATTGCCCATATTCTGAGTATCGCCCCCAGTATGGGTGTCCCCTTTTGATGAAGACTGACAGCTTTGGGAGGGCATTGCTGCAAGAGATGGATTGAACATAGCCGAACTTTGTAGCTCAGATTCTTTCCTCCCAGATCTCCCTTTTGGGTCTGATCGCCCTTTCTTAGCCTTCGGCTCTTTTAGAGGTGCTTTAGCAGCCCTCTTCTTTTTTCCTTGTTTGGCTGCTGGGTTCTCTTCCTCATCATCATTATCCTAGTTGTCTTCTTTTTCGAAATGGGGAGTAACAACTGATAAAAAAACGAGAAGTCAGAATATAAGAAGTCTAAAAGCTGAAGTAATAAATGATCGCCCATACCTGGGATTTTCTGGTAACCGATGCGCACCAGTTCATTTATAGCTTCTTCGTCCGGTGAACATCGGATGCCAGTATAGGTTACACCCAGATCGGTTAAATCTACCATAGATTTTTTAGACTTCTTTTTCTTAGGTTTTTTAATAGGTATGATCGTGGTCACATTACACTTAGGGACAATTGGTGATTTATACTTAAATTTAGGCCGAACTTTTTCTAAAAAGAGTTGATAGGGCAGGTGTTTATATTTTTCTTCCCAAATTTTATCCCATTTGCACAGAAGTTTTGCCGAGCTATTCTCCTATGTTGTTGCATTTTAAGATTCATGCCTGGGCGATCTAAAGGGTCGAATTTGAATTTATAAAAGTGTTCAAAGCGAGATATTTCAAAGTGATAACCAATATTACCTATGAAAGTTTGGCGTTTCGGAGCCTGTAAAAGAAATAAATCAGCATGAGTAGGTTTTATGTTTAAAGGAGGCAAATCAAAATTATGAAGCGAAAGAATTTCTTTAGGTGACAGATCAAAAGAGGTTTGGACGATGGAGGTCCACCAGTTGGTGAATTCCTTAGTGCAAGAAGGGGTGACAATAGGGCGAGACAGCTCGGACAAAGGAGGAAGGTAAGCTTTGTTTAGGCGAATGATGTATTGAAGTTCGGAGTAATTTTCTATGGAAGTTCTATGGGTCCCGCGATTATTGAAGGCGATCAATAAAGGACAGGGAAGGCCTTGGCAGAAACCGAATTGACGGGATACATAATTCAGACAGTAGGGTTCAACTCAACTACGATCATAATCAAACCCAGCTATTAGATTCCTTGATTTAAGGGCGATTCCCCAATAAGGGCCGCCAAGTTTCAGTCTTGGATCGGCTTGTATGGCTTCTTCCGTATCCTCAACATCCCATCCGGCGAGTAACCAAGACGGTGGGTAAACTAGTTGCAGTTCAGGGAACATCAGCTCAAGCGATCTGATGGCGTGGTTGTTGAAAACATGGGGGACATCAAGCACGTGTGGAAGACGGGTTCCTGCCGATATCAGTTGAAAACCACATAATTCGTCCTTGATAGGTGTACCGACTTCAAAGAGTTCAAGAAAATACATGGTGAGCCATAACTGAACAATCCAGATGGGGCCTCCTGAGCACTTAAACATTCTTGGGTCCTTTAGAGGAGCAATATCGCCCAGGGAACGGTATAGGTGTGCCAAGATGAACTCGCATAAGTTGCATCGGCGTCCATCGGTGAGTGTTGTGGCCAGTAGGAAACAATCTTCAGTCACTCGAAAGGATGAGGTACATAGCACGTATTTGGCAATGAAAAATGCAGGAAGGCGATGTGCTCTTTACGGTCAGGCTTATAGGGTTCCTCGCCCATAAAAAGTTTCACAAAAGGACCGTAGCTTTTCTGTGCCTTGGTTAAGTTGAAGTTTGGGGCATCGGCAGGAAGGTTGGGATTGATACGCTCGCCGTTGATGGGAACGTTGAGCATGAGTACCAGGTCGAGCAAAGTAACAGTCATCGGTCCGGATTTGAAACAAAAACATTTTATGGCGCTCGACCAGAATAGCGATGCACCCATGATGTAGTGTTTAGCAATCGGTCGGCTCGCCTTGCATAATTCGATAAGGTCATAAATGCCTGAGTCGATCCATGATTGGCGGAAGTGCGATGTCAACCTGGTTACCCATTTGGAGAACTAATTATGTTCAATCGGCCAGTTTCTAAAGGTGGTGCCGACCCAGAAAGATGATTGGTGGGGCAGAGAGAATCTAGGAGGAGCAGCTTCGTGAAAAGGAGAGGTTAGATCGGACAGATGACTTGGGGAGGTGACAATTGGACCGACATATATTTGGTCATCACCGGCATCAGTAATTACCTTGAATTTTGTGTTCGGCGCATTGGATTGGACATCGTAAATCTTGGCAGTTACTTGTTCAGCGAGGTTGTTGGGAGCAGCCATGGTACATGTAAAGAATCGCCCAGGTTAGGCGAGTAAAGAAAGAAACGGGCAAAATTAGAAGGGCGAGTGCTTACCAAGAGGAACTTTGCAGAAAGCTTGAAATTGCTGAGGAGAGAGAAGAGCTTGATAAATGCAGAGAAAGTAGGTAAATGAAAAAATGAGACGGTATTTTTCTTAAAAATGCAAAACCGGAGGAAGCCGAAGGGCTCATGGGGTTAAGGCGTGGCATCGTGGAAGACAGATGGCGGTGACGTGGCGTGAAAAGGGGTACCGAACAGTCAATATATGCGCACCCCTTTAATCCGGATGCGTGAAGATTGGGCCGTGTTACTAAACCCAAAAGCATCAGGGATGGGCCTAAAAGGAAACAAGCCTAAAATAAGCGTTTCAGGCTTGTTGGGGGCATTATTTACACCGGCCCAAAAGGATATGGATCAAGAACGTATGAAAGACTAACAATCTAGAAAGATGTTAGCAACTATTATAAGATGAAACGAAAGACGGGATAACAAAGACAATTATCCAAGATCACAAACAATGAAAGATAAGAGATAGACCTGGGAAAGGTGTAGTCCAAATTGGATATAAGGGGTACAACGTTGAACCCAAGGTATGGACTACCATACCAGATAAGCGAAAGGTGTGAATAAGAAGTTGAAACTCGGAATCAAACTTCTCTTCTGTGATTCAACCATAGACAGTGAAAGTGAATAAGAACAGATATACGAGAAAGGGCTAAGTAAAGATTGTCGATATACGGACACAAAACCTACAATCCAACGAGGCTCTGACGATAAGAGTTATTTAGAAGAACCACCCTAGTAAGAAGGGTGTAGGTAAATAGTAGAAATGAATATGCAACAAGGATACGCATATTAGTTTATTTAGGTAAGTGGCAAAGGTTTGAATTCGAGGAGAAATTCATTATAAGGTGGGGTGAATGTGATAACCCCAAAATTTTGAAACGATCCTAAAGTTCCGTAGTTTGGAACAAGTAGGTCGGGAAATGGACACCGACATAACAAATTTAAATATGGATTTTCAAATTAAAATGGTCTAAATAAAAAATTATTATTATTTTAATGAATAAGGATTTATCGGAAAGGATTTCCCAAAGTTAGTACGACCGTTATTTGGAAATTTGAGTTTAGGTGAAACTTAACCGTTTTGAGCTAAAGTGAGCTTTTAGCCATTTTGAGTCAAAGTGGCACTTTTGCCAAAACTTAAGTAAGATAAGTTATTAATATTATTTATTTGAAAATAAATAATATGGGGTTGATCGGACCTAAAAGATTTAGCATTCGACGAATGAAAACGGACAATTTTTAGGTTAGAAATTGAAGTTGTTTAAGTGAGTATTTTAAAGGACTAAAAGAACCCTTTTGCCAAGTCATAAATACCCATTGCATATGTTTTAGTGATCAGCAAATTCGAATTTCCAGCCATAAAAACGAGATGAAGATCATCATCTTCTCCAAAATTCATGAAAACTTCAAGAGGCCATAGATTCTTTGTTTCTTATCCGAATTGAGCGATTCTTGCGGGCACAGAACGAGTGGAGAATCCTTCATTGATTGAGCCAATTAATTTAAGGTAAGAAGCTCAGTTTATCATTTGGTTTTCTAAGCTAATCATTCGGTTTTGAACTCTAATTTGAGGTTTCCATTATTCGATCCATGTAAGGTGTTTTGATCATGAAATTGAAGGATTTAAGGTGAGAAATGTTGTCTAAGGATTCAGAAATCATCATATAACTAAAGTAAGAAGGACTCTGAAATTTATGGGTTAAGTATTTGGGAAGTTTGGTGATGATTCAAAGTGTTTGTTTTGCTTAGAATTGCCTAAGTGAACCATAGAATATGTGTTGTTTTGAATGAGTAATGAAAGGACGGTTGGAGATGGAAGTTTAAGATAGGATCCATCCTTAGGCCTAAGGTGATGATGAATTTGTATTAGTGATAAATATGCTTTGATTAAGTGTGTTAAGAACTGAATTAGAATGATTTAGAAGTGATTGAGATAAAATGAAAGTTTGTTGATAAGTTGCAGAATATTAACTGCAGGACAACCCTGTTGTGAGCCTTATATCTTGAGTTATATAGCTCCGAATTAAGTTCCGTTTTTTGGTACGGAAACTTAAGAGTATCTTCTAAATACGTCTAAGTGTAAGTTTCTGCTAGTTTGGCTTCTAAGATTCCCAAACAGAACAGAACATTTTGCAGCACATAGCAGTTCTAAAATCTGGACAGCCCCCCACGTTGTTAACTTAAGGGGTAGTTTCCGACACATTGAGGTGTTAGTATTAGTCCGAGACCTAAACGAAAGTTGTAGAGGACATTCTGAACTTTAAGAATGTTGGTTTCGTTTAGAGTTCGGACTATTTTACAATTAGCAAATATTGTCTACTACGGGCTCGATAATGTGACAAGTTATGTAACTTGTTTCAATCTCGAGTCTATGTGTTGTTGAGTTAGAATCTCACTCGAGATCCGTTTGATATATGTCCTAGGTCCGATAAGGTGACCTAATAGCGGACAAGGAGCTCAGAGAGCTTACGCTATAATAAGCCAAGATATTGGATAAGCAAGTTGTGAGTATATTTTACTTACTCGCATTATCGTAATTAAATCTATGTTAATATACTATATGAATAGTACTTGAACGTATCACAAATGTGTATTATTTGGATTATTTTGGATTGGATTGCTTGGATTAAATTGGCTTGGATTGTTTGTACTGGCTTGATTTGATTGGATTGGTTTGTGTCGTTTGTATACGACTTATTTGTATTACTTTGTATATGCAACTTGTGATTTGTATATGGTTTGAATTAGAAATGTGATATGCCTTTATGGCTATTGGATCGTCATTTGATTTGGAAATGATGCATTAAAGTGTTTGTTGTTGAAGTTGTTTTGAGATTTGGTTTTGTGGCCAAATGGTTATTTAGTTGCGCTTAAATGGTTTGAGATTTATGTTGTTGATATGCCACACTGTAATGATGTATGTTAGAGGTGCTGAGTTGTGATATGCACCTGTGGTTATGTGCTGAGATAGAGATATGCACATGGGAGAATATTTTGTTAGGTATCAATGCGCATGACACTGGGCTAAGTCCTAAATGATGGTCGGTGAAGGGAGAAGGGCCGAGTCTGCTAGTGAAGTAGAAGGGTTAATCGTCAGGTGGCCTAGAAAGAGTTTGGCTAGGCTGTAAGCCAGTGTTGTGTTACTAATTATACACCTAGGGTTTGGTGAATTATTAAAGAGATGGATATCGCAATTGTTGATATGATGTTCATGTTATTATGAGTTTTATATATGTTGAGAATATTGTTGTTACTCATGTCAGAGATAGAACCTTTGGTTGGGTGTGTATGTGAGGTAAAATGAAAATGAGTATGATTTAAGAATTAGATATTTATCCAGTCTTGTAATGAAGTAAAAGTATATGTATATAAAAGGATTGTGTTTGCATAAAACGTTTTAAAAACGCGATGCTATTTTGATAATAGAGTATGTAACGTATAACTCATTCAGTCTCGACTAAACCTCCAACAGTGTATATTGCAGGTGTAGGGTCTATGACACAACGGACTTCTACCTTAGTTCCAGAAGTTCTTATGTACAGGAAGAAGGATTTAATCAATAGTGTTACAGTAGGGTTGGGTCCTAGCATATGTATGTTTGTTTGTCAAACGATTTTTCTATATGATATAACTCTGATTTTTAAAAGTATTTTGAGACTTCCGCTATGAAACTGTTTGTTTTGTTTTGTAATGGGCTGTGCTATGATGTAGGACGTTGCATGTTAAAACCCAAGTTCTGATGGAACATTTTTTGTTTTGAAATAGACGTTTGTATACGTCAAAGCTCAAGGAGCTTTAATGAAAATGATTTGTTTATGAATCGACGGTTGGATTTTGGAAATGATTGTATTTGCGAAAAAAATTATTGGTGTATTTAAAGGCTTGCTACGGGTTTTAAAACAACCATTCACATTCCCTAGCGCCAGTCGCGGCTCGAGATTTCAGGTCGTGACAGCTCATGTGCATAGCACGTGGCAAAAGTAAAATTACAACACTAGCCTTTAATAAAAAAACTACAAAAATTGAAGTTTAATATAAATATAATTCTAATTAAAATGTTTAACGCCTAATTTTTTTACTGCGTAAGTTATCTATATAAAAGTTAGGCTAAATGTACAGATTGAACACTCACGTTTGCTTCGGTTTTAAATTTGGACCATAATGATTTTTTTTCTTCGATGGAGGTCCTTAACATTATCAAATATTTTTAATCGGACCCTCCGAAACTAAAATATCATGTTGGCCGTTACTAGACGTCCACCTCATAGCCACATGACTACTAAATTAAAAAAAGAATTAATATTTATACAATCAATGTCACATGAAAAAAAAATACTTTTAATCCTAAAATATTAAAAACCTAAAACTAATATTTTTTTTTAAAAAAAACCTAAAACTAAAATTTGGTTCTCTCTTTTAAACAACGCTCACCATTTCCAACCGGCCCTTTCCATTCTCGTCGACACCTTCAACTCCGCCTTGCTTCACCTCAACCTCAACTAATTATTGCTGCCACAGAGTTTTGTTGCTACTAAAGAGTTTAGTTACTGCTGGAGACGAACCGACGAATAACCAGCTGCAGATTATTTGTCCTAACAAAGCTGACACCGCCGACGAAGAAGATGAAGTTGCCACTGTTGATGAAGAAGACGTATCCTTCATTGCATATTGTTGTAGATCAGTCGTTCTGACAAAGCCTCCATTGTCCTTGACCGCTGTATAAATATGCTTCACACTTGATTTACTGTTTAGAAATCTAAATCTGCTAAACATTTTTGCTCCGAATTCATTAGGTTCTTCGTGTTATAACAAGTATACTAGGTTTCCCGGAATTATTAGAATTGATTGGATGGTGGCTAATGCGATTGAGTAGTGGCTATTATGATTGGGTGGTAGATATAAATTAGGCTTTTTTTAAAATATAGAATCAATAAATTGCAATTGTAATTACATTTTTAGTAATGTTGTTTTAGTAAAATTTATATAGAATTTTTTATGTTCTTATAACATTTGCCTCGTCGGTGTTGATGTGGATTTTTTTATTGATTTTAATTAAATTTGACACGGTGGCAATGAGGTGGGCGTCGAGTAACGGCCAGCGTGGCATTTTAGGTTCGGAGGGCTCGATGAAAAAATATTTGATAACGTTAAAGACCTCCATCCAACAAAAACATTCATTTTGGCCAAATTTTAAACTGAAATAAATGTGAGGGTCCAATCTGTATATTTAGTCTAAAAGTCATAGAGTTTCAGTAACATGAGTTTGTATAATTTATCTATATAGAATTAAGTTGTAGTGTTTCAGTTATATATATATATGATTAAGCTTGAGTTGTTTTTCACTATTAAATTAACTAGCGTCGTTTTATGTGTTTCACACGTGTCTCGTAATATGACTCGTCAAATAGATATTAATTTATTAATTGATATTTGTATATAATTTATGATATAATATAAATTTATTATAATTATAATTATAATTGTACCAACATATTTTTATATGATTAATATTAAATTATTTAAATATTTATCGGATTACAAAATATCTTTAAAAGTGAGATTTAGATAATTAATTATATAAATTAATTACATTAGTGATCAAAGTGCGAAAATCTCCACCTAATTTAGTAAGTTATGTTTTTAATCTGTTATAGATAATATAGTTTCCATATCCATGTTAAATTCTTAATTACTTTATCTTGTTAAATTCATATTTTTTTATTTTCTTAATAGAAGTATTATAATGTTACTTTGTAATATCGACAAAACCAAAACTAAATTGATATGTATGTTCACTTCTTAAATTTGGTCCTTATCAAAAATTAATAAATAAATTATATATAATATAACTCTATTTTAATTAAAACTCTAATTCTATTATATTTGGGATTCTAATCATATTATATCTATAGTAATAAATTAAATAAATAATTAGTTAATGATGGATACCAAATCCTACGCTAGTTACAATGGAGCCGAGTCACAGGAGATCCACTGTCAGGTGATACCGGACTCCCTATGGAAGACTTGAACGTATAAGGAAGGCGGCCGAATCACTTGAAATCTGCCGATATACTGATGAAGACCGAATCTCTTAAGATCCGCACAAAGCGCGTTAATCCGAGATTCAGATAGATCACCATGATCTGTTATAATATCTCGAAGTATCTTCCCATTTGGAAATCATCTCCAACATGGAAAGATAAGCTCTATCTTAGGAGGACGAGACTATTTAGGAAGACGTTCCTAAATACGACTCATGTCTGAATAAGGTAGATCACGCCAAATCAGGGTGAATTCCTACAAAGTAGCTCGATCCCTTCAAAGTAGGATTCGCTTACCTACTATGACTCTACAAGGTATGCATTCATCTACTACAAAAGGAGCATGAGGTATGCCTAGAATCAAAATTACATTCATATACTCAAAACGCTGCTCAAAGCTATAAACTTACTTTAGCATCAGAGAGTTAATCGGACAACCACCGTCCGGTTAGCTTCTACCCGGTGTTGCAGGTCTCATTCACCGGTTCAGAAGGCAGACTCCATCAATTGGCGCCGTCTGTGGGAAAAGCTTAACTCAACTTCAATTCGAAGAAACTTTTCTGAACTCAAAACAAATTTCATTGAAGAAGATGACTTCTGAAGGAATGAACCTGAAAGACAAACAACCAATGGATCCAAAAAAAGCACGCCGGAAGTAATCAACGTCACTGAGGATGGGCGCCACAACTCCGGGGGAATAAGTGATACCGGAGGACCCTCTTTTTCGACACCCCAATACCAAACTAATCCGATGAGAGGAAGCAACCCAATTGCTTTCAACCTGAGCACTGATGAACAACCAACGCCAGGCACGGTAGCACAAGATCTATACAGCGAGATGCTGAAAAAAAGTACTAGAATCTGTCAAGGCAAACCTGGATAAATTGGCTAATGAGGAAAAAAACGAATGATAAGCACGAAGAAACTATGAAAATCCTGAGGGATAATTTCAGCCCAACAGCAACGAGAAGAAGAGGAAGAACAGAACACACAAATCCAGGCCGTCAGGAGACAATAAGGGGAGAAAACAACAGAAGAATGGAACCCCGAAATGGAGGAAACAAAGAAAGATACGAGGGAAGAAACGACAGAAACCAACGAGAAAATGAAAACAGGAGTGACAAAGAATGCCCAGGAAATTAAGAGAATGGAAAAGAAAAATCCAACGAGCAAACCCCTGAAACGCCTAGAAATGAGCAAAATCAAGACGATGCCCGAAGCAGTTTAAAATCAAAAAGAGAAGAACGAAGAGAGAGAGAGAAAGAAGATGTCCCACCTAAAAGAAAGTGACAAGACAGAGACGCAGGGAAAGAGCAACCAAAGAAAAAACACCAAGAAGGGGAGGGCGAGTCCTCAGAATCGCCCCAGAAGAGCAAAGCCACATATGTAGTCGAAGAAGATCTAGAAGAAAAGATTGTCAAGGCACTCAAGAAATTAAAGTCAGAAGAGCTGGATATAGACGATCTCAGGCTGAAGGGATCGCCCCTTTCGTCCGAGATAATGGAGGAAACCATTCCATATAACATGAAGTTACCAGTTTTGCCAACATTCAACGGAGAAGGGGACCCCCGAGATCATACTTCCAGATTCACAACCACCATGGGGCTACTCAGCATATCAGACGCTATTCTATGCAGGGTATTCCCAACCACATCCACTGTTACCGCCCAAAGGTCGTACAACAAACTGAAACCAGGATCCATCAAAAGCTTTGCCTCACTATCGACATAATTCCTCAACAGATATCTCACAAACATACCAGCGAAAACAACCACAAGCATCCTAAGATCATGCATTCAAGAAGAAGGAGAAACCCTAAGAAGCTATATCAAACGATTCAACAAGCAAGCTGTGAAGATCGATAACTTGAACGCTGACATGGCAACCAAAGCATTGCGAGAAGGAACACGATTCGGAAAACTAGTAGACAAGCTGCTGGTCAATAAACCCACGACTTTCTCGAATCTGATGGGCATAGCCCAAAAATACTTCGAGCTACACGAGGGCCAAAGGGAGATTCGTGTGAAAGAAGCAAAGGGAAAAGAGTCGAAAGAGAAATCCAAAGAGAAGCCGAAGTCAAAATCCGAAGATAGAAGAGGAAGGCCAGAAGAAAGTAGTCGATTCACCCCCCAAACAAGATACGAACCGAGGTATGACCCCAGTGACGATGAAAACAACTTCACACCATTGAACACCAGCCGAACTAACGTCCTCATGTGGATCAAAGAAAACGTCAAAAACATAGTATGGCCACCGAAGATGAAAGCCAAAATAAGGGACACAAGAAAGTAATGCAAATTCCACGAAGACTATGGACATGAAACAGACAGCTGCAGAGATTTGAAAGTCGAAATTGAAAGAATGATCGACACAGGAGAATTAAGGAAATTCGTGGCCCACAAAGCAAAAAACAATGACAAGGGAGAAAAGAGAAGCAGAGATGACAAAGCAAAAGAAAAAGAAGATGAACGCCCATCCAAAATATTGGGAACCATACACATGATCAATGGAGGTGGACACAGCATCTCAACGATTAGAAGAAAGCAAAGGAGAGAGGTGATGAACATCTAAGAAATCCACATGCCACCAGTAATCTTCGATGTTGAAGATTATGAACACGTGAAAGCACCCCATAATGATGCCTTGGTAGTAACTACTATCATTGAGAATTGGAACATGGAGCGAATCCTAATCGATGAAGGAAGCACAGTGAATCTCATGACAAACGCAGCGTACAAAATGCTCGAAGGAACCGCATCAAGGTTGCGCCGAGTCCCGATCCTACTATCAGGACTCGGTGGCCCCTCCATCAATCCGTTAGGAGCAGTCACCTTGGAAGTAATAATCGGCCCGGAGAGAGGAATCAACAAAAAGGTTATGTCACTATTTAACATAGTTGACATGGAGCTAACATACAACGCTATCCTCGGAAGACCTTTTCTTCATGACTCAGCTGCAGTGACTAGCATAAGAGCATTGGCGATGAAAATATCAACCGAAAAAGGAGTAGTGACGCTGAGAGGAGATCATAATATAGCTAAGAAATGTTACGACGAGTCCGTGGAGGACCTCCAAGAAAATAAGACCGAGAAGAAGGAAGAATAGGAAAGTAAAACGACCCATCGCTAGTAAAGGTTTTACATCTTACCCGGTGGCGTCACAACTATCATTAATGTTTTGTATGCAGTCTTTTTATCAACAAAAGTTCAATTTTCCTATATGATTGGCCAGACGAATCACTAATGAAATAAAAATTAAGATCCTTCATGAATGATTAAATAAAAGATGCACAATAACAAAATTATGAGTTTAAACTAACTCAAAAAAGGCAAACCGCCGTGAAAGAGTTCAGACAAACTCAAGCAAAACAAAATTATGAGTTTAGATTAACTCAGAAACAGGCAAACCGCCAAAAAAGAGTTTAGATTAACTCAAACAAAACAAAATTATGAGTTTAGATTAACTCAAATGAAAGAGTTTAGATTAACTCGGCCAAAACAAAAAGCGCTAAAGTAGAGTTTAGATTAACTCTCGAGGCGAAAAGACAAACTAAATCAAGCATCGACTCGGAAAACTTTAAATAAAATAGAAGCGAACATTTAATCCGATATTGAAGTAAAAGGAGATATTTTCATAAATCAGAATTGCAAATATAAAACAAGATACAAAAAGAAAAAGAAAAATCTATTTGGCACGATCCTTCGACATTTTTTCAAGAAGATCACGAGCAATGATTTGAGGATCCAACCCGTTGACTCCAGACAGATCAATGTTTGGATTCTGCTCCAAAAGTTTCCGTCCAATAGCGAGACGATACTCACTGATTAAAGCAGAATAAAAAGCCTTCGTATCGAGAAGACGAATATGAAGCCCCTCTACCTCAGATCTTAGTTTATCTCTCTCTTCGCCAAACGATATTGATCCGGATAAGGTCTTCGATCTCCCGAGTCATGTCATTGGTTTTCTTCTCAATCACCTTGACCTGGCGATCATTAATCGCATCATGCGCCTTGAGCTGTGATAAGAGCGAATCATGATCTTCTAAAAAAGCTTTCAACTTCGCCCTCTCAGACTCAGACGTCGTCAGAAGAGAAGAAAAACGCTCGACCTCCTCCTCAGCACATTGGCGGCAATCATTCAACACCAAAATGGACTGGAGAGCCTGCCATACAACACAGAAAAACAAATCATAAAAATATATAATGGAATAGCGAATCTGAAAACCAGTTTACTTAAATAATAATTAACTTACAGAAAAGCCGTGAAAACAAGCAATATCAGAAAGCTCCTGCCCAGGCTTGGAGGCGAACCAAGTAATGTCATCAGGAATCGCCAAAGTCCTGATATATTCCGCCAGTACTCGAGGATTCAGCAAACTTGCTGGATAATGACCTTCAACCCACTGCACCAAACTGGGAGCAGAAGAAGAACCTCCAGGAAGACTCTCCCTCGAAGGAGAGTCATTACTAACTCGACGCCTCTTCCTAGACAGAGAATCCAAAACGTCTTGACTCGGTGAAACCTCTTCCGAATCAATAACAATCAACTTGCCCGAATTCACTTTCCCGGTTTCTTCCGGAATATTCACTGGAGCTGGAGGTGGAAGCGGAGCTATAATAGCCTCATCACCTATCGGTTCTTCAACCGCATCGCCATTATCTATGACGATTACTCCGTCACCAGCAAGCAACACTGCCCCGACATGAACTATAGCAACTTCAGCATCATCTCCCGGAATAGGCTCGGCGATGTGGGCTTCGGGACCGCCCATTGGAATACTCAAATCTACTTTAGATCCGGAAAGAAAATCGTCATAAGAAGAAGACATCCTACAAAAGGAAAAGAAACACCAAATAAACTTAAAACAATAAATATACCTTGAAGAAAGGAATAATGAAGATCCCCCAGGCCTCGAGAAGGATCCTCTAAAGGAAATCATCGATGCCGAAGATGACTACTAACCAAAACGTCTAAAATAGGATGTTGAAAGACACTATGAAATGATAAGTCAAAAGCAAGGATGGACTCGGGTAAACATAAAGGAAACGGACAGCTTTTGACTTGGTGAGTAGAAAAACCATCCGAAAAATGAAGGAAAGCAAAATTATGATAGACTATAAAGAAACGCCTTCGCCAGCGATTTTTTAAACAAGGAAGATAAATATGGGATCGACTTCTCCTACCAAGTGCAAACACGAAACAACCGTCGCATTTCCTAAAATCTACGAAGTAATAAAGGACATTAAGAGAAGGGGTATGACCCCGAAGCCTACACGCTTCCACAAACTCGAGTACCACCTTAATCGTACCACGATAGAGCTGCCCTAAGGAAACTCCTAAATCCCTACATACTTCTACTAAAAAAGGATCTAAAGAAAACCTAAGACCAGCAGCAAACTGCTCTTCAAAGACAATCGCCCTGCAAGATGAACCAGGGGAATCAGAAGCAGCCATATCGGCACTGGGTAATACTACTCTATAGTCAAAAGGAAAACTATACTTAAAATATATATCTAAGACTTCGCTCCTACGAAGCCCAGATCTAGTGATGGCCATGGCGGTGCATGCATTTTCCGCTCGACTAAGAGGCATCCTAGAAAAGGAAATCACAAACACAAATGAAAATTAAAGATCAAACAAAGAAACTATTGAAGAACACCAAGAAAAACAAAACATTTCCCAGAATGACATTTGCAGAAATCGAAGAAAAACAGAAAAATATCTTCAAAATCTTCAAAAGAACAAAACAAACAAAAGAAGAAGCATACCTGAAAATATGGAAAAGCAAATGATGGAGAGTAGAATAAGCAAATGAAGAACATAATAATCTTAAAAATCCAGGAGAAGATAATCGAAGAATAAGAACACTTTCAAAGTAGAAGTGATAAGAGAAAATGTAAATATGAAAAGTTTAAATACGAGAAACATTTATCAAATCATTAAATAGTGACACGTGGCAAGAAAGAGAATCTTACTAGAGAAGAAAAGCGACTCGCCAACATATGAAACGACTCGCCCAGAATACAAAAAGACTCAGCTCCAAAAAAGCCACAATCTACTAAGGCATGAATACCGATTACTTCAACTCACTTGCGGGGGGGGGGGGGGGGGGGGGGGGGGGCTAATGATGGATACCGAATCATACGCTTGTTACAATGGAGCCGAGTCACAGGAGATCCACTCTCAGGTGATAGAGGAATCCCTATGGAAGACCTGAACGTATAAGGAAGGCGGCCAAATCCCTTGAGATCCGCCGATATACTGATGAAGAGCGAATCCCTTAGGATCCGCCCAAAGCGCCTTAATCCGGGATTCGGATAGATCGCCATGATCTACTATAATATCCCGAAGTATCTTCCCATTTGGATATAATCTCCAACATGGAAAGATAAGCTCTATCTTAGGAGGACGAGACTATTTAGGAAGACATTCCTAAATAGGACTCATGTCTGAATAAGGTAGATCACGCCAAATCAGGGTGAATCCCTACAAAGTAGGATTCACTTACCTACTATGACTCTACAAGGTATGCATTCATCTACTATAAAAAGAGCATAATGTATGCCTATAATCACAATTAAATTCATATACTAAAAACGCTGCTCAAATCTCTAAACTGACTTTAGCATCGGAGAGTTAATCGGACAACCACCGTCTGATTAGCTTCTATCCTGTCTTGCAGGTCTCATTCACCGGTTCAGAAGGCAGACTCCATCAGTTAATGACTATAAAACCGTTATTTAGTAATATATTTGAGATGATTATTTGATAAATTTACATGCCCCCTCCCCCGCGCTCCCCATCCGTACTTTTGTATATAGTACTAGTTTTTCGCCACGTGCTACGTACATGAACTATATACAGGTTATATATTTAATAATAATAATTAAAATATTAAATAAAAAAGTTAGTTGTTAATGTTATTGTCAAATAATTGATTAATATAATTAGTAATTTATTGATTTAATTAATTAACCTATAATACTAATTTAATTAGGATACTCCTCTATCAAATAATTATAGAATTAAGTATCATTTTAAAATAAAATTCTGATTATTAAAAGGGTAATATAATAAAAAAATATGTTTTTGCTGAATAAAAATATAAATATTACTTGTATTTACCTAAAATATTAGAATTTTAGTTGGAATAAAAGAAAATAATTTTGATTATAATACAAATAGCACTTGTTCAATAGAAAAATTTAAATTAATGAACTTACATGTATTTACCTAAGCAATACGGTCAGTGAGACTCTCCAGAAATTTGATGATGTGGTATTAGAGTAGCACGATCTGTTAATTGCAATTTCCATTCAACATTATTTTTGCGTCGTCATGCAAAAAAAGTATTTTACCCACGCACTTTCTAAAGCTATTTCGTTTTTAATTTTATATTTATTTTAGGTATAATTACTTAAAAAAACCCTCACCTTCTAATATTTTTTCGTTTATACCCCGACGTAGGAAAAAGTTCATTTGTACCCTTTTTTGATTTTTCGTTTTCATCTCTACCTTAAAATTTAAATTTTTAACAATTAAATTAATTAAAGGATGAAAACATTATAAATGATTAATAATATTAATGTTTAATTAGAATATAAGTTAAATATAAAGGATCATTTTGACTATTTTTCCTGATGAAAAGAGGTCAAATTAGCTCTTTAGATAGAGACGAAAATGAAAAATCAAAAAAAGGGTACAAATGAACTTTTTTCTAGGTCAGGGTATAAACGAATAAATATTACAAGAGGTTTTTTTTAAGTAATTAGGCCTTTATTTTATAAATATTAAATTAACACCCAATTTGTATTCTTCTATAGTCAAAAAAATAAAATTTATATTCTCCAGTTGAGATTAAAATTTTATTTAACTTATAATCAACTTCTATAGTAAAAAAAATACAGGTTTAATTGTTTAAAAAATACCCACCTTTAACCTTTTTTTTTCGTTTGTACCCTGTATGAAAAAAGTCATTTACACCCCGACGTATGTGTTTATGTTTCACATTTATTCCAAATTTTTTAAAAAGATGATTTATTGAAAACAACTAAATGCAAGGATTGTTTCATACCTTTTTCTATTAAAAACATACAAACAAATACTTTAACTTTAAAAACATTCAAATAAATCCTAAAATTAATTAATTTTTTAATTTTAATAAAATAAAATAACAAAAAAAACACTTTCCACAACCGAATTCGCCGGAGCCGCCGTTCCGAAAAAGGAGGAGCAGCAGCTCCTCTGTCCATGGAGGAAGAGCTCCTCCTCCTTTGTGTTCCTCCATGAAAGGAGGAATTGATGGTTCCTCCCAGAACAGATCGTTGTTCCTCCTTCCATTGAGGAACAGCTCAATCACCCTATTCCTCCTTTCATTGAGGAACAAAAATCTGTTTCTCCATAGAAGGAGGAACAGATCGTTGTTCCTCCTTCCATGGAAGAACAGCTTTGTTCCTCCATGGAAGGAGGACGGCGGCTCTTCCTTTCACGGAAGAAGGACTGCGGCGATGAGTCTTTTAAAAAGAAATAAATTTTGTTTTGTTTAAAGAGTGTTCTTATTGCGGTCTTTAAATTTGATAGGGGTTTTTAAATTGGACTATGGTGGTAGGTCAAAAATAATTGGTCCGACGGAAATATTTTATTTGCTTTATGAAAATTTTAATTTTTTACGGTTTTTGATTAATAAAAAATTAATTGATAATTAATATAAATTAAATAATTATTATAGTTGATTTTTTTGAAGAAGAAGGTATTTTTATATAATTAATAACATAAACGTCTAATTAAAATATATGCTTAAAATTAAGAACTATTTTAAACTTTTTTTGCAAATGAAAAGGGATCAATTTAATACCTAGAGGGTAGAGGTGAAACATAAACACATAGTTCATGGTATAAATGACTGTTTTCCTAAGTCAGGGTATAAACGTAAAAAAAAGGTGGGATTTTTTAAGTAATGAAGGCCAAAATATATTATCTCTTTTCTCTTTAACAAGGACAACTTCTTCTTTAGTTAGAGCAAAATTAACGGTGTAATCAATAACTCTCGCTCGATCATCTTTTCCATAAGAGCTATATACCAAATTGAACAAAATAAATTATTAGCATAAAAAGGCATAAAATAAATGCTTTTAAACAAAATTAAATACCTAATAGTGTAAAAAAATTCAATAAATTGAATGAGCTGCTGTGACGATTTAATAGAAAAATAATTAATAGCGGACGAATTTGAATATGATATTAGACTTTTATAAAAACTCTACTACTTCAATACTAAAACAATATTTTTTTGATCAGCAAAACAAATTTATAGCAAAGACAAAAATGCCACTCAGTACAACCCAAAACATATGGCACTTACAACCACCTATCTATTACATTTGATCCTGCCAAATAAAATAAACAGCAGAGCAACAGGTTATTCTGCACATTTTATTTCTAATGTTCCTGTCTTTGTATTTCCTGGCAAACCAGCTCACTTCCCTATTACACGTCACAGCAAGTCTGTTTATACTACAAGTTTTATGGACAACATTCCAAACCACTTTAGAGAAAGTGCATGCAAAAAACAGATAATAAACTGTTTCTGCAGCATTATTACAAAGCACACAAGCAGAGCTAAAAGTAACACCCAATCTAAATAACTTATCCCTAATAATCAAGCCATTGTTAATAGCAAGCCAGGTAATAAAGCTATATCAAGGAATAAAAGGGTGTTTCCACATGAGAGAATACTAACTTATAGTAGGGGACTCCAGATTCAAAACCTTCCAAGTAGCATTTATAGAAAAGGAATGCCTCTCGACTGGCTTAAAAATAATATGATCTTCCTCATTACTGACAGTTTGAAAGGTGCTTTTGATACACTCCCAAGCATTAAGAGTGATTTCATCCATAGCATCCGGGAGCCTCCAAACCCCATCCCTGAAAAAAGTCAAAAATGCGAGCATACTTTGAGACATCAGAATCTTCAATCTGGATACCTGGAAAATTCTCCAGCATTGACTTGCCATCAATCTAGGGATCTTGCCAGAACCAGGTGTTCTCCCCATTCCCCAATTTACATTTAAGCAATCTCTTAGCAATGTTTCTCAGTTTTACCAAATTCCTCCAGCTCCAAGATGCTTTGTAAGGTTTAATAATCTCCCAATAACTAAGCTTCTTGAGCTTGTTTCGAATAACCCAATGAGGCCAAAGGGAACACTTGTCAATAAGTAAGAACCAGACTTGCTTCATAATAGTAGCATTATTTCAAATATCCACTTTCTTGATACCCAAACCTCCACTTCTTTTGTTTTGGCACACTACATCCTAAAAGATACCCCCATACTTCCTGCTACTTGAATTACCTTTCCATAGAAAGGATCTGCAGATTGTTTCAATCTCATTAGTGATAGCTTTAGGAAGAATAAAAATCTGACACCAATACGAATGCAAACTCATGAGAACTTAATTAATAAGCTGGAATCTACCTGCATAGGATAAGAACTTTATATTCTAGGAAGTGATGTGACTTGTAATCCTATGAATGATCACTGAACTATCCTCTTTTGTGAGTCTTTTAGAGATCAGGGGCATACCCAGGTATTTGACTGGAAGCTTTCCCTCTTTAAAACCCAGACAGTTAATAATATTTTGTTTATGATCAGCAGGAACATTACTGAAAAAAACATAACTCTTCTCCTTATTAACACACAACCCAGAAACCTCTTGAAAGTGACTCAGACCCTCTTTCATACCTCTGAGTGAGTCAATATCACCATTGCAAAATAGACAAATCTTCAGCGAAGCACAAGTGGTTAAGCTTCACACCTTTGCAACCTTTATGGAACTTAAACTCGCTATTTTCCCCAACATTAATAAGCACTCTAGAAAGATACTCCATAATTATCACAAAAAGGATAGGGGAGAGGGGGTCTCCTTGCCTTATGCCCCTGCCACCCCTAAAGTAACCATACAGGCAGCTGTTAATGGCCAAAAAATACCTAGGGGTTCTAATACAAATCATGATCTAAGAGATGAATTTCCTAGGAAAGAGAAAACCTAAGAGCATTTCTTTAAAAATATCCCAATTTATAGTGTCATAGCCCTTCCTTAAATCTACTTTCATAGCATATCTTGATAAGCCTCCATCACTGTGATAATCATGCACAAGCTCATGAGCCAACAAAACATTGTCAATGATTCTCCTGCCTTGAATAAAAGCATACTGACTGGGATTTATGATAGAACTTACAAACTTGCTAAGTCTAGTAGACATAATTTTTGTGATGCATTTCAGCAAAACATTGCAGCATGCAATGGGGCGATAGTCATTAAGAGAACTAGGGGAAGAAACTTTTGGAATAATAGATAAGGAAGCAACATTAACCTTACCCAGAAGTTTTTCAGTGATAAAAAACTCTTGCACAACTTTTATGATGTCAGCTCCCACAATAGCCCAATTCTTTTGAAAGAACAATCTGGAATAGCCATCCGTACCCGGAGCCTTCTCTCCATTAATAGAGAACATGGCCTTTGTGATTTCCTTAGGAGAAACCAGAGACATTTGCATAGCAGAATTATCCTCAAAGATTCTAGGACCTTTATTGATTTTCTCAGAATCAATGTGACTTCTACTGACTCATTTTCCCAAAAGCTTCTTATAAAAAACAATCATAGCATCGCTGATCTCAGCTTGAGAGGTTAACTCATTTCCATCAACTCCAATGAGCTTAGTGATTTTGTTCATGCACCTTCTGATTTTGACAGAATTATAAAAAAACTTGTTATTATTATCACCCAACTTAAGACAGTTAATTTTAGACTTCTGCTTAGGGAATTACTCTTCATTAATAAAAGTCTTCCTATATTCAATAGCAATTGCTCTCTATTCTAGTAAAAGATCTTCATTAAGAGGGTCTCTTTGAAGATTCACCTGGACATCCTCAAAAAGATGCTTACATCTTTGGACCTTCTCAGTAACATCTGCAAACTGATCTAAATTATGCCTCTAAAGTCTTAATTTCAAACTTCTGAGTTTCTGAATCACCACATACATGGCACACCCCTAAATATTAGAATTTCACACCTTCTTCAAAATGTCCAGAAGCTGCTCATTATTCATCCACAAATTAAAGAATTTAAACGGCTTAGCACCTTTATTAACAGTTTTTTTAATAATGACCAAATCAGAGACTCCTACATTAAGAGCCATATAATCTGAATCACCAAACATGTCCAGTCAAACAAGGTTCACCAACACTTTTCGAGTTTCCTCCACATACGATTTTCTCCCATCTGATTATTATTCTAGGTAAACTCACATCCAAATTTCTTAAGCTTATTAAGATTGCAATTATCAAGACACTGCAAAACGTCCTCCCCACTTTGCTCAAAACTGTCATTGCCACCATTTTTTTAAGTAGCATGAATAATGGCATAAAAGTCTCCCATAACCACCGAAGCACCTCGATTTTGAACACCAAAATCCAGAAGATCCTCACATAGAGACTTTCTGGTATTCATATCATTTGACCCATAAGCAATAGACCAATAGAACATAATATTTTCCCATTTAATTTCATAATGAATACATTGATCAGAAGCAGCAATCAACTTTATTTGAATAACATTCGGATTATAAATTACCCAAATTCTCCCAAAATCAGAGAAATTATAATTTGAAATCACAAGCCAATTACTTGACATTATTAAATTATATTAATTTTAATGACTTTATATTCTATTATAGTTTGATTTAGGGTTAATGTAAAAAAAAATCACGAACTTTACACGGTTTCTCATTTTAATCACGCAGTTTAAATTTTCTCATTTTCATGCACGAACTACCACTTTTTCCCAAATTCATGCACGGTGCTGAGGTGGCACTCATTCATTGGTGTAAAATAACCTTCACCTCAGCGAATTATATTAATGGAGTCGTGACACCTCAACACCGTCCATGGATTTGAGAAAAAATGGTAGTTCGTGCATGAAAATGAGAAAATTTAAACTACGTGATTAAAATGAGAAAACATGTAAAGTTGGTGAATTTTTATGACATTGGCCCTTTGATTTATTAAGTGTCATTTACGTCTTTTTGTTTGCAAAACAAACATATAGCTAATCTAGGCCTCTTCCTATATTAACAGTTTCACTATAATAATAAGCCTAATTAGTGAAATTAACCTTTCTAATTAGTGTTTTTATTATAAATAAACTTGCACTTAACCTCTCATTTTTTATTTTTATTCGTTTAACATTAGATATGGAAGTGGAACTAATCTTATTGACAAACTCAACTAACATTTAGATGTTCTTATTTAAAGTAAACTCTCCTTTAATTGTATATATGTAACTTTTATTTTTATTTTTATTTATGTAAATATTATTAGAATTACATTTGTATCTAATTTCGTAAAATTTTAATTATTGAAGGGTAACATTATAATTTTGCCACGTGCTACGCACGAGAGAAATATTTTTAGTTAATTATTATATATTATTTGAAGTACACTATACAATTGTAATAATGTATAAGGTGATTCGTTTAATTTCTCATAATTATAATCGTATTAGAATTGCGGTTTTTTCCCAAAACATTGCCCCATAAAAAAACTTATTCCGGATTGGTGCCTCCGGATTGAATCCGCAATTCATTTATATGCATCTGAATATAACTTCCGATTGAAAACCTAGTCCTTGATTCATTGAATCTTCTTTGCGATCACCCGATTAACTTAATCCTGATGGTAGGTTACTGTCACGACCCGATTTCCGCCTAAAAACTCTAGCCGAGACCGGCGCTAGGGAATGGGAATGGTTGTTCCGAAACCCCTAGCAAGCCTAGAAAAAACAGTAAAAACTTTTCGCGTTTTGAAAACATAAAAGGTCTCAATCTCTTTTCGCAAGAATTTGAAAACCTTTAAATAAACGTGTAATCAAAACCGTGGGATTGCATTTCTGGACTCAGGGTAGTACGTGTACAATGCACGTACCTAACACAACCCTGTCCGAAAACAATATCACGTCAAGTAACCGATTTAAACATGTTAAATAAACAATCATATAGCTTTTATCAAAACCATGTTGCTTTATAAACATCTGGAAAATGCTTTTTTGTATAAAACATGCCTTGGTCCCAAAATGATACTGACAATAGTTTCACATCAGAGTTCAAACATTTACAAATGAACTACTGTGGTCTAGTAGAACTACACTGCAGCTCTAGATTGACCTTTATCTATTTACGACTTCCGGAGAAAGAACTGGAAGTCTTGTCACGTCAAAATGTCATTTACCTGTGAAAGGGAAATAAACGGGGGTCAAATATGAGTGAATCCACATAGTTACGCAAGCATATTAATAAAAGCAGAAATCGCATGTAAACACAATTTGTGCAGCCAAATAACTGATCCAAATGAAACCCTAAGAGAAACCCCATTTGGTTAACTAAGTACGACAGTTCATGCTCACTTGTTTAATACAGGATGAACTGTGAACTCATGTTATCGCAGTCATCTTAAATCTGTGTAAGGTTTGCCGGGATGTAAATTGAATTACTGGTTCCCCAGGATAACCGGTTAGGTTTAGGCCGCTTTGCAAGCATTTGGCCAAAGAACCCAACCAATATGCAATATAATGCAGTGATTTATTAACACCGGTGATCACACAGTTCTATTGTTTCCCAATAGATAGAACGTTCAAGTGGATCTATATTGGTTTCAAATCAACTTTATGCAATGCAATTTCAAACACATTTTGTGTTATAAATGTTTTGGCATTAATATTCAAAAGTAAATATGCGAACTCACAAAACCGTTATCCAAAAAACAGTTTTCCGATCACCCTCTACTCTCCTGGTCTAGTAGCTTGCTTGCTCGTCGGATCTAGTTAAAAAACAATTGTTAAAACATAATTAAAATAAGAATTCTAACTCTAATGAGTAGACTCTATTGACTTCACTAGACATATAACGTTTCTAGTCTATTCTCATCTTCGACACCAACTCTTAGTCTTCTAACTATTAATCACCTTGATTAATAGAGGACCTCTAAGTTTTAATTAGTCGAACTCCCTTAATTGTCCAAGTTCTTTTTAGTCCTTTAAATGTCTAGGTTTAAGGTTTAAAGTCCATTTGAATCATCCACAGTTTGACGATTACTTGTGTTGCAAGTTAGGGAAAAAGCCCCAAAATACCCCCCCCTTTCAAGTCATGGCAGCACGATCGTGCAACCCCGTGCACGGTCGTGCTACGTGGTGCACGTTTGTGCACCCAGGCTGGTGCACGTCTGTGCACCTCAAGTGCACGTTTGTGCAATCAGCTGGTGCACGTTCGTACACCGCGCGTGCAGAGCTCCGGGAAATGCGATTTCCCGGGCTTTCTGACGTGCTTAAACATCCAATTTCGATCCTAAACACATATACAAACACCAATCTATCATTTCCGCTATCGGAACGTAAAATTATTACGTATTCGTTCGATTCGATATGGTAATCGTTATATATTTGAATATAATCCATTTTCTATATAAACAAATTCAAAATAACGGTTATAACTTCGATTAATAATGGGTTACCGAAGAAATTTGAGTTTGAAACGAGAAATCGGATCGAAATCGACGAACCTACCTTCGTACGCGTCGTAGCCGTCCTCTGAAGCCTAAAACCTAACTTTCTGTTCTTCTGATACAAATGAACATTTCATTTGAAATGTTTAATATATATAGTTTAGTTAAATTTCAAACTAGCCCCTAGGTATTTATGCGTTATTTTAAACCAAATTCTTAAATACTTGTCTATAACAAAAACGGACAACGAACTCCGAATTTTATGAAATTTTAACCATGAATTCCATAATTCGTAATTAGAATAAAAACATAATTTTTATTCTCATAGGACCTATATTTTACTTTTAATAAATCATTTAAGATTTATTAGGGCTAAATTAGACCCACTTAATAAAATTCCTATCTCCAAATTCTATAAAATTTTAGTAGTAATTTCTTAAAAATATTATGTGAATACTGACTCCAAAAATTTTCACGCGGGACTTAAAAATTATTCTATTTTAATTTATAAGCATTTCTTAATTCCCGTTAGTTAAAATATAAATATCCAAATTTTATATGTTAACTTCTATAGCTGTTTTATATTTCCGGAGATATTATAAATTAAATTTATCCTTAAATTTAATTTACGTTCTCCCTGTCCTATAAATTATTCCTAACGTGGAATAATTTAATCCTTTAAATTTACGGGGTATTACAATTACGGGATAGTTCCATCAAGTCAACCAATACCATCTGGTACAGTCTCGGGATAGTTCAACCAAGGTGACTCGTACCATCACTCAAATCCAACGATCGATATGAGTCCCGAGATAGTTCTACATATGTGACTCATTAGATACATGACGTGGGCTAGTTCCACAAAGCTGACCTTGTATCGCCTTCATAAACAACGAAGACGCATATAGCTTGAACTTAACTAGTGATCATGTAGTTCCTATTGCAGCCTAATAGAAAAGCATGTTTCATCGGATCTTTACTGGTTTCAAGATAATGATGCGTGTATTTCATACAAAGCATTTTCGATAATAAGCCATGCTATGCAATTCATATAAAACAATTTGCATTTAGAAAATAATGCACTTTCAGTACATCAACAGTAAACACTTATAAATTCACTGCTTGCTATTCCAAAAAATTTGGTTACACGACACCCGTCAAGCTTCACGAGATCCTTATCCGGTAGCTGGTTGCCTTGCCGGATCTAGGAAACAAAGAAACATAACTCAAGTAAGAATCTAACTCTAAAGACATCCTTAATCGCGTTTTATCTCATTTCGTTCCATCTTTACTTATCAATATTCGATACTATCTCAATACGGCTTTAGGTTTAGGAGTTAAACCATAAACCTAAACGTCTAATTCCGTATATAAAACCCTAATTATATTCTATGTCTAAATTCCATTAAATTGAAGTCTGTTAACTTCAAACAACTCAAAGCACTAAGCATTGAACTTCGGAACACCAAAACCGGTCAAAAAGGACTGAAAATGGCCAAGAATTGGTCCTGGCAAGACGTGAGGACCTTCCTCACATCGTGAGGGGTCTCTTCACGTTGTGAGGATATCCTTCACGTCGTGAGGGGTCTCTTCACGTTGTGAGAGTTGCTTCTCACGTCGTGAGAGGCGTCCTCACTTCGGAAAAGCCATGAAAATGGCTCCGACTTCGATTCCGACGTGCTAACAACACTTCCGCACCTACCCATCATCAAAACGACACTCCAAGCCATAATAAACATAGGAAAAACGCTTCAAACTAATTAAATACGCGTAATCGATACGGTTTCATTGTAACCCTAACCTTTTTTCATCAAAAACCCATCAAATAAACTCAATCGATCCACAAAATGATAGTTTACCTTGATTCCCCATCCAAGCACGATCAAATCGCAACAAGAATCGTCAATTTCGGATCAAAAACGAGAAACCTAGGTTAAAAAACGTTGATGGCGTGAAAGATGTAGAAAAGATGGGTTTTGGTCTCTGTAATTGTCATTTTCAAATGAAAGGAAAACCTTATATAGGTTGGCTAAAGTGCCTATTGGCTCAAGAAGCTCAATCTCGTACTTTAACTCCATTCCTCAATTAACGTTCGCGTCCAATTTTAAAACAGTCTCGGAATTACACAGAACTTTCCCAATAAATTCTTAAAAATATTCTATGGACGACGGCATAAAAATTATTAATTCGGGACCTATATTCTATTTTATATTAATTTACTTAGCTTTTTCTTAGTCTTGCTAATACCAGCTCAAATGAATAATAATTACCAATAAAAATTATTATTTTGCGATCAATTTTATCAACTTATTCCGACTACACTTCCTAACTCAATTTCCATTTCCGACCTACTTGACTTGAATTTCATAATTTAGGACACGTGACACAATCTAATACCTTAATAATTTACAGGTTATTACACTTTTGTTCATGGGCGCCTCATCATGGATAGTGCTCTAATAGCTTTTGAGTTATTCCATTCTATGGCAAAGCGGTCACAAGGTAAAAAAAGGGCCCATAGATCTCAAGATGGATATGACTAAGGCGCACGATAGGGTTGAGTAGAGTTTCATTGAGAAAACATTGGTGCAAATACCGTTTGCTGAGCATTTCATTAAGCTTATTTTTTCCTGTATATCTTTGGTTTCGTACTCTTTCTTGGTGAATGGCTCGCCTTATGGTTTCCTTAAACCTCAAAGAGGTCTCCGTCAAGGCGACCCGCTATCGCCGTACTTGTTTCTGTTCTGTATGGAAGGTGTGTCTGCGCTTATCAGGAAAGAGGCCAATTCAGGGTAATTTCAGGCAGTCGGTTATGTAGGGGAGCTGCTAGGATCAATGTTAGCAAAAACCAACTCGTAGTACTCGACAAGTCGAGGTCGAACCCACAAGGACTAGAGGTTTAAAGTGAGTGTAATCAATTGTGAAATTCAATTCGGGGAGCAATAAAAGGGGTTTAAATTCAAGTATCAATTAACCGACTAAGAATTCGGCTAAACGCTAAATTGCAATTAACAACTAAATTAACACTAATTATGAACGGTTTAAATCTTAAAGGGAAACTTCAAGGGATTGGTAGTCACACCTAGGTCATGCATTCATGGTTGGTCAATTCAGAGATATTCTAAGGGCCGAGTGAAGTCTAATGAGCCATTCCCGCTCTCTCGAGCCTCAAAGAACAACAGAACCTCTACCTAATCACCTAATCAATACCAAGCTCACTCTCGTGTTACAAGGCATAACCAAACAATCAACTAGCGATTAATAAATCAACTCTAAGGCCACCTAGGTTCAAACCCACTCTCGTGGAGCTCTAAAATCTAGGTTTTCAATCCTATTAGTCAATCTAATCAACCACCTCTCGGTGCATTGATCACACTCTAAGCATGATTAGGGTAGCTAATCCTAAACAAGAAATAAGCAATAGGAGTAAAACATGAGTAGACAACACTATGAACCGACCAATCATACAACCCTAGGCTGTCATACCAACCCCCTAACAAGGGGCTTAGTCCCACATGGCTAAGTTCTCAATACAAACAATAAGCAATTAACTAAACATTAGAAAGTAGAGAAAAAGTTACCTTAAGTAAAATGGAAGAACAATAAACCATACAAGATAATGAAGATCCAACACTAAATAAACTTGTATTAATAATAAAGAGATCTTGTTCAATCTAACTTAAGAGCTTCAACTTCACCAACAATGGTGGAAAAGATGGAGCACACAATTCTAAAAGGATTCTAAGCTATTCTAGGAGGCAACACAAAAAGGAATAAAAGTAAAGAATGTTGCATACCCTAATTTGAAACATAAAGTGGTACTTATAGTGTTCTCAAAAAGGAAATAAAAACATCCTACAAATGAGTGTTGGGCCAAAAGAGGAAATGTGCAAAGCCTTGTCCTTTTTCCTTCAGAAATTCGAAGTCCTTCTTTAAGCCTTTGCACGATCCGTGCAAGATCACTTAGCCAAGAGTGCACAAATCGTGCAAGAATGAAGAATACAAACTGCTTCCTCTAGTTGACATGCACGAATCGTGCAAGGCTTGGAGAGCTTGCTTGCACGATTCATGCAACCTTCAGACTTACGAAGTCTGCGTCTCTTTCTCTCCCGGCTGTGCTCTTTGCTTCCTTTCCTTGATTCTTCCTTTTTTTAACAACAAAGATGCCCCAAAACGCTCTGTTAACCTGAAACGCTTAAGCATATAAATAAGATATAAATACACCTCAAAGTGCATAACAAAAGACGTTAAAGTGCATCAAAAACACTCTACAAATGAGGGAAACAAACTCTCATACTAAGGATAAACAAGATCTTTCAAACACAAGATGAAATACGCCGGAAACATATGGGGTATTACATTCTCCCCAACCCATACAAAAATTCGACCCCGAATTTCAAATCTGAACTTAATTCACACTATAACCGTCACAACACCTATATGCGCAAAAATCTGATTCTAACAACTCGGTGCTCCAACTATTACTCGTTCAACGCAACGTGAATAAATAACAATTATTCAACTGAGAGTCACACCTACTCTATACCGGAGTGGCCTCCAAAACCAGCTCGAAACTCATCTATTATAAGACCTTGATATCAAATACAAGATTCAAGCCCTTAGCTCAACTATAATTTTATAATTCCAAACTTTATCGCCTTCACAGGAAAACCGTTCTATACTATTTTGGTTTCAACAAACACTACAAGGAATAATAACAATCAATGTTTAATACAAACTCGATAATACCATTAACTTGTGAATCACAAAACAAAACTCATATCACAAATCGAAGAAAATCGAACTTCTCTCATGATAACAGAAATTTCAAGATCAGTGATAACAATATCAGTCATAATGATTCTTCCAATCATTCCGAAATATAATGCCACAATTAAACGAAACATCGACTGCTTTTCACAACTTAAAATTTTTGTTCCCACACTAAAGGTTCAACCACTGACCCTAATGATATCCAAACATTGCAATAATATCATCAACTAACGAAATCGATCAACCAATCATGGTTTTCGAAATCCATTATCCGCGATCCTCGATTCTCAAGTTAGCTAACTCATAAATCCAAATCAAACTCAAATTCAAAAAAATCATTCCATTAATTGACTATTGTATCGACTTCAACGAGAAATCACCAAGATAAATACGCCACGACTGGATTTTTAGTTATGCTAAAAAACCAACCCCTGAGGGTATAAAATGTTTTAATACACAAGACATTTTGTATTGAAATTTTTTTACTTCTCTTAAAAGACTCTACATCTTACACCTTCTTTTTACATACAAAAATGAAATACCTTTACCGTTGAAAAACCATCGGTTTCGTAAACCCCTTAAAATTTTTAAAATATTCACATTTTAAATCCGAATTTTTTTTCCTTACTTTAAAATGCGTTTGCAAATTTATGAAACAATTCAACTGACAAATTTTATGTTCTCTTTAAACCAAACTTGCTAAAATCAATTTATCTCCTTTTCAAAAATACACAAACCGTGGAAACATCCTTCATATTGAAATGCCCATTAATTAATTTTTTTTTAAAAAAATTAAAAATTTTAATGTCACTTTTAAATCTTAATTTGTAAATAATAATCACGATTTGAAGAAATCGTTAAGCCCACAAAATTATCTATCCTATTATATCCAATTTGATAAAATTCCTTTCTTTATTCAGAAGGGTAAAATTTGCAAGAAAATCTCTTTGTTGATGAAAATACCTTTATATCAATATACCACAAACACTTGGACTAAATCAATTCTGAAAAGATAAAGTGTCCTTTAAAAATATATTGCATACACACACATGAGCATAACCAAAATTCTTAATCCACAATTCCTTAAATCACTAATCGAAAAATATTCACGAAACTTCCTAGTCTTAATCTAACCATACATCGCACTTGGCACAACTATAACTTGAGCGCCACCTCAAATATCATTCCTACTTATAACCACAAGATTCGGATACTACAGACCATTCACTCACAACGTAAACGTCCAATATCCATCACCATCATCACATAGTATTTGTCTAACTACCTTTCGGTAATAGTTTCAAAATCATTTGAAATCCGCCAACTTTATAAATATATTTATCACAATGTGACTTGCGAGCTCGTTTCAAAATATTTTTTTAAAACTCTTTATCGATAAAATCATTTTATATAATTGTGCGCCAGGGTGATGACAGCTCTCATCCCCAAAGACTTGCATCCAATCCTAATCATATCTATGCACGTGATGCATGGACTATTATGCATGTATCAATTATTTATTCATCTTTTATTTAGTGAACATTGTTATTGCTCAATGAAATCCTATTCGTGACATTCAAAATGCATGATCATGATATGTCTGGGCACAATTACGTGTTGAAAATATTTCAAATATTTTTACAAATCAACCTTAAAAATCAACTTCTCAAAAATATTCGCTAGGCGTTACGCTCTGCGAGATGTGCACTCGTTAACCTCAGAATATTTCTCAATTCCATACTTGCAACCTACCAATATTTGATGTTATACAACAACTCATCCTAATAACTTCATTACAACCCTACCATATAAGGTATCCTACTAATCTCAATCCATAGCTTATTCCCAAAGAAATAACACATCAATACGCTCCTACGAAACTTACCGCCAGCTTCCGCATCACATTATTAATTGATGTAACCACCAGTGTATTAATACACCGATCTGACTTCTCAGGTCAGAATTTCCAATACCCTTTTCAGGATAACCAGAAACCATTAACCATCCAAGGGAGTACTTCCCTCATCTTCCTCGATATCGAAACCCAAAGGTTTCGAACCACGAAACAGAAACAGCAAATCCCCGTGCGACCCAAAACCGAACAAAGGAAAACAGGGTCTAGACGAAGGTCTTACTCAAAGGTCAAAAATGTACATCAAGGTAAGCTAACCATAACCACATGATTAAATCATCTCACGTGCTACTCCGCACGAAGAGACAAAACAAAAATAATCAACTTAGTCCAACAGATAAGCGAGTTATACAACACAAATTATTTTCAAAAGATACCAAATCTGTAAATCATAAACCACGTAAGCATGCCATTCAGCAAAACAACTCAATCATTCTTAGAGACAAATATCAAGACATGCTATAACAAGCTTTGAATTTCATAATAAAAGCACCCTGTAATAATCATCTTTCAAGAGTACACTTCAAAATTCATTTGAAATTTAAAGTCAACCACAAAACTTCCAAATTTTGTTGAGCCCCACGGTTAAAACAAAATCAGTATCTGGAAAAATATCTTCTTATAAATCAATTGCTTAAAACGAATATCTAAATATCTCAATTCATGAAACCATCGGTTAGCCGAGTCATTACAACTGCCAAGCTCAACTCCTAAATTTGGGTGACCCAAGTCTAACCCAAAACAACCATTTATAAAATGTATTCAAAATATTTGTAAATTTGAAAAATGCACTTAAATAAAATTTCCATCCTTTCTAAATTACGAGCTCAACGTAACCCAACTGCTAAAACAACAATTTAAAAACTCAAGTGAGAAATCTTTTGATCTCAAATAGCAATTCGGTTAATCCCAAAATTTCAAGATGTTGACAAAATAAAATTAACGTTAAATTCTTAACACAACAAATCATCTTGTAAATAATGTCATTTAGAAAATCGTCGTTTGTCAACATCAAACCAAACATAATGTTTCGAAATACAAGAATTTCTTTTTACTGGTAATTTAATCAAAATCAAACTCTTAAAGAATTAAAAGTCAAACTTCTCTTATGATTTTGTGTCGAAACACAAACCAGATAAAACAATATTCTCAATGAAAATCTTTAAAACAACATGTGGTCAAACAATGTATGACCACCAAAACACGTTTTAAAGTTTAACCCAAAATCTCTTTAATAGGAAAACAAGGCTAACGCCCAACATAAGATCACATTTAAAATCAACAATCGAGGCCAAAACCAACATGTACTTTATATATAAGGCAAAAACAATTTAACGCATCATGTAAAATAGCCGTAACCATACCATATACTCAAAATTGTATCAGGCATAAATGCCAAACTTTATCAAACAACACCATACCCAAGTATGAGTTTTAGAAAAAAATTCCAACCTAAGATTTCCCGAGAGGTCAAAAGCAATCAAAATTACCCAAGTGTAAACATCTCAACATGATAAAACACAGCAAGTAACATCCAAGTGAAATTAATTGTCAATCATAGCATCAACACCAAATAAAGACTGGCAGACATCGCCTATAGGATGTAGGCTGAAAGTTTGAAAACAAAATATGACGTTTAAAAACACAAGACACGAATCCTAATTCCGCAGTAGTTCCTTTGACACGACCTCAACTTATCATGCTAAAACACATAACACATAACATGCATAAGGCCTTGGTTTGAAACCAAAGCTTCGATACCAACTTTGTCCAACCCATTTTCATGAATCGCGACCGGCGCTAGGGTATGTGTATGGTCGTACCGAAACCCGTAGCAAGCCTCACGGAAAACAATAAACATAAAAACCTACAGAAGATTCAATGCTCGGAGGCAACCGAGACTCCAACTTAAACTCACAGTTTAATTATAATTATATCCAATAAATAATATTTAACCAGAGTTAAATAAATAAATGTGGCCAAGCATTAATAAAACCAGTCAGACCAATCCGACAAACAACTAGAATAATATAGACTTCTAATTTACTACTGTGATCTAAGAATAAAATCAGTTTGACAATTTATTAAAATAAAATAAACCTCCGAGGAATCAAAGGATCGGAGTTGACCAGCTTTCAAATCATAAACCTGGAAAATTTGGAAAAACAACGGGATCAGATATACTGAGATGAGTTCGCAATACTATTTACATTTATTAAGTTTAAAACTCTTAAATTAAAACCTTTTATACTAATATAATATGATTATGAAAATACAGTATTGAAATGATCCCAGCGTGAGTATGACATATCATACCGAAAATAAGTACCAATTTCAGAATCAACACGCGAGGTTGATCGAGGGTGATAAGGAGCGATGAAACGAAAAGAATGATCTCAGATCAACAATAGTAAAACGAAGAACACAAGATATTAAGCCGCGTTACGATATCGCATTGAAGTATGTAGAAAAGCGACGTGAAAATAACTTACCAAATCAAACGGAGATGGAAGGAGGAGGGTGAGAATGATCTGATAGCTTTAGGGATGAAGGCAGCTAGAGTTTCCAGAAAACGAAATAGGGTTTTAAACGAATGAACGAAGGAAAAGAAACGCGTAACACATATATTTATAGGAACAGTACGTGAGTCACGCAGAACCAAGTATGCGTTCGCACACTGCATGATTTCAAGGGTGTGCGTTCGCACACTAGTCGTTGCGTTCACACACTCGCATACTACTCCAAGGCGTCTTAATTTTTGATCCAATGGTCAACTTTTTCTCGTGCACAACATCTCCAAAGATGAGTCCGATCCGACAGTGCAATTGGGAGATATGGATGTTTTATCAAAACATGTCAGATCTAGAAGGCACACGAACACAATATCAATTATAATCCGGATATAGATCAAATCGCCATCGAAAACTCACACGACACATGCGACATATACAAGAAATAACTCCAACCCCAATTTAAAGTTTCACATTTGCTAAGCCCACTATTAATAGTCTGAAACTAAGTTAGAAACACAACGAAACCATGACGGAAAAATACTACATAAATGAAAGTTGCAGGCGACATTATGAACTTTAAGAATGTCAATTTTTTTAGGGGTCAGACTATTTTAAGTAAACAGTTTCGATAGCGAAGTTGGCTGGAAACCTAGGTTTGGATAAATTAATAATAGTTAGATTGTTATTGATTCGAGCTATTATCGACTTTGCGTAGGATCGACAAGGGAACTACCAATGGAATCTAAACGTATAAAACACGACATCGCTTAGCTATTATCGAAGTTTATGGATAGCGAGCGGTGAGTATATTTTACTTACACGTATTATCATATTAAAATTATTTGATATACTATATAGATAAATATTTGAATGCATCGCATAATTACTTGTTTTGATCGTATTAGATTTGAATTGTATTGTATTGGCTTGGATTGATTTATGAACAAAGGATCAATTCACCCCCTCAATTTGGCACGAAATATCAAAAGAGTCTTTTGTACCGTTTTTGGGTCAAACTAACCCGCAACTTGCGTTTTTGTATCAAAAATACCCAAAGAGAGTGGGTAATCACCACCCTTAAACTATGTAAAACCAGATCAATTTAACCCTCCATTCACACCGGAAACCGCTCAAACTCCACCGGAAACCACCGCACTCACCAGAAACTGCTGTCAGAATATTTTTTTCACCGGATTTTTTTGAACTGAAATTTTTTTAAATTTTTTTTCCGTCGAAGGAGCAGACCCATCTGGGTCTGCTCATTCAACGGCGGAGCAGGATGGGTCTGCTCTTCACTTTCAAGAGCAGACCCATCTGGGACTGCTCTTCACAAAGAAGAGCAGACCCATCTGGGACTGCTCTTCACAAAGAAGAGCAGACCCATCTGGGACTGCTCTTCACAAAGAAGAACAGACCCATCTGGGACTGCTCTTCACAAAGAAGAGCAGACCCAGATGAGGGTTTTCTCGATTGCTCCTCAACGAGGAGCAACAGCTCCTTAGGCGGCAGGGCTGCTCCTCGCCGGAGGAGCAGGGCTGCTCCTCGCCGGAGGAGCAGGGCTGCTCCTCGCCGGAGGAGCAGCTTCTCCTCCTCATAAAATTTAAAAAAATTATTTTTTTTAATTTTTTGGTGTTAAATTAATTTTAGGTGTTAATTTTGTAATTTTTTCAAATGATAAGGACTATTTCAGACTTTAAACCAAGAGAGTGTGTTTCAAACACGAAGTGAGAGTGGGGGAGAAAAAAGGGCTGATTTGACCGAAAAACGCAAGTTGCGGGTCTGTTTGATCCAAAAACGGTAGAAATGACTCTTTTGATATTTCGTGCCAAGTTGAGGGGGTGAATTGATCCTTTGTTCATTGATTTATATATGATTGGATTATAATAATTTGTATATGGATTGAATTGGTTGTTTTGTATATGGATTGATTGTATTGTTTTATATATGATATCGATGTTTATTTGCAATTGTGATTTGTATTCGATCCGAAGAAATAAGCTACCTATTGGGTGTCAATTGGCTGTGTGATCACCGGTGTTTATAAGAGTCTAGATACTCGTATATAAAAACATTTAATATGATCTCATTAAATGTTGATCGTACGAGGATTATGTTTGGCAGATACGAGGTTAACTCGGTCGAACTATCTCAGGACCCGTATCTGGTGGATTAACTCGGTGGAACTATCTCGGGACCCACAACTTGGGATTAAGCGGTGGCATGAGTTAACTCGATTGAACTATCTCGGAACTACGCCACGTGGTACCAGTTAACTCGGTTGAACTATCTCGGGACTATACCAATTGGATTGAAATGATTTGATACGAATACGGTACGGATAGGAAAGGTTAGGAGTTTAAGATTAAGTATTCCATTGGATCAAATACTTGTATTAAGTGAATTGTTTGCAATCGCTGTGATTGTATATGTTGGAATTGTTTGAGAATATGACTGCATATATATTTTAATAATGTTTTAAATGCGATGCTTATTTTGATAATATGGTAAGTAAAGTATATCTCACTCAGCTTAGTAGCTGACCCCCCCCCCCCCCCAGTAGTGTGTTTTTTAGGTACCTTGATTATGGACTTGGCTAGAAGTCCGTCTTTGACCGGAAGTCCCTTTGGCTATGTACTGTCCCGACTTTCGTAGTTCCTGCAGTAGTGTGATGTCTGACCAGTGTCGTAGCCTAGCACAGTAACATGTTTTTATGATGTTTACAGTAGCTGCCATTGCATATACACTTTATTTGGCTACAATTGTTGTATTTGTTCCACGGAGGTAGATTCCCGTGATGTAACTTTGACACTAGTAGTTTATGCCTGGCTAGTACGTACATGATACGAAAATGATAAGCCCCAACAAGTTGCATGATTTTGCTAGTGTATATAAGTGTATCTTTGATTTGTTTAAATGCTTCCGTTTGTAAGGTCAAGGTTTATATGATAATTGCAAAAACGTTTTAGTAAATTTCATGCTTGCTACGGGTTTCGTAACTACAATTCCCATTCCCTTGCGCCGGTCGCGGCCATCGACTTTGAGCTGTGACAAAGGTGGTATCAGAGCAGTTGGTCCAGTTACCAGTGCTAGTCTGTGATTGAGTACCTAGGAACTACTGCAGCGTATAGAGTCGAGCCTTATTGATTATATGTGTTTGTTTGATGTTATAAGCTATCCATTGCCGAGTAAAATGTGTATGTGTAAGATTGTTTAAGTGACTGTGGTGTGCTTAGATAGTTAATCAAGCTTTAAGTTAGATAGTGCATATCATATATTAAATTATTGGATATTTTGGAAAAGTGGTTTGGACAGTATCTCATGATTAAGAATTGTTCTTGTTCAGCATGTCTAGGCAAAATGGAGACATGTCATGCTGTATCGGAAGAGGAGGAAGTGCCTCCTATTTGTTAAAATGGATTTCATGTAGATACTGACAGACTATCAGTGATACGTTAGAACGAGTACATATTACACATTGAAGGATATTTTGTAGCTCGGGGTAGGACCATTTTCCTTGAGATGGATTTTAGTGAGGAGACTAAGGAAGACCCATCCAAAGAGGAAGCATTAGAAGAGGTTACATGTCGGTACATTAGGAGTTTAGAACCCGAATTTATTGAACTATACAACGATGCACCTGAGCATTTTGGATCGCTATCTGCTAGAGCTCGTCACATAGCCAACGACCATGAGTGGAATGACGATCGCATTCGACCTTTCTTTTTTTTGACGTGAGCGACAAAATTCCCTTTTCGTAGGACTATTGCTCTTAGTATTTGGCATAACCCTCCAATTGTGCACAGAGGTGGAGGAAGCGCTAGATGCGCTAATGGATGCGGATGTGGCATTGTGACCCGAGAAAGGGGTGAGTTCAGTCAGACACCCCCAAGTACGAAATGATTTCTATTCTTATGTGCCAAATTTGTTTATGTGATTGAAACGTTTGTATTGTTTTGTTTATTATGTGATCGATTGATATTGCATGCATTAATAGAATTGTATATAGTTAGTATAATGCCTATAGAGATAGATTGAAAAACTCGAGCATATAGGTTTTATTCGATACATAGTTTCTACTATAGACGTTAAACCTAATCCCTTATATTATGTTTTAATTACCATGAAAATGGCAAACGATATTAAAGAAAGGATGATACGAAAGATTGATCCATGAGCCTAAGGGCTACGTGATGTGCAAATATGACCGAGATGATGAACAATAAAGACGAATGAGTATCGAAGACGGGGAAGAGAAATATTCGTTGAGCAATGCTAGAACAGGATATCATTGACTAGAAAACACTTAGATGAGTGTTAAAGGATAACAAAAATTCCAATAATCGAAAATCATAATAAACCACAATAAATTATAATGAAAAGTCAATAGTGTCGCAGAGTTTGTAATATGAAGAATTTGTAATATGAAGGGACTTACGATTGTTTTCCAGAAAAGAAAATCTTGTTATTTTAAATAGTGCAATTGTGCTCAGACCTCGCATATGACACATCATGATCAGTTTAGCAATGCATACAAAAATGATTTTAAATAATTTAGATTATGCATCATATTTGTATAAACATCGAAGAAAACGTGATTTTATCGAGAAACTCTTTAGTGATGAGAGATGTCATCACTCTAAGCTACAATTGTACTAATGTTTTCAAACAATTTAAAGCAAAAGTATTTGAGTCGAAATAAAAGTTTGAAAGACTGGTCGACGAGCAATGTATGAAATGTGTTTGTTTTGTAAGAAACTCAGATGTAAAACCCTGCGACAATAATAATAAAAGATTCTTGATAAACAAAAATGAATGTATGTGATAAAATACACACCAATATAAGAATGAAGCCCTAATGATAATAAATATTATTGAGTTTTATCAATGGGAGTCGTGTAAGATATCGATAAGGTACCTACGATTGTTACTTACCCAGGAATAAGATGGGGTAGACATAGAAAGTGTACAGCGAAAAGAAAAGAAAGCGTAAAAGACCCAAAACGAATACGGGGCATGAGAAAAAAACCATGTAAGGATGAGAAGAATCGAATAATATGTGTATAATGCCTAGTACTCGATAAGAACAAACGGGGGAAAGAGTATATCGTAGTAAGGTAGTCTGACAGAAAGATACCTAATATGAAGAGTAAAGAAGTAAGATAAGAGGCTATGAATTCGGAATTGCCGCAAACAAAAAGAGTCAAATGTAAGAGTTCGACATAAGCCTAAGGTCGACCTTACTGCTAGATCAGATGTCAGTAAGAGTCCGATATAAAGATATACGCACGATCAAGGGTGCAATATGTTAACGGATGCGAGAAGGGAGTAGGTTTACCACCTATTGATAGTCGATATTGGAAATATCAAAACGAGAAGTGCAAGATGATCAGGAAATATGATAAGACTAAAATAAGAACTTCAACGGATGATGAAAGAGGAATCAACAATCTTATGTTTGTAAGAACCAAGAAATATCACGTGTAACATGTATAGTGGAATGAGATGGATGAATTCATCGAGAAACATTGGAATAAGAGCAATGAAATAATTGAGAAACATAATAAGGAAAGGAAAGAATTACATCGAACAATGGTAAAGGTAATACTACTTAGATATGGACGATTAAAATTAAAGGATCAAGAGATAAGAAATACACCATGAAAGATTGACGTGAAACCTATTAAGCAATGCATAACGAACATTACTTCATAAGATTCAACACATGAAACCGTGAAGTATGTGATTGGTAAGAAAAGAAAAGATATTCCTACTTACCATAAGACTAAGGATATTAGATGCACGATCGTATAAGTCTAATCGTTGACTAATCAAATAAATGATTAGTCAGAGTATCGCAGCGAAAACGCGAAAGGAAAAGATAAGTATAGACATAATCAGATACGGGAAAGACGAGAAACGTCAAGAAAAATGACGTCGGATTCCGACAAACTCTAAAAGGTTATACAATGCAAGACAAAGGTAAAGACTATCAAGGATAGTACAACCTAACAAGAAAATATTACGGTTACAATTAAGATTTGAGAAACGATCGAAATAAAACCAATAGAATTATTATGGAATAATAATGCATCGTGAATATCGAAGGATGCAAACAACTAAAGGACAAGGAAAGACATTGTTTGGAAATAAAAAATATATGTTAATGATAACATATCTAGAGATGGATCGAGAGTAAGAATGAGAACCAAAAGAACGATGTTAGTTGCGTATAAGATTATAAGTTACCCATTGTTTGATCCAGACAAACACGGTAACCCCAATATTAAGGAATAATGTTCGAGATAAGATAAAGGATCAACCTTAAACTTAATAAGAAAAGTATAAGTACATATTAAGTATAAACATTAAAGGAATCTTTGGAATGAGATAAAGTTGGAATTTGTGATAACAAAACGCAGTTCCATAATCAGCCTATGAGGGTATATTTCGCGCTAAGTTCGGACCCCGAGACCCGATTAGTTTTAATCAGGGTTAATAAATATAAATAGATGGTGTTGTATGGGCTAAATTTGGAAAGTTTAATCATGGTATAATCAAGAAATAAAAGTGTGGCTAACAACTAACTTCAAAGGACGACTTCGGGAATCAAAAAGATGTCAGATTAAGTTCAACTCTTCATGAAAGTTATTGGACATCAAAACATAAGAATACTGCATTTAATTCAGATTAAGATGTTTTTAGATGCGTGGTTTATAGGGTTTAATAGCCGCCTATAAGAGCTTTTACGTGCAGCCCAAAGCTAAATCAAGGAAGCGACTTCAACTCTAGTTTCAGGCATCATTGAGAACTATTTTGAACCCGATGTTCTAATGAAAGTTAAAGATAGCGTTGCAGACAATAGAACTGTCAACTTTATTTGACAAACGAGCTATCGGCATAAGCGATTTTAAGGACCGAAGTTGATTGGAAGGGCAATTTTAGACAAGTTCAAAATAACTTAAAATATTAAGTTATTCAGCTAAATGCTTAAATTAATCAAATAATATTTTGATTAATAACTAAAGGTATTTGAAAGGAAGTCTTAAATTTGTATAAAAAAATGATACAATACGAATACGACATGTAGAGTAATGAGGAAAGAATGACAAATAGACGTTAACCAATATTAACATCAAAGATCAACAAGATATGAGATTATAACAAGTGAGATTCTGATATAACAGAAAATGTGTATGAAGCAGATATGTGAAAACGCAGAAGTTGTGTAAGAATAGAAACAACAAATCTACGTGCTACCCAGAGTGGTGAAACATACAAAGTATAGAGGTATAAGAAAATGATAAGATCTATTCCAGAATAAGATAGTTAAGTTATACAAAAATTCAATGACAAATTTTTATAAGAGGGGAATAATGTAATACTCCGTATGTCTGATGTTGCCAAAGTAGGCAACGTATCTAAATTTAAACAGTTAAAGCAGCCAAAAGCGGAATTATCGGGAAATAATTAAATAAAAGAGGATCCGAGTAGGTCGATATTGAGATTTTAATAAGAAATATTTCAATATCAAGAATTCCATAAAGGAAATGGAATTAGACTTATAAAAGAAAAATATGGAAAAGTGGATAAAGTGCACTTAATCTCGAAAATTGGGAAATAAAGCCTTTAATTCCTGTAAAATAGAAATTTAATAGATTATTGATGGGAATTAGTATTTATAAAAATAATATTGACAAAATGATTATCGATAATTATTAAAATGAGATTTGGACGAAAAGTTGGAAAAAGTGCATTTTAGCTCAAATTGGAATTTGAGTGTTTTTAGCCGAAAATTGCTAAAATAAATTATCAGAAATAGAATTATGAGGTATTAAGGTGATATTATATATTTGGACATAAATAATACACAATTTATCGAGATCAAAAGATTAAGTGATTAATGGATTAAATTGGACAAAACAAAAGTTAAAAATCGAAGTGTAAGGAGGTAGCAACTTCAAGGACCAAAAGAAAATTTAGCCAGGACTATAAAAGCCATTTGCATATGAATATTTATTCATTTACATCAGATTTCTGGAATTGAGTTAGGTTCTTCTTCTCCATCAAGCTCCACCATTTCCAAAATTTTCAAATCATCACCCAAGCTTCGTTGCTCGACCGAATTGCGTGATTCTTGCGGCTACAGGATGATGGAGAGATCCTCTACTGATCTAGCTCATATATTTAAGGTAAAAAACCTAATTTTGGTTTAGGGTTTTCTGTTTATAGGGCTATTTACGATTTGTGATTTCAAGAATGGAGTTTTGATACAAAAAATCTTTGAAAGCTTGTAGATTCTTCGTTTGATATCAGAATTGAGCAATTTTTGCGGCGTTGGAATGAGGGAAGGATTTCCTACTGATCTTCACTAACATCTCTAGGTATAAACGCAACTCTCAGTTAGGGTTTACAGAACATAGAGGCTGTTTTGTTGCTCAATAAGGATGATGATTGATTCAAATGTTAAAATTGGCATTGATGGGATAAATTGATGAGTTATGATGGGTTGTTTGTGAGTTGTGAGAGTTGTGTGTGTGTTAGGGTACGGTGGAAAGAATAATGGGCTGAACCCCCTTCCCCCGAAGCTAGAACATGCTTGATTTGAGTTTAAACGTAACACTACGAAGCTAGAATTGGTGTTAACGTAAAATGAGTTTGAAACTAATCTTTGGACCAAGGATTATAAGTGTGCATGGTTGTTTATGAGGGCTGGATTACATTGATACAAGATAATAAATTTTTAAGATCTTAGTATCGACATGTTATAGTAGCAAATTAAGTTTATGTAAACTAATTTGACGTTTTGCAAAAAATTGTTCTGCAAAACAGCCATGTTGCAAGGGCAATATCTTGAGCTATATAGCTCCTAATTAAGTTCCGTTTATTGATACGGAAACCTAACGATGTTATCTATAAATGTCTACTCATAAGTTTGTACTAGTTCGGCCTCTACGTAGCTCAAATAAATCACAACATTATGTCGCGCATAACAGTTCTGAAATTTAGGACAGCCCCAAGTTACTAACTTCGGGGCTAAATTCCGACACCTTTGGGTGCTAACCTCACTCCGAGACCTAAATAAAAGTTGTAGGCGACATTCTGAACTTTAAGAATATTAATTTTTTTTTAGGGTCGGACTATTTTAAGTAAACAGTTTCGATAGCCAAAATTGGCTAGAAACCTAGTTTTGGATAAATTAATGGATTAATTCCTAAAAAAATCATGAACTTTACACAAAATTTCATTTTAATCATGAGCTTTAAAATTTGTCATCATAAGGCACAAACTTTCATATTAATTCAAATCTATCACCAAAGTAAAATTCGGTGTATTTTATCTTACTAAAAATTCTTAATCCTATATACTCTAACTGATAGATAATAAGATTTGATGTTAATTAATAACTTGGATCTTTAATTAATGGTTTAGTGAAGAATTTAGTCAATAAAAATACACTGAAATGATGAATTTGAAACAATATGAAAGTTCGTGCCTTTAAATGGCAACTTTTAAAGGTCATGATTAAAATGAAACTTCGTGTACAGTTCGTGATTTTTTTAGGAATTAACCCTAAATTAATTATAGTTAGATTGTTATTGATCCGAGCTATTATCAACTTTGCGTAGGATCGACAAGCCAACTATTAATGGAATCTGGAACGTGTATAACACGACATTGCTTAGCAATTATCAAAGTTTCTGGATAGCAAGCGGTGAGTATATTTTACTTACACGTATTATCATATTAAAATTATTTGATATACTATATAGATAAATATTTGAATGCATCACATAATTACTTGGTTTGATTGTATTAGATTTGAATTGTATTATATTGGCTTCGATTGATTTATATATGATTAGATTATAATAATTTGTATATGGATTGGATTGGTTGTTTTGTATATGGCTTGATTGTATTGTTTTGTATATGATATCGATGTTTATTTCCAATTATGATTTGTATGCGATCCGAAGAAACAAGCTACCTATTAGGCGTCAATAGGCCGTGTGATCACCGGTGTTTATAAGAGTCTAGATACTCGTATATAGAAATGTTTGATATGAGCTCATTAAATGTTGATCGTATTTGTGATTATGAAATGGAAGGAGGATTATGTTTGGCAGATACGAGGTTAACTCGGTCGAACTATCTCGGGAACCGTATCTGGTGGGTTGACTCGGTCGAACTATTTCGGAACCCACAACTTGGGATTAAGCGGTGGCATGAGTTAACTCGGTTGAACTATCTTGGGACTATGCCACGTGGTAGCGGTTAACTCGGTTGAACTATCTCGGGGCTGTACAACTTGAATTGAAATGATTTGATACGAATACGGTACGGATAGGAAAGGTTAGGAGTTTAAGATTAAGGTTTCAATCGGATCAAATACTTGTCTTAAGTGAATTGTTTGCAATCGATGTGATTGTATATGTTGGAATTGTTTGAAAATGTGATTCCATATATATATTTAAAAAATGTTTTAAATGCGATGTTTATTTTGATAATATAGTTAGTTAATTATATCTCACTCAGGTTAGTAGCTGACCCATCAATAATGTGTTTTTCAGGTACCTTGATTATGGACTTGGCTAGAAGTCCATCTTTGACCGGAAGTCCCTTTGGCTATGTACAGGCCCGACTTCCGTAGTTGTTGTAGTAGTATGATGTATGACCAGTGTCGTAGCCAAGCACAGTAACATGTCATTATGATGTTTACAGTTGTTGCCATCGCATATACGCTTTGTTTGGCTATAATCGTTGTATTTATTCCACGGAGGTAGATTCCCGTGATGTAACTTTGACACTAGTAGTTTATACCGGGATAGTACGTACATGATACGGAAACGATAAACCCCAACAAGTTGTATGATTTTGCTAGTGTATATAAATGTGTCTTTGTTTTGTTTAAATGCTTCCGTTTGTAAAGTCAAGGTTTATATGATAATTGCGAAAACGTTTTAGTGAATTTCATGCTTGCTACGGGTTTCAGAAGTACAATTCCTATTCCCTTGCGCCGGTCGCGGCCATTGATTTTGAGTCGTGACAATTATACAACTAAATAGAATTAATTACTAAATGTGTGAAATACAATTAGAATTAACCAATATTTAAATGTATATAGAATAATTATATTGTATGATAAATGATGGATACAAAATTCTATCATAAGTACTACGGAGCCGAGTTTGTAATATCACGTACGTTTGATATTGTCAAAGTTAGTGACATGTCTCATTTGGAAGAAGTAAAGGGGCAAGAATGGAGGATTATAGAAGTAATTGAATTAATAAGACTTGAGTAGGTCGGTTTTGAGAATTCTAATATAGAAAATTTTATATTAAAATTCAATTAAAGCATAAGAATCGAGACTAAAGGAAACGATAAGAAAGTTATCATAATGGAATTTAAGTCCCAAATTGGTAAATAATAAATTAATTCTTGGGAATTATAAATAAAATATTATCGATAGAAAAATATTTATTATGGATAAATATTATTTATTTGGATATAAATAATACGTAGTTAAAACGGATAATTAGTCATTTGATTAAAAGATGAGTTAAGATGGAAAGTTAAAAAAAGAAATAGTTTAAGCTAAAGAAATGAGGGACTAAAGAGGCAAATTGGCCAAAGTATATAAGCCAAATCCATATATCATTTTATCATCAGAGCAACGACTTACAGAAGAAGGAGAAAAGAAGCGATTATTGTGTGAAGGCTAGGGTTCGTTCGTCTGACGTCCAAATCACGCGTTCTTTATATCAATCTTCTCGGAATTACATCCTCTACTATCTTTGAGCATTTTATTGAGGTAAACTTGACATTTTGGTTTGGGTTTTTGAAGGTTAAAGGCGGTTTTGGTTTGTATGTGTTGTGCCGAATCGTTCAAGCCAAAACTACGTCGGTTTTAAAGTTTTTGAGTTGAGCTTAGTGCGTTTGTGGTTGGCTAGCATGATGAAATTGTTTTGAAAGCTTTTCGAGGTCGGAAACGGATTGACCAGGCCTTGGAATGGCATGGTCATGCCACTGCTCTAAGAGAAATACTTTGCTCGGCGAGCAAGGCAAGCCTGCTCGACTAGCAAGGTCGGGTCTCCTCGGCGAGCAGACCTCTATTTGCTTGTCGAGCAAACCTCTATTTGCTCGTCGAGCATACCAAGGAGGGGGAAAGCCGAGGATGCTTTGATTCGAGCTTCTAAAATGATTTTAGAATCTAAAAGAGAATAAAAAGAATATGAACCGTAAAGGACGAGATGAAATTGAAAGAATGAAGAATGTTGTCTATTTCAAGTACGACTACTTGAGCGTGAGCTTTTGAAATTTGTAATTAGGAGTTATCAAACCAAGAATCAATCTAAGTTCGTAACTTAGGGTTTTAGTTATACGAGGTTCACGTTTATGTACTAAACGTGTATTTGACTGGAACATGTGATAGACACATCGACAAGCTACAAGATCGATGGGCTCGTATTAGCAAGGAATTATTGTCGTATCGATAGCATAGTAGATTGGATTGCGGTCCATGTGAGTTACATTTTACTGTTGTGTATTATTCGTAAAACGTATTTGAAATAATATAAATCGTATTATCGCTTGCTTCGCATATTATATGATTTGATCATATGGTATATCGTTTGATTGTTCATTATAAAGTATAAGAATCTGGTGTGCGATCCAAACGAACAAACTACCTATTGGGTGTCAATAGGCTGTGTGATCACCAGTATCGGGTAAGTCTTAACAAATAGAATCACAAGGTTGAAACTCGGTCGAACTATCCTGGAACATGTGTCTAGTGAGTTGAATTCGGTCAAACTATCCCGACACTCACTTATCGATCAATCGTTTGGATTGAGTAGTGGTACGGGTAAGTCGTAGTTGAACTATCCCGGACTGTACCACCCCGTAAAAATTAAAACTCTGTGAACTATCCCGGCACATTACCAGTAGGAATTGAGAAATTACTATCACTTGTGAATAGTAGGGAATACCTAGTTTAGGATCGTTATAAGATTAGGGTTTCGATCTGATCAAATTCTTGGCCTATATTGTATGTTTGTACAAATGATTGTTTAAATGCGATGTTATTTTTATAATACCGTTAGTAATATGTAATCTCACTCAGCATAGTTTGGCCGGTTGTTGTTTAACCATTTTAGGTGCCTAGAGTTTGGACTTAGCTAGAGTCTACCTTTTTGGGTCCGAAAGTCTATAGTTGCACGTATAGTTCTTGACTTCCGTAGAGCTTCAGTAGGTTGACAGAGTCGTGGCCTTGACAACAATGTATATATTCGCTGTCTTTGTTTATATCTTTTTGTAGGCTATGCCAGTTGCAGTTTTGTTTCACGGCACCAGTTACCCGTGATATGACCTATATACACTAGCATGTATATAGTATTGTGGGGCTAATATGTACGTGGTACGGAAGTTATATGCCCATATGTTTGATCGATCGACTAGTGTATATATATATATATATGTCTATGTATATTCTTCCGTCTATATGATTGTTATGTGATTGTTTAATTGCAAAAAAGTTTTAATTGTTTTAGGCTTGCTAAGGGTTTCAGAGCTACCACTTCTACTCTGTAGCGCCGGTCTCGACTCAATAATTTGGCTCGTGACAGAGTCGCAGGAGATCCATTGTAATGACCCTTAAAATGTTAAGTTGTCGGACTGTGCCACAAGTCTTGAAATTTTGTAAATTGGATTAAGTAGGTCGGAATTGAACACCGACATGATAAATTCTAAAGATATGATGGAGAATAATAATGATTTCTAACTAGTAATTATTATTATTAAAAATAAATAAGGACTTGTCGGAAAAATATTTTTGAAGTCATTTCGATAAGTAAGTACGTCGGTTTTGTGTTTGAGTTAAATTGGATACTTAACTCAAACAATTTGTTGAGTTAAAGATGGCATAGAGCTAGGGGCTAAAAGGAGTATTTGGCATCTATCTTATAAGAGTTAAGATAGCATAAAACAAAACAAAAGAAATAGAAGAAATAAGAAAGAAATACTCATCTCTTCTCCTTCCTCATATGCCGTGTATCACCATCATCACCATAACCTTTGGATTAAGCTCTCAAACTCCATCTTTTTGCTAGAATAATCATCACAAGCTTTAGGTAATCTCTTTCCCTCTATCTATTGATAGGTTTTATGGTTGGTTATGGAGTTTTGATGATAAATTAAACTTAGGTTTTGAAAGTATGTTTGGTGTTATTGTTTGATATGGTTTGTATGATCTCTAAGTTGTATCTATGGATGGTTTGGAGGTATAATTTGAGTATGATTGATAGTATAGGGTTCGGCCATGGATGAAAGCTTTGATTAAGCTTGACAACTATGTCTTAGGGATCAAATTGATGATACTAGAGTTGAATATAAGTGATTCATGATGCGTTTTTGGATTGAATGAATGTTTGAAGGTTACTGGAATATTTGCGTGCATAATAGGGATATTGCATGGGCGATATCTCGAGCTATTCAGTTTCGAATTAAATTTCGTCTGTTGGTACGTAAACTTAAAGGTGTTAGCTAAAACTGTCCAGTTTTGAGTTTTTGTTTATTCGGCCTCTAAGTAGCTCGAATAAATCAAAACATTTTGTTGTACGTAGCAGTTTTATAATGTGTACAGCTTAAGTTTAAAATGTATTAAATATGGATTTAAAGGTTTTAAACTATGGTTTTAAAGTAAGGAAAATGTATCAAAAATACGTTTTGAAAGCCAAACAAAATTTGGTTATTTGATGTTTGAAAAATAGTTTTAAGAAGTACGATAAACAAAGTTTTAAGCAAAAAGTTTTGAAGTTATAAAAGATGTTCTAACAGTTACAACTAAGTCGTATTGCTTAGTTGTTTGGCTAAGTTGTGGCTAAGCTATAAGCCATGATAGATGTTGGTTTTGTTTAGGTCATTAGTGACCTTGCTCGATAAAGTTAGGTTATCGAGTTAGTTTGATATCCGTGTTAGATACAACTAGTATAGCAAGTCGTATTCGTGTTTTGTTTGAAGTCTTTTGTATCTATCAAGTTAGATATTAACTCGATGTTTATGTGGAATTTGTGTTAGGTTTGACAAGTTAATCTGTTAGCGGATAAGGAGCTCGGGAAGCTTACGCTAGTAGCAAAGTTTTTGGGAGAAGCACTGTGAGTTTTTTTATGTGGTTTGTCTAGCTATAAAGTATTTCAAATATGCATTGCTTTTATGCAAATGTCTGATACAATGACATAGCATCATTTTCTAAATGAATTTTTTTTTTGAAATGCACGCATCATATCTTGAAACCAGTATAGATTCGATGGAACGAGCTTTTCTATTGAGCGGTAATAGGGCTGTGTGATCACCAATTGAGTCTAGAAGTCATACCCTCGTACGGTAAGTTGAAATGTTATACGAAATGAGATATGTGAACGGAATGAAATAATTGCGAATGTGGAGGGATGGGTGTGATGGAGTGAATGTGAAAGGACATGACACTCTAAGCCAAATATGGCTCATAGTAGCTCGGTTGATTTTTCTCAGGCATAATTGCTATGCTCGGTTAAATTACATTGAGCAATTCTATTAGGCCCGGTTGAGTTATTCCCGAACCATGGAGTGTATTGTTGGATATATGCAGTAGTACGAATACAGTTAGTGAGATGAAATATCAGAGACCGTACTACATGGTAGTGAATCTACCGTAAGGAATAAGTACTCAATTCGTTCGAGAGTTATGAATTGTGTGACCCTTATACCAAGTTAAAGTATAAGTGTTAAGGTTTCAATCGGATATTCGTACATGGATGCATATGTTTAAATGATTAATGCATTGATTTGAATATTTTAATAAATACTTGTATGTAAACTAACGAACTCACTCAGTTTCGACTGACCCCCCCCCCCCCCAACAGTGATTGGTGCAAGTGTCTAGTTTTATCAATCCAGACTTCTATCCTTGTTTCAGGAGTCTGAAAGATGTACATGATCAGTAGTGCTGTAGTAGGGTCAAGTCCTAGTTTTGTATATGTTTGTCAAACATTGTTTATATATTTTGTACGCGCTCTGATGTGTAAAAATATTTTGACTTCCGCTTTACACTGTTTGTTATGTGATGGAACTGGCTGTGCTAGGATATGAGATATCGCACGGTAAGACCCAGATTCCTATATGTGTATTGACTTCTGCTTTACACTGTTTGCTATGTGATGGAACGAGCTGTGCTAGGATATGAGACATCGCACAATAACCAGGTTCCTATATAATGTTTTGTTTCAGGTTTTGAAGTGATGTGTATACGTCAAATTGTGTATGGTTTCAATAAAACCATTTTAGTATATGTACGATTTGAAAGGATGTTTGTGAAAAATTTATGCATGATATTTGTATTTTAAAGGCTCGCTATGGGTTTCAGAACTACCATTCCCATTCCCTAGCGCCGGTCATGGCCTGCGATTTTGGGCAGTGACATCCATCCTAAGACGATATCGGACTCTCGACCAAAAGGCTAAGCCAAACGAAATAGAAAACCGAATCCATGAGATTCGCCTTGACTGGATTAATACTTCAAACCACAAAGATTGGACCGAATACCCTAAGGAATCAGATAAAGCGCGTCAACCAAGGGATTTGGCCAAATGACTAGATCCTCGAAGATCTTTCCTATTTTGATACAAACTCCAACTTTGGAAGATAAACTCCAACTTAGGAAGATAAGACTATTTAGCAAGATATTCCTGAATATGACTTTCATCTAAATAAGGAACTACAATACTAATCAGGGTCAAACCCTACTAAATAGAAATAAACTTTCCTATTCCAAGACTACAAGGTATACATTCATATACTATATAAAAAGCTTGGTATGCCTAAACACACAACTACATTCATATACTCAAAATGCTGCTTAAAGCTCAATACTGACTTTAGCATCGGAGAGTTAATCGGACCACCACCGTTCGGTTAGCTTCTACATTGTTTTGCAGGTATATACACTGGATTAGAAGGCAGACTCCATCAATTGGCGCCGTCTGTGGGAAAAGCTTGACAACTTCAATTCGTAGGAGCTTTTCTGAACTTAAATAAATTCATTGAAGAAGATAACTTTCGATGGATCAAACCTCAAGAATAAACAACTAATGGATCCTAAGACCTATCAACAAACGCATGAGGTGATAACCATCACCGGCGACGGTGAGCACAACACAACTCGAGGGAGTAACACCGGGGGAACATCCTTCTCCACCCCCCAATACTAGAACAACCTAATCAGAGGAGGCAACACTATTGCGTTCCCTGACCTCAGAGCCAACAACGAGCAATCACCAAGTATGGTAACCCTAAAAATATACGACAAGATTCTAAAGAATGTGTTGGAAGCTGTCCAAACAAATCTGAACTGATTGGCTAATGAAGCCAAACGATCGAACAAAAATCATGATGAAACCATGATGATACTGAGGGAAACTTTCAGCCCATCCCCTGCCCGACGAAGACACAGAGTAGAAACTGCAAGGAATCCAAATCACCAAGTGTAACACCCCGTATTTTTCTGACTAGTTCTGTTAAGCTTAACAATTATTTTGGGGTTTGTTTGAGTGGTTCGACCACTTGAAATCGTGGTTTTTGAGTTCCAAAGCTTTTTATATATGTTTTAAGATGTCTTGGGCGTGACCTCGGGGTTCAGAGTGGTTTCGAGCTCATTTTCAAAAATTATTTATTTTTGGCTTCCAGTAACTTTTTGCGGGCGCTACGCCTTAAGGGTCATGGGCGCGACATGTATCACGGGCGCGATATGTGTGTAGCAGGCGCGACGCGTGCATTGTTCAGTTCACTGATTTCTTTAAATACCACCTTAACTCGACCCGAATCAGATTTTAAATATTCTTAACTTCTTTAGAAACCCTATTTTGGCTGGAACTCTATCCTAGTTTATTCCTTCACCCTTTTCTCTCAATTTTAATTCTTGGTAAGTGTTTTTAATCATTCCTTTGTGGTTTAATCTCTATATCATTCCTTCTTTCGCTTGTAGATTCAATTGGTTCTATATATACGTGTTGTAGGTTGATATGGATCGTTTTATTTCTGGGTTTTGTGTGTTTGTGGCTAATCAAGAGGTATGTGGTTCTAATTCCATTATTATGGTTGCGTAGAAATTATTAGGTTGTTGTTTGTATCAATAACTTGGGTGATTGGATTGTATTTGCTGCTTTACCTTGATTCAAACCTGGAATTTATTATATTGATGTTGTATTTGGTCTCAACATATTGTCTATGCATGGAGTGGAATGGATTGTTCGTTTTATTTGAAAAGTTTATCAAACAACAATGTTCCTTGATCCTAAATTATGTTTTGAACAAAAACTAAAATATGGAAATGGTTAATAGGGATTAGTTTTTGCTCTTTGAAATTTTTAGTACATTGGTGTAATACCCGAATATTTAAAATAATTAAGTCGTGCCACATGTTGTGATTTTTGAGAAATTATATTGAAAAGGATTTAATTCAGTAATTATAAAGTAATATTGGAAATTTGAAAATTATCCGTTAAAGTTGAAATTATCGGGATTAAGAAAAACGCCAAAAAAACGATAATTATTTCGCCAAAGTCCGCGAAATATTTTATAATATTTATGGTTTAAGTTTCGTGTTAATCGGAGACCGTTTAAAATTTGGACGCGAACGTATTTTTTGGTTAAATCGTATTTTTAATAAGTTTCTAGTTAAAAGAGAATTTGGCCACTATATGTATTCTTTCCTAATCATTAAGGAAACCATTTTTCCAAAACATAGGAATAATCCAGGATATGAGAGAAGAAAGATTAGGAAATTTGTAGGTTACTCCTAACGATCCGAACTTCGATTCGACGCCGAGTCTTCGTTTCTCATTCGAATTGAGCGACTCTTGCAGCCACAGAATGAAGAAAGGATTCTCTATCGTTCATAAGCTTCAAATAAAGGTAAGAATCACGATTTTTGGTATTTTTTGGTTCGTTATATGGTTGTTACGTTTTAATAACCCCTGTTGATTATCGTTCTTCGTTTTAGGTATTGTTCGTGAGTTGAATTCGATAAATTTTGCTCCAAAATCCTTCACGCTCCAGTAACTAATCGAGGCGAGCTTAGGGTTTGAATTTTTTTTTGTTTGAATTAGGGGCTAAATTGATTTGAATCATTAAGGCTTTAGCGCACCGTATCGCTTTATCGTTCTAAATTCACTTTAAGCGTTTTTCTTGCATTTTTGACTTGCTAGATTGACGTTTTGGATGAATTTTATATTTACATGAAATGGTTTGCTAACAGAATTGGTCGGATTGACTTATCGGAGTCGAAACAAGGACCGCGACCTGCTGGGCTCGCGCCCAGCAGGGCAACGCAACGCGTAGGACCAAAAATGGTCCTGGCGCGACGCGCTAGGAGGCTTTGCGTCGTGCCCTCTACTCACTAAGGGGAGCACGACGTGAAAAGAAAGGGCACAACGTGCCCCTCCCCAAAACGTGCGGCGCACCACGTGTCAAGCTCGGTACGATGTGCCCTACTCCGATAGCGGTCTCCGGGGTTTCCGTGAGCGAAAAATTGACTTCCAATGATGTGAAACAAGTATAGTATGCTAGTGAAATGTGTTCGAACATAGTAATAGGATATTGTTGTAATCATGATTGGTTTACCTAAGTAAACTTAAAAGCATAATCGAGATTTAACAAGAAAAGAACGAGATGTAGTAATGCTTATCGAGAAGAATGTGTTTAGGACACGACAAATTATGTTTTGTGCTTTTGATCGTGGTTGATAGCTAATATGATCGTTAGAATAGGATTCTTTAAATTAAGAGTTTTAACAATAGAATCCTATGATAGATGCGACGGACTATCAAACTTAAAGCATGACGAACCAAGGAGCTTGACGAGGATTCACTAACCTATCTCTCGGAGCTTACGTTTGGATATAGAAAACATCGGTTACTGTGAGTTTGTTTATTATGCTTGCTTATTATCGTTATAAATCGATTATTGTGTTACTGTGATGTTGATTGCATTGAATATAATATGAATCGTATTTTGATGTGGTCATGAATAGCTTGTTTGCGAAATGTGATTGTGGTTTTGACGATCCGAAGAAACGTGCTACCTATTGGGCGTCAATAGGACTGTGTGATCACTGGGGAATGTGTAAGTCTAGATTTTCGTTTTGTGAGAGAAGTATGTTATATTAGATACAAGGTTTAACTCGGAGGAATTATCTCAGGACCTGTATCTAATGGGTTAACTCGGTTGAATTATCTCGGGACCCACATCGATTGATTGTTGGATATAAGAAGTGGCCAGTTTAACTCAGTTGAACTATCTCGGGACTCGTGCCACATGGTATCGGTTGAACTCAATTGAACTATCTCGGGACCATACCACAACGATTAAGGAAGTTAATATCGTTAAGCATCGAATAAGGTATAATGGTTGAGCTATGTTTCAGGATTAAGGTTTCTATCAGATCATATTATTGACTTGCTGTGCAGACACTTGATTTGTTGATCGGATAATTGTTTTGCTTATCAGATGTTTGTCTTGCTTATCGATTACTTTATCCTAAATCTGTGTTCAATGATCAAGTATTTGATTGTTTTGCTACATGTTTTCTAAGTAAGCAATTTATATGTTTAATACCTTCCATAATTGCAAACTCACTCAGTATTTCTCCAAATACTGACCCACTCACGGTGTTTCTTTTCAGGTCCAAGTTTATAGAAGTGGTCGAGCTTCCATCTCTTAATCTGGAAGTCTAAGTCTATATATGCCCGGAAAACTTTTGTTTCCTTCTAGAGCTGCAGTAGTCAATGGTCGTTATGTTTTGTTAATAATTACCAGTTTATATAATTTGTATACTTTGATATTTGTTTTAATCAAATAAAATTTTAAAAAAATATATAGTTTTCATATTCGAGTTTTAATTAAATATGAAATTTTATAAGTAAAACCTTTTGATAGTTTTAGGCTTGCTACGGGTTCCGGAGCTACCATTCCCCTCCCCTCGCGCCAGTCTCCTCGGTATTTCCCCAAATAATGACCCACTCACGGTGTTTCTTTTCAGGTCCAACTTTATTGAAGTGGTCGAGCTTCCATCTCTTATTCTGGAAGTCTCAATCTATATATGCCCGGGAAACTTTTGTTTCCTTCTAGAGCTCTAGTAGTCAATGGTCGTTAAGTTTTGTTGGTAATTACCAGTTTATATAATTTGTTTACTCTGATATTTTTTTTAAAAAATAAACTTTTTAAAAAATATATAGTTTTGATATTCGAGTTTTAATTAAATATGAAATTTTATAAGTAAAACCTTTTGATCGTCTTAGGCTTGCTACGGGTTCCAAAGCTACCACTCCCGTTCCCTAGCGCCGGTTTCGGCCCATGAGATTGGGTCGTGACAAAGTTGTTATCAGAGCAGTTGGTCCAGGATACCACTGCTTATGTGATCGAGTACCTAGGAACTACTGCAGCACATAGGATTCGAGTCATGTTATTAATGCCTATTCTTTGGTTCTGGAAAGTTGAAAGTTTCTTTTCCCCTTCTAATGTGAGTCTTTACTTATATTTGATCGATAGCTTACAGCATATGTGTTTTGCTTTTGAGTAAAAATATGATTGTTAAATATATGAGGTGTGTGAGATGTTATGATGATTTTTTGATTGTAGATTATAAGATGCACGTGCGTACATGATTTGCTTATGCGCTTGGATATGATATGTATATATGATACGTGCTTTATATGGTGTGCTTTTGCGTGAAAATTATATGAATAGTAATTATGCGACACGACATCGAGACTTGTGTATCACGCGTTATTTAACGTGAATATACTATCAAAATCAATCGATAGTGGCGACAAGCAACGATGGATCGACAAGCGTGGATTCATAAAAGTGGAAGAACTTACCAAGTTACAGAGTTTAAAGGTTTAGAGAACTTACAGAGTTAAAAGTCTATAACTTGTTAAAGTTATTTGATAAATGATTTTGAAAGCATAATTGTGCCTAGAGCGATAATCATTGATAATTGCCATGACATTGATAGAAATACATCACTACATACATGAATACATGCATTAATAGGACATGCATCATATGCATTATGCTCAGACTAAAAGGTGAGCTGTGACAACTCCTTGGAGATGAGAGACGTCATCACCCTAATGAATAATTTTGCTAAGATTTAAATGGAATTTTGATATCAATTTCAAAATGAATCGTTTTATTTAGAAAAATTTTCAATAGATTTTTTTTATGTGAGTACACCTAGACCGAGACTTTGTAACAAATGTAAAATGCTCGATGTCAAGCTGTAAACGATTCGCGAATGCATATCGAATGTATGCGAGATCGATAGTTTTGAGGTTCATGATTCATATATACAAAATTAGTCGTAGTTTCACGAACTATAATGTGAATAGGACGACAACACGTACCCGAAGATCGAGGTGTAATCAACTAAATGATAAGTTAGGATGTTCCTATCTCTGAGCGAGGATACTTGAACATCGTGCTATGAGATTATAGAAAAAAGAAGGACGATGATAGAACCTAAAGATTTATCTGTAGACTGCGCATTAGAAACATAAAGATTACCTAGTGGAATGATGAAGTAAATTTTGACGATATCGGAAGATTGTCAAGTTTGGAAAGACTAAGATATCTTTTGATCGAACCGTTGGATCTAACTAAGATTGGAATGTGATTTGCTTAAGATAGTTACTTAAGAACTAACCGTTACGATTGTTAAGTTAAGAACTAGAAGTAGTTTTCATAAGTATGCTGACGAGGGATATATATTTATGGATGGAAGTGACTAGCCAAGTGTTGGTGCAGCGGGAAGCGCGGGTCAGGATCGTATATTTCAATTCAAAATAGAAATTCCAACAATCCGGATCCTAAAGTTGATCATATAAACAACAAATGGATCGTCGTATCATTTAGTAATTAAAGCACGCATATAGGAATCATAAGAAGTATACCTATGTCGATTCTCCAATGCTTCTTGTAGTCCCGAAAGTACGGCGACCTCAAGCTCGTCCACACGAGTATGCGTCCGATTGAAGCCTTGCCTTGAAGTAATCCGCAAGAGTTCCTCTTGCTGAGCAGCCCTAAGCTCAAACTCTCGCCACGATTACGTCCTTGCTCGGATGTATGAAAAATGTCGCCAAGTTTTTCCCGTGATTGATGACTACTTGAACTCCTTCAAGTGCATTCTCTCTCTACAACTTTGTAGTGAGATGTGTGTTGTGTGGTGTTGTGTAATTAAATGAGAAAAGCCAAGCTCTATTTATAAGGTAGAGCTTTGCTTAAGAATGCAACACCTTGCATGCTAGGTGTCACACACCAAGCAAAGGTGTTGCCACGACATGACACCTTTAATGTAATGACATCACATAAGTGACATCATATAGGTGATGTCATCATATGACATCCCATATATGACATAAGCTTATCTCATTACATCATCACCATGACATCATCATTCCATTAACTTATGATTAGTGATTTAAGTATTATTAATTACACTAATTAATTATTTAACCCTTTAAATCATAAAACTTAGTTAAAATATAATTAGGTTCCTACTAATTTATAACTCTTATAAATTAGTCCATAATTAACTTGGACATATTAATATGTGGTTCCTACTAATTTATAACTCTTACATATTAGTCCCTAATTTGTACTTGTTTTTTCATCTTAGATTAATTTCCAAGATATGCTAGTATTTATATGAAATCGATCTTTCTAAACTCAATCGGTTGCACACTCTATTGTGTGTGACTAACTAGGTTCACATCTATATGGCAACGAAAGACATAAGAAACACCTTTCTTATATTAAATAATTAAATCCCATTTAATTATTAATTCTCGTAGATCGAGAGTGACGTCTAGATACATATCACGACCCCCTAATAGATATGAATGTTTCGATGCATTCTTTATGAACCAATGTTCATAATTACCGTACACTCAAAATTCCCTTCATCTAAGATTCCAATCTCGACTAGTGTCATGGTTAAGTCAAAAACTGTTTGTCTTGATTATATGACCTCATCTCTCAGTTCTAATTCTTGATAAATATGACTTCCACTAGAAACCACTTTCTATGTAAGTCATATGCACCTGCGCAGGTTTTATCATCCATCAAGAACAATTCGAGATAGCATAGAATCTTGTCTCCGTTCATCCAGAGTGATGAATCCTTTCTAGGTTAAACCCCTATCTCCATATACAACTAACTAGAGCCAACACATCCCGCGGTCCTAGCTCATGAAAAATCTAGGATTAAGGAGTATCAAACTCTAATCACCTATATACAAGATAGTGTCACCGCAAGTCAAAGGAAATATGTACAATTATGAACTAGATGACATTAAATTGACTTTAATAAATTACCATGTATAAGTCATCTAGCGTCACTTGTTCGACTCACTCAACACCTTGAGTGTCCACATGTTTATTCTAATCCTTATCAAGTAGTATGAGATTCACTACTTCCTATAATTTAGTAACTCTTTACTAATCAGGAGAATAAACAGAGGTGACGATCTTTCCGGGATAATGTGATGCCCTTATTCGTAGGATCCCATCGATCGTGAATGGTAATTTAGATAACTTGTATAATAGAATCTGTCACTCATATTCTTAACACCTTAAGAATAGATTCTATCACAATGTGATAAGGACAATACGTAATAAATGAACACTTAGTTGATGAGACACTTAGTTCAAATAAAACATATATATCTTTGCCATTGGGATTAGTTCTATAAATATACACGATTAGATGGCCCTAGGGCACATAACTACTAACAATCTCCCACTTGCACTAGTGCCATTGACAACTATATTTAAGCCCCATCTTCACAAGATGTAAATATTAGTGACTCTTAGTCATGTAGACTTTAATGACTCTAAGTCATGGGCTTTGTTAGTGGGTTCGCCGTGTTATTGGCTAATGCTATCTTTTTAGAGAAACATCTTTCTCATTCCAACATTTTCTTTAGATAATATGATAATGCCTTTCCTTATGTTCGGACAAATTGTGAGACCCGGTTTCTTTTGCCAGGGTAGTAGCACCATTGTGGTCGCAGAAAAGAGGAACTGTCAACTTAATGGAAGAAAACCGTACTTAGTTTTGTTAGGAGCTAATTTATCCAAACACCTTCTATTACGACATCTCATGTCATAATATACTCGGCTTCTATAATGGAATATGGAGTTGATTCTTGCTCAGAACACTTCTAGCTCACTACTCCTTCATTATAGATAAATATGAATTCGGAGATAAACTCTCTCTCATCAATATCTGATTATAAATCGGAATCTGTAAAACGATCTACTTAAAAATCTCTTGCTCCATTTGTTAATACCATATTTTCAGTTCTTCATAAGTACTTATGGATATCTTTACCAACAACAAATGTTCTCAACAAGGATTGGATTGAAGCCGATTAGTCCCAATAATCGCATAGACAATTTCCATCTTTGTAAGTGACAACACATACATCAGACTGCCAATTGCCGAAGCCTATGGTATCTTTGCTAGATTCTTTCTTTTGTCAAAAGTCTCGAAAGACACTCCCTTTGAAAGAAGAATTTTATGCCTAACTAATATCTATCCTCTCTTAGAACTTCCATATTGAACTACTTCAATATCTTTTCTAAGAAGAGCCTTTAGGAGAAACCAATTATTCTCTTAGATCTATCTCTTGTAGAGTCTAATACTAAGAATTTAGGCTACCTCCCCGAGGTCTTTGATGGAGTACATATTAGATAAACCAAAGTCTTACAAAGGTTAACATTCCGATATTATTATTTATTAGTAATAAGTTATCTACATCCAAGATCATGAAAGTGAGTCTGCTCCCACTAACCTTCTTGTAAACATTGGGTTTATCATCATTTTTAATAAATTCGTAACTCCTTACGGATTTATCAAGACGACAAAACTCGAAACTTTCTTTCCATCCACTAGGGATCATTTTAGCTTACACGTCTTGGAACCTTCTTCGGATTCAAAATTTTCGACTTATTCCATATAGATATACTCCTTAATTTAATCATTAAGGAATGTGGTTCTTACATCCATATGTCCAACTACAAAATCTAAATGTGTAGCCTTGGTAAGAAAAATCTTAATGGACTTAAGCATGGCTACCAGCGATAAAGTGTATTCACAATACAACTTCTTGCCTCGAGCAAAACTCTTTTGCAACAAGCCTAGCTTTAAAGGTCTTCACCTTTCCATTAGTACCTATTTTATACTTGAAGATCCATATAAACCTTATTGGTATAATACCTTTGGATGGATCGACTAGCTCCTAAAATTTTGTTTCTTTATATGGAATCCATTTCAGATTTTATTCCTTCAAACCAATTTTGAAGAATCTATATCACATATAGTTTCCTCATAAGTAAAGGGATCAACAATTGATCTTTATCTTCATGACTAAACAACTCTTGTTTATTATGCGGGAAAACCATCTCTCTCCAGTGGACGAGATACTCTACTTAATCTTCGAGTTGTTAATGTAGATACATCTTTTACTGACTCCGGCTTTTAGTGGGTTTAATCAATCTTCATTGATTCATTATTTTGTTGGTAACTAGATGACTCCTCATCTAATTCTATATTCCTTTCTTAGTGTCCCTCTTGAATAAACGCTTTATTTAGAAAGACTACCACTGATAAACAACGATTGTTTGGTTGGTTCGAATATAGAAACAATATCGTAAACTGTCTTTAGGATATCCAACATAACCTTTCCATTATTGATTTTTCTTCTAAATTTATCAGATATCAGTTTCCTGATATGTTCCGAACACCTTCAAATCTTAACATCCTTAAGATTTGATTCCATACCATATCTCATAAGGTATCTATGGTGCAAATTTAGTTGGAATTCAATTTAGAATTTTATTTGCAGTAAGAAGTGCTTGACACCATAACGAGATGGATAAGTTAGTATATAGCTCATTATTGATCGTATCATGTCCCACACTGTATGATACCTCCTTCATGATAGACGCACCATTCAACCATGATGTTACCAAGGACTATGTTGAAAAATAATATCATATTCGTTTTAGGAACATACCAAATTTTTTACTCATGTATTCTTTCCTTTTCGATCACATCGTAAAGTCCTAATACTTTTTTCAATTGTGTTTTCTACTTCATTCTTGAAGTCTTTGAACTTTTCAAAAGCTTCACATTTGTTCTTCACAAGACAAACTTAACTATATCGTGATAAATCATCGATATAAGAAATGAAGAATAAGTATCTACCTTGGTCTGTTTCTTTAAACGTACCATATACATCACTATGTATGATCTTTTAAACGGCTTTGGCTCTACCACTTTGTCCCACAAAGAATAATCAGGCCATGTTGCCTTTAAGATACGACTCACACATCGGAAGAGATGCAAAATCTTGATTGCTCAAGATTCCCATCCTATCTAACTTGTTATGTCTATCTTTTGCAATATGTCCTAATTATAAATGCCAAAGTTGTTTAGAAGTTTGATAACTTATGGTATTAATTTCCAAAACATCTTTTGCATTAAACATCTTTTTTCAAGTCATAAAGAACATTTTGTACATATCCATACCCAACTCCGTATTATCAAACATAATACTACAAACATCCTTTGTAAATAGAAAATCAACTACCAAATTTGTCATACAAATTCGGATATGATATTTCTATGTATATTGGGCAAGTACAAAAAACTTGTTTAAGTACAACTTATGTTTATTTAATAAAATTGAAGTTGATCCTATAGCTCTTGTCACAACGCTTGCGTCATTTCCTAGCTTTAAGATTACTTCATCTTTTTCCTATCTTTCCCATTTTTACTAAATCCATGAAGGATAAACAAATATGAGAATTAGCATCGATATCCAACACCCAAGCTTTTAAATGAGCAATTGACATTGGAATATGAGATAGACACATTCTTGATGGAATTGTCGTTCCTCTCGTCATTGCCCTTTAACTATTCACAATACTTAATGCAATTTCTATTTCAATGTATTTCGGTTTGACAAAAAAAACATTTTCTTTTATTTATCGAACCGCCTTTCAAATATTCCAAATATTTCAAACAATGACTTATATTGTCCTACGTCTTAACAAATGAAAGCACTTTTCTTTGTTAACCGATGTGCATTTCTTTTTCGCAATAGCCTTGGAGGCATCTAAATATCTTAATCAATCAAAAATGATTTTAAACCACTAGGCAATTACTATCGTGAATGTCACTTTCAAGGATCATATTTAATCTTATTATCCCTTAGACAACAAAGACCTCTAATTAGTATTCGTGTCATTTTGTATATTTAACCATAATGATTTGGTCTTTATCAAAATGGCCTCGCACTATCTTTTTTGAATCCTATACTTCCAAAATAGGAAATGTGAATCTTTGTTGGAAAAGATTTCAAGCGGGTGACTGAATTCTTATATTCATTTATCTTTCCCTCAAGCACTTAATGCTATTCTTGGGATCAAAATGATATATAAGTGAACAACTACTTGTTCATCATATCTCATATGAGGTTCAATCATTTCCGGCTCCTAATGCTTTCACCCTCAGACACCCATTGTCGTTATTGGGTTTCTGCATTAGTTAAGTTTAACCCATTGAATGAACTAAGATGTATCAATTTGAATAATACACGACTCAGGTACGCCTAATTGTCGTTATTGCCGTGTACTATATCGATACACCCGTAACATCTCATGCTTAATAATAAACTCAACAACAGCCTCTTGACGATATCATCTCACCCCTATGTATCCATTGCCGACAAGATGATAACTAAAAGTGTGTTAGTTTATTGCTCCAATGGAGAGCAATTGATAAATCAATTTAATGATTAATCAATATAAACTTAATCTTTCAACTTTTAGGAATACTTCTTAGGGTTTTAAGTTATTCTGGTCTCACTAAATACACAACACATTTTAGTATGCATCCCATACATATTAAAGCTAAAATAAATCATGCAATCACACATGTATGATCATGGACTTTCTAGGTCTCATTCTTTAGCCACAAAAGAATGAGCAAACTATTACATATCTTGTAAATGATTCTCTAATCATTCACTATGTAATATCTACTTTCTTAAAGTATCGAGGATTCATCCTAAAACCTCCGAAAGCCTTAACCGATTGCTGATCCTCGAAAAAATTAATTTTTCTTTACTTTTTTTTACTGTTTTTCTTTCGAGTCGGAAACTTTTTCCCGAGTGTAAAACCCTTTTTTCAGCATTTCGATTTTTTATGGAAAAAAATAAAAAAAATTCGAGCCGAAAACTTTTTCCCGGGTGTAAAACCCGTTTTTCAGCATTTTTGGTTTTTACGAAAAAAAATATTATTTTTTTTTTGGGTTTTTTTTTCGGGTTTCGCTTTATCCGCATATTCCGTTGATGACAACATAATGTATAAGCGAATCACGTATTGTATTAAATGATCACATTAGAAAAATTCCCAGGATATATATTGGAGGGTCACGAGCGGACTACTTAAGTGCTAATCTCCTAGACAGAATTTAAACAAATGTAATTAATATCACAATAGCTATTGTTCGTTTTGGAAAAAAAAAATTAAGCCCTCAGAATTATAAATTACATGCCCAATAAAAATTCCTAAGTTCATGATTATTTATACATGTATTCAATCGTAAAGCGTTAATAATCGATGATACGGAGGCTCTAATACCACTGTTGGTGCAGCGGGAGGCGCATGTCAGGATCGTATATTTCAATTCGAAATCGAAATTCCAACAATCCGGATCCTAAAGTTGATCATATCAACAACAAATGGATCGTCGTATCATTTAGTAATTAAAGCACGCATCTAGTAATCATAAGAAGAATACCTATGTTGATTCTCCAACGATTCTTGTAGTCCCGAAAGTACGGCGACCTCAAGCTCGTCCACATGGGTATGCGTCCGATTGAATCTTCGCCTTGAAGTAATCCGCAAGAGTTCCTCTTGCCGAGCAGCCCTAAACTCAAACTCTCGCAGCGATTACGTCTTTGCTCGGATGTATGAAAAACGTCGCCATGTTTTTCCCGTGATTGATGACTACTTGAACTCCTTCAAGTGCTTTCTCTCTCTACAAATTTGTAGTGAGATGTGTGTTGTGTGGTGTTGTGTAATGAAATGAGAAAAGTCAAGCTCTATTTATAAGGTAGAGCTTTGCTTAAGAATGCAACACCTTGCATGCTAGGTGTCACACAACAAGGAAAGGTGTGGCCACCACATGACACCTTTCATGTGGTGACATCACATAGATGACATCATATAGGTGATGTCATCATATGACATCCCATATATGACATAAGCTTATCTCATTACATCATCACCATGACATCATCATTCCATTAACTTATGATTAGTGATTTAAGTATTATTAATTACACTAATTAATTACTTAACCCTTTTAATCATAAAACTTGGTTAAAATATAAATAGGTTCCTACTATTTTCTAACTCTTATAAATTAGTCCCCAATTAACTTGGACATATTACTATTAGGTTCCCACTAATTTATAACTCTTACAAATTAGTCCATAATTTGTACTTGTTTTTCATCTTAGATTAATTTCCAAGATATGCTAGTATCTATATGAAATTGATCTTTCTAAACTCAATCGGTTGCACACTCTATTGTGTGTGACTAACTAGGTTCACATCTATATGGCAACGAGAGACATAAGAAACGCCTTTCTCATATTAAATAATTAAATCCCATTTGATTATTAATTCTCGTAGATCGAGAGTGATGTCTAGTAACATATCAGGACCCCCAAATAGATATGAATGTTTCGATGCATTCTTTATGAACCAATGTTCATAATCACCGTACACTCAAAATTCCCTTCATCTAAGATTCCAATCACGACTAGTGTCACAGTTAAGTCAAACACTGTTTTTCTTGATTATATGACCTCATCTCTCAGTTTTAATTCTTGATAAATATGACTTCCACTAGAACCAACTTTCTATGTAAGTCATATACACCTGCGCAAGTTTTATCATCCGTCAAGAACAATTCGAGATAGCATAGAATCTTGTCTCCGTCCATCTAGAGTGATGAATCCTTTCTAGGTTAAACCCTTATCTCCATATACAACTAACTATAGCCAACACATCCCGCGGCCCTAGCTCATGAAAGATCTAGGATTAAGGAGTATCAAACTCTAATCATCTATATACAAGATAGTGTCACCGCAAGTCAAACGACATATGTACAATTATGAACTATATGACATTAAATTGACTTTAATGAATTACCATGTATAAGTCATCTAGCGTCACTTGTTCGACTCACTCAACACCTTGAGTGTCCAAATGTTTATTCTGATCCTTATCAAGTAGTATGAGACTCACTACTTCCTATAATTTAGTAATTCTTTACTAATCAAGAGAATAAACAAAGGTGGCGATCTTTCCGGGATAATGCGATGCCCTTATTCGTAGGATCCCATCGATCGTGAACAGTTATTTAGATCACTTGTATAATAGAATCTGTCACTTATATTCTTAACACCTTAAGAATAGATTCTATCACAATATGATAAGGACAATACGTAATAAATGAACACTTAGTTGATGAGACACTTAGTTCAAATAAAACATATATATCTTTGCCATTTGGATTAGTTCTATAAATATACACGATTAAATGGCCCTAGGGCACATACTACTAACAATTAAACCTCCACGACTCGCAGATCATGACTAAAACGTATCACGTCAATGCGTAGCAAACTATGCATGTTCCTTGCGTTATAAAGTACGCTCGTTGGTCTTTCGATTCTATCTTCTTGTATACTTCTTCTCTTTGCTCGTAGTTTGACGTTCTCGACATCTCGTCTAGAAAGGTGTTCACATTCTAACTCGTTACTAATCGGATATTGTCACGACCCAATCTCAGGGTCGAGACCGGCGCTAGGGAATGGGAGTGGTTGCTCCGAAACCCGTCGCAAGCCTAAAATCGTAAAATAAATTTTTTTCGCGAAACATAAACGTCATGCATGACATACATAGACACGTGTCATGCAAAAACACATGCCATGCACACATATCCTCTGGCAATCAAAAATATCACTACGCAGCAGGCGTAAAACATATATACTTTAAAACATTAAAGTTATATTTACAGAAAACTATATATTACAGGCTGACTTGCAAAACACTTATCTACTGCAGCTCTAAGAGTAAAGTACTGTTTCTTTACATACTCAAAAATACAGACTTCTGGAAGTAGGATAGAAGTCCGTTGCTTCAAAGCGTCTTTATCCTGAAAGGAAATCTGTGAGGGGTCAGTATATGGGGATATACTGAGTGAGTTCATACATTTACTAATAAGTATTCAAATAAAACATAAAACGATACTCAATCGTATGCAGCCAAGTACAGGATCCGATTGAAACCTTAATCCTCAAACATACTAATTATCAAGCAAGCAACCCAATCATTAATATCAAATTGCGAGTCCAACTCGCTGGTGGCCCAGCCACTAGATATGGGGACTCCAGACTACACCGTAGCCGAGTGCTCACTCGTATCAAAATCATAAACCCAATCGTAAATTTCATAATCATCATCAGCTCCCAGCTGAGTCACATCAAAACTGGTGATCACACAGTCCTATTGTCGCCCAATAGGTAGCACGTTCCATCGGATCAATACTGGTTTCAAATCAATCATATGCAATTCATAAAAAGAATTCGCATCGCAATCATGCAAAACAAACATAAAGCAATATAAAATATTTGCTTAAATAAATACTTTAAAAGCAAATCGTATAAACTCACAGAAAACGCTTATCCAAAAATGCGTTGGGGCTTAGAAACGTCAAGCTTCCCGAGATCCTGGTCCAGCTGCTTCTTGCCTCGCTGGATCTAAAACAATTTCAAAACATTTGACTCACATCGGAATCCTATTCTAAGATTGACTCTAGACGCGAGACACGACAAGATACAAAACATAAGCCGTCGTGCTTCAAACGTAATCTTTTCGATAACCGAGTCATTCTTCTTTCGTTTCTAAACACTTTTCAATATAACTCTCAATAGAGAATATAGGTTTTCTTAATGAAACCAATTGATATCCATAAACTATCTCATTCCAATCAACTAGTCATAATTTACTCGTTTGACGTCCGAATCTCGCATTTTCGGAGTCCGGAGGTCGATATTGGGTTAGGGGATCATCAAAAAGCTTCAAAACGGGCTTGGCACGTCGTGCTAGCTTTGGCGCGTCACGCCAAGTTTTGGCACGTCGCGCCAACCTTTGGCGCGTCGTGCCGACGAGGGCAGCAGGCCCAAATCGACATAAAACCGCTCAAAAACTCATTCCGACATGCTCGAGACACTTCCAAACATATCAGCTACTAAAACGACATCTAAATCCATCCAAAAACACAATAAAAATGTTTAAAACGAATCGAATACGTAATCGCGATACGGTTTCTCCGTAACCTAATTTTCAAATCATTTTTCCACCAATTATACCCAAATAAATGGAGAAACGACTTGCTTACCGTGATTGTCCTTCGAAATACGATGTATTTGAGTTATTAAACGTCGAAAACGGACGAGAATCGGAATCGTGCGAAGAAAACGTAAGAAACGAACGAGAGAAATGAAAGTATCTGATGCTAAGCTCTAGATCCTTCCTTCTCATCTCATTCTTGTATATATATATATATATATATATATATATATATATATATATATATATATATATATATTGGCTATATTGCACTTTGGTCCTTGAAACTTTTTAAAAGTTTCAATTTAGCCCAAAACCTATCCGCGTCCAAACTTTAAACGATCTCTGATTGACTCGAAACTTTTACCATAAATACTACATATTATTTCGCGGACTTTGGCGAAATAATTATCGTTACGGGATTTATAATTTATTTTATATTAATTTTCGAAGTTAAATCCTTAAATCCCGCTAACTAACTTATTAAAATTTATTCAAAATTTCCGATATAATTAAATTAAATTCTTCTCAATTTAATTTATCGGAAATCACGACAGGTGGCACGACTTAATTACCTTAAAATATTTTGGGGTATTACATTCACCCCCCCCTTAAAATAAATTCGTCCTCGAATTTAAAACTTTAGCCACGTACCTTGAGTGAATAGATAAGGATACTTCTGTCTCATATCCTCTTCTGTCTCCCACGTACACTCTTCTATGGACTGACTCCTACATAGAACTTTCACCATTGGAATCCTCTTTGTTCGCAATTGTCGTATCTGCGTATCAACAATCTGCACTGGTCGTTCTTCATAAATGACTAATCATTAGCTAATGGAATGATGATGTCATGGTGATGATGTAATGAGATAAGCCTATGTCATATATGTGATGTCATATGATGACATCACCTATATGATGTCACCTATGTGATGTCACCACATGAAAGGTGTCATATGGTGGCAACACCTTTGCTTGGTGTGTGACACCTAGCATGCAAGGTGTTGCATTCTTAAGGCATGCTCTAGCCTATAAATAGAGCATGTCCTTGCTCATTTCACGATAACACACAACACACATCTCACTACAAAGTTGTAGAGAGAGAAAGCACTTGAAGGAGTTCAAGTAGTCATCAGTCACGGGAAAAACTTGGCGACGTTTTTCATACATCCGAGCAAGGTAGTGATCGCGGCGAGAGTTTAAGCTTAGGGCTGCTCGGCAAGAGGAACTCTTGCAGGATTACTTCAAGGCGAGGATTCAATCGGACACATACTCGTGTGGAGGAGCTTGAGGTCGCCTTACTTTCGGGACTACAAGAATCGTTGGAGAATCGACATAGGTATTCTTCTTACGATTCTTAGATGCGTGCTTTAATTACTAAATGATACGACGATCCATTTGTTGTTGATATGATCAACTTTAGGATCCGGATTGTTAGAATTTTGATTTTGAATTGAAATATATGATCCGGACCCGCGCCTCCCGCTGCGCCAACAGTGGACGAGCTTGAGGTCGCCGTACTTTCGGGACTACAAGAATCGTTGGAGAATCGACATATGTATTCTTCTTACGATTCTTAGATGCGTGCTTTAATTACTAAATGATACGACGATCCATTTGTTGTTGATATGATCAACTTTAGGATCCGGATTGTTAGAATTTCGATTTTGAATTGAAATATATGATCCGGACCCGCGCCTCCCGCTGCGCCAACAGTGGTATCAGAGCCACCGTATCATCGAGTATTAACGCTTTACGATTGAATAAATGTATAAATAATCATGGACTTAGGAATTATTATTGGGCATGTAATTTATAATTCCGAGGGATTTTTTTTTTCAAGATGAACAAACGCTATTGTGATATTAATTACATTTGAATAAATTCTGTCTAGGAGATTGGTACTTAAGTGGTCCCCTCGTGACCCTCCAATCTATCTTGGGAATTTTTCTAATGTGATCATTCGCTTGTGCATTATGTTGTCATCAACGGAATATGCGAAAAAAGCGAAACGAAAAAAAAAAACCCCGGAAAAAAAAATATATAATATTTTTTCATAAAAACAAAAAATGCTGAAAAACGGGTTTTACACCCGGGAAAAAGTTTTTGGCTCGAAAAAAAAAACATTTTTTTTTCCGTAAAAAACCGAAATGATGAAAAAGTGGTATAACACCCGGGAAAAAGTTTCTGACTCGAAAAAAAAAAACCGTAAAAAAAAAGAAGTGATTTTTTTTTTCGAGGATCAGCAATCGGTTGAGGCTTTCGGAGGTTCTAGGATGAATCCTCGATACCTAAAGAAAATAGATATTACATAGTAAATGATTAGAGAATCATTTCCAAGACATGTAATAGTTTGCTCATTCTTTTTTGGCTAAAGAATGAGACCTAGAAAGTCCATGATCATACATGTGATTGCATGATTCATTTTAGCTTTAATATATATGACTTGCATTCTAAAATGTTTTGTGTGCTTAGTGAGACCGGAATAAGTTGCAACCCTAAGAAATCTTCCTAAAAAGTTAAAAGATTAAGTTTATATTGATTAATCATTAATTGATTCATCAATGGCTCTCCGTTGGAGCAATAAACTAACACACTTTGAGTTATCATCTTGTCGGCTATGGGTACATAGGGGTGAGATGATATCGTCAAGAGGCTGTTGTTGAGTTTATTGTTAAGCATGAGATGTTACGGGTGTATCGATATAGTACCCGATAATAACGGCAATTAGGCGTACCTGAGTCGTGTATTATTCAAATTGATACATCTTAGTTGATTCAATGGGTTAAACTTAACTAATGCGGAAACCCAATAACGATAATGGGTACCTGAGGGTGAAAGCATTAGGAGCCGAAAATGATTGAACCTCATATGAGTTATGATGAACAAGTGTTGTTCACTTGTAGTACATTGTGATCCCAATAACGGCAATTAGGCGTACCTGAGGGAAAGATCAATGACTATAAGAACTCAATCACCCGCTTGAAATATTTTCCAACAAAGATTTACGTTTCCTATTTTGGAAGTGTAGGATTCGAAAAAAAAATAGTGGGAGACCATTTTGATAAAGAACAAATCATTATGGTTAAATATACAAGACAATGATACTAATTAGAGATCTTTGCTATCCATAGGTTGATAAGATAAGATGAAATCGAATCCATTAAGTAGCATTCTCGACTATAATCGACTAGTGGGTCCTAACTTTGTTGATTGGTTAAGAAATCTCAAAATAGTTCTTGCAAGTGAACACATAACATATGTTCTTGAGGCTAATGCTCCGGGACCATTGCCGATTGAGGCACCTCCTGAGGAACATGAGGCATTGCGCAAGTGGAAGTTAGATGACGAACAAGCCAAGTGCTACATGTTGGCATCTATGAATAACGAGTTGCAAAAGCAACACGAGAAATATCCGGGAGCCCGCAAAATATTGTTTCACTTACAAGAGTTGTATGGTGAATCAAGTCGTTCTGCTAGATATGAGATATCTAAGCAATTATTTCGAGCAAAGCTCTCAGAGGGAAAGGATGTTGGAGAACATGTGAACATGATGATTCGATGTATCGAATGTCTAGAGGGTCTAGATTTCATCATGGACTTTAATCTCCAAACGGATATGATCCTTCAATCCCTTCCGGATTCATATGGTAATTTCATCACGAATTACTATATGAATCGGATAGAATATACACTTGCCGAGTTATCAAGCATGTTGATAACTGCTCAAAAGAACAATGTTAAGGGAAAGGAAGTTTCTCTTGTGGTTGCTTCTTCTAGTAAGACTAAGAAGAAGAAAACTAAGAAGAATGTTTTGAAGGCCCAAAAGGCCATTGCAAAAAGGAAGCGCACCTCAGAGAACAAAGGAAAATGTTTCTTTTGCGAGGGTGAGGGACATTGGAAACGAAATTGCCCCAAGTATAAGGAATTTAAGGGCAAAAACAAGAAGAATGAAAATCCCGGTGAGGGTATGTCTATTTCTTGTTCTTTCAATTCCAATAACGATAGCTCATCCAAAGCTTGGGTATTAGATACCGGAGCTAGTTCTCACATTTGTTCATCCTTACAGGATCTAGCAAATGAGAGGAAGTTGGACAAGGATGAAGTGATCTTGAAGCTTGGAAATAACGCAAGTGTTGCGGCTAAAGCTATAGGATCGTCTTCTATTTTGTTGTATAAGCATGTTTTGTATTTGAACAATGTTTTGTACTTACCGAACGCTTATAGAAGTATCATGTCTATTTCTTGTATGACAAGATTAGTTAGTTGTATATGGAGATAGGGGTTTAACCTAGAAAGGATTCATCACTCTGGATGAACGGAGACAAGATTCTATGCTATCTCGAATTGTTCTTGATGGATGATAAAACCTGCGCAGGTGTATATGACTTACATAGAAAGTTGTTTCTAGTGGAAGTCATATTTATCAAGAATTAGAACTGAGAGATGAGGTCATATGATCAAGACAAACAGTGTTTGACTTAACCGTGACACTAGTCGAGATTGGAATCTTAGATGAAGGGAATTTTGAGTGTACGGTATTATGAAAAATGGTTCATAAAGAATGCATCGAAACATTCATCTCTATTTGGGGGTCGTGATATGTTGCTAGACGTCACTCTCGATCTACGAGAATTAATAATTAAATGGGATTTAATTATTTAATATAAGAAAGGCGTTTCTTATGTCTCTCGTTGCCATATAGATGTGAACCTAGTTAGTCACACACAATAGAGTGTGCAACCGATAGAGTTTAGAAAGATCGATTTCATATAGATACTAGCATATCTCGGAAATTAATCTAAGATGAAAAACAAGTACAAATTAGGGACTAATTTGTAAGAGTTATAAATTAGTACGAACCTAATAGTAAAATGTCCAAGTTAATTAGGGACTAATTTATAAGAGTTATAAATTAGTAGGAACCTAATTATATTTTAACCAAGTTTTATGATTAAAAGGTTTAAGTAATTAATTAGTGTAATTAATGATACTTAAATGACTAATCATTAGCTAATGGAATGATGATGTCATGGTGATGATGTAATGAGATAAGCCTATGTCATATATGTGATGTCATATGATGACATCACCTATATGATGTCACCTATGTGATGTCACCACATGAAAGGTGTCATATGGTGGCAACACCTTTGCTTGGTGTGTGACACCTAGCATGCAAGGTGTTGCATTCTTAAGGCATGCTCTAGCCTATAAATAGAGCATGTCCTTGCTCATTTCACGATAACACACAACACACATCTCACTACAAAGTTGTAGAGAGAGAAAGCACTTGAAGGAGTTCAAGTAGTCATCAGTCACGGGAAAAATTTGGCGACGTTTTTGATACATCCGAGCAAGGTAGTGATCGCGGCGAGAGTTTGAGCTTAGGGCTGCTCGGCAAGAGGAACTCTTGCAGGATTACTTCAAGGCGAGGATTCAATCGGATGCATACTCGTGTGGACGAGCTTGAGGTCGGCGTACTTTCGGGACTACAAGAATCGTTGGAGAATCGACATAGGTATTCTTCTTACGATTCTTAGATGCGTGCTTTAATTACTAAATGATACGACGATCCATTTGTTGTTGATATGATCAACTTTAGGATCCGGATTGTTAGAATTTCGATTTTGAATTGAAATATATGATCCGAACCCGCGCCTCCCGCTGCGCCAACATCGTCTGCTCAGACTGGCCGTCCGTCTAAGGATGAAACGCAGTGCTAAAATTCAATCGCGTTCCTAACGCGTCTTGTAAGCTCTTCCAGAAATGAGAGGTAAATACGGAACGTCTATCTGAAACGATTGACACGGGAACTCCGTGTAGGCTCACGATCTTATCGATGTAAATCTCTGCCAACTTTGCTGCAGAATACGTCGTCTTGATAGGAATGAAGTGCGCTGACTTCGTCAAACGATCCACGATTACCCAAATGGAATCAAAACCTTTCTGCGTCTTGCGCAATCCAACTACGAAATCCATCGTGATTTGTTCACATTTCCACTCCGGGATGGGTAACGGCTGAACAAATCCATAAGGTCGTTGATGCTCTAATTTGACTTGCTGACAAGTCGGGCATTTCGCCACGAACTCTGCGATGTCTTTTTTCATTCTGCTCCACCAATACATTGTCTTGATGTCGTGATACATCTTCGTGGAACCTGGATGAACGCTATACATCGTTCCATGTGTCTCTTCCATGATCTTTTGTCTTAAGTCTTCCACATCTGGAACGCACATTCGATTGCCATATTTCAGTATTCCATTGACGATACTGAAATCTTGACTCTTTCCTTGTTGAACTTCCTCAATTAGATGCTTTAATTGAGGGTCGTCCGCTTGCAACTCTTTGATTCGATCTAACAACGTCGATCGTATTGTTAACTGAGCCATTAGGTTTCCGAGAGATGAAATCTCGAACTCAATCCCTTGGCTAAACATCGTATGAATCTCGTTAATTAATGGTCTCCGCCATGTCGTTGAAACATGCGCGAGACTTCCTGCTGACTTTCTGCTTAACGCATCCGCCACTACGTTGGCCTTGCCTGGATGGTATTGTATCGTGCAGTCATAATCTTTTAGTAACTCCATCCATCTCCTCTGTCTGAGATTCAACTCTCGCTAGTCGAAAATATACTTGAGACTCTTATGATCCGTAAATATCTCGCACGTGGCGCCGTATAAATAATGTCTCCAGATCTTCAACGCAAATATTACCGCTGCTAATTCCAGATCATGTGTCGGGTAGTTTGTCTCGTGCTTCATAAGCTGTCGCGAAGCGTATGCGATTACTCGACCGTGTTGCATTAAGACGCATCCTAGTCCAACTCTTGACGCATCACAGTAAACTGTGAATCCTTCAGTTCCTTCTGGTAGCGCTAAGACTGGTGCCGTCGTCAGACATTCTTTCAGTTTCAGAAAACTAAGTTCACACTGGTTTGTCCAGTTGAATTTGGTATTCTTTTGAGTCAGCTTCGTTAAGGGTACATCGATCTTCGAAAAGTCCTGTACAAATCGTCTGTAATATCCCGCCAAGCCGAGGAAACTTCTAACTTCCGTAACTGATTCAGGCCGCTTCCATTCTATCACAGCTTCAATCTTCTTTGGATCAACCTTGATACCGCTTTGTGAAACCACATGACCCAAGAAAGCCACTTCCGTTAGCCAAAATTCACATTTCGAGAATTTGGCGTAAAGCTGATGATCTCTTAACGTTTGTAGTACTATCCGCAAATGCTGAGCGTGTTCTTCTTCTGTACGCGAATAGATTAAAATATCGTCGATAAATACGATCACGAACTAATCCAAGTACGGTTTGAATATCCTATTCATCAAGTCCATGAAGGCTGCTGGTGCATTCGTCAATCCGAACGACATAACAAGAAATTCGTAATGACCGTATCGAGTTCGAAAAGCAGTCTTCTGAACATCATCATCGCGAATCTTTAGTTGATGATAGCCTGATCTCAGGTCAATCTTGGAGAAGTACTTCGCTCCTTGTAACTGGTCGAATAAATCATCGATTCTAGGTAACGGATACTTATTCTTAATTGTCACCTTGTTCAGCTGTCGATAATCGATACATAGTCGAAGCGATCCATCTTTCTTTTCACGAATAGCACTGGTGCACCCCACGGGGATACACTCGGTCTGATGAAACCGCGATCAAACAACTCTTCTAATTGATCTTTAAGTTCCTTGAGCTCTGCTGGCGCCATCCGATAAGGAGGTATCGATATCGGCTTCGTGCCGGGAGCCAATTCAATGCAGAACTCAATTTTGCGATCTGGGGGTAATCCAGGTAATTCCTCTGGAAAAACGTCTGGATATTCTGACACCACTGGTACGTCGCTTAAGTTTACACTTTTCTTCTCCACGTCTTGTACTATCGCTAAGAATCCTTGACATCCCTTCTTCAACATACGACAAGCTTTAATAGCTGAAATAATACTCGTAGAAGATTCCATCTTGTCACCCTGAATTGAAACCACTTCAATTCCAGGCGTGTTAAATGTTACTGTCTTCTTCCGGCAATCTACATTGGCATAGTGCTGATCTAGCCAATCCATTCCTAGTATGACGTCAAAAGCTAATACTTCGAGTAAAATCAAGTTAACTAACAAATCTCGTCCTTGAACTCTCACAGGACAAGACGGATAAACGATACTAACTTCCACACTCTCACCTACTAGAGTAGCTACGGGTAAAGGGTTCCTAAGATACGCTGGTTGCACTCCTAACTTACTAGCGAAGCTAGGCGAAACAAAAGAATGCGTAGCGCCCGGATCAAATAAAATTAGTGCGTCTTGAGAAGCGATAGGAAAGGTACCTTGCACTACAGCATTGGAAGCCTGAGCCTCCTGAGGATTCAGTGCAAAGACCCTGGCTTGACTTCCGCCAGCCTGCGAAGTCTGACCAGTACCGCGTCCTCCGCCATTTCTGCCTCCTCGATTTGCGTAACCACGGCCTCTCTGACCAGTAAAGGTACTTCATGTCTGATCATATCCTGACGCTATCTGCTGTGCTGTTCTCTGCTGCTGATAAGAGGGCTGTACTACAGTAGTCATCGAACCTTGGGGCATCTGCCTTGGACAATCTCTAGCAAAATGGCCCCGTTGACCACAGTTAAAACATGCTCCTGTAGCAATGTAGCACGCGCCGTAGTGCGTTCTATTACAGTTCAGACATAAGGGCACTCCACCTCCCATGTCACTCATCGATCTGGCACTAAACCCGGTGCCTGAAGTACTAACTCTAGTTCCATATCGAGCTTTCTTATTTCTCTGTTGACGTGATGGGTGTCGAGAATAACTTCTGACGTATGATTGGGTAGGTGCGCTCTGTACGCTGCGGAACACATCACTACTCACAGGCGCAACATTGGAGGGATCGGGAATCTTCCCAAAACGGATCAAAGAAACTTCCATTTGCCTAGCGCTATCGATCAGTTGCACTAGGGTTCTTCCGATATCAGACGTCAAACTCACAAATTCAGCTCCTAGACCCTCTACAAACCTTGAGTTCACTCTAACTGGGTCTGTAGTCAGGTCTGGTGCAAACCTACTCACCCTGGTAAACTCCGTCACAAACTCTTGCACAGACCGATTGCCTCTACTCAGGGTCAACCACTGACTTCGATAACTTTCCGTCACCGCATATGGCAAGAAATATTCTCTAAAGTGGTTTGCGAATTCAGCCCAGGTCATAGTGTCCATGGTTGGCTGAATATGCTGCTGAAACCAATCTTTCGCGGGTCCTTTCATTGACATTTCCACCATAATGATGGTCTGTCTCTCATTAGCTTGCAGGCGTCGAGCGTTACGTTCTACTTCTTCGAGGAAATCGAGAGCATCACCTGAGCCATCAAACTTAGTTGGCTTAAGGCACATGTAAGCCAAGACGATGTCTCGGCTAGTGAAAGCAACATTGCGTAGCTGTTGCTGCTGTAATTGTTCACGATACATGTTCTGCACCTCAGCCTGATTGGCTTGCATAGCCGCAATTCCCGTAAGAAACTGGTTCAGATCAAATCCCACAACATTAGGTTGCTGGGCTTGCGCTTGCACTCCAAGTGCCTGCGCCTGGGCCTCTTGGCCTCCACCTCCTCCCTGAACAGAAGACTCATCTTGAGCTTCTGGATGGACGTCATGTGCCCCTTCTATAACGTTTCGTGCTGCAGCGGCAGCTCGCTCTACTTCTTGTCGTTGGCCAGACATCCTGACTAAGACAAACATCGTTACTTAGCCACATAATCGCATATTATCGCAAACGCATATCGAATTAAACGCGCATCTCATCACATGCGAACACACACTTAAGACAGACTCACATCCTAGAGGGAAAGCTGAAAGTTTAAAAATCAAACGAATACATACAAAGACAAGACTCGAGTCCTATGTGCTGCAGTAGAGTCCTAGAAAAATCAATCACTCTTCTGACATAAGCAATGGTAACTGGACCATGCTCTGATACCAACATTGTCACGACCCAATCTCAGGGCCGAGACCGGCGCTAGGGAATGGGAGTGGTTCCTCCGAAACCCGTAGCAAGCCTAAAATCGTAAAATAAATTTTTTTCGCGAAACATAAACGTCATGCATGACATATATAGACACGTGTCATGCAGAAACACATGCCAGGCACACATATCCTCTGGCAATCACAAATATCACTACGCAGCAGGCGTAAAACATATATACTTTAAAACATTAAAGTTATATTTACAGAAAACTATATATTACAGGCTGACTTGCAAAACACTTATCTACTGCAGCTCTAAGAGTAAAGTACTGTTTCTTTACATACTCAAAAATACAGACTTCTGGAAGTAGGATAGAAGTCCGTTGCTTCAAAGCGTCTTTATCCTGAAAGGAAATCTGTGAGGGGTCAGTATATGGGGATATACTGAGTGAGTTCATACATTTACTAATAAGTATTCAAATAAAACATAAAACGATACTCAATCGTATGCAGCCAAGTACAGGATCCGACTGAAACCTTAATCCTCAAACATACTAATTATCAAGCAAGCAACCCAATCATTAATATCAAATTGCGAGTCCAACTCGCTGGTGGCCCAGCCACTAGATACGGGGACTCCAGACTACACCGTAGCCGAGTGCTCACTCGTATCAAAATCATAAACCCAATCGTAAATTTCATAATCATCATCAGCTCCCAGCTGAGTCACATCAAAACTGGTGATCACACAGTCCTATTGTCGTCCAATAGGTAGCACGTTCCATCGGATCAATACTGGTTTCAAATCAAGCATATGCAATTCATAAAAAGAATTCGCATCGCAATCATGCAAAATAAACATAAAGCAATATAAAATATTTGCTTAAATAAATACTTTAAAAGAAAATCATATAAACTCACAGAAAACGCTTATCCAAAAATGCGTCGGGGCTTAGAAACGTCAAGCTTCCCGAGATCCTGGTCCAGCTGCTTCTTGCCTCGCTGGATCTAAAACAATTTCAAAACATTTGACTCACATCGGAATCCTATTCTAAGATTGACTCTAGACGCGAGACACGACAAGATACAAAACATAAGCCGTCGTGCTTCAAACGTAATCTTTTCGATAACCGAGTCATTCTTCTTTCGTTTCTAAACACTTTTCAATATAACTCTCAATAGAGAATATAGGTTTTCTTAATGAAACCAATTGATATCCATAAACTATCTCATTCCAATCAACTAGTCATAATTTACTCGTTTGACGTCCGAATCTCGCATTTTCGGAGTCCGGAGGTCGATATTGGGTTAGGGGATCATCAAAAATCTTCAAAACGGGCTTGGCACGTCGTGCTAGCTTTGGCGCGTCGCGCCAAGTTTTGGCACGTCGCGCCAACCTTTGGCGCGTCGCGCCACCTTTGGCGCGTCGTGCCGACGAGGGCAGCAGGCCCAAATCGGCATAAAACCGCTCAAAAACTCATTCCGACATGCTCGAGACACTTTCAAACGTATCCGCTACTAAAACGACATCTAAACCCATCCAAAAACACAATAAAAATGTTTAAAACGAATCGAATACGTAATCGCGATACGGTTTCGCTGTAACCTAATTTTCAAATCATTTTTTCACCAATTATACCCAAATAAATGGAGAAACGACTTGCTTACCGTGATTGTCCTTCGAAATACGATCGATTTGAGTTATTAAACGTCGAAAACGGACGAGAATCGGAATCGTGCGAAGAAAACGTAAGAAACGAACGAGAGAAATGAAAGTATCTGATGCTAAGCTCTGGATCCTTCCTTCTCATCTCATTCTTGTATGTATATATTGGCTAAATTGCACTTTGGTCCTTGAAACTTTTCAAAAGTTTCAATTTAGCCCAAAACCTATCTGCGTCCAAACTTTAAACGATCTCCGATTGACTCGAAACTTTTACCATAAATACTACATATTATTTCGCGGACTTTGGCGAAATAATTATCGTCACGGTATAATTTATTTTATATTAATTTTCGAAGTTAAATCCTTAAATCTCGCTAACTAACTTATTAAAATTTATTCAAAATTTCCGATATAATTAAATTAAATTCTTCTCAATTTAATTTATCGGAAATCACGACACGTGGCACGACTTAATTACCTTAAAATATTTTGGGGTATTACAGATATGCACTACTATCCGAACACATGTGCTATTCTAGTCGTATCCTATCTAATTCAAGCAATACTAACTACATATTCTAGAAACACAATGTCTATGTTCTCGTGACTGTACGTATCCGTTTGTCTCATGGCCTTGATCGCAGCTTGCTCTCGAGCATTTTACTTCCGTTATAGAGTTCTGCACTAGGTATACTTACATAAAAAAATCCCTTCAAACTCTTTCGATAGAACGACTCATTTTGAAATTTAAATCAAATTCCATTTTTTTTAGCAAAATTGTGCACTAAGGTGATGACATCTCTCATCAGCAAAGAGTTGCCACATCTCACCTTTTCGTCGGAGCATAATGCATATGATGCATGTCCTATTACTGCATGTAGAGATATATGTAGTGATGCATTTCTAACAATGTCGTGGTAATTATACTTTTCTCTATCGGGTCTAGGCATAATTATGCTTTCAAAATCATTTAAACAAATACTTTAGAAAGTTATAAACTTTGACTTTTGTAAGTTCTCTAGACATTTAAACTCTGTATCCGGAAAATTCTTCCACTTTGATAGCTTTATACTTCTTCTTCATTCGCTTTCTGAAATTTTGATAGATCAAATTCGACAGCATCTTTGAGTTATTTTTCGCCAACCACGTACGTGTTAGTATCAAATCATAGCAATACCAACTATGTTCTACTCACGGGAGGCATTACATCTCCCTGAGATACCATCTGGATATCCATGTCGCATATGCATATCTATCAAAAGCAAAATACACGTATGTATCTCGTAAATACGTATTCACAAGAAACAAACAAGCATTTCACAACGAATCTATCATACTTATCACAAAGCACACACTACAATTGACTTGAATCAGACAAAACTCATTCCTATAGTTGCAGTAGTTCCTAGGTTACTTTACCAACCAAAACACATATTAGTAGAGGGAACTGGACCAATTGCTCTGATACCACAATTGTCACGACCAAAATTATTGAGCCGAGACCGGCGCTAGGGAATGGGAGTGGTAGCTCCGAAACCCGTAGCAAGTCTAAAACTACAAAAACAAATTTCACAAATTAAAATATAATATCATATATAAAACATTTTCAGGAAGCTCTTTTAGATTATACAATTGTTGTTATTAAAATATTATATCAGAGTTTACATTCCAAATAAACTGTTTGAAATCACTTCACAAATCTTATGCTGACACCTACTGACTACTGCAGCTCTAGGAACTCATATTCTGGGCAAGCCAATCGACTTCTTGCACAACGAAGATGGTTTGTCTGATCCGACTCTGACTACCTAAAAAACATCAGAGTGAGGGGCTCAGTATTTTGGGAAATACTTAGTGAGTTTACGTTTACAGATGGTATTATCATCAAAATCATGTAAACATTTAACATACTTTTAAATACTCGAATAATCAATTCATAGATCAAATATCAAACAAACACACAAATATACGATCCGACTGAAACCCTAATCCAAAGGTACCTAAGAAACCAACTATGGAATCTAATGAGTTTAATTATAGCAGCATCTGGACAGGGAACAAAGCCACCGTCACAACAGATCTGCGTTGGGTCTCTAAGATGGGAACAATGCCACCGTCGCTACAGCTTCCCTTTAAGTTTTGGCCGGGAACTAAGCCACCGTCGCCATCTTATTTAATAGCTCATACGAAACTCTAGGACAGAGGATTATCTAACCTCAGTACTGGTGATCACACATTCATATTGACGCCCAATAGGTAGCACGTTTCCTCGGATCGTTAGAACAAAGTTCATCACATCAAATCATCACAAATCAAATTATAGAACATACAACGTTAAGGATAACAGAGTAAGCTATGCATATAATCAAATCAATCAAACATAGCAGTATCTTATATGAGCAAGTCATATAAATACGATGTATTCGTTTATAAGAAATTAGCTTTTATAATAATACGCAAAAGTAAACTGCAACTCACAGAAACCGCTATCCAACAATGCAATTTCATTTTTCCATCACGCAGGTTCCATGCACCGTTCTATCCCTTACCTATTCCGGCTCGTCGGTCTGGTAGCTCGTCAATACATCAGTTACCTATTCAAATTATAGGTACGTTTAATTCATAACCGTAGACTTAACGTCAAACCCTAAGTTATAAACTTAGGTTAACATGATCTTATTCCAAATACGACTCTTAACCTCGATAAACTCTTAATCGTATTGTTATACTTAGGCGAGATACTTGTTATACTCCTTTTTATTGATTTTCAACTATAGGTTTTATACATATCAAAAACCTAGTCCTACACGTCGTGTTCTATGTCCAAATTTCATATTTTCAGAGTCCGTAGGTCAAAACCAAACTGAAATACATCACGTCGGGTCGAGGTACGTTGCACCCGAGAGAAACCAAGTGCTCTCACGTCGTGAGGGCCTTCCTCAAGTCGTGAGAGGCTTCCTCACGTCGTGAGGACCCTCCGCACGTTATGAGGATCATCCTCACGTCGTGAGGATGTCCCTCACGTCGTGAGGGCTCCTCTCACGTCGTGAGAGATGCTCTCACGTCGTGAGAGGTTCAAAAACAGACCTTACCTCCAATTCTGATATTTTTGCACATAACCAACTCCATAATTATGATCGAAATCATTAAAACACATGAACTAAGCTTAAAACGAATCAATTACGTTAATTCGATGAAACCCACACCATTCAAACCCAGGGCAGCAATAAAACCTTAATTACAGCAACCACAATGTGATTCTTACCATGCATTGATGCTCTAGGATGATAGAAAATCCTTGCCTCTTACCAACGCAAAGAGAATCACTCAATTCCGAGTCCGAACGAAGACACCGTGCCAACCGCAATTTCCCTCGCGTCGCGAGACTATGTCTCAGGTCGTGAAACACCTCCCAACAGCCCTAAAACTCATCCTGACTTGCTTCTGACACCCCAAACGCATTTCGACATGCTTCTACATCAATATAACACAAAATCCAACTCAATAATTGTTAGTAGTTTGTGCCCTAGGGCCATTTTGTATTTATTCTTGTATAAAAAAATCCCATTGGCAATGATATATATATGTTTTTATTTGAACTAAGTGTTTATTTAATACATATTGTCCTTATCACATTGTGATAGAATCTATTCTTAAGGTAGTAAGAATATGAGCGACAGATTCTATTATACAAGTGATCTAAAAAATCGTTCACTATCGATGGGGTCCTACGAATAAGGGCATCGCATTATCCCGGAAAGATCGTCACCTCTGTTTATTCTCATGATTAGTAAAGAGTTACTAATTATAGGAAGTAGTGAGTCTAATACTACTTGATGGGAATCAGAATAAACATGTGGACACTCAAGTTGTTGAGTGAGTCGAACAAGTGACGATAGATGACTTATACATGGTAATTCATCAAAGTCAATTTAATGTCATCTAGTTCATAATTGTACATATGTCCATTGACTTGCAGTGACACTATCTTGTATATAGGTGATTAGAGTTTGATACTCCTTAACCCTAGATCTTTCATGAGCTAGGGCCGCGGGATGTGTTGGCTCTAATTAGTTGTATGTGGAGATAGGGGTTTAACCTATAAAGGATTCATCACTCTGGATGAATGGAGACAAGATTCTATGCTATCTCGAATTGTTCTTGATGGATGATAAAACCTGCGCAGGTGTATATGACTTACATAGAAAGTTGTTTCTAGTGGAAGTCATATTTATCAAGAATTAGAACTGAAAGATGAGGTCATATGATCAAGACAAACAGTGCTTGACTTAACTGTGACACTAGTCGAGATTGGAATCTTAGATGAAGGGAATTTTGAGTGTAAGGTATTATGAACATTGGATCATAAAGAATGCATCGAAACATTCATCTCTATTTGGGGGTCGTGATATGTTGCTAGACGTCACTCTCGATCTACGAGAATTAATAATTAAATGGTATTTAATTATTTAATATAGGAAATGCGTTTCTTATGTCTCTTGTAGCCATATAGATGTGAACCTAGTTAGTCACACACAATAGAGTGTGCAACCGATTGAGTTTACGAAAGATCAATTTCATATGGATACTAGCATATCTCGAAAATTAATCTAAGATGAAAAACAAGCACAAATTATGGACTGATTTGTAACAGTTATAAATTAGTAGGAACCTAATTGTACTATGTTCAAGTTAATTAGGGACTAATTTATAAGAGTTATAAATTAGTAGTAACCTAATTACATTTTTAACCAAGTTTTATGATTAAAAGGCTTAAGTAATTAACTAGTGTAATTAATGATACTTAAATCATTAATCAGAAGCTAATGGAATGATGATGTCATGGTGATGATGTAATGAGATAAGCTTATGTCATATATGGGATGTCATATGATGACATCACCTATATGATGTCACCTATGTGATGTCACCACATGAAAGGTGTCATGTGGTGGCAACGCCTTTGCTTGGTGTGTGACACCTAGCATGCAAGGTGTTGCATTCTTAAGACATGCTCTAGACTATAAATAGAGCATGTCCTTGCTCATTTCAATACATCACACAACACACATCTCACTACAAAGTTGTAGAGAGAGAAAGCACTTGAAGGAGTTCAAGTAGTCATCAATCACGGGAAAACTTGGCGACGTTTTTCATACATCCGAGCAAGGTAGTGATCGCGGCGAGAGTTTGAGCTTAGGGCTGCTTGGCAAGAGGAACTCTTGTAGGATTACTTTAAGGCGAGTATTCAATCGGACGCATACTCGTGTGGACGAGTTTGAGGTCGCCGTACTTTCGGGACTACAAGAATCTTTGGAGAATCGACATAGGTATTCTTCTTACGATTCCTAGATGCGTGCTTTAATTACTAAATGATACGACGATCCATTTATTGTTGATATGATCAACTTTAAGATCCGGATTATTAGAATTTTGATTTTGAATTGAAATATACGATCCGGACCCGCGCCTCCCGCTGCGCCAACAGTGGTATTAAAGTCACCGTATCATCGAGTATTAACGCTTTACGATTGAATACATGTATAAATAATCATGGACTTAGGAATTATTATTGGGCATGTAATTATAATTCCGAGGGATTAATTTTTTCCAAAACGAACAAACGCTATTGTGATATTAATTACATTTGAATAAATTATGTCTAGGAGATTGGTACTTAAGTGGTCCGCTCGTGACCCTCCAATCTATCTTGGGAATTTTTCTAATGTGATCATTTAACACAATACGTGATTCGCTTGTGCATTATGTTGTCATCAACAGAATATGCGGAAAAAGCGAAACCCGAAAAAAAAAACCGAAAAAAAAATATAATATTTTTTCATAAAAACAAAAAATGCTGAAAAACGGGTTTTACACCCGGGAAAAAGTTTTTGGCTCGAATTTCGTAAAAAACCGAAATGCTGAAAAAGTGGTTTAACACCCGGGAAAAAGTTTCCGACTCGAGAAAAAAAAAACCGTAAAAAAAAAGTAATTTTTTTTTCTTCGAGGATCAGCAATCGGTTGAGGCTTTCGGAGGTTCTAGGATGAATCCTCGATACCTAAAGAAAGTAGATATTACATAGTAAATGATTAGAGAATCATTTCCGAGACATGTAATAGTTTGCTCATTCTTTTGTGGCTAAAGAATGAGACCTAGAAAGTCCATGATTATACATGTGATTGCATGATTCATTTTAGCTTTAATATGTATGACTTGCATGCTAAAATGTTTTGTGTTCTTAGTGAGACCGGAATAATTTACAACCCTAAGAAATCTTCCTAAAAAGTTAAAAGATTAAGTTTATATTGATTAATCATTAAATTGATTCATCAATGGCTCTCCATTGGAGCAATAAACTAACACACTTTGAGTTATCATCTTGTCGGCAATGGATACATAGGGGTGAGATGATATCGTCAAGAGGCTGTTGTTGAGTTTATTGTTAAACATGAGATGTTACAGGTGTATCGATATAGTACACGGTAATAACGGCAATTGGGCGTACCTGAGTCGTGTATTATTCAAATTGATACATCTTAGTTGATTCAATGGGTTAAACTTAACTAATGCGGAAACCCAAGAACGACAACGGGTATATGAGGGTGAAAGCATTAGGAGCCGAAAATGATTGAACCTCATATGAGTTATGATGAACAAGTGTTGTTCACTTATAGTACATTGTGATCCCAATAACGGCAATTAGGCGTACCTGAGGGAAAGATCAATGACTATAAGAACTCAATCACCCACTTGAAATCTTTTCCAACAAAGATTTACGTTTACTATTTTGGAAGTGTAGGATTCGAAAAAATAGTGGGAGACCATTTTGATAAAGACCAAATCATTATGATTAAATATACAAGACAATGATACTAATTAGAGATCTTTTCTATCCATAAGTTGATAAGATAAGATGAAATCGAATCCATTAAGTAGAATTCTCAACAATAATTGACTAGTGGGTCCTAACTTTGTTGATTGGTTAAGAAATCTCAAAATAGTTCTTGCAAGTGAACACATAGCATATGTTCTTGAGGCAAATGCTCCGGGACCATTGCCGATTGAGGCCCCTCTTGAGGAACATGAGGCATTGCGCAAGTGGAAGTTAGATGACGAACAAGCCAAGTGCTACATGTTGGCATCTATGAATAACGAGTTGCAAAAGCAACACGAGAAATATCTGGGAGCCCGCGAAATATTGTTTCACTTACAAGAGTTGTATGGTGAATCAAGTCGTTCTGCTAGATATGAGATATCTAAGAAATTATTTCGAGCAAAGCTCTCCGAGGGAAAGGATGTTGGAGAACATGTGAACATGATGATTCGATGTATCGAACGTCTAGAGGGTCTAGATTTCATCATGGACTTCAATCTCCAAACGGATATGATCCTCCAATCCCTTCCGGATTCGTATGGTAATTTCATCACGAATTACTATATGAATCGTATAGAATGTACACTTGCCGAGTTATCAAGCATGTTGATAACCGCTCAAAAGAACAATGTTAAGGTAAATGAAGTTTCTCTTGTGGTTGCTTCTTCTAGTAAGACTAAGAAGAAGAAAACTAAGAAGAATGTTTTGAAGGCCCAAAAGGCCATTGCAAAAAAGAAGCGCACCTCGGAGAACAAAGGAAAGTGTTTCTTTTGCGAGGGCGAGGGACATTGGAAACGAAATTACCCCAAGTATAAGGAATTTAAGGGCAAGAACAAGAAGAATGAAAATCCCGGTGAGGGTATGTCTATTTCTTGTTCTTTCAATTCCAATAACGATAGCTCGTCCAAAGATTGGGCATTAGATACCGGAGCTAGTTCTCACATTTGTTCATCCTTACAGGATCTAGCAAATGAGAGGAAGTTGGACAAGGATGATGTGATCTTGAAGCTTGGAAATAACGCAAGTGTTGCGGCTAAAGCTATAGGATCGTCTTATATTTTGTTGTATAAGCATGTTTTGTATTTGAACAATGTTTTGTACTTACCAAACGCTTATAGAAATATCATGTCTATTTCTTGTATGACAAGATTAGGATATGATTTTCTATTTACAAAGGATGTTTGTAAAATTATCTATAATAATGAAATCGTTGGTTATGGCTATGTACAAAATGGTCTTTATTGTATAAATGAAGATGTTCGTAATACAAATAATGTTTTAGAAATAAATACCGTAAGTAATCAAACCTCGAAACAACTTTGGCACTTACGATTAGGACATATTGCGGAAGATAGACTTAACAAGTTGGATAAGATGGGAATATTGAGCAATCTTGATTCTGCATCAATTTCGACTTGTGAGTCATGTCTTAAAGGCAAGATGACCCGATCACCCTTTGTTGGACAAAGTGGTAGAGCCAAAGATGTTTTGGAGATCATACATAGTGATGTATGTGGACCATTTAAAGAAATGGCACGAGGTGGTTATGTATACTTCATTACCTTCACCGATGATTTATCACGATATGGATATGTTGTTCTTATGAAGAACAAGAATGAAGCTTTTGAAAAATTCAAAGATTTCAAAAATGAAGTAGAAAACCAAATTGGAAAAAGTATTAAAATCCTTCGATTTGATCGAGGAGGTGAATACTTGAGTACGGAATTTTATACATTCTTAAAAGAATGCGGTATTATTTCCCAACTGACTCCTCCGGGAACACCACAATTGAATGGTGTATCAGAACGGAGGAATCGTACATTGTTAGACATGGTACGATCAATGATGAGCTATACTGATCTACCCATTTCATTATGGGGTCATGCACTTCTTAGTGCAAATAATATTCTAAATCGAGTTCCAACTAAATCCACTCCAAGAATACCGTATGAGATATGGTATGGTAAGGAGCCAAGTCTTAAGCATATTAAGATTTGGGGATGGTCGACATATATTAAAAAATTGATAACCGACAAGTTGGAATCGAGATCAATCATGGGAAGGTTCGTTGGTTATCCTAGGGACAGTTTAGGATATTATTTCTATATTCCGTCCGAACAAACAATTGTTATTAGTCGAGATGTTGTTTTTCTTGAAAATCAATTTATTCAAGAAGGGGGCAAAGAAAGGAATATAGAATTAGATGAGGAATCATCTAAAGACCAACAAAATGATATAATGGAGATTGATCAAACCCATAGTGAACCAGAATTAGTAAAATCTACAGAAACACCTCGAAGATCAAGTAGAGTATCTCATCCACCAAAGAGATATGGTTTTCTTCATGATATACAAGAGTTGTTCATTCATGGAGAAAATGATCAAATAGTTGATCCCTCTACTTATGAGGAAGCTATATGTGATACAGATTCTTCAAGATGGCTTGAAGCTATGAAATCCGAAATGGATTCCATGTACAGTAACCAAGTATGGGAGCTAGTTGATCCACCCGAAAGTATTATACCAATAGGGAACAAATGGATATTCAAGCGTAAAATTGGTGCTGATGGAAAAGTGGAAACTTTTAAAGCTAGGCTTGTTGCGAAAGGGTTTCACAAGAGGCAAGGAGTCAATTATGAAGAGACTTTCTCGCCGGTAGCCATGCTTAAGTCCATCCGGGTTCTTCTTGCCATAACTGCACATTTAGATTACGAGGTTTGGCAAATGGATGTCAAGACCGCATTCCTTAATGGATATATTGAGGAGGAAATCTATATGGAACAACCTAAGGGTTTTGAATCCGAAGAAGGTTCCAAGGTGTGTAAACTAAAACGATCCATATATGGATTGAAGCAAGCTTCGAGAAGTTGGAATCGTCGTTTTGATGAAGCTGTAAAGAGTTACGAGTTTATCAAAAACGAAGATGAACCATGTGTTTACAAGAAGGTTAGTAGGAGTGCAATTACTTTCTTAGTCTTGTACGTAGATGATATTTTACTAATACGAAATGATGTCGGTATGTTAACCTCTGTAAAGCTTTGGTTGTCCAAAACTTTCTCCATGAAAGACCTCGGAGAAGCGACTTACATTCTCGGCATTAGACTCTATAGAGATAGATCTAAGAGAATAATTGGTCTCTCCCAAAGGCTCTACTTAGAAAAGATATTGAAAAAGATCAATATGGAAAATTCTAAGAGAGGATTGATTCCTGTTAGGCATGGAATTCACCTTTCGAAGGAAATGTCTCCAAAGACTTCTGAAGAAAGAGTTGAAATGGAAAAGATACCATATGCTTTGGTAATTGGTAGTCTTATGTACGCTATGTTGTGTACGCGGCCAGATATTGCCTATGCAGTTAGTTTGACTAGCAGATATCAGTCCAATCCAGGTTCAGAACACTGGATGACGGTTAAGAATATCTTTAAGTACTTGAGAAGAACTTAAGATATGGTCTTAACATATGGAGGAGGTGATCTTAAAATAGATGGCTTTACAGATTCTGATTTTCAATCAGATATAGACGATCGTAAGTCTATATCTGGATTCGTATTCACGTATAATGGAGGAGTAGTGAGTTGGAAGAGTTCCAAACAAGAAACCACTGCAGATTCCACTACAGAAGCCGAGTATATTACGGCATCAGATGCTGCAAAGGAAGCTGTTTGGATTAAGAAGTTTGTTTCGGAACTTGGTATGGTTCATACCATTGAGTCCGCAGTTCCTCTTTTCTGCGACAACAATGGTGCTATAGCCTAGGCAAAGGAACCCCGGTCTCACCAAAAATCCAAACACATAGAAAGGCGATATCATATTATCCGAGAAATTGTTGGAAAAGAAGATGTGTCTCTCCAAAAGATAGCATCAGCCGATAACACGGCTCACCCACTGACAAAGCCCATGACCCAGAGTCAGTTAGATTTACATCTTAAGAAGATGGGGCTAAGATATAGTAGCCAATGGCACTAGTGCAAGTGGGAGATGTTGGGTTTTATTGGTTCATAACGCAGCGGAATTTCAAAAATTTATCTAAAAACCCAAACCAAGATCCATGTAATTCGAATTAACAGAATAATTACTTACTTGTATGTCGAATTCAACAGCAATGTAGGAAGGAAGGAGGTGGTTCACTTTGGTGATACCTGGCCTCGGATCAGAAACGCCTCCAAAAGAACGCGTCCTCTACGAGTATCCACACGAACAGACCTTAGCCAAAACTAGTGCTTGTGTGTGCTAGCACTATTGCTTCACAAGCAATTTCGAATTTTAGTGATTTAGTGAATAATGAATTTCGTGATTCTCAAACCAATTGCTTAATGAGTATTTATAGTGATAAATAACACTAGGGTTTGAGACAAATTCGAATTTCAATCTCATTGCAATTCTACAAGTTTATGTTTATCAAAAACCCCTTTTTGATAATTATCCATATATATTAATTACTATATTTATTATCTTCCAAAAATAATAAATTAAGGAAAACACTTATCCTTAAATTTCGAATTAATATATATATTTATTAATTATATATATATATTACGAATTATATATATATATATATATATATATATATATATATATATATAATTAATCACTTAATCACATTGGGCTTGTACAACCCATAACTGTTTTGGGCGTGTTCTTAGTGTGCGACCCTGTAGGTTCATATAACGTTGGCAGTAGGCTCGAAATCCCTATTTCAGCCCACAAGTCATAAGTGGCCTCTAGCAAGACATTATGACTACCCAAGTTATATGAATATCGATAATCCGATTTAACCATTTACAATAATATTTTAATCCCTTTGTCTCTCGATATCCAGATTGAATATAAGGCATAGTTATGTCATCCTTATAACATTCAATCATTAGTTTCTTGACTCTAAGTAGACTGAAAATGATAACTTCTTATCAATTAGCATGGCCATGCATTTTCTTCAGTCTATCTTCTTCAAGGGGCCCATAGATATCTTACTCAAATAAATGAGGGACAAATTCCTTCTCAGTTACTCACATTTCTCACATAGTTACTTTCATATCCAATGACAATCTATTCCATTATCTTGTTAAAGATAATGTAAGACTGTATCAAAATATGAAATAGCTATGTAGAAATCCATGATGATTTCAAGGTCAAAGGATTATACTAATAGAACTGTAATGAGAATTACTTATGACAGTGATCTATGTAGTATTCTCACAGTGGGTCATCCAGTGCCTTATTTCTCAAATAGCACCTATGATTTGACTTAATATCTCATATACATGATTAGTAAAACATAATCATCAGTCAACATCATACTAGTCTCAATGTTCTATTAAGACTAGGGACAGATGGTATATAATTCTTTTATTAAACCTAAGGGTTCTACTATCAAGTCACATACTCGATGACCTTAGAAAGAATTAACCATTCAAGTATTTTAATCATTAATATAAAATGATAAAAACTGCCAATCAATAAATAATAAAATGATAAAGTCAAAACATGGTCAAACATGATTGACCTAGTGCATATCACTAACAATCTCCCACTTGCATTAGGCCCAATCTACATTAAATCTAATTCCCATGGACCTAGTATGACTCTCATGCTTAGGCTGTGGAAGAGCCTTAGTTAGCGGATCAGCAACATTATCATTTGTCGAAACTCTGCATATCTTCACGTCTCCTCTCTCAATGATTTCTCGAATGAGATGATAACGTCTAAGTATGTGTTTGGATCGCTGATGTGATCTGGGCTCCTTTGCTTGTGCTATGGCCCCGTTGTTATCACATAACAAGTTCACTGGATCGGATATACTAGGAACAACTCCTAATCCAGTTATGAACTTTTTGATCCAAACAGCCTCCTTAGCTGCGTCTGAAGCAGCTATATACTCAGCTTCTGTTGTAGAATCAGCAACGGTGTCCTGCTTCGAGCTCTTCCAGCTGAAAGCACCTCCATTCAAACAAAACACATATCCTGACTGTGATTTATAATCATCAATGTCAGTTTGGAAGCTAGCGTCTGTGTAACCCTTTACAATCAGCTCATCTTCCTGACCACCATATAGCAAGAATGCATCCTTGGTTCTTCTCAAGTACTTAAGGATGTTCTTAACTGCTGCCCAGTGACTTTCTCCTGGATTTGACTGGTATCTGCTCGTTGTACTCAAAGCATACGAGACATCAGGTCGAGTGCACAACATTGCATACATGATAGATCCAATAGCAGAAGCATATGGAATTTTACTCATGCGGTCTCGCTCATCCTGTGTCTTAGGACACTGAGTCTTGCTGAGACTGATGCCATGTGACATTGGCAAGAATCCTCTCTTAGAGTCTTGCATACTAAACCTGTTTAATACCTTATCAACATAAGTGCTTTGACTTAGGCCAATGAGTCTTCTAGATCTATCTCTATAGATCTTGATGCCTAATATATAAGCAGCATCGCCCAAGTCTTTCATTGAAAAACACTTTCCTAACCATGATTTAACATTTTGCAGTATGGGAATGTCGTTTCCAATGAGTAGTATGTCATCAACATAAAGCACTAAGAAAACAATTGCGCTCCCACTAACCTTCTTGTATACACAAGGTTCATCTTCATTCTTTATGAATCCAAACTCTTTGATTGCTTCATCATAATGAAGATTCCAACTCCGAGAAGCTTGCTTTAATCCATAAATGGATTTTTGAAGCTTGCAAACCTTTCCAGAATTCTCTGGACTGGCAAAACCCTCAGGTTGTGTCATGTACACATCCTCAAGTAAGTTTCCATTAAGAAACGCTGTTTTGACATCCATTTGCCATATCTCATAGTCATAATATGCAGCTATGGCAAGGAGAATTCGAATGGATTTGAGCATAGCAACTGGTGAAAAGGTTTCATCATAGTCTATACCATGTATTTGTCTGAAACCTTTTGCAACTAGTCTTGCTTTATAGGTATGCACATTGCCATCCATGTCAGTCTTCATTTTGAAGACCCATTTGCACCCAATGGTTTTTACACCATCCGTTGGGTCAATCAAGGTCCAAACTTGATTATCATACATGGATTGCATTTCAGATCTCATGGCTTCGAGCCATTTTTCAGAGTCAGGACTATTTATGGCCTCTTGATAGGATGTGGGTTCTTCTTGATCCACAATCATCACATCATTGTTCTCAGTAATGAGAAATCCATATCTCATAGGATTATGACGTGTCCTATCAGACCTCCTTTGTCCTTGTGGTACTTGTACTGGTTCAGCAATTGCTTGTTGATTCTTTTGAGGTTCCATACTTGGTACAATGCTATTTTGTGGTTCTTGAATTTCTTCAAGTTGTACTGTACTCCCACTGGTTCCTTTGGAAATAAATTCTTTTTCCAAAAAGATACCATTTCGAGCAACAAACACTTTGTTCTCATAAGCATTGTAGAAGTAATATCCTTTAGTTTCTTTAGGATATCCTACAAAAAGGCATTTGTCAGATTTGGGTGCTAATTTATCTGAAATTAGTTGCTTCACATAAGCTTGACATCCCCAAATCTTAAGAAAAGACAAACTAGGAGTTTTTCCAGTCCATATCTCATATGGTGTCTTTTCAACTGCCTTTGATGGAACTCTATTCAAAATGAATGCAGCGGTTTCTAAAGCATAACCCCAAAATGAGATTGGAAGATCAGTTTGACTCATCATTGATCGAACCATATCCAATAGAGTTTGATTTCTCCGTTCAGACACACCATTCCATTGTGGTGTTCCAGGTGGAGTCAATTGAGAAACGATCCCACAATCTCTTAGATGATCTACAAATTCTTGGCTTAAATATTCACCACCTCGATCAGATCTTAGTGTTTTAATATTTTTACCAAGTTGATTTTGTACTTTATTCTTAAATATTTTGAACTTTTCAAAAGATTCAGATTTATGTTTCATCAGATAAACATAACCATATCTACTGAGATCATCAGTAAAAGTAATGAAGTACTGAAATCCACCTCTAGCATTTGTACTTAATGGACCACATACATCTGTATGTATAAGGCCCAATAAGTTATTAGCTCTTTCACCTTGTCCAATAAAAGGTGTTTTTGTCATTTTGCCCATTAGACAAGATTCACATGTTTCAAATGATTCATAATCAAATGAATTCAAAAGTCCATCTCTTTGAAGTTTTGATATGCGTTTCTCATTTATATGGCCTAAACGACAATGCCAGAGATAAGTAGAGTTTAAATCATTTGACTTAAACTTCTTAGCATTGATGTTATAGATTGATTTTTCATTAGTGTCTTCAACATTTAAAATATAAAGACCACTACTGCGTGGAGCATATCCATAAAGAATGTTATTATGCGAAATACTGCATTTATTATTCCTAATAATAAATTCAAAAACCATCCTTGTCCAAACAAGAAACAGAAATAATATTCCTACACATGGTAGGTACATAATAACAATTGTTCAAAGATAAAATAAGTCCACTAGGCAAAGATAACTCATAAGTCCCTACAGCTAAAGCAGCAACTCTTGCTCCATTGCCAACTCGTAGGTCCACTTCGCCTTTTGTCAAACTTTTACTCCTTTTGAGACCCTGCACATTAGTACAAATGTGAGATCCAGATCCAGTATCTAATACCCATGAATCAGAAGTAGAAAGATTAATTTCTATAACATGAATACCTGAAGTGGTAGTCTCACTACCCTTGTTCTTCTTCAGATCATCCAGATATTTCTTGCAATTCCTTTTCCAATGTCCAGGTTCCTTGCAGAAAAAGCAAGTTCCTTCCTTTGGCGGTTTTGCTTTGGGTTCATCCTTGGTCTTGGGCTTGGACTTGGGTTTAGACTTCTTGAAAGCCTTTCCCTTGCCCTTACCAGACTTTTTCATACCCTTTCCCTTGTTGACCATAAGAACATCCTTAATCTCATTCTTGATGTTCTTTTCAGCAGTTTGAAGCATCCCATGCAACTCTGTGGTGGTCTTCTCCATATTATGCATATTGAAGTTCATGATGAAACCATCATAAGCCTCAGGCAAAGATTGGAGAATAATGTCTGTAGCCAACTCTTGGGCAATTGGGAGACCGAGCCTGTCCAAATGTTCAAGATGACCCTTCATCTTCAAAACATGAGGACTAACTGAGCCGCTAGTAGTCAACTTGCAAGAAAGCAAATCCTTGATGGTATTGAACCTTTCAATTCTTGCTCTCTCTTGGAACATTTCCATGAGATCAGTAATCATGGTGTTCGCATCCAATTCCATCATTTGCTTTTGGAGTTCATTCTCCATGCATCCAAGCATAATGCAAGTGACATCAGTAGAGTCATTGAGATGCTTCGTATAAGCATCCCTTAGAGCTCTAGTAGCAGCAGGAGCTGGTTCCTCAGGGAGGGGTTGATCAAGGATATATTCCCTTCTTTCTTGCCTAAGAACAATTCTTAGTTTTCTGTACCAGTCCAGAAAGTTAGTGCCATTGAGCTTATCCTTCTCAAGGATTGATCGCACTGATGAAGTATGTGTAGTGTTTGTAGCCATTTCTACAACAATAAATATACAAGTAGCATTTAATAAAAGGCACAATAAAATTCCCACAACATATATCCATAATTCATATAAAAACCCTTAATGTTAATTTCAACAATTGAAAAATAATAGTGGGACAAGATCCATATTTCACCCTACTTCAAGTAAGCTTTGGCTTATCACTTTAAGTGTGGTTTATTTAGGTAGGTAACACTTTACCAATTACATCTCATGCAATTCTTGAACATAGAATATTAACATCACATGTAATCTTGATATTCTATCTTATACCCTAGGTTCAAAACTATTTTGATAACCTAGTTAAGTCTAACCAAATCAAACATATGGATATCACTTTTATCCAACTTATCTTACTTAGATGACTTTATACATCATGCTTTGGCATAGCCTATACATAGCAATCTAAATCTTGACAAGTGTTATTATAATGGGAGGTATATTGAAGACTTAATATTAAATAAGGGTTTGTTATTTATCCTATTTAGTTATCCTATCTTATCACATATAAAATAATCATGCAAAGCATATAACCAATAAGATAAACATGAAAACATATTATTTTACTATTTTAAATCATATTTAACAACAATCATATAAATATGTTATTCATGATAATTTAAATCATATTTAAAATTTATCATTAAAGTATTAAAATAAAATACATGACAAAAACACGCCGGCTTAAAAGGATAACGGGCCTTAATGGGGTGTATCAGCGGGGTCCAAGGGGCGCGGCCCCTTTGCGGGGTCCAAGGGGCAGCGCCCCTGGCGGGGCCCGGGGGCAGAGCCCCCGACGGTGGTCCCGCTAGTCGGTTTCTCACATGTTACTCTTAACAGAATTAAAATTTCTTTATCCGAAATCAATAATCTTAACTGATTACGGTTTATTTTAATATGTTCAAAATAAATTAAAATAACCCCAAAACCCTAATTACTGCATCTTAAAAACTGTTCAGAAACAATTTATTTAACACTTAAATAACAACAGTTTCATTAATTCGGCTCATAGCAGAATTAAATACAGTTTTATAAATTATGTTCATAACATAATTAAACACAGTTTTATCAATAGAATTAAAACAGTTTCACAAACAATTTACTAATCCTATTTAAAACAGAATTACTAATAGAATCAAAACAGTTTCACAAACAGTTTACTAATCCAATTCAAAACAGAATTACTAATAGAATTAAAACAGTTTCACAAACAGTTTACTAATCCTATTCAAAAACAGTTTTCCTAATAGAATTAAAACAGTTTCATAAACAGTTTACTAATCCTTATTCAAAAACAGTTTTATTATTCTGTTTCCTCTTTTCTTATCAATTCGTATGAACATTAATACTATGAAACCTTTAATCAAATTAAAACGTAATATTAATTTAGAACAGTATATTCGAAGTTTTAATCACATTAAACGATTAATCAAATTAATTCTTCATACTATTTTTAATACAATTAATCACATAAACGTTTTATTTATAATTACAACGAATTAAAATTCCTTCAAAAACAATTTCGAAAAACAACCCCTTTTTCAAAACAGAACATACAATAAGCATATATCACATATATACTCAGAATCTAATTAATCAAATTACAAGCAGCTCTGATACCACTGTTGGGTTTAATTGGTTCATAACGCAGCGGAATTTCAAAAATTTATCTAAAAACCCAAACCAAGATCCATGTAATTCGAATTAACAGAATAATTACTTACTTGTATGTCGAATTCAACAGCAATGTAGGAAGGAAGGAGGCGGTTCACTTTGGTGATACCTGGCCTCGGATCAGAAACGCCTCCAAAAGAACGCGTCCTCTACGAGTATCCACACGAACAGACCTTAGCCAAAACTAGTGCTTGTGTGTGCTAGCACTATTGCTTCACAAGCAATTTCGAATTTTAGTGATTTAGTGAATAATGAATTTCGTGATTTTCAAACCAATTGCTTAATGAGTATTTATAGTGATAAATAACACTAGGGTTTGAGACAAATTCGAATTTCAATCTCATTGCAATTCTACAAGTTTATGTTTATCAAAAACTCCTTTTTGATAATTATCCATATATATTAATTACTATATTTATTATCTTCCAAAATAATAATAAATTAAGGAAAACACTTATCCTTAAATTTCAAATTAATATATATATTTATTAATATATATATATATTACGAATTATATATATATATATAATTAATCACTTAATCACATTGGGCTTGTACAACCCATAACTGTTTTGGGCCTGTTCTTAGTGTGCGACCCTATAGGTTCATATAACGTTGGCAGTAGGCTCGAAATCCCTATTTCAGCCCACAAGTCACAAGTGGCCTCTAGCAAGACATTATGACTACCCAAGTTATATGAATATCGATAATCTGATTTAACCATTTACAATAATATTTTAATCCCTTTGTCTCTCGATATCCAGATTGAATATAAGGCATAGTTATGTCATCCTTATAAAATTCAATCATTAGTTTCTTGACTCTAAGTAGACTGAAAATGATAACTTCTTATCAATTAGCATGGCCATGCATTTTCTTCAGTCTATCTTCTTCAAGGGGCCCATAGATATCTTACTCAAATAAATGAGGGACAAATTCCTTCTCAGTCACTCACATTTCTCACATAGTTACTTTCATATCCAATGACAATCTATTCCATTATCCTGTTAAAGATAATGTAAGACTGTATCAAAATATGAAATAGCTATGTAGAAATCCATGATGATTTCAAGGTCAAAGGATTATACTAATAGAACTGTAATGAGAATTACTTATGACAGTGATCTATGTAGTATTCTCACAGTGGGTCATCCAGTGCCTTATTTCTCAAATAGCACCTATGATTTGACTTAATATCTCATATACATAATTAGTAAAATATAATCATCAGTCAACATCATACTAGTCTCAATGTTCTATTAAGACTAGGGATAGATGGTATATAATTCTTTTATTAAACCTAAGGGTTCTACTATCAAGTCACATACTCGATGACCTTAGAAAGAATTAACCATTCAAGTATTTTAATCATTAATATAAAATGATAAAAACTGCCAATCAATAAATAATAAAATGATAAAGTCAAAACATGGTCAAACATGATTGACCTAGTGCATATCACTAACAGGAGATTGTTAGTAGTTTGCGCCCTAGGGCCATTTTGTATTTATTCTTGTATAAACAAATCCCATTGGCAATGATATATATGTTTTTATTTGAACTACGTGTCTCATCAACTAAGTGTTTATTTAATACATATTGTCCTTATCACATTGTGATAGAATCTATTCTTAAGGTAGTAAGAATATGAGTGACAGATTCTATTATACAAGTGATCTAAATAATCGTTCACGATCGATGGGGTCTTACGAATAAGGACATCGCATTATCCCGAAAAGATCGTCACCTCTGTTTATTCTCATGATTAGTAAAGAGTTACTAATTATAGAAAGTAGTGAGTCTCATACTACTTAATGGGGATCAGAATAAACATGTGGACACTCAAGTTGTTGAGTGAGTCGAACAAGTGACGATAGATGACTTATACATGGTAATTCATTAAAGTCAATATAATGTCATCTAGTTCATAATTGTACATATGTCCTTTGACTTGCGGTGACACTATCTTGTATATAGGTGATTAGAGTTTGATACTCCTTAACCCTAGATCTTTCATGAGCTAGGGCCGCGGGATGTGTTGGCTCTAATTAGTTGTATATGGAGATAGGGGTTTAACCTAGAAAGGATTCATCACTCTAGATGAACGGAGACAAGATTCTATGCTATCTCGAATTGTTCTTGATGGATGATAAAACCTGTGCCAGGTGTATATGACTTACATAGAAAGTTGTTTCTAGTGGAAGTCATATTTATCAAGAATTAGAACTGAGAGATGAGGTCATATGATCAAGACAAACAGTGTTTGACTTAACCGTGACACTAGTCGAGATTGGAATCTTAGATGAAGGGAATTTTGAGTGTACGGTATTATGAACATTGGTTCATAAAGAATGCATCGAAACATTTATCTCTATTTGGGGGTCGTGATATGTTGCTAGACGTCACTCTCGATCTACGAGAATTAATAATTAAATGGGATTTAATTATTTAATATAGGAAATGCGTTTCTTATGTGAACCTAGTTAGTCACACACAATAGAGTGTGCAACCGATTGAGTTTACGAAAGATCAATTTCATATGGATACTAGCATATCTCGGAAATTAATCTAAGATGAAAAACAAGTACAATTTAGGGACTAATTTGTAAGAGTTATAAATTAGTAGGAACCTAATTGTACTATGTTCAAGTTAATTAGGGACTAATTTATAAGAGTTATAAATTAGTAGGAACCTAATTACATTTTTAACCAAGTTTTATGATTAAAAGGCCTAAGTAATTAATTAGTGTAATTAATGATACTTAAATCATTAATTATAAGCTAATGGAATGATGATGTCATGGTGATGATGCAATGAGATAAGCTTATGTCATATATGGGATGTCATATGATGACATCACCTATGTGATGTCACCACATGAAAGGTGTCATGTGGTGGCAACACCTTTGCTTGGTGTGTGACACCTAGCATGCAAGGTGTTGCATTCCTAAGACATGCTCTAGCCTATAAATAGAGCATGTCCTTGCTCATTTTAATACACCACACAACACACATCTCACTACAAAGTTGTAGAGAGAGAAAGCACTTGAAGGAGTTCAAGTAGTCATCAATCACGGGAAAAACTTGGCGGCGTTTTTCATACAACCGAGCAAGGTAGTGATCGCGGCGAGAGTTTGAGCTTAGGGCTGCTCGGAAAGAGGAACTCTTGCAGGATTACTTTAAGGCGAGGATTCAATCGGACGTATACTCGTGTGGACGAGCTTGAGGTCGCCGTACTTTCGGGACTACAAGAATCGTTGGAGAATCGACATAGGTATTCTTCTTACGATTCCTAGATGTGTGCTTTATTTACTAAATGATACGACGATCCATTTATTGTTGATATGATCAACTTTTAGATCTGGATTATTAGAATTTCGATTTTTAATTGAAATATACGATCTGGACCCGCGCCTCCCGCTGCGCCAACAATAATCATCAAAAACGTCAAAGCCGACGTGGTTACGATTAGTTCGATTCGAACGCAGCAAAACATCTCCAAACCCTAGGTTTTCAGAAAACCAAACATCAATATTACCTCAATTTGAAGCATGTAATACGTAGAGGAACGAATTTTTTGAGAGATTGGGCCGAGAATCACTCGATGCGGACAAGAAACGGCGAAACGGCGGCAGATCGAAGCCGTTCGTCACTTTTCCTCCTTTCTTTCTTCTATTAGCTTCTACTTCGTTCTTCATCTGATTCCTATGTTTCTTTAATATATAGTTTGGCTTATTAGCCACTTTAATCCTTCAATTCTTTAACTTAGACCATTTCTCTTTTAAACTTTCTATTTTTAATTAAACGGTTAATTATACACTTTAACTCAATTACATACGTATTATTTATACCCAAATAAATAATACTAACCCAAAATTCTTATTTTCCATTAGTAATCTTTTAATTTCTATACTCGAGACTTAATTGGATAATTAACACTTTAATCCTTGAATTTTTCAAAAATTACAATTTAGTCCAAAACGCTTCCGCATCCAAATTTTAAACAGCCTTCGATTGACACGAAATTTCTACCATCGATACTACAAGATATTTCGCGGAATTTGGCGATCTATTTATCAACTCGGGATTTATATTTTATTTTATATTAATTTTTCTCGATTATCTCTTAATCCCGACAATTATGTTTAATGGAAATTATTCCAAATTTCCTACACTATTATATTAAATACACTTTTATCGAAAATAACGACACGTGGCACGATATAATTTACTTTAAATATTCGGGGTATTACAAACGTTATGATTTGTTTCGTAACGTTTTAAACATTTGGCTTACATCGGTAAAATGAGGAAACGATTGGATTTGTTTCGTAATGTTTGTAAATGTTTGGCTTAAATCGCTAAAAAGGGGAAACCTTTGGATTTGTTTCGTAATGTTTGTAAACGTTTGGCTTAAATAGCTAAAAAGGTGAAACGTTTAGATTTGTTTCGTAGCGTTTGAAAACGTTTGGCTAAAATTGCTAAAAATATGAAACGTTTGGTTTGGTTCCGTAATGTTTTTAAACGTTTGGCTTAAATCGCTAAAAAGGTTAAACGTTTGGTTTTGTTCCATAACATTTTTAAACATTTGGCTTAAATTGCAAAAAAGGTGAAACGCTTGGATTTGTTTTGTAAAGTTTGTAAACGTTTGGTTTAAATTGCTAAAAAGGTGAAACGTTTGGTTTTGTTTCGTTACAAAACCAAACGTTTCAAATTTTAAACGTTTGGATTTGTTTCGTAACGTCTGTAAACGTTTTGCTTCAATCGCTAAAAATGTGAAAAGTTTGGATTTGTTTCATAGCATTTGTAAACGTTCTGATTAAATTGTTAAAAAGGTGAAACGTTTGGATTTGTTTGGTAACGCTTTAAACGTTTGGTTTTATTTCGTAACGTTTATAAACGTTTGGCTTAAATCTGTCACGACCCGAATTCCACCCTAATACAAATCACGACCGACGCTATGGAATGGGAATAGTTGTTCTGAAACCCGTAGAAAGCCTGGAACCTCTAGAAACATTTGCAAATATTGTTACAAGATCGCATCTCTCGTACGATCCGTTTTAAGAAAATCGTTAAAACTTTTTTCGTTTTACTCAAACGCATTTATGGAATATACATATAAGAGAAATATAGTTTCATAAGTATTTGTTGGATAACCTTATTATCTCAACCCTCGCTTCCTTCTGAAAACTTGGCGCGGTGATCAATGGAAACCGGGGACTTATAACTCACTTGCCTTATCATATAGGCAGCCCTATTCCAGACCGCACGCCACTGTTAATATGTTTAATAAAATAAAGCGGACACCTCTAGGTCTCGCAACGGTGGTATTAAACATGTTAAAATACACAGCGGACCGGTTACACGTAGTCGGCGTATATAAAACATATTGTTTTTGACCCTCCCAAAAACATAAGAGGCCGAGTCAATAACAAGATATAATATGCCACTAAGCAGCCACCCAAAATACACACGTGCACTAGATCCTGTCAGAGTATTTACAAATAGAGGACTAGTTGCACAGCTGCTAGCATATAACACTTATACTATTGCAGCATTCTAAGAGTACAAATCCTATGTACATTACCCAAGAAGAAGAGCTCCCCAAGGAGGAAGCTCGATTAACCTCAAAGCTCGTTTCCTGAAAATTGGAAAACAACAACGGGGTCAGAAATATAAATATTTCTGAGTGAGTAAACACTTTACAGATAAATACCAAAATCGCATATAGTTAAAATATCGGTATATCAAAATATTACCAATCCTCGATCCAAATGAAACCTTAGTCTTGTTACATTATAATGCTATCATATATAATGCATATGCTCAACACTTGTTTAATACAAGATAAGCTGTATACATATGTATCACATCCATCTTAACTCGGTATAGGGTTGCTGGGCCGGAACCTAAGTCACAGCCACCTCAGGACTACCCGTTATGTTTAAGCCGTTTTGCAAGAATCTGGCTTTAAAACCTAATCTAAACATTTAGTCTTATAAGGTTTACCTTTCAATGTAGTTCATTATCACCGGTGATCACACAGCCCTATTGTTGCCCAATAGATATCTCGTTTCAGAGGATCTTCAGTGGTAAAGTTATAGTACTGCAATTATGGACTTAAAACGGTTGAATAATGATATTCAAAAGTAAACACGTAAACTCACAGTACTGCTAAGTTACTACTTAGCACCGTCATATGTGTGACAGACTCCTATGAGTCCTGGTCTAACTGCTGGACATCTAGTCGGATCAAACATACAAAACACACAAGCCAAACATAAATACCTACTTCTGGTATAAAATTCTATGTCCTGAAACCTAGGTCCAGACAAAACATTTAATTGACATAACACATAACACTTATGGTCTCTTTATTTTTTTAAAAACCATATAAATTGTTTTCACCTCAAGAAAACGTCTAGACTTCACTCTAGAATTTATTTTAGGTATAACTTAATAGTATATACTTGATTGCCAAAACAACATAGTGTATACTAATTATTTAGCAATGCCGATTGCTAAATCTTTTAAACCGGTTAAACGTCGACTTTAACTGTTTTAAAGTCCTTTTTAAATTTTAGCTTTACTTTTAAAATCCCTTTTTTAAAAAGTATTTAGGTTTAAGTTTAAATCTCATTTCAATTTAATTTAAAAGCAAATACCGTTTTTAAACACTTTTGGTTCGACGAAATCACGTCAAACGAATAGGGAAAAAGCCCTGTCAAAGTTCTCTGTCCCCATTGGTGTCGGACCTGCTGTGTATGGTGTTGGGTTTTCTAGGTTCATAACGCAGCGGAATTTCAAAATTTTTATCTTAAAACCAAACCAAGATCCATGTAATTCGAATAAATAGATTAACTACAGAATTAATACTTACTTGTATGTCGAATTCAACAGCAATGTAGGAAGGAAGGAGGTGGTTCACTTTGGTGATACCTGGCCTCGGATCAGAAACGCCTCCAAAAGAATGCGTCCTCTACGATTATCCACACGAACAGACCTTAGCCAAAACTAGTGCTTGTGTGATAGCACTATTGCTTCACAAGCAATTTCGAATTTTTAGTGATTTATTGAATAATGAATTTCGTGATTCTCAAACCAATTGCTTAATGTGTATTTATAGTGATACAACAACACTAGGGTTTGAGACAAATTCGAATTTCAATCTCATTGCAATTTTACAAGTTTATGTTTATCAAAAACTCCTTTTTTGATAATCATCCATATATATTAATTACTATATTTATTATATTCCAAAAATAATAAATTAAGGAAAACACTTATCCTTAAATTTTGAATTAATATATATATATATATATATTACGAATTATATATATAACAATTAATCACTTAATCACATTGGGCTTGTACAACCCATAACTGTTTTGGGCCTGTTCTTAGTGTGCGACCCTGTAGGTTCATATAACGTTGGCAGTAGGCTCGAAATCCCTATTTCAGCCCACAAGTCATAAGTGGCCTCTAGTAAGACATTATGACTACCCAAGTTATACGAATATCGACAATCCGATTTAACCATTTACAATAATATTTTAATCCCTTTGTCTCTCGATATCCAGATTGAATATAAGGCATAGTCCTGCCATCCTTATAATATTCAATCATTAGTTTCTTGACTCTAAGTAGACTGAAAATGATAACTCTTTATCAATTCATTTAGCATGGCCATGCATTTCCTTCAGTCTATCTTCTTCAAGGGCCACATAGATATCTTACTCAAATAAATGAGGGACAAATTCCTTCTCAGTCACTCACATTTCTCACATAGTTACTTTCATATCCAATGACAATCTATTCCATTATCCTGTTAAAGATAATGTAAGACTGTATCAAAATATGAAATAGCTATGTAGAAATCCATGATGATTTCAAGGTCAAAGGATTATACAAATAGAACTGTAATGAGAATTACTTATGACAGTGATCTATGTAGTATTCTCACAGTGGGTCATCCAGTGCCTTATTTCTCAAATAGCACCTATGATTTGACTTAATATCTCATATACATGATTAGTAAAACATAATCATCAGTCAACATCATACTAGTCTTAATGTTCTATTAAGACTAGGGATAGATGGTAAATAATTCTTTTATTAAACCTAAGAGTTCTACTATCAAGTCACATACTTGATGACCTTAGAAAGAATTAACCATTCAAGTATTTCAATCATTAATATAAAATGATAAAAACTGCCAATCAATAAATAACAAAATGATAAAGTCAAAACATGGTCAAACATGATTGACCAAGTGCATATCACTAACATATGGCACCGCAAGTCGCTGCACGTTTGTGCAGCCATGATTTCCAGTCCGTGGAAATTTATTTTTCCTGCATTTTAACATGCCCGGAACGCCCAGATCGCTGCAAACGTTTATACAAATGTCCTAGTTCACATATACTCAATCCAATCGCAATTCGGACGTATAAAACAGTCGTTTGATATGGTAATCGTTTATAAACGAATATATATTCGAAATATACGGAAATATATTAAAATAAACGTTTAATACGGGTTTAATACCTCGGACGAACGGACCCGAGCCCTAATTCTCCGCACTCCTCTAAGAGCATGTAGCTCTCTAATTCCTTCACAATTGAAGGAATGAGGTTTCTGTACCACATTTGTAAAGGAAATGTTATATGTATATAGATTCGGCTAAAGTACGTTTAAGTACTAGTTCAATCATGCACTTTAAACCAACTTCTAAACTAGTCGTCCGTAGCCCAAACAGAAACGACTTTCGAATTTCGTGAAAATTTACCCAAAAATCAAATAAAATATAACAAGAATAAAAATATAATTTTTATTCCTGTCCGACTTACATTTTATTTTTTAATAAATCCTGAAAGATTTATTAGGTCCAAATCAATCTGACTTGACTAAAATCTCTACGTCCAAATTTCATGAAACTTTGACGGTAGCTTCGTCAAATTATTTCGCGAATAATGACATCAAAATTATTCGCTCGGAACTTATCAATTGTTTTATTTTAATTTGGACTAACTAATAATACTTAATTAGTTTATAACTAAAACTAATTAAAGTAAAGAATTCAGGGACTAAACAATACCTTTTTCATAACTTGCCGACCACATTACACTGCCTCATTCTTAATTCATTTCTTTTCTTTCTATTATTAATAATATATATATATATATATATATATATATATATATCTTAACTTATATTCGTTAATTACACGTCGAGACTTCCGAGGTTCGACATTTTAATTTTGGGGTTTTGTCCGAAATATTAAACTCTCCACTCAGAATTGTATATTAATATATTAATTATCAATTTATATTTATCTTACGACTCCAGTCGTATTTCTTGTTCTATTAATCCCGTTTATATCCTTTATTAAAATTTAAATTTCTGATTTAAATTTTAAACTTCTATTATTACGATATACTTTTAGGGATACTTATAAATTCAATTTACGCTTAAATTTAATTTACGTATTCCCGGCTGATAAAATTTTTATACTTGACTTATAAAAATATGGGGTATTACAAAATCGCTAAAAAGGTGAAACGTAATTGAATCGTATATGGAATTAGATTTTAAAAAGGTCAAACGTTTGAATTTGTTTCGTAACGTTTTAAACGTTTGGCTTTTTTTTGAAACGTTTGGATTTGTTTCGTAAAGTTTGTAAATGTTTGGCTTCAATCACTAAAAAGGTGAAACGTTTCGATTTGTTTCGTAAATTTTGTAAACGTTTGGCTTAAATTGCTAAAAAGGTGAAACGCTTGGATTTGTTTCGTAATGTTTGTAAAGGTTTGGCATAAATTGCTAAAAAGGGGAGACGTTTGGATTTGTTTTGTAACGTTTGTAAACATTTGGCTTAAATCGCTAAAAAGGTCAAATGTCTACAAACGTTACAAAACAAATACAAGCGTTTCACCTTTTAGCAATTTAAGCCAAACATTTAAAAACGTTACAAAAAAAATCGAAACGTTTCACATTTTTAGCGTTTGAAGCCAAAATGTTACGAAACAAATCTAAACGTTTCACATTTTTGGCGATTTAAGCCAAACGTTTACAAACGTTACGAAACAAATCCAAACGTTTATAAACGTTTGGCTCAAATCGCTAGAAAGGTGAAACGTTCCTGTTTTGTTTCGTAACGTTTTAAACCTTTGGTTTTATTTCGTAACGTTTGTAAATGTTTGCCTTCAATCGCCAAAAAGGTGAAACATTTGGATTTGCTTCGTAACATTTGTAAACGTTCGGCTTAAATAGCTAAAATAGGGAAATATTTGGATTTGTTTTTTAACATTTCTAAACGTTTAGCTTAAATCGCTAAAAAGGTGAGACGTTTGGATTTGTTTCGTAACGTTTGTAAAAGTTCGTCTTAAATTGCTAAAAAGCTGAGAAATTTGGATTTGTTTCGTAACATTTGTAAACGTTTGCCTTAAATCGCTAAAAATGTGAAACGTTTGGATTTGTTTCGTAAGTTTTTAAACGTTTGACTTAGATCGCTAAAAAGGAGAAACATCTGGATTTGTTTCGTAACGTTTGTAAACGTTTGGCTTAAATTGCTTAAAGGTGAAACACTTGGATTAGTTTCATAACGTTTGTAAACGTTTGGCTTAAATTGCAAAAAAGGTGAAACGTTTGGTTTTGTTTCGTATCGTTTGTAAACGTTCAGATTAAATTGCTAAAAAGGTGAAACACTTGGATTTGTTTCGTAACGTTTTAAATGTTTGGTTTGGTTTCGTAACGTTTTTTAAACGATTGGCTTCAATCGCTAAAAAGGTGAAACGTTTGGATTTGTTTCGTAACTTTGTAAAGATTTGTTTTAAATTGCTAAAATGGAGAAATGTTTGGATTTGTTTCGTAACGTTTGTAAACGTTTCGCTTAAATCGCTAATAAGGTGAAATGTTTGGATTTGTTTCGTAGCGTTTGTAAACGTTTGACTTAAATTGCTAAAAAGGTGAAGCGCTTGGATTTGTTTCGTAACAATTGTAATCGTTTGGCTTAAATCACTAAAAAGGTGAAACGTTTGGATTTGTTTCGTATCGTTTGTAAATGTTTGGCTTAAATCGCTAAAAATGTGAAACATTTGTTCCTATTCTGTAACGTTTGTAAAAGTTTTGCTTAAATTGCTTAAAAGGTGAAACATTTGGATTTGTTTCGTAAAGTTTGTAAACGTTTAGCTTAAATCGCTAAAAAGGGGAAATGTTTCGATTTTTTCCTATCATTTGTAAACGTTTGTCTTAAATCGCTAAAATGGGGAAACGTTTGGATTTGTTTTGTAACGTTTGTAAACGTTTGGCTTAAATCGTTAAAAAGGTGAAACGTTTGGTTTTGTTTCACTACGTTTAAAATGTTTGATTTGTTTCATAACGTTTGTAAACGTTTGGCTTAAATCGCTAAAAAGGTGAGGCGTTTGGTTTTGTTTCATAACCTTTGTAAATGTTCGGCTTAAATAGCTATAAAGGTGAAACATTTGAATTTGTTTCGTAACGTTTTAATCGCTTGGCATAAATCGCTAAAATGGGGAAACATTTGGATTTGTTTCGTAAGGTTTGTAAACGTTTGGATTTGTTTCATATCGTCTGTAAACGTTTGGCTTATATTGCTAAAAAGGAGAAACGATTGGATTTCTTTCGTATTGTTTGTAAACGCTTGGCTTAAATTGCTAAAAAGATGAAACCTTTGGATTTGTTTCGTAACGTTTGTAAACGTTTGGCTTAATTTGCTAAAAAGGTGAAACGCTTGGATTTGTTTCGTAACGTTTGGCTCAAATTGCGAAACAGGTGAAACGTTTGGATTTTTTTTGTAACGTGTGTAAACATTTGTGTTAAATCGCTAAAAAGGTGAAATGTTTGGATTTGTTTCATAACGTTTGTAAATGTTTGGCTTAAATCGCTATATGGGGAAACGTTTGGATTTGTTTCGTAATGTTTGTAAACGATTTGCTTAAATTGCTAAAAAGGTGAAACGTTTTGATTTGTTTCGTAACGTTTGTAAACGTTTGGCTTAAATTGCTAAAAAGGTGAAATGTTCGGATTTGTTTCGTAACGTTTTAAACGTTTGGCTTAAATCGCTATTATGGGGAAACGTTTGGATTTGTTTTGTAACGTTTTGAAACGTTTGGCTTAAATTGCAAAAAAGGTGAAATGCTTGGATTTGTTTCGTAACGTTTGTAAATGTTTGGATTTGTTTCGTAACGTTACGAAACAAAACCAAACGTTTGGATTTGTTTCAAAGCGTTTGTAAACGTTTGGCATAAATCGCTAAAAAGGCGATACATTTGGTTTTGTTTGTAACGTTTGTAAACGTTCGTCTTAAATTTCTAAAAAGGTGACACGTTTGGATTTTTTCGTAACCTTTGTAAACGTTTGGCTTAAATCTCTAAAAAGGTGAAATGTTTGGATTTGTTTCGTAGCGTTTGTAAATGTTGGGCTTTTTTCGTAACGATTGTAAATGTTTGTCTTATATTGCTAAAAATGTGAAACGTTTGGATTTGTTTCGTAACATTTTAAACATTTGGTTTAAATCGCTAAAAAGGTGAAACGCTTGGATTTGTTTGGTAACGTTTGTAAACATTTGACTTAAATTGCTAAAAAGTTGAAACGTTTGAATTTATTTCGTAACGTTTGTAAACATTTTGCTTAAATCGCTAAAAAGGTGAAATGTTTGGTTTTGTTTGGTAACGTTTGTAAACGTTTGGATTAAATCGCTAAAATGTTGAAACCTTTGGATTCATTTCGTAACGTTTGGCTTAAATCGCTAAAAATATGGAACGTTTGTTTTTGTTCCATAACGTTTGTAAACGTTTGGCTTAAATCGCTAAAAATGTGAAACGTTTGTTTTTGGTCCGTAACGTTTGTAAATGTTTGGCTTAAATCACTAAAAATGTGAAACGTTTGAATTTGTTTCATAACGTTTATAAATTTTTGGCTTAAATCGCCAAAAAGGTAAAACGTTTGGATTTGTTTCACCTTTTTAGCAATCTAAGCCAAAAGTTTACAAACGTTACGAAACAAAACATTTCACCTTTTTAGCGATTTAAGCTAAACGTTTACAAACGTTCCAAAAAAATCCAAATGTTTGGTTTTGTTTCCAAACGTTTGGCTTAAATCGCTAGAAAGGGGAAACGTTTGGTTTTGTTTCGTAACGTTTGTAAACGTTACGCTTAAATCGCTAAAAAGGTGAAACGTTTGGATTTGTTTCGTAACGTTTGTAAACGTTTGGCTTAAATCGCTAAAAATGTTACGAAACAGAGGAGGATATGAGACAGAGATATTCGTACTAATTTACTCAAGGTATATGGCTTAAGTTTAATATTCGAGAACGAATTTATTTTAAGGGGGATGAATGTAATACCCCGAATATTTAAAAATAATTAAATCGTGCCACGTGTCGTAAATTTTGATAAATTAAGTTAAGATGAATTTAACTTAATAATGTTGGAAATTTCGAATAATTTTTATGAAGCGAATTAGCGAGATTTAAGGAAAACCTTAGAAAATTAATATAAGATAAATTATAAATTCTGAGATAGAAATTATTTCGCCAAAGTCCGCAAAATATTTTATAGCATTTATGATTAAAGTTTCATGCCGATCGGAGACCGTATAGAATTTTGACGCGGATGTGCAATTTAGCCATTTATATATATATTTGATCATTCAAAGGAATGATCCAGAAGCCTTAAACCCCATCTACATCTTAATCGTCATTTCTTCGTTCTCCATGTACGATCTTCGTTTCTCATTCGTTTTCAACATTCTGTAGCTTGAATTGATTGTATTTCAGCGGGTAATCACGGTAAGCACGTCGTTTCGCAATTTGTTTGAACCTATTTGATGAAATATTGAGTTAAACTTTAAGATTACGAGCGGTTTTATCATTTTAGCGATTTTTGATTCGAATTTGATGTTTTAAGTTTAGATTACGCGTTATAGACGTTTTTTAGCGTTATTTGAGTGACGGGTATGTGAAATTTGGTCGAGAGCAAGTCGGAATCGAGCTAGGGTTGAAAACCTGCGGCACCTAAAGACATTTCACCTAAAAACATTTCACCTAACACTTTCATCTCCTCATTAAACTTAACCTCATAGCTAGACCTAGCACATCTCCACAAACCATCTTTTAAAGCCTTCCCCTTAAACCTTTGTCTATAGTTAGTTAAGATGTGCCTCACACAAAATTTGTTTTCAGCATTTGGAAAAAGAGCTTCAACTGCAGGAATCAGTCCCTAATTTCACCATTACCAACCAAAAAAATAAACACAAATCACACACAGCAGTTGAATATATCTCAAAGCAATCTAAGCACAATAGCAATCAAATTACAAGTTAAATCCTAAAGCAGTCTAAGCAGAATAGCAATCTAAGTACAATAGCAATCAAAATAACACACTTAAATGTACATACCTTCTGTATATTGCTCATAAATGCCCAAACTCTGCTTTGGTTGATCTCCAGATCATCTGCAAGCAATCCCAAGAACCACATCCAGCTTTCTTTGGTTTTTTTATCAATTGCCCATGCAACTGGATGGATGCAGTCATTTGCATCTATTGCTCTGTCTCATTCCCATTAATAAATTCCAGAGCTGCCTTCTTTGCTCTGTATGCCACAGCCTTTGAGATTTCACATTTCTGATTTTCCCTAACTACTTGCATAATCCCTTCTAGCTTCCATGTTGGGCCTGCCCTAAATTGCTCAAGGTACTCCTTGGACATCCACTTTGTTTTAACATGTCTGATATTGTGATACCTAGCACATGTATAGGTGAGGATTCCTGATTTGATCTGCACAGTTGGATTGTCTGCGCTAACCATAGAAGCCCACAGGTAGAATGGACATGTTTTCTTGCACTTTGCCTTGCATCTCTTGTTATTTGGTTTGAAGTTGATGACATATCTATTCCTAATTCCATAGTTTTTGCAGGCCTCTTTAAATTGTTGAAAGCTACTGAACTTCATCTCAATTTCTAACTTAGGATCACTCATATTCTCTTCCATAAAATCTGCAAACCTTGGCCTGGATAGCCCTTTGTTGTCACTATCAGAGCATGAGACCAACTGCTCTGAAAGTGCATATTCAGATGAAGGATAATCTACTACATGTTCTTCTGCAAATCCCTTATTGGCAACACTGCCAACTAAATTGCTACTTGCAGAAGCATCATTATGTGGAGCATTTTCAGATTCTCCTACATTGAAAGACTTAAAATCCAGTGACACAATGTCTTCTATATCCTCGGCATCACTGAATGAATATTCAGAATCATACAGATAACTTTGCTGATATCCACAATTTCTGGTCCATTCAAATTCACAGGTGGTAGCAGGGTTAAGAGCCTAGCCTCAACAATTACAATCCTAGAAGGACCTACTGATTCAGCCATTCTCAGCACATCATTGTCTGTTGCCAACTCCCTTAAAGGATTATCACCTGGTAGCATCCAAAAGTACATGTAGTCACCGTCTCCTACTCCTAAAGCTTGTCCCATATTTATGATTTCAATCCTTGACAAGTGATCTCCACAACACCAATCAATGTATCCTAATACTCTATCTGTTGTCTCACCAGCAGTGTCTATAGTCACTTTGAAATAGCGAATTGAAAAATATTCAGACTCAGGAGTTGCAATCATAACACAATCAATGCAACCAGTAAGAACACAGCTCTAAATGCAAAATGCAACCCTAATTTCAAAATACAACCCTAATTTTAAAATAAAACCTTAGTTTCAAAACATAACCCTAATTTCAGACAAAACCCATATTCAGAAAACCACTAACAATACCCATATTTAGAAAACCCCTTAAAATACCCATATTCAGAAAGCCCCTAACAATACCCCATTTTCAAAAGAATGAAAAACAAAAGAAGAACAAAAGAGACAATTAACTTACCAAATAAAGGACCATCTTCAAGGTCAAAGCGTGCGATCCACTGAGCCATAGCCATTGCAAGCATACGATTAGTACATCGGCAATTAAAGAGAAACTGAAATGAAATGGAAAGTGTTTGAGTCAAACTGAAGTGAAAGATATGAATTTTGTAAGAGTGAAACGTTTTTTGGAAATACAAAACGATGTCAGGGAATAAAATGGAGGGAAATGAGGTGGCTGGTGAGGTGCAAAAAAAAGAAGAAGAATTTACTTGTAAAAGAAGGAGTGGAGGTGAGTCAGCAACCGATTGCCACGTCTGATTAATTTGGCCGGAATTCATTTACAGACCACCGGAGGTTCACTTATTAATTGTATAGTGATCACTTTGTTACGTTTTGAAATTTGATGACCATTTTTTAACTTGGGGAAAGTTCAGTGAACCCCATAATCTTTAACACACTAAAAAGGTTAGCCCCTTATAATGTTGAACATGATGATGATTTTGAGTGAAATTTGGTGGCTCATCTTTTCTAAATTGCTTATTTAGATACTCAAAAGAAATCAGAGTGATTGACATAAATGATAGCATAGCCCTAGAAAAATTCAGAGTTAGGAAACTTTATGAGTTCAATTTTTTTTTATTTCATTTGTAACGCAAAGTGCCAAGTTAACGTCTTGTAAATTAGAAATGCAATACAAATACAATGAGTTTTCTTTTGAAAAAAAAAACCTAAAGTGTTACCCTTTTAAGAAATTGGTAAGAAAAATATTTAGTTTCAGTTTGGCACTGCAGTAAATATGTTGGTACTTGGTAGCGTCTGCTATCAAACCTAACAGGAGTGATATTCGTTTAAAAATTAGGCTGAAAGACTAGTATTTAAATTCAAATATCTTTTTGTTCATAATCAATTACACTTAAACCTTTTAATTTTTATATTTATATTCCAACTGCATCCTAATTTCAGTGTGAGTATAAAATTGGCCTCTGGCAAGGTAAATAGGCTCCTAGCTGGACTTCATCAGCAACATCAAACCCTAAAAAATGAACTAGACATATAATCTCCATACCATGTATTGGAAACATCAGAAGTATAAGGAAATGGATAAAGAATTTGATGTGTCTATAATATAGTCCAGTTAGGCATCGACGTGTCTTGCCACATAGATCAATTTTATACATGTTCGAAGACTTGGTTGGGACAATACTTTCAAAAACTAAAAAGTTTGATTATAATTGATAATGAACACAAAGGTTTATTTTTAATTAGTGTTTAGACCTAAAAATTAATAGGAGTTTTCTTTGTAAATTTATAAAATCTATAGAATTGCAGTTTAAACTCTTAGTAAATGTAATAAAACATGTCTTTAACCCATTGAATTTTATAGTTTTTGTTGTGAGATTAGTCGCAGCGGAATATCAGAAAATAAATTAGGAAATCAAGCTTATGACAAAATATAGAATCGAACTAAAAAACAAACACATGATTTACGTGGTTCATCAATGACAACTCCACGGGCAACGGAACGAGTTTTTTCACTAATAAATGAAGCATACAAAAGAACGGTAGAAAGTTTTCTAAGAGAAGATTTTAAAACTAGACAAAAAGTAGAAAAAAAATAACAAAAATGCTAAGTTTGCTGAAATATCACATGAGCACCTCAAAAGGCTGAAATTTTACATTTAATACATTTCTAATGAGAATGCAACACATGACACACACAAAACAAATAAATAAGTCAAAAACGCGCCAGAAACGCATCTGACATGCGTCTGACACGCGCGTCAGAACTGTGTGTCAGTCACGCGTTAGTTTTTCAAAACTATTCAAACATGTATCATATATGTATTTGTTCAGTATTAGATATGTATCAATGACATATTTAATTTTTTTTTCATATTTCTAAAACAAAAATAAATAAATATATTATGAATATGTATTATTTATGTGTCTCTAAGGTGTATGTATAATATATTTTAAATTAAATGATATATGTATCACGTACTTTAATTAAAATTCACGCATCAAATAATAGTAATAACTTTTTGATATGTTACTATCCATTATAAATTGAAGCATAAAAAAAATAAGTTATGATTTTTTTAACTCAACCTTTATCAATATGAACGTCTTTATATACATGTGATATACCAAAAAAAAGAACTAATAATAATATTTATCGCCTTCATCAAATTTATCGTCATTGATAAAAATACTATATATATTACATATATGTTTTATTTATGTGTTTCAAAACTATATTATTAATATGTATTATTTATGTATCACAAAAACTATTTAAATGAACACAATTTACTTCACGATTCTTTTCATTTACTAGCTCTAATAAATTATAACCATTACTATCCATGATGTTTTAGAAATCTCTCGATAATTTATCAGCGAATTAGAGTTCAAGTCATAAACTTTTAAAAACAACTCGGATACATTTTGTGTTCATCTCAAAGACAATTTAGATACATTCTCTAAAAATAATATGGTATACTAAACTTCTTGCTAAATTTTTTGTTGAAATCATAAATTAGAAATAAAAATAAACATATGAGAGAAGTTAACAAATAATAATTTTAATACTACATCACAAAATACACACATAATACATATATTAAAATAAAAAATATACGTTTAAACTATTTCTGATATTTACAAAAGATGTATCGAATATGTATATGTCACGACCCAATTTATTGAGCCGATATCGGCGCTAGGGAACGGGAGTGATAGCTCCGGAACCCGTAGCAAGCCTAAACCCACTATGAATATTTTCGCGAATTAAATGTATTATATTATATAAAACATTTTAAGAAAATCCTTTATAACATTTTCACTATGCATATCAAAATATTTGAATTACTTTTCGAAAACCATCGCGAATCATTCATATAGACTAGGGTCTTACCGAGTGACAACTCATGTCCAGCCCTGCCCTGTCTCTAATTATAATCTCAACCAATTCCACTCATGGCCATTGGTTAAGGAAATCAAACGGTTAAAATACAATATTTATAAACAATTATTATATATATATATATATATATATATATATATATATATATATATATATATATATATATATTTATATCAAATCAGAGTTGCTCATTTAAATATACCGTTTGAATTTAAATCTTACATCTTATACAAACATCTACCGACTACTGCAGCTCTACGAAGAAAACGTCCCTTGATATACTCTTTCACTATTGTGGACTTCCGAAACAAGAAAAGGAAGTCCTTCCATTAAATCGCTTTGACCTGAAAGAAACACTGTGAGGGGTCAGTATATGGGAATATAATGAGTGAGTTAATACATTTACTAATAAGTATTCAAATAAAACATAAAACGATGTTCAATCGTATGCAGCCAAGTACGAGATCCGATTGAAACCTTAATCCTCAAACATACTAATTATCAATCAAGCAACCCAATCATTTATATCAAATTGTGAGTCCAACTCACTGGTGGGTCCAACCCACTAGATACGGAGACTACAGGCTACACCGTAGCCGAGTACTTACTCGTATCGAACTATACCTCAAATCTCAAACTTCATAATCATAATTAGCTCATAGCTGAATCAAATCAAAACTGGTGATCACACAGTCCTATTGCCGCTCAATAGGTAGCATGTTCCATCAGATCAATACTGATTTCAAATCAAGCGTATGCGCAATTCATATAAAAGTTTTGCATATAAAACATGCAGTTCAAATATAAAGCAATATAAAATAATTGCATAAATAAATACTTTAAAAGCAAATCGTATAAACTCACAGTGACCGCTTATTCCAAAAATACTCCGGTGCTTAGAAACGTCTAGCTCCCCGAGCTCTTGGTCCAGCGGCTCCTTGCCTCGCCGGATCTAAAACTATTTTAAAATAATTGACTCACGTCAGAATCCTATTCTAGGATTGATTCTAAACTTGAGACACGACGCATTACTTTTATCTATTATCGTGCCTCTCACGTGTATATTCCGATAAACGACATCTAACTCGTTTACGGTTCAAATATCTCTTTTAAATAAATTCTCTTTTAACCTCGTTAGGTTAAATAATTCAAACTAATCGATTATTAGTCGATAAATTAATCAATTCCTATAATTTTACGCAAAAACGTCCAAATTCCCCAAAACGCGTCGATCGGCAAACACTGTGCGAGCGCACGTCTCACTGTGCGTTCGCACAGTCCATGACTGTGCGTTCGCACAGTTGGACCGTGCGGCGCACAACCGCGGGTTTTCATCCCGGCTCCGTTTCCGACGTGCTTAGTTTAAAAACGATCCTAATGCATACAGAACGCTTAATCTATATTCAAAACATCCAAATTTAATCCTAAAACCATTTAAAACGAATAAATCGTTTCGTGGCCTAAAACTTTAACTCGATATAACTTTAAATTCATCCATCCAAACGGCAAAACGTCAAGCTTACCGTGATTCGCCTTCGAAATACGATCAATTCGAGCTATGGAACGTCGGAACCGGACGAGAAAAAAAACTGCGCGACGAACCGTACGAAAACAGCGAGAGAAAGGAAAAGAAGAAGATGAAATCTAATGAATCTTCTGGCATATCCTTCGTCTTGAAGGTTTTATATCTATTTGGCCAAATATCACTTTTAGTCCTTGAACTCTTTAACTTAAACCAATTCTCTATTAAACTTTCTATTTTAACTTAACGATTAATTATTTACTTTAATTTAATTACGTACGTATTATTTATATCCAAATAAATAATACAATCCTAAAATTATTATTTTTATCAATGATCTTTCAATCGCTATTCTCGGGCTTAATTGGCTAATTTACGTTTTGGTCCTTAAATTTTTCAAAAGTTGCACTTTAGTCCAAAACGTATCCGCGTCCAAATTTTAAAAGGTCTCCAATTGACTCGAGACTTTTACCATAAATACTATGAAATATTTCGCGGACCTTGGCGAAATAATTCTTATCTCAGAATTTATAATTTATTTTATATTAATTTCGGAAGTTATTTTCTTACTTCCCACTAATCCGCTCAATAAATATTATTCTTTATTCCCGATATACTTAGATTAAATCCTTCTTAATTCAATTTATCGAAATTCATGACACGTGGCACGACTTAATTATTTAAAAACATTTGGGGTATTACAGTATATTATTTGTATTTGAGTTATATATTTAACGCATTGAATATATAACTTACGGGTAGTTGAAATGTATTTATAACATATATTAAAATAAAAAATATATCTCATGCTCCATAAATTGTATATATTTATCAATAATACATATTAAGGATATATTTATCACGTTTTAATTGTACATGAAAGATGGATCTAAAAAATACATCTAAGATATATATATATATATATATATATATATATATATATATATATATATTCTTTGAGCTGTTTCTCATATGTATTGATAATGTATCCAAAATGTATCAAAAATGTATAGGAGACGTACCGAAACTTTATCTTGGATGCATTGAAATACCAGCGTTGACGAGAAGACACATATCAATGATATATTTATCATGTTTAAATTATATATTAAAAATTTATTTAATAAATACATCTAAGAAACATCTCAAACACGTTGTATGAATTAATATAATACTTAAAAATAAATGTATTTGAGTTGTTTCTGCCGTGTATCTGATATGTATTATAGATGTATCTCAAAAACATTCACATATCATTGATGAAACTTATTGAAAAAATATATCTCAGATACAGCTATACAACACATTTGATACATAATCTTATAATTATTTAAAGTAACATATAAAAAACGATATATTCACATCTCAAATAAATAAATAATGCATAAAAAATAAAAAATAATACATCTCTTAAAATATTATAAATATATGATACATTTCATATACATAAATCTTACATCTCATAAGATATTATAAATTAATTTTTTGGATAAATTAAAAATAATCATTCAAAATATAAAACAAAGTGATTGAATTAGTTGTATGATACAATTATATCAATAAAAAACAAAAATAAAAATAAAGGTTCGAACGATCTAATATGTATCGAAAATGTATAAAATATTTATCGAAGATACACAAATAATACGTTTTTAATACACTATTTATATACAATATCTCAAAATATAAAAATTATTTATATTAAAATAAAATATTAATACACAAATCTAATAATATATTGTGAAACTTTAAAGTGAAACTGACAAGAGCATTAGCATTTACACCACTTATGCGTCTGACACTTGTTTCTCATTTAGCCATTTAGCTTAGAAATTATTATCACAGGGTATGTTATGATTGGCGATTTATGTGTGTAATTGTATGCCACAAAAGTCCTTATAAGCATCAACATCATTGGACCTGCCATCGCCGCTAATCTCCCCTCCCCCTCTCGCCGCCTTCCTCCTTATCCTTCCTCTTCCTCTTATGAACAATCCCACTCTTTTGCCGCTTCCTCAACTCGGAACTATTCCGGAGAAAATCATTCGTCTGACCTTCAGTTATATCATTATCCACCTCAAAAATCAGTTTTTATAACGTGTTTTAAACGCTCCATCCGCGCATCGTCGTCATCCCCGAAGAGAGTGAGCGGCTGTTTGAGGAAGCAAAGACGCCAAATGACTCTTGTTTCGGGAGGATTAAGATGTCGATGATTTTCTCTTTGATTGGGGTTTTAGACGCGGATTAGAGAAGGTTGTGGGTAGAGTGGAGGTAAAGGAGAACGCGACGGAAGTGAATTTAACAGTGGTTGTTGCGGTGGTGGATGTGGCGGTTGGAGGAGGAGGATTGGCGTTGCACTTATGACTTCGAGTGCTTTCTTTTCTTGTTCTCAGAGTTTATGGATTTTTGTTTTGAGGTTAAGAATGTGGAGGCAAAGTGAAGAGTTTCTGGGTTGTAAAAATGGAAGTTGCAGAAAAGAAAAATGGTGATAGTTTAAAGGGAGAAGCAACACGTAAAATAATCCCATTATTAGATCTTTAATTTAATCAATTAATTAGCATAGGTGAAAGAAATTAAGAGGGTTAGCATTTTTGTAAGAAAGTCCCGCAATTAGCCTAATTCTGGAATTTTACTCTTTTTCTAATACCTAAGCCCAACAATAAATTCAAATAATGCTTTGGTCATACTAATCTATCTCACACTCTTAAATTCTACAAGTCATAGCTTGTCTATTTATAGAGTTTTAAATAAGTCAAAGAAATAAGAAGTTCAAATCTTAAAAAAAAAAATAAGCTTTCTTTTCCTATACAGACCGAATAATAACATAATCAACATTCAATACATATTAAGATAAATTAAAATCTTAAACTAATTAGAAATTTAGGAATAATTCTAACAGTGTTATGCTTAGCTCTACTATTTAAAAATTGCCCTGAAACAATGGTACTCTTTGAGCATGCAGAAACATCAAAATTTTGGCCAGTCTTTTTTTTAATCTGATTTGAACTCCACAATAGGTATCACATGGAATAACCTATTATAGTATGTTGTGCGAAGAGAGATGGCCCCATCAAATATGGGGCAACATTCAAAGCATCCAACAAAATTTAAAAAGTGGGCCGTTCATGATCTAACAGTGTTGGCTTAGTCTAAGGTCCAGCGCTGTACCGGTCCAGCGCTAAAAAAACAAAGAGCAAAAGATAAAAATTTAACCTCTAAAAAAATGTATAGAAAGGTCATAAATAAATTATTATCGAAGCTACATATAAAGTAATAGAAAGAATGTCCAATTTTCACTTTCCTAACTTTCACTTGCTTATTTTTTTTTTTTGATAACACATCTTTTTTTTTATTATTATCACTTACTTTCACTTGGTTTTTTTTGATAATACATCTTTTTTCTTTTTTATTATCATTTAAAAAATTAATTAATTTTTTTTAATATTCAATTGTTGAAATAAAAAAATTAAGCATATATAAATTTAATAAAATAAAATAGTGCATTAGGTATATCAAATTAAATTATAAATAAAAAATAAATTTTAATTTTAATATATAATATAATTTTATAATTTTATAATTAAATTTTTATTTTATTAAAATTTAATATAAGTAAATTAAAAATACAATATAATTAATTTTATAATTAAATATGTGTTTGTAGGTTACAAATTTGTTTTAATCAATTTTATAATTAAAAACAGTTGGATAATGTACAGAATATTCATGTGATACGGTGTAGATTTTACCATGTCTCCACACATGAAGCAGCTTGAAAGGGGATTTCGTCCCTTTTAAAGGACGAATCCGGACCAGACGTCTTCATAAAAGTTGTAGGTATTCGAGTTTCTTTCCACGGACGTTTGAATTGATGACATCCAACATCAGGGGAAGGAGTTAAGACATAAATACACAATTTGAATATATATAAATTTCACACTGAAATACGCATGCAGCAGGTTCAAGACACCTTTCGACCATGTTCCAGGTCGCATCCGGATTAGACGTCTTCATGAAAGTCGCAGGTATTCGAGTTACCTTTCCAGGGGACATTTGAATCGATGAAATCCTGTGTCAGAAAAACGATTTACGAATTAAATACTCGGACTGGGTACATGGAGATTTCATACAGCTGCACACATGCAGCAGCTTCAAGGCCACTTTCGTCCCTTTTCCAGTTTGAAATCCGGACTGGACGTCTTCATGAAAGTTGTAGATATTCGAGTTACCTTTCTATAGACGTCTAAATCAGCTGAATCCGACGTCGAAAAAACGAGTTATGCTACAAATACTCGGGCTGGTTTTCGACAACATACTTCTATGCCCTTTGTGTCGCTTGAATAGCTACCCATTACTAAAAAGTGAACTTGAAAATAAATAATTTCAGCTAAATAAAATAACATGGAGAAATAGGACGCGTGTTGAATTATTCGGATAATATAGATTATTATAAATTAAGGAAAATGAGGTATATTTAAATTCAAATTTAAAATAATTGAACATATATATTTTAATAAAATAAATTATAAATAATAATAAACCATGTCCATAATGTTTAGTCAATGGGAACAAGAAGAGAAATTAAGCATATAAATCCCCCTCCATATGGAGTTCTGAATGCAATTGGTGAGGAGCTATAAACACATTTGATAACAACACAGATGAACAATCTCAAAATAGAACATAAACCGAGTAAGACACACCATAACATCACCTCGGTTAGCCGAACAAGACACATAACAGCACCATCTCGGCTCAACCGAGTGAGAACACCGCATTGTCATCTCGACTCAACCGAGTAAAACATATAGCAAACACCATCTCGGTTACACCGAGCAACATACATCACAACATCATCTCGGCTTTGTCCGAGTTTACCTCTCACTGATTACAACGACAAATCTGTCAGAAAGTACCCTGACATTTCAGACAATATCTGCACAGACAAAGAGAATGAAATCAGACTTGTCGGCCCAGACAAAGAGAAACAAAGACATAGTATAAAAGGATAAGAAAAAGTAGGTAAAAAGGTTAATTCTTTTTTTTCTCTCAACTCTTAACTCTCTTTCATTTCTTATTATTTCTCTCACTAAAACACCTATTGACTTGACCGTCGAAGCGGTTTTTTGGAATCCCCTTTCGGCACCCTTCTAACGGTTGCGTTGTGACTTTCAGGTACAATCACGAAGTTGTCACCAGATCAGAGAGTCGCCGCCATTCCACCAGTTATCATTTGGCGCCGTCTGTGGGAAAGAAAGTAAGAAAGCTTCCCCCTTTCTATCTCACCGAAGGGTGATAAGTTGAGCAGAGTAGAGGGGGACGATCCCCTTACCAGAGAACATGATACACACGATAATACGACAGGAGAAGAACTCAATGCACCACCGCGAAGGGCCACGGGAGAGAGCTCGTTCTACCCGGCCACAACGTCTGGAAGAAAAACACACTTGGGCACCACATCTGGACTTACCACTCAATATCCATGGGGAATGCCACTGTCGGGGAACATTCCCCCAACATCATACTTCACACCTATGCAGCAAACTACCCAAAAAGTTTCCTTAATACCGGGTGTAACCCCCATCAATCTTACATTCACACCAAGCGCCACCCCCGCGCCTAGGCTGGCAGAAATTCAAAACCTTACACCAGTATAAATACAAGAATATATTGAGTTCCATGCTCGGCAGTTAGCTTTCCTTTAACAAATACAACAAGCCCATGCTCGGCCAACCGCCGCCGCCACATCTCAAGGCAATATTACCACCCCACCATACATACTAGCTGCACCACCTCATCCACCGGAATTCTACCAAGGCCAAACAATGCCGGAAGAAGCAAACCACGAGAAAAATACACAAGCACAAAACCCAAAAGAGGGGCAGGGGATACAAACCAGGCACAAAACACACGAGTGGAGATCGAAGAAAGCGTGCATAGCTCAGGCGCCGATTCACCAAAGAAAAAGAACCTAGAACTAGAAATCACAAAGAGGGTGAGAACCGAGATGGAAAAATTCAGAAGAAAAGAGCCGAGAAACACAAGTTTCCTGAACATTGGAAACCAACTGTCAGCCGAGATACGAGATCAGCCTTTCCCGTTAAACTATATGACACCACATCTGGACGATTACAATGGCACAGGGGATCCGATCACACACTTGAGCTGTTTCCAAGTAGTCATGATGGTACAAAGCTTGTCCGAAGCCGCCGTCTGCAAACTCTTCCCAACAACCCTAAAAGGACCAGCAACAATCTGGTACCAAAGCCTGAAAGAAGGCTCTATCCAAAGTTTCGACGAGCTAGCAAGAGCTTTCCGAACTCATTTCGCACCGAGCATACAACGAAAAAAGAAGTCCAGTGATCTCAAACTTTGCTATCAGAAACCTGGGGAAAGTTTGCAAAGTTACATCGGTAGATTCAATGCCGAGGCTGTTGAAGTAGGGAACTTGAATGATGACACCGTGATAGACGAAATGAAGGATAAAACAACGATGATGACATTTCGAGACAACCTGGTAACAAATCCAGTGCAAACCTACTCTCAGCTCATGGACCGAGCCGAGAATTACATCAACCTAGATGAGGAACAACGAAGAAAGGCTGCATAGACAACAACACAGTTTCAAGCACCAAGACCGACTTTCAGTCAGACTGCCAGGCCAGACCGGTTTAGGCCAAGAGAGCAACGGCAGTCTGTTCCACCATGAATGGAACCACACCGACCAGTGAAAATAGAAGACCAAGCTTTCATCCCACTCAACACACCAAGATCACACATCTTAATGTGGATTGAAAACAACAATGAACCGGTAAGATACCAACCGAAGCTGCAGTACGAGGGGGAGAGAAATAAATATTGCCAATTCCATGATGGTCACGGCCATATCACTGATGAGTGCAGAAGCCTGAAGAAAGAAATTGACCAATTAGTGCAAGTCGGTCGCTTAAAAGACTTTGTAGCACAGATCAAAAATTATAACTCGGGAGGAGGCAACCGAGGAGAACACAGTGACAAAAGAGAGGAGGCACCAATACCGAAAAGACAAAACGTATCCGGAGTAATTAACACCATAGCGGGCGGAATGGCCGATCCAGAGTTCAAACGAGGAAGACGCAAAAGACAAAAAAAATGGTGATGAACTTATCGGTGGCCAAACCTCTACCCGAAGTCAGTTTTGGCCCAGCCGACGGCGAATGGATAGAATTTCCCCACCAAGACCTCTTGGTGATCTCAGGGCTGATAGAAAACTTTTGGGTAATGAGACAATTGGTGGATGAGGAAAGCTCAGTCAACCTCATCATGAAACAGGCATACCTCGGCATAGGATGCTCGGTCCTAAATCTAAAACCAGTCAAAACTCCTCTAGTCGGTCTAGGAGGAGCACCGGTACGAGCAGAAAGAGTGGCAGAATTAAAAGTTGAATTAGAAAAATAGAATGGTTCACCAAAAGGAGGCCTAATCGGCATCACAAAGAAATTCAAGACACTTTTCATGGTTGTCGACATGCCACTCGCTTACAATGTAATACTCGGCAGACCGATGTTATACAACACCGGGGCAGTCACATGCATCAAATACTTGTCTCTGAAAAAACCCACCGAAGATGGAGTGGTGACAGTCAAAGGAAGGCAAGATATAGCCAAACAATGCTACTTGGTATCAATGAGAGAGGTGCCAGAAACCCTGGCTATTGAAACAATGGAGATACCAGACTCAGATGAAGGCAAGCTCGAATCTCATGGAAAATTAGAAAGGGTTAATCTGACAGGAGTAACACCAAGATCGGTCCAAATAGGCGCTGCATTGCCTGAACTAGTAAACATGAGATAACAGACATGTTAATCAGAAATGAAGTAGAATTTGTCAACACTCCAGGCGAGATAGAAGGGGTTGACCCGGCAATCATCTCACATAAGCTGAATGTTGATCCGAAACATAAACCAGTCAAATAGAAGAAAAGAGCCTTTGCAGTAGACAGAAAGATCGCCATCAGAACCGAAGTGGACAAACTACTGGCAGCAGGTTTTATCAGAAGAGTGTATTATCCGGAGTGGCTATCAAACGTCGTGCTCATAAAGAAGCCGAATGGAAAATGGAGACTATGCATAGACTTCACAGACCTAAGCCGAGCATGCCCCAAAGATAGCTACCCTCTGCCAAACATTGACCAGCTGGTCGACTCAACGAGTGGTTACGAGGTCTACTCGTTCATAGACGCTGCCCAAGGATACCACCAGATTCTAATGCATAAAGAAGACAAAGAGAAAACAAGCTTTGTAGCCGATGGCGGCACATACTGCTACAAGCAAATGCCTTTCGGGTTAAAAAATACAGGGGCAACTTATTAGCGGGTGATGAACATTGTGTTCAAGGACCAGATCGGTCGAAACATGGAGGTCTATGTCGATGACATCATCGTCAAATCTAAAAAAGTAGAAGACCACGCGAAAGACCTAGAAGAACTTTTCACCAAGCTAAAGAAATACAAGCTCAAGCCGGACAAATGTTCCTTCGGGGTCCCGGCGGGGAAATTCCTCTAATACCGCATCTCTCAAAAAGGCATTGAGGTAAACCCGGAAAAAACAAAGGCAATTATAAACATGAAAGCACCGAAGACAGCCAAAGAAGTTCAAAAGCTTAATGGAAGAGTTACGGCCTTCGGTCGATTTGTGTCCAACTCGGCCAAAAGATGTCTCCCATTCTTCAAAACATTAAGAAATGTGAAAAGCTTCGTGTGGACCGAAGAGTACCAACAGTCTTTTGAAGAGCTCAAGAAATTTCTAAGTTCATCACCACTACTCGGAAGACCCGAAACAGGAGAAGTGCTATACTTATATTTGAGTGTCACTAATGAAACAGTTGCATATGTACTCGTAAAAGAAGAAGCAAACGAGCAAAAACCGGTATGCTACACGAGCAAAGTTTTGAAAGGGCCCGAGCTAAGATATAGCAAGATCGAAAAATTTGCATTTGCACTGGTATTAACGGTGGAAAAACTCAAAAGGTATTTTCAGGCTCACACAGTGATAGTCCGAACAAACCAACCTTTGAGAAAAGCGCTTGGAAGACCAGAAACCTCTGGACAACTAATCAACTGGTCAGTCATGGTAGGGTCATATGACATCAAGTACGAACCAAGGACAACAATGAAAGCTCAAATCTTAGCAGACTTTGTGGCCGAAACAACAACGCATGATCAACCCACCGAGGTAGACAAGGGCCTGGTCAGCTGGATATTACAAGTAGATGGAGCATAAAACATGGTTGGAGCAGGGGCAGGCATGGTATTAAGAGGCACACATAAGATAAAAATGCAAAACTCAATTCACTTGAATTTTCCGGCAACCAACAATTCAGCAGAATACGAAGCCCTAATAGGAGGATTGAGAATGGCGACAGTAGTCAAGACCGAATACATCAAAATTCAGAGTGACTCTAAACTAGTGGTCAACCAAGTACTCGGATTATTTGAGGTCAAAGATCCAGAAATGAAAAGATATGTAGACCGAGTTAAAGAGCTACTTGCAAAAGTTACCGAAGAAGGAGGGAAATGGGAATTAGAGCAAATACCCAAAGAAGAGAACACGGAAGCAGGCACATTGGAAATTTTTATCACAAAAATATGTTATTTGGTGAAGAGTCAACATGCCTCTACACATGCAGCAGCTTCAAGAGCAATTTCGTCCTTATTTGAGGATGACTCCGTAATTGAATTCTTCACGAAAAATGTAGGTATTCGAGTTAACTTTTTAAGGCCGTTCGTATCAGTTAAATCGGAGGTCGGAAAAAAGGGTTATGGCATAAATAGCCGGGATGGTTTTGGAATATACTTATACCTGTTTCAGAAAAAGATGGATATATACAGCTATAGGCTTGTGTAAAATTTCTATCTACGGGATAGTTATATAGATAGTGCATAAATTTGATAATGTCTAACCTTTATATCCCTTGAATACCTAACAATTGTACCTATATCTATATATAGCTATATCTTTATAGGGATTTGTTAAAATTCATAATGTTTCTATGCATACACAATTTTAAAAAAACTATTTTTTTCTTTTTAAAAAATGTATCTGAATACGCTTTCTTTATGAAAGTCGTAGGTATTCGAGTTAACTTTATAGGGACGTTTCAATCGATGACATCTGACGTCGGGGGAAGGAGTTATGACATAAATACACAATCTGAATATATATAAATTTCACAGTGAAATACGCATGCAGCAAGTTCAAGGAACTTTTCGACCATGTTCCATGTCGAATCCTGATTAGAGGTCTTCATGAAAGTTGCAGGTATTCGAGTTATATTTCCAGAGACATTTGAATCGATGAAATCCCACGTCGGAAAAACGATTTATAAATTGAATACTCGGACTGGATATATGCAGATTTCATAAAGCTGCACACGTGCAGCAACTTCAAGGGAACTTGCGTCCCTTTTCCAGGTTGAATCCGGACCGGAAGTCTTCGTGCATATTGTAGGTATTCGAGTTACCTATCTATGGACGTCTGAATCAACTGAATCCAGCGTCAGAAAAGCGAGTTATGATAAAAATACTCGGGCTGGTTTTCGGCAACATACTTCAATCCCCTTTCAATCGCTTGAACCCATTACTAAAACGTGAACTTGAATATAATAAATTTCAGTTAAATAAAATAACGTGGAGAAATAGGACGCGTGTTGAATTATCCGGAGAAAATAGATTATAATAAATTAAGAAAAATGAGTTATATTTAAATTCTAATTTAAAATAATTGAGCATATATATTTTAATTAAATAAATTATAAATAATAGTAAACCATGTCCATAATGTTTAGTCAATGGGGAGAAGAAGAGAAATTAAGCATAATCCCCCTCCCTATGGAGTTCTGAATGCAATTGATGACGAGCTATAAACATTTTTATCACAAAAATATGTTATTTGGTGAGGAGTCAACATGCATCTATAAATGCAACAACTTCAAGCGCAATTTCGTTCTTATTTGAGGATGAATCAAGAATTGACGTCTTCACGAAATATGTAGGTATTCGAGTTAGCTTTTAAGGACCGTTCGAATCAGTTAAATCGGGGAAAAAGAGTTATGCATAAATAGCCGGGATAGTTTTGGAAGATGCTTCTACCTTTTTCAAAAAAAAGATAGATATATACGGCTATATGCATGTGTAAAATTTCAGTTTACGGGATAGTCCTATAGATAGTGCGCAGATTTGACCATGTCTCCACACATGCAGCAGATTGAAGGGAGATTTCGTCCTTTTTAGAGGACGAATTCGGACCGAACGTCTTCATGCAAGTTGTAGGTATTCGAATTACCTTTCCAGGGACGTTTGAATCGATGAAATATGACGTCGGGGGAACGAGTTATGACAGAAATACACAATCTGAATATATATAGATTTCACACTGATATACACATGCAGCAGCTTCACGGCACCTTTCGTCCATGTTCCAGCTCGAATCCGGATTGGATGTCTTCATAAAAGTCGTAGGTAATCAAATTACCTTTTCAGGAACATTTTAATCGATGAAATCCGACGTCGGAAAAACAATTTACAAATTAAATGCGCGGACTGGGTACATGCAGATTTCATAAAGCTGCACATATGCAACAGCTTCAAGGGCACTTTCGTCCCTTTTCCAGGACTAATCCGGACCGGACGTCTTCATAAAAGTTGTAGGCATTCGAGTTACCTTTCTATGGACATCTGAAACAGTTAAATTCGACGTCTGAAAAGCGAGTTATGATAAAAATACTCGGGCTGGTTTACGAAAATATACTTCTGTCCCCTTTCTATCGCTTGAAAAGATACCGGTTACTAAAAAGTGAACTTCAAAATAATAAATTTCAATTAAATAAAACAACGTGGAGAAATCGGTTGCGTGTTGAATTATTCAGATAAAATAGATTATTATAAATTAATAAAAATGAGGTATATTTAAATTTAAATTTAAAATAATTGAAAATATATATATTTTACTTAAATAAATTATAAATAATAAGAAATCATGTTCATAATGTTTATAAACCATTAGCATATTTATATTCAATTTAAAGTGAAATATATTTTCAATTATTTTTAATTTCATTTTAAATTTATATTATTTTTAATAATTTATAATAAACTATTTTATCCAAAAAATACAATACGCGTTCAATTTTCCTATGACTTTGGTTTAATTTGAATTTATTAATTTGAATTTTATTTAGTGATAATTCTTGGATATAGCAACACTAGAGAATGTAATGGATCATCCACAAATAAAAAGATGATTTATTGCAAGGAAACTATCTAAACTTTCTTTTTTAATATCATACTTATGGTGCAATACTCTGAACCGCCAATTTTTCACGTTTGCATACATATTATGTTACATTTTTACTATTTAGTATATACTGTTTAAATTAATTAATTTTCTTCATATCATAATATCTAATACTATTAATTGAGAATATTTTTCTCATTGTCAAATCAATTAAATTGGATTTTATTATTCTCTTAAATTATCACTAAATAATTTAAATTTTTTTTGATGAGAACTCGAATGAATATTATTAGCTCAAATCGGAAGCGACAACAGTTGTAAGAAATTCAGGAAAATGGCTAAAACATTCCTGATGACCTGACAAGAAACGGGCATAACGCGCTAGAACATGTGCAGCCTGATTCGCAGATCGCCTTACATAGACAAAACTTAAACTAGAAAACTGATTCGCTAACTCCACACAATCCATAATCAAAGGGTCCGACTCCGCTCTATTTGGATTGCGAATATCCAAAATAACCTCCAAAGCATCGGACTCTACCACAATAGCTTGGTCTTTCTTGATCCAAGTCAACGCTTCTCGGATCCCCATAATTTCAGCAATTCTAAGACTAAACCCACCTCGAACATTAACTGCTCTAGCTTGGACGAAACCACCACTGCTATCCCTCACTGAACAATCCAAACCGATAGATGATCCATCAGTGTTGCACCCCGCATCCACATTCACCTTCCAAACTCCCCTCGCCGGTTTACACCAACTAGCAGCTCCATCTACTACTTCCAACAGCTCAACCGGAACGTCATTCATCTTCAACCTAACAGCCTGCCAAGCTAGCAACTGAGAACCAGCTGAATTAACCACGTCCACCGCCGACGACCTCCACTAAATAATTTAAATATATACACACACACAAACACACATACATGATTACATGCTGATATAAAATTGTATCTACAAACTATTCCATAGATAATTTAAATAGAGCTGTCAGAAATACTGTATCTATGAGATATCTTTTTCTATTTGAAAAAATAACAAAAAATTCTTCAACCTTAAAAATATTGAAATAAATTCTAATAATTAGTTAATTTTTAAATTTTATTAAAAAAATTACATTCAAGTTTCAAAATCCACCAAAAGAGCAGCGACTCCTTCTTAGAAAAGGAGCACCAGACTGCTCCTTCTCATGAGAAGGAGCTCCAGACTGCTCCTTCTTAGATGAGAAGGAGCACTCTGTTGCTTTTTGGGTGGCCGTGGGGTAGACATAATTTTTATTTGTTATTTATTTATTTTTTTTGTAAAAATTACATCATTTTATAATTTTTAATTTTATAAATTTAAATAAAAAATTATATTATATAGTACACGTGTTGAATTATTCGGATAAAATAGTTCATTATATAAGGTGGAGAGTACTTGAACTGATGAGAAATTAAATAATACATTTATAAATAATACATTTCAATTGAAAAAAAAATTATGGATTAATAAAATATTTGTATATTTAAATGGTTAAAAATTTAATAAGTTGGTTCACTTTAATTATAAATTGATAAAAATAAAAAATATTTAAATTTAAAAAATATATCTTAGTAATAATTATTTTATCTAAATTTTTGATATTTTAACATCTATCTATTTTTTAAAAATATATAGTACTACAATCTTTTAATTTAAATAAATAAAATAATTTATTAATTAATATTTATATTTAAATAATTAAATTTACTCATATTAATTAATTATTAATTATATATGGAAGACTGTAGTCACTCTCTTTACTTATGAGAGTGAAATTGTAACTATCAAAATATGTAGATTATTTCAACTTTAACTAATTCAGCATGTAGTAAGTAATTTTTGTCTTATTAGGTCATCATTTTACTTGGCTAATATTGCGCTGGATGGGTCTAGCGCTGAAACTAGAGTGACCCAACAGTGTAAATGCGCTTTGAGTTCAAAAAGTTAAAATATATTTTTGTTAATACTGAAGAACATTATAAGACAAATTCTGTTAACCTCAGAGGAAACTATTAGTAGACACTATCCTTAGATATAGCCTTCCTCCACAAACTCCATAAGGTAATTCCAATTTCTGACTTAATTCTGAAAAGTTTAATTGTTGTTAACATGTTAACAACAGTCAAAGCAGCAGTAATTGGTGGTCTTTTTTGACAATGTATAATTGGTCTTTGTCGTTTTGGTAAAAGACTAAAAAAAGTACACTAACCTTGTTTAGTTGTTAGATTGAGAATCAAATCAGCTCAGCCTCACATGGACTTCGGGAAAAAGAATAATTACTAGTTGGATGGAAGTGAAGTTCCATGCAAGCTTTCATTTTGTCAGTATAGGATTAGGTCCAATTCAAATCATGAACTTTAACATTGCAACTATAATGCAAACATTAAATACTAAAACTATCAGATGCAAACAATCTTTCTTTTTTACAATTTGACGCTGATAAGGACAACTACCTTAACTATCGCCAAAGGTTGATAGAGTTGGTGGACTGATCAGGTACGAAAAAATCCTATGGAATGGATCCGTGGTCGCACCACCTGATGCCCCTCATAAGAAATATGTTAGGTATTACAGAGACTTTGTTTTGGAACTTAACAAGGCACTTCCTGCTGACTCTAGGACTGAGATCTGCATGCTTCCTGTTGGTGATGGAGTCACTCTCTGCCGTCAGATTAAATGATCATTTCTTTGATCTTCTGATGTTTGAGAAATATGTATCAATTTTCTATATTTTCTATTTTTTTATTTCATTATGCTTTAATATTTTTTTGATGAATAATATTTATATTAGGCCACAAGTAGTGGCAAAAGCCAGTTCAAAACTTTCACACAAGAAGTGGCACACACAAGGTGGCACACTAGAAGCTACGGCTAAGAGAAAGGCCAAAAATCAAAAACCCGAGAACAGAATACACATTGGATTTCAATAGAAATCCATATCTGAGTAAGCAAACTCCGTATTACAAAGTTTAAAACAAAACACTGCCTTACAACAACAATTAAAAATCGCACCCTCTTTATCCTGCGTCTTGTTCTGAAACACTCTCCCATTTCGATATTTCCAAATTTCCCAAACCACTAGAAACCAGAACATCCTCCACATATTAGAATACGGACCCGTTGGGATTAAGTGCTGCCATTGAATCATAAACTCAGCAAACGTATTCGGAAAGCTCCAAACCATATCAAACTTCTGAAGAATAGCACACCAAATTTCTCTAGCAAAACAGCAAGAAATCCACTGAATCCACTTTTGAGGAAAGTCCATACAACGCAACACCGAAATCAAATACTTCCACTCTATACTGTCAAAAGCCTTCTGAAAATCCGGCTTAAGAACAAGTAATTTGTCTTTCCGTCTGGTTGCCACATGAATCAACTCATTTGCAATAGTGGAACATTCTAGAATACTTCTACCCTTCAAAAAAGCATGTTGATTCTCCGATGTCACATCTGAGAGAAGAGGCGATAGTCTCCGAGCTAACACCTTAGAAAGTAACTTAAAAATGCCATTGACTAAACTTATTGGACGATAGTCCTTTAAGTTAGTCGAACCCGCCACCTTTGGAATTAACACCATAAAAGAGGAATTAACACCTTTGGGTAAAGTGTTAAATTGGTGAAAATTCACAAATAGCTCCATAATTGCCGTTTTCATCGCTGGCCAAGCTTTCCTGTAAAAGTAAAAATTAAACCCATTCGGACCCGGAGCCTTTTTTGTTCCACAAGAACAAGGAGCATTATAGACTTCATCTTCCTCAAACATTCTGACTAAAGAATCGCTCTGAGCAGTAGTAATTTTCACAAACATGAGACACGATATGTCAAAAGCTACTCTCTCCTGCCGTTTATATAAGTCGCTGTAGAACTCCCAAATGTGAAGGCGTATGTCAGACGGCTCAGTAAAGATAGTTCCATTCACTATAATAGAAGCGATGTGATTGATCCTATAATGATTAGACGCTATGCTGTGAAAAGATTCCGTGTTCCCATCCCCCCCTCCAAGTTCCACTTCAATCTTGACTTCTGACTTCAGAGAGATTCAGCTCTCTTCTCCGTCTCCCATAGGGCTGTTTTAAGGCGACTTAATTCGACTTTTTCATCCTCCAAAAGAACTCTAAATTCGGCAGCCATATCAAAAACATCAATTTTCTGATTAAGCTCCTGAACAATCTTGTTTTGGTCCCTGAAGTTTTAATCTTAAGGAAAAAATCTTAAAGTCTCTGAATATGATTTGGCGAGCTATCACACACCATCTTCCAAGTAGTCTCTATAAAATTACCAAACTCGCTGTGTTCCCATCAAGCATCAACCGAACGAAAAGGCTTTGGTCCCCAGTTAAAACCACTCTTTGACATGAAACAAATCGGCACATGATCCGATTGACCATTTGGCAAAGAAACTAAAGACATGTCCGGCCAGATAGTTCCTAAAGATGCCGAAACTAAACATCTATCAATACGAGATTTAGAGATCGAGTTTTGCCAGGTGAAAAGCCTCCCCTGAAGAGGAAGATCCAAAAGCTCAGAATTATTAACAAAATCACGGAGAGCCAACATAGATGCTTCTGATCCATTAAATCTTTCCTCTGGAACCATTATTTCATTTAAGTCCCCACTAATGAAAACGGTACCCATAAACCCTGTAAGCAAGCTCAACTCATTCCACAACAACAATCTTTCGGAAGCCAAATTGCTTGCATAAATCAGAATGTGGCGAGATAATGCATTATCATAAACAAAATCCATGCACAACCATCTAGTACCGTTCAAAGTTGAAACATTAGAGAGCAAAGCCGTGTTCCAAACAAGTAGCAAACCTCCTAACGCACCAACCGACGGAACCCAATCAAAAGCGATGTCTAAGTTAGGCCACAAATTCCTAACTAGAAACTCGCTGACTAACTCCTTTTTGGATTCAACCAAGCCAAGAAAAGATAAATTATGAGTAGAAACCATCTTTCGAATAAAAATTTATTTTCTTCTATTCGAAAGACCTCTTCTACAATTCCATGAAACAAAACAAAGGGGTAGCGATATAATAAAATGAAAAACCTCAATACAGCTGAGCTTATGCAAGCTACAAACTGCCGGTTAACCTTTTGGACAACTCCATCAATGTTGTTGTCTTCTTTTCATGTCTGAAAATGCCTAGATCATAACCTATACGCCACGTCTTGTCAACCTCATCCTCAAGGCTTGACGTTGAGTGCACATCTGTTATGGTAGCATTCTGCCTGTTCATGTTCATTATGTCTCCATCGGAAAGATCAGTAATCTCCTCAGTCTGATCTACTGAGCATGAGTGAATGATACCCAAGTAATCAATCTTTTTAACTGGCCAACGCACACCAGAAGATTGTGTTCCGGCTGTCTTCTGAATTGGACCTGAAACTGCTAATAAACAACGCTGATATTGTACATCAATAGTTCCCATTATCATTCAAATTAGCAACTTTCAGTTGCACCCCAGAAGAACGTGATTCCACTGCCCTCAAACTTGAATCAGATTCTGTGCCATTCTCCAGCTGCTGCTGAACATCACAGATACCATCACCGTTCAAATTTAAAACTCGTTGCTGCTGACTGTCACAGCTTTCCTTGCTCTTCAAAATAACCTCCTGCTGCTGCTGAGATAGATGAATGTTGTGAGAACCTTTTAAAGTGTGAATCGGTATGTTATCATGTGCCTGATGATTAAAAAGTTCCCCAAGAAACAAAGGGTCATGTCGTTGATTTGATGAGTTATTCTTCTCATAGCCCATCTCAACACCCTTTCCACTACCCAACATCTGAGAAAATAGCTTTTCCAAACTGAGATCCTCTTTGTCATGGGGAATTAAGTTATCCGGAGACTTGACAACGTCCTCTAGAGAAGTATAATTCCGGACAAAACCCGATGCAACCATTCCTGTGGATGAATTTTTCTTCTCCTCATAACCCATCACAACATCCTTACCACTACCCAACATCAGAGAAACAAGCGTTTCCAAGCTAAGATCCTTTTTTTCATGTGAAATTAAGTTTACCGGAGACTTGACAACGTCCTCTAGCAAAGTATAATTCCGGACAAAACCCGATGCAAATGTAGAATTTTCACCATCTTTCCTGTCAAAAACCACAGGTATAGCAGTTTCCACTGCAGTTAAAGTTACAGTTTTCGCACCAAACTGAAACTCCAAAGGATGATTGATAAGACGACATGTTCTTGAAATAAGAACAAGCCTCATATCCATACGGTGTCTATTGTAAACACTTGGGTGTACCATAATCGCTTCGCCGATCGAATTACCAATCTGCATGAAAACCATTGGAGACCACATTGAAATAGGAATACCTGTAACCGAAACCCAGACCAAGCATGTATAAGCTTGATTACAATCTTCAACCCACGAAAAGGATTGAAAGAAGTCTATTCTAAGTCCTTCGTTCAGCAAGAAGTTCTCAGCCATAGCCATGGTATTGAATGTAATCAACATAGAATTGCTTCCCAAGAAAGCAATATTTTCCACAAGAATATTCTGTTCCTCAAGGTAATTCTTTGAATTAAGAACCATGGTGATATCTGTAACCCTAGCGACAACTGATCTACGAACCCAATTCTCCTCAACCAACATCTGTGGGATGGGTATAAGCAGTGGTTTATCCTGTTTCTCATTCCCAGCATCTGCAAAATTTCCTGAAGTGACCTCCTTGAATGAACGTGCATCTCTAAATGCAGGTGATGAAACCGATCTCTCAACTCTCACAGGTTCAGCTATAGGACATTTGAAGATGCTTACAGGAGCCCTCCTATTCGAAAACTTAGAAACAAAAGCCCTGAGCCGGAATCTCCCAATGCAAATCATGTTCAACCGGCTAATAATCCAAGCCATCGTTTCGTCTGAATCCGGCCTCAAAAAAACAAAACTCACATTGCGTTTCGTAACCATTGAAGCTAGCGATACTCTACCGATTACTCCATATCTTGCAAAAACCTTTTCCAGATCAAAGTGCCTCCAGTTCTTTGGGAAATTCCCAAAATGAATCACTGATTTCACGTTAGGTTTGTCAACCACATCCAGCCTGTTATTTCCCACGTTCACAGAGTCCGATGACCTAGCTTAATTGCTTGCCGTAATTCGATTATCATGAAGTCTAGGGTTAGGGTTTTGGGGTGGCTTACCTGCCATATCGGAGAACTAAAATTTTTGGTCTTATTATGCTTTAATATTTGTACCCAAGTGAATGAATATTTGATGAATTGAGAAATTATTATTTCTAATTAAAAGTTTATGCGATTATTTGTGTTTTGTTTCTAAGCAAGTAGAGGGAAAAAAAATTATTAATAAAAAAAAAGTAGAGGAAAATTAAGCAACCAAAGATTGTTAAGAGATTGTATATAGGAAATTTATTTTCAATTATAAGTTATAACCACAATAAATTAAATAGTATTATTATTTATCAACTGAGTTATAATCATTATTAAAAATAATTTTATCATCCATGTAATTTTATTCCGCTTAAAATAAAAGAAAACATATGAGTGATAAAGTCACCTAGTCTTTAGATATATGTGCCAGATTTATATAAATCTAACTCAGACTTATTTCAACAATTTAAAATAAGACCAATTATAGCCTCTTACATTTTCAAATTTGATGAAATTAACCGTAAAAATACGTCTATAATATCTTATGTAATAATATGTTTGTATTTTTTTGTTTATTATTTTACGTTAATCGTATTTTCTCACTTTCAAGTATACGTGAATATATGCAGTTAAACTTATTTTAGAGAATTATAAATTGAATTTTTAAAATAGATTAAATTATCAACAATACAATGTTAAATTAATTCGTCAAAGTTGTAATTCAGTTGTGAGTACTAAAATGTGACTCCAATATGACGTTATAGTTAGAGCTTGAAATGAGGATGATCTTTTCAGAAAAATATTTGAAAGGCAAAAGGTGCAATGGCACTTTTCATACATAGGATGTCCTATTTAAATATAATAAATCAAAGAAATAAAATGAAATTTGTTCAATTGATGGCTCCACCGACCCTAAAATACCAACATTTTCAAAACGCAGTCTCTTTTCTAGCTAGAAATTGGACAACCACATCAATTTTCATTCAAAACCTATAATATATACTCATAATGATGCTGACTCGTCTCAGCAATAGAATTACAATCCATTTCAAGTTTCCAACATCTTACCTAACATTAATCATTAAGAAACTAAACATTAATTTATATTATTTTTTATAATTTATAAATAATTATAAATAGAATTCATTTGATAACTTTATTTTTCAAGTTTTACAAAATTAGTCTTCATTATGGCAAATAAATTATAAATTTACTTTAATTTAAGGATAGAGTTGAATCAAACAATAATTGACAAACTAAACAAAATTTCTATCTCTAAGAGCATCTCTAATTCTCTACTCTTCTAAAACATAGTAACTACGTGACATCTTAAACCTCTAATCCATTAGACTATCTCAAATAAACTAGTATTAGATATATATCAACCAATCGATGAATGGAGACTAACATTATCATACGGATTGTATTAGGGAAGCTCTAAAATACACGAGTAATACTTAAACGCATATATAATGAACTAAACAGGCAAAATCAAAGCAATTAGACATCAAAAAGATGAAACCATCCTAGAAATTCCATATGGCAACTGTGCTCAACTTTTACTTGCACTTGAAAGGATAACACTAAAGCGTAGCACTATTATCACTCTAAAACTCAAGTCAGCAATTTCTTTTTGATGAATCTCAAATCAGCAATTGTCAGTATCAAAAATCATAACCAATTCATTGTGCTATAAACTTTGCACATCATTACATTACATAACATCACTAGCAAATTTCATAAAAATATAATAAACACGAGTTTTTGGGCAGAAATTGAAAATCAAAAACAAAAATTACACATACTAATGCTGTTCTCAAATGACAAAACCCTAATATTTAAATGAGAGGAGTAGCACCGTTTTGATAATAAACAAATACAACACTTCAAAAACTAGGGCTGTAAATCCATAGTTCAAAGGAACTATATAGTACTCCCTTCGTCCCATTTTATTTGTCCACTTTCTATTTTCACATATATTAAGAAAACATTAAATACTAACAATGTTTTCTTTTTTACCCTTTTTTGGTTCTTGAAAATTACTATATTAAAAAAAACAATCAATACAATAATAATAACATTAAATGCCAACACAAATGTAAGAATAATATACATTAATATTAATGGTAAAAGAGGAAAATATGTGTATATAATATAATTGTGACAATTATTTTGAGACATCTAAATATAGTGTAGTGGACAAATAAAATGGGATGGAGAGAGTACTATATATCGAATTATACTACCTGAACAAGTTAAACTAGTTCTAGTTCAGGTGCATAATAAATAATTCAGACCAAATATGAAATAAAATTCCACATTAGAATTAAAGCAAGAAATGACTGGTTGTGCACCACTAGACGAACATTGCACCATTTCTATAACCACCGCTAGGGTTATTAGCCAAAATGGTACCCAACCTTCGCACCTTATATCAAAATGGTACCAAATCTTTAATTTGTATCAAAATGGTACCCAACCTTCTAACGTTTGTATCAAAATGGTTTTTTAAATAATTTCCGGCCACTTTTGATGACGTGGCAACCGGAAAACTAATTTTTTATATTTTTGCCACATCTCCTGACAAATAATATTTTATATAGTTTAAAAAATTAAAACGAACTCTTATTTTACATCAATAAAAAAATTATTTTTCCGGTTGCCACGTCATCAAAAAAATTCATTCACTGTCGTTGAAGAGTTGCTGTTAATCATCGGTAGTTGGGGCTGTTCTTCAGATTTTTTGGTTGAAATGCAAAGTGGAAACTTTGTTATCATAGAGTCACTCTTTCTCATTTCAAGGTAAAATATGAGGCTGTTGTCATCTTCAACTTTTAAAGTTTGACCGTTGTTCTCCAACTGATATTTGATCTCCATGTTGGTTTTCCAGTAGTTAACTTGCAGTATATTTGCTATCATTGACCGGAGGTTTTCAAAATTTGTGTCATCTGGTATTATAATTCCTTTCATTATGTAGTCTGAGTAATAAAAATATGCATCCCATTTTCCATTATAGTATATAAGAGCCTTCAGTGTGTTATTTCCTGCAAAACATCATTTTAAAATTAATACTAACATAGTAGAAAACTGATATAAAACTATTGTAACAGATGGTACTTTTTTAAAATCAAATTATGGTGGAACTCTATTGACAACATGCACACAAGATGGAAACGGTAAAATTTTTCCTCTAGCATTTTCTATTGTCGACTCTGAGAATGACGCTTCATGGGAATACTTCTTTCGAAAGTTCAAAGAAGCTTTTGGTGAAAAGGATGGACTTTGTATCGTATCAGATAGATGTGAAAGCATTTCTAAGACAAAAAAACAAGCTATTTCCTCAAGCAAGTCACGAGATATGTATGTTTTATCTTCTGAATAATCTGAAATCTAAATTCAAGAATAAAGATAATAAGGTTAAAGAATGCTTTTATGCTGCTGCAAAGTCATACACAGTTATGAAGTTTGACTACCACATGAAGGAGCTTGATAACATAAATGTACAAATTCGACCCTACCTAATGAAAATCGGAAAAGAAAAATGGGCAAGGGTGTACTCAAAATTCCCAAGGTACTCAACAATGACATCAAATATTGCTGAGTCTATGAATGCAGCTAACAAAGCAGCTAGAGATTTACCGGTAACAACACTTCTAGAATATTTGAGGAGTTTGATTCAAAATTGGAGTTACAAAAATAGGACTATTGCAGCATCTACATTTACAAAGCTGACAAATAGAGCAGAAGAGCAGCTCAGAGAAAACTACTCATATTCTTTAAAAATGAAGGTAAACCAAAATTTTACCTTTATATATTTTTATTGGTTTACTAGTGGTTCCTAATGGTTTATCTCACATTTCATTTGTTTTTTTTAATAGTTCACACCATCAATGACAGCTTTATACAGTGTGCAAGATGGAACTAACACATACATAGTCAAGCTAAAGGAAAAGACACACATGCAGTAGATTTCAAATGGATGAAATGTCATGTGCCCATGCACTTACAGTATTGAGCTCATTATACAAAGATTCATATCAGTATTGCTCAACTTATTTCAGCAAAGAAAACTTGGTTGCAGTTTATGAGGGTGTTGTCTATTAATGCCAAGCAAAAACAATTGCGATATACCTGCTGAAATTGAAGGAATGACAGTTCATCCACCTATAGCACTAGTACCAACTGGAAGACCAAGAAAACAAAGAATAAAGTCAGCAGTGGAAGGGAAACAGAAAAACAAATGTGGAAGATGTGAAAAGAGGGGACATAACAAAAAGACATGCTGAAATCCACCAATTTTCTAAGTATTGGTGATACATATTGTTGTTTATGTTTTCAGTAATTGACATTATACACAGAAATTGATTGTTTCTAGTCAGGTAGTTTACCAAACATTACCTATCTGTTTGCAAAAAATCTACTATGGATTACCAAATGTTTACTTAACGTCGCATTTTAGTTTACCAAATGTTTACCTAATGTTTATATGATGTCTTAAATAATAAAATCAATATATTATGTTTTTCAAAAGGTTTAATAAAGGATAATCAAATTTATAAAAACAGTGTATGATAAGAAATATAACATTTACAAAAAAATGACTTCATAAAAAAAAGGTTTACCAAAAATTTCTTAATATTTAACGAAAGGTTTACCAAATGTTTACTAACACTTAACTAAAGGATCACCAATTCATAAAGACATGAGAAAATAAATTCTGTAAGAGAAAAAAAAAACATCATTTATAGAATGAAAAAGCTATATACAAGACCATAAAAAGTTCTGTTATTTAAAAAATGATTTAACAATAGTTTACTACTATAAATGGTTTACCAAAGTGGTACGAAAGTTGCCTATCCGTTTATCTAGATCATAATTGTACTAAAACTTTTTATTGCAATTGCAATATGCATATAGATCATGAAAAAGAAGTAAAAAAAGTTACTTTATAAAAGTTTAGTATCATATTTCATGATAAATAATAAATAAAACATAAAAATATCTAAAAGGGATTATCAAAGGTTTACTACATATGTTTTAAAGGTTATTTAAAGGTTTATATGATGTCTTAAATAATAAAATCAATATAGTATGTTTTTCAAAAGGTTTAATAAAGGATCATCAAATTTATACAGCAGTGTATGATAAGAAATATAACATTTACAAAAAAAGGTTCAACAAACGTTTACTAACGCTTAACTAAAGGTTCACCAATTCATAAAGACATAAGAAAATAAAGCAGTCAGTTAAGCTGTCAAAAAACATACAAAAGAAACTAAAATTAACAAGTCTGATCAGACTAACAACAAATCCATAATGAAAACATTCATTATTCTGCAATCTTCTTCTTCCCACGTCTTTTCAATTCCCGATTCATGTTCTTGGGCTCCACTTCTTCACCACTGTCAATGTTCTCAGTCATTTTCTTCATGCCATATTCATAAAGCAAAAATGAAATGCGATCACGATGATGGACTATATTCAAATCAGATGGGATAGGTCTCTTCTGTATCAAATACTCCGCAAAGGCTAATACATATGCTCAACAATCACTATAACAAATAAAAAAATTGATTTAATAAAAAGAACATAGAGATATATAAATATCAAAAGTTAAATGAACTTACTTCTCTGACTTGCTTGGAAGACCAGTTACAACTTTAACCTGAAAAGCATTAGTTGGATTTTTATCTCGATAAACAGGAAATGTCATATCAATGTCATTTCGAAGCGCAAACAAATCCAAAGAAGCAAAAAATAGTGGTAATAAAACTGCATATTTTTCTGCCGCTTCTAATCCATTTTTCCTTGCTAAAGCAGAATCCAAAGAGTTATACAAGTAGATACATCTATCCTTGAAAACCAAGCGACCCATAATCCAATGTTTATGTTTACCAAGATTCATAGGAATAAGAACTTCATCCACATCCTTCCAATGAGTATTGCACAGAATTTTCTTTTCACAAATAAAATCAGGTCCAGCATTGCGCAAACTTATACATGCCACATCATGATTCTTCTTAACATATTGTTGCCATTACGCACTGATTTTGTCATTAAATAGGTAGCCAGTAGTAGTAATACGCAGACCATCAACTGGAAAATACTTGGCCTTTTTGCGTAAATAATACTTAACAATATTGATATGCTGCAAAAAAGTTCAAATAACTAAACCAAATAAACACTGAAAGTCAACTACAAGTAAACTAGAAAAAATAATTTAGAATCAAACAAAAGAAGTACTTACAGAGTCATATAAAAATTGATCCTTAAAATACAATTGATAAAACCATAGCTTCTCCACAATGACTTGAACTCCAAAATTCATCCTAACTGGTATGATGTTGTCCTTATCCGCATACATTTTTTGCCTAAAAATAAAAAAAATCATGATTAATGTACATTACAGAAAAAACAAGCACAAAAATCAAGTAATTTAATGCAATAACTTTCTTATATTTCTTGCCCCCACATCCATCTTCAAGCCAAGTATAGAAAGTATCTTGTCCAAAATAGGTGTAAAATTGACCGAGCTTATCATCGAAAGGAGTCAGTCCCTTCACAATATTCATATACATATTCGGTTCACTGGATTCCGGCGGAACATATGGAAGCTCTTTGTCACTCTTCTCAGCATACTCAGCAGCAATCTTCATTACTTGCTATTTTTTATTAATTAAAATGGTAAAACTATTAGTAATTTATTGAAAAACTGTTAGTAAAAACATTGTAATAGCTAGTGAAAAATAACATAAAAACATAGTTAAACTATAGTAAACATAAAATAAAATACCTCAGAAGGACTGGAATGAAAAACAATAACATCCTTAACAGCTGTCTGTTATTAGTAAATAGTTGGTTATCTCTTAGTAACCTATTAGTTACTATATATCAAAATAGTAAACCTAATTTAAACTACTAGTAAACATAAAAATATACCTTGGGAGATTTGTCAGTATTGCTTGTAGAATCCTTAACACAAACCTGAAGAAAAAAATACAATTAATACAATTAATAAAATTATCAAATATATAATAATAATTATTTATAAACTATAAAAGAATGTATGAAAAATAAATAAATTATCACCTTAGAATCTGATGCCTTCTTTGTCAATTATGTCAACAGCTTGACAACAAGCACTAAGATCAATACCATCAAAAGGTGAAACATATGCATGAGAATCCTCATTATTTCCAACCTCGTTCGCAACAAGCGGACAATCAACATCACCAGCCTAATAAAATAGAATACAATATATATTTATTAGTTCTAAACAGATAATGACCATGTTTTATTGAAAAAACTAAAAACACTAAAACAGATAAAAATGTACCTCTCAGCCTCTTTTTTCTCGACATCATCATCGCCCTTTCGATTCTCTTCCTCATTTTTCTCAACATCATCATAGCCCTTTTTACTCTCCTCCTCGTTTTTCTCAATGCCGTTTTCAGCCTCTGCCATCTCACTATTATCGACGTTTGTAGTGGAATCTTGGCCAGCCTGCTCCTTAGTTGGACCATCTTCATCATCACCATCTTTTCTTTTATCAAAATGAGCACTGCCTTTGTCATTGCCATTGTCATCATCATCGCTTTCATACTCATCATCGCCTTTTTTATCGCCACTATCATTGCCAGTGCGACGATCACTCATAGTCTCTTCAGAAGAAGATGCATCACCAACAGGATCCAGCTAACAAAATTATTTTACTAAAATATACTTAAAAATTAAAGTATCAAAAGAGTTTACTATGTATTTACTAACAGTTTACTTAACAATTATCTTATCATCGGTTTGCATGGTAGCAGTGGACATTATGCTCTTCAGTTCAGCCAAATTTTTTAAATTCTCTGAAAACTGAGTTTCATAAAAAGATTTGTAATTTGCAAAATCATTATCCAACTTTCTTTGATTCAAAACCAGTTTATCGAGTTTCGTCTTCGAACCAACTATATTAAAGGAATCCTGATCAGCAACATCTTTATAAACTTTTTCCTTCCCTTTCTCAAAAAAACCCTCCAAATTCAATTTTAGCCTCTCCTCCGTAGTGGGTTGTATATTGCATAATTGCAACTAAATGAAATACAAAAACAGAAAGTATTATCACAAATACATAACGAGAAACAACAAATAAATAGAATACAATAAATACAAGTAAGAAAAAGCAATATAAAAAAACATGTAATTTTGGTTTAATAAAAGTTTACTAATAGTATTTCAACATATTTCTAACATATAAAAAAACCAAAAAAAAATAAACATATATTACAGTTTACTAACAGTTAAATAAAAGTATATTATAAGAATAAAAGGTACCTGTTTTGCTGACTGAATGAAGATTGTACGGGTCAAATACTGCCGATCTCTAAAAATTGACGACTTCCACCGCAAACTGTGAGGCACTTATGTGCCCATACAGGATGTAATTGTGTCTTTGGCAAAAGGACAACACTCTAAAAACCATGTTTGAAAAGACAAGGGGAAGCCATCGTATCGTAAACTTGTAGGGGGTTCAGATTTTTTTTTTTCAAATAATCACATTTTTTCACAGCGAACTCAGTTTACTTTTCAGAAACTCTAATGTTATATGAAACAAGTCCTTACTCCAAGCAAAATTCTCAAACTCCCCACTACTAACAAGATAAAAATGTTCATTGGTAACATTACACCCAGTTTTGTTGTTATACAAAAAGTGTTCAATAAAATACAAAACTGCCATTTTAAAAGCATCATCTTCATTGTCCCAACGCTTCAATAGAAAACAGTCCTCGACACATTTCTTTGAAATCTTAGTTATATCCCCAAAACATCTTTCTTTCAAATCAGAACTAAGATTCCTATACTGCTTCTTATCAACATTCCCTTGACATTTCAAACCAGTTATAAGAGCGAACTCATCAAGTGAAAATTTCAAAAAACTACCAGACACTTTTATCCATAATTCATAAAAAACTGGTTGCTTAACCTCCATTAAAAAAACAAATGGTTAATAAGCTGAGGTTGCAACTTGTACTCCTCTTGCATGCCTAAAAATTTGCCGAAGCAGCTTTTTGAAAATCTGTCAAGCGTCTCCGTAGACAAATTTTTCTTCAAGTTGGCAATAACATTTCCACCAACATAATGGCTAATTTTTAGAGAAAAATGATCTTCAGGCCTAATAAAGTAATTCCAGTCCTAATGAATAACAAAGAAAACAAGTCAGCAAGTACAAATAGTAATTGACATTGAAGAATCAGTAAACCCTTAGTAAATACATAGTATACCACAACATCTACTAATATGAATTAATAAAAAATAAATAAACAAAATACATGGATAAAATATTTTCATGCACATAGATCATGAAAAGAAATAAACAAATAAAAAACTACTGGTAAACCAAAAACACAACCTTAAAAAGTAATTTATTATAAAAAAACAGAAAATAAAACTACAATAAAACTAATAGAAAACCTAGATAAAATTCAAATATTAAAACAGAACAACTATAACATTGAGAAACAATATGACAATTAAAAATAGTAAACCATAAACAAACATAAATAAAACCTTAATAACACTACAGTTAAGGTTAAAACCACTAAAAGAACACAATGATCCACAACCTAAAATTAATTTTAAAACCTAAACTATTAAAAATAATAAAGAACACATCTAATATAAAATGAAAATAAATCTGAATAACATATAAACTAAAACCTAATTTCCTAATAACTAATATTAAAAAATAAAATAAATTCTCAAAATAAATACCTTAACAGTTTGAGAATCACTAACAACAGCCATATCCTTCCGAATTTTAGAGACAGGAACATCCTCAAAGTCATCATCAGAATCAGTTGGCTTAATAGCTCTTTTTTTGAAGATGATGGATCCTTGCTCATTACACCGGTGGCAGGAAAATCAATTTTCCTTTTCGTACCAGTTTTTTTTCCTTTGGCCATTTCTTTTTTAGACTTAGGAGAGTTTTTGGTACAGACCTAGTAGTTACGATTGAAGACAAAATTCGTGATAGTGTGAAAATAAGAAAAACAAGAACAAATTAAAAACAAAATCGAAGAACAGTTGAGATCAAAATCGGTTTATTTTCTAAGAAATACGTGAGATATGGAGAAGTTAGGGAAAGATTGTGAGAGAGAATTAAGGAAAATTTGAATTTCAATGACATGCAATCCTAGATTCTAGGGAAAGATTAGAGAAAATAAACCACCGTTTTATTAATGACAGTTAACGGTAATTTAGAAGAACGATAAAGTAATATTAGGAGGAGATGAAAGTTTTCAGTATTTCTGAAGGGCAACAGACCGGGAAGTTTTTTAGGGATAATTTAGGGCTTCAACAGTGCTGGGCCTAAATTCCTAAAAAAAAATTGAAATAAATGTTGTATCTCTCTACATGTTAATAGACAAATAGGCCTGGCCCATTTTGTTTAATATTAGTTAAACATTCATTTGGCCCATCAATTATTTCTGAAAAAAGAGGACCCACTCTAAACCTAAAAAAAGAAACTGTCTTCTACCTTGTGCAGCCGTTGCTGTTGAAACGCAGCTCCAACTATATTAAAGGAATCCTGATCAGCAACATCTTCATAAACCTTTTCCTTCCGTTTCTCAAAAACCCCCTCCAAATTCAATTCCAGCCTCTCCTCCGTAGTGGGTTGTATATTGCATAATTGCAACTAAATCAAATACAAAAACAGAAAGTATTATCACAAATACATAACGATACACAACAAATAAATAGAATACAATAAATACAAGTAAGAAAAGGCAATATAAAAAAACGTGTAATTTTGATTTAATAAAAGTTTACTAATAGTATTTCCACATATTTCTAACATATAAAAAAACAAAAAAATATAAACATATATTACAGTTTACTAACAGTTAAATAAAAGTATATTATAAGAATAAAAGGTACCTGTTTTGCTGAATGACTGAAAATTGTAAGGGTCAAATACTGCCGATCTCTAAGAATTGACGACTTCCACCGCAAAATGCGAGGTACTTATGTGCCCATACAGGATGCAATTGTGTCTTTGGCAAAAGGACAACACCCTAAAAACCATGTTTGAAAAGATAAAGGAAAGCCATCGTATCGTAAACTTGTAGGAGGTTCAGATTTTTTTTTTCAAATAATCACATTTTTTCAGCAAACTCACTTTACTTTTCAGAAACTCTAATGTTATATGAAACAAGTCATTACCCAAAGCAAAATTTTTAAACTCCCCACTAATAACAAGATAAAACTGTTCATTGGAAACAATTACACCCAGTTTTATTGTTATACAAAAAGTGTTCAATAAAATACAAAACTGTCATTTTAAAAGCATCATCTTCATTGTCCCAACGCTTCAATAGAAAACAGTCCTCGATACATTTCTTTTAAATCTTAGTTATATTCCCAAAACATCTTTCTTTCAAATCGGAACTAAGATTCTTATATTGCTTCTTATCAACATTCCCTTGACATTTCAAACCAGTTATAAGAGCAAACTCATCAAGTGAAAATTTCAAAAAAACTACCAGACACTTTCAGCCATAATTCATAAAAAATTGGTTGCTTGTCACGATCCATTTTCATGAATCGCGACCGGCGCTAGGGTATGAGTAATGTAGTACCAAATCCCGTAGCTAGCCTTTCAATTAACATATAAACACATAAACCTGCAGAAAACCAATGCTCGGGGGCAACTGAGACTTCAGCCAAAATCTAGCAGATATAATATTAAGCAGTTAATATAACATGCGTATCCAATTCCGAGTCTAAAATAGATTTATAATAAACCATTGTAAATAATATAACATGCCAAAGAAATATAACCAGTCGAACCAATCCGACAAAATATATAATAATAATAAAGACGTCTAGTTACTACTGCGGTCTAAGAATAAAACAGTTTTACAGTTTATCAAAAATAAATGGAACCTCCGAGGAAAAGTAAATGCGGAGATCACCAGACTCTCTCAGATCATAACCCTGGGGAAAATTAGGAAAACAACGGGGTCAGATATACTGAGATGAGTTTATACCACTATCTACATTATTTATTAAGTGGAAAACTTTTAAAACCGTTTAAAACATTTAATAACGATATTTCGAATAATAGTTGGAGGCTATGGTTTGTTTGCAGCGTGGGGAATGATTAAGGGCAAGAACATTTCGTAAAAATAAGGAGTAGCTAAGTTAGAACAAGTGACAAACATACCCCAATGGACGGATATGGTAAGTCCCGAATGAGAACAGCCAATTTGGCTTGATTCCCGTTCGGGAATGCCTGGTCTCGTACGAGACCAGGCATCAAACGAGGTTCTCGTTCGAGAACCAACAAATTCTCGAACGAGAATCCGTTGAAGAACCTCAGGTCTCGTTCGAGACCTGAGTTGGAAGCAAGTGGTTCAACCACTTCGTTGAACCACACCATAATATATTTCTTTTTTTTTTTAAATCGAACCTAAAATGAATCGAACTACGAACTTTTCACGAAACTTAAAATACTCCTCAAAACACACCAGGAACCACGTCGGAAATTAAAAAAAATAATTTAAAATTTTACGGGATATTACATTCTCCCCAACTAATTAAAAATTCGTCCTCGAATTTAACACGATAAGTAATTCACACTAGAAAAATACGTAACACAAGTAAAAATTATAAAATTTATAGAAAATCAAGGTATCGTACCTCACGGAAAAAGAAAAGGATAGCGTTTCCGCATATCCGACTCGGTCTCCCAAGTACATTCTTCAACAGAATGATTGCGCCAAAGAACTTTGACCATCAAAATCTCCTTGTTCCGCAATTTACGCACTTGCGTATCAACAATCTCAACTGGCTGTTCCTCATAGGACAACTCTTGGTCAATCTCAACACTCTGAGGCACAATCACGTGCAAAGGATTAGAAATGCACTTTCGCAACATAGAAACATGAAACGCAGGATGCACTAACCACATGTCTGGCGGCAGAACCAGACGATAAGCCACAGCTCCAATCCTCTCTGAAATCTCATAAGGACCAATATACCTCGGTGCCAACTTTCCCTTGACACCAAAACGAACCACTCCTTTCATAGTCGAAACCCGAAGAAACACGAAATCGCCAACATGAAACTCAATGTCTTTCCTCTTCGGATCAGCATAACTCTTATGCCGACTAAAAGCAGTCTCTAACCTCCGTTTGATCAATGGTACCTTCTTTGAGGTAACCTGAATAATCTCAGCTCCCGAGAGTTTACGCTCTCTGACCTCCTCCCAACAGATAGGAGATCTACACTTGCGCCCGTACAAAGCCTCATACGGCGCCATCTCGATACTCGCGTGGTAACTGTTGCTGTAAGAAAACTCAATCAGCGGCAAATGAGTATCCCAGCTACCCTGAAAATCGAGAACACACATCCTGAGCATATCCTCCAACATCTGAATAGTCCTCTCAGACTGACCGTCGGTCTGAGGATGAAAAGCTGTACTGAAATCTAACCGAGAACCCAAAGATTCCTGTAACGCTTTCCAGAACCTCGAAGTAAACACAAAACCTCTTTCTGAAACAATAGAAACTGGTACACCATGCAAACTGACAATCCTGTCGATGTACAACTGAGCCAACCTTGAAGCAGTATACGAAACCTTTATCGGAAGGAAATGAGCTGACTTGGTCATACGGTCAACTATAACCCAGATGGAATCGTACCCCTGTCGAGTACGTGGTAAACCAACCACAAAATCCATAGCAATCCGCTCCCACTTCCACTTCGGAATAGGTAGTGGCTGCAGATAGCCAAAAGGTCTCTGATGCTCCAGCTTCACCTGCTGGCACGTTAGACACTTAGAAACATACTCAGCGACATCCTTTTTCATCCCGCTCCACCAGTAGGTACCCTTAAGATCATGGTACATCTTAGTAGAACCCGGATGAACACTATAAGCAGACTTGTGCGCTTCTTCCAGAATCTGGACCCTCAAACCATCTGAATCCGGAACACACAGTCTCGAACCATGTCTTAGAACACCATCCACAAAAGTAAACTCAGAATTATCATCCTGCTGAATCTCCTCAATAATCCGTTTCAACTGTGGATCCTCAGCTTGTAAATCTTTGATCCGATCAATCAAAACGGGTTGCACTTGTAACTGTGCTAACAAACAACCAGCCTGAGAAACCTGAAAACCATAGCCCGAAGCTATCAAACTGTGCCACTCTGTAACCAAGGGTTTACGCCCAATCTCAGAAATATGAGCCAAACTGCCCGAAGACTTGCGACTCAACGCATCGGCTACCACATTAGCCTTACCAGGATGGTACTGAATAGTACAGTCGTAGTCTTTCAGCAATTCTAACCACCTCCTCTGTCTCAAGTTCAACTCTCTCTGATCAAAGATATACTTTAAACTCTTATGATCAGTGAAAATCTCACAAGTAGCACCATACAAATAATGTCTCCAGATTTTCAGCGCAAAAACCACAGCTGCCAACTCTAAATCATGAGTAGGGTAATTCACCTCATGGTTCTTCAACTGTCTGGAAGCATAGGCAATCACCTGACCATGTTGCATCAAAACGCAACCCAAACCAATCCGAGACACATCACAATACACTGTGAAACCGTCAATGCCAGAAGGCAATGCCAAAACAGGAGCTGTAGTCAAAATCTCCTTGAGCTTCTCAAAGCTCGCCTCGCACTTGTCAGTCCACTCAAACTTAACACCCTTCTGTGTCAGTTTAGTCAACGTTGCAGATATTCTGGAGAAATCTTGCACGAACCGACGATAGTAGCCAGCTAAGCCCAGAAAACTTCTGATCTCGGTAACTGACCTCGGCCTCTGCCAATCCATAACCGCCTCAATCTTCTTCGGATCAACCTTGATCCCATCTTTCGACACCACGTGTCCTAGAAAGGTAACCTGATCCAACCAGAACTCACATTTTGAGAACTTAGCATACAACTGATGCTCACGCAACGTCTGTAGTATAGTCCTCAAATGATAAGCATGCTCCTCCTCGCTCCGAGAATAGATCAAAATGTCATCAATGAAAACGATAACAAATTGATCTAAAAACGGCTTGAACACTTTGTTCATCATATCCATAAACGCTGCTGTTGCGTTTGTCAGACCAAAGGACATAACCAGAAACTCAAAGTGTCCATATCGAGTCCGAAAAGCAGTCTTAGGCACATCTACATCACGGATCCAAAGTTGATGATACCCAGACCTCAAATAAATTTTGGAAAAACACTTCGCACCCTGCAACTGGTCAAACAAATCATCGATGCGAGGAAGAGGATATCTGTTCTTGACAGTAGCCTTGTTCAACTGTCTATAGTCGATACACAGTCGAAAGGAACCGTCTTTCTTCTTCACAAACAGAACTGGAGCACCCCATGGAGAAGTACTCGGTCTGATGAACCCACTATCCAACATTCTTGTAACTGATCCTTCAACTCCTTCAGCTCTGCAGGAGCCATCCGATACGGCGGTATCGAAATCGGAGCTGTACCAGAAACCACATCAATGCAAAACTCAATATCACGATCAGGTGGTAATCCAGGCAATTCCTCTGGAAACACATCAGTGAACTCATTCACTATCGGAACACTATGCATATCACCACTATCAAACTCCAAATCACGAACCACAGCAAGAAAACCCTGGCAACCCTTGCATAACATCCGCTTCGCCTTGATGGCGGAAATCAGATTCTTAGGTGTCTCCGCCTTTTCTCCATGAAAGGAAAAAGGCAGATCACCTGGAATTCTGAACTCGACTGACTTCCCTCGACAGTCAATAGAAGCATAATGGCGCGACAGCCAATCCATCCCCAAGATGACATCAAAAGAAAGAACGTCAAGCACAATCAAATCAGCACATAATTCTCTACCCTGAATAACCACTGGACAAGAAGGATAAACGACATCCACTACTACACCTTCAGACATAGGTGTAGACATAGCTAAAGGTTCACTCAAAACAGATGGTGCCATACCCAATTTCCCAGCAAAACATGTAGATACAAACGAATGGGTTGCACCCGCATCAAATAATACCAAAGCATCAGTAAAAGATACTGGAATGGTACCTTGCACCACAACGTTTGATGCACGCGCATCCTGAGGAGTTTGAGCAAACACTCTGGCCTGACCTTGCGGCTGCTACTGCGAACTCTGCCCAGTACCATAACTGTTGGAACCTCTACCACCGTTACCACGGCCACCAAAACCTCTACCACCAGAACCACGGCCCCGCTGGCCACCAAAAGATGCTGCAGGTTGAGAGTACCCTACAGACTGTGTAAACGTAGGTCTCTGCTGCTGATACAATGACTGCGCCATACTGGAGTTAGACATCTGCTGCCCAGATGTCGGACACTCCCTGGAAAAATGACCCGGCTGGCCATAAGAAACACAACCTCCAGGAGCTAACTGACACTGACCATAGTGCCTGCGTCTGCAATTCTGGCAGAACGGAATGTTCGATCCACCACTGTACCCGCATCCTGAACCACGGTTACTCCCACTGCTACTAGAGCTGTACGGAGCACTCCTACCACTATGCCTCCTTTTGTTGTGAGTACGGCGACTCCCCTTATTGGCATGAGAAGAGCCACTGCAGTTCCCACTACCATGCTGCACTGGGGCCTGTTGCCCCACACTAGGAACATCACTCTTTCCCTTCTGATTCTGGAAAGGGTCAGAGATCGTCCCAAACTGAATCAACGAATTCTCCATCCGTCGAGCACTGTCCACTACTCGAGCAAACTCCATGTCTGCCTCTATCAGCAAAGGAAGAAATTCCGAGACTAAACCCTTGATATAGCGGTCGTTCACTCGCCCACGATCACCATGTAGATCTGTATCAAACCGCCCCAAACAGACAAACTTTGTAGTGTAGTCTATCACTGATCTATCCCTTTTTTCAAACTTAGCAGCTTCTCTCTGAAATTCTAAGTAACAGAGAAAGGTAGATAGTAACCTCTGAACCTTGTCACAAAATCGGCCCAAGACAATGTAGCCATCTCTGGCCTGATGTTATCGCGAAACCAGTCCTTAGCTGGACCCTTCGGCGACATCTCCACAAGCATCACTGATTGATGATCAGTAGCTTGAATTCTCTGACTATTGTACTCAAACTCTTCCAAAAAGTCAAGAGCATCCCCAGTACCATCAAAAGAAGTCGGATTCAACTTCGTGTAGGTTATCACCATCTCTCTGTCTGTCGGAATGTGACCGACACCAGCAAGTCCACCCATACCAGCTACAGCACCAGCCTGAGGTTGCTGTTGCTGCGCTAAGTAACCCAATACAGTATACTGATTCTGCAGAAGGGTCTGATTGTTCTGCATCTCGACAATCCCAGCCAAGAAAGTATTGAAGTCGAATGCCTGCATATTCGGTGCATGTTGCACCTCCGGTGCCTGCTGCACATTCGGTGCCTGAACACCTGCTGCACCACGTCCTCTAGCTCAACCTCTACCAGCACCAGCTCCTCTGCCTCTACCTCTGCCTCTGCCAGCACCTCTACCTCTACCACGTCCAGCATTGGCCGGAACTGGTGGTACGTTCTGATCGACTTCCATGGAAATCGCATCATCAGCCACAGCTTCTTGCTCTGCCGCAGCATGAGCACGAGTACGAACAACATTGTCCATATCCTAAGGATTGAACAAAAACAATTTACATACACAGATATTACATACCCAAGTATGAACAAAACAAGCAACGTATAGGATTTCCCAAGAAATCAACAACAATAAAATATTCACCCAAGTGAAATAAAATTAACTTTTAACAGCATCAAATCAACATATAATGACTGACTCGACGCAATCCTATTGGTGTAGGCAGAATGTTTTTAAAATCAAAAGATGATGTTTTTAAAGACATGACAGAATCCTATATTAGAAGTAGTTCCTAAGACACAACCATACTTAACAGAGTAAACACATAGCAAGCAATTGGCCTTGGTTTGAAACCAAAGCTCTGATACCAAGTTTGTCACGACCCATTTTAATGAATCGCGACCGGCGCTAGGGTATGGGTAATGTAGTACCAAAACCCGTAGATAGCCTTTCAATTAACATATAAACACATAAACCTGCAGAAAACCAATGCTCGGGGGCAACCGAGACTTCAGCCTAAATCTAGCAGATATAATATTCAGCAGTTAATATAACATGCTTATCCAATTCCGAGTCTAAAATAGATTTATCATAAACCAATGTAAATAATATAACATGCCAAAGCAATATAACCAGTCGAACCAATCCGACAAAATATATAATAATAATAATAATAATAATAATAATAAAGACGTCTAGTTACTACTGCGGTCTAAGAATAAAACAGTTTTACGGTTTATCAAAAATAAATGGAACCTCCGAGGAAAAGTAAATGCGGAGATCACCAGACTCTCTCAGATCATAACCCTGGGGAAAATTGGGAAAACAACGGGGTCAGATATACTGAGATGAGTTTATACCACCATCTACATTTATTAAGTGGAAAACCTTTAAAACCGTTTAAAACATTTAATAACGATATTACGAATAATAGTTGGAACCCTAATCCACAATTCTAAATAATCCAACAGGTCTGGTCCCGAGAGCTGAGCTACACCGAATTACCACTGACCACACTTATACCAGAGTCCCGAGAGCTGAGCTACACCGAGTTACTCTACTTGGTCCCGAGAGCTATGCTCACACCGAGTTACCACATTACCATAATGTAATATCCCGTAAAATTTTTAAATTTATCTTTGTAATTTCCGACGTGGTTCCAGATGTACTTTGTGGGGTATTTGAAGTTTCGTAAATTAATTGTGGTTCGATTCATCCTCAGTTCGGTTTTAAAAAAAAAATAAACTTCTCCTTTGGGTCTTGGTTCAACCAAATGGTTGAACCAAGGGATAAACCAGGTCTCGTAAGAGACCTGATGTTTTCCCGTAAGGTCCCGTACGGGACTGTGCCTGTCCCGTACGGGACTGTGCAAAATTTGCACTGGTCCCGTTCGGGACCAGGCCCTTTCCCGAACGGGATCAGGCCAAATTTTGGCCTTTCCGTTCGTGAAATGATATCAGCCCCTCACCCCTTCGCCCAGCCCTTTTCGACCTCGTTTACGGCCCACTTCCCTTCGTCTTTTTAAGTCGATTTCTTCACAGAAAACCTTCATCACGCTGCAAACAAACCCTAGCCGTTTTCCGCTTGTCATTTCGCTGAGTATCGAAGCCGTTATCATCTGCCAAAGGTCGCTGTTCGGTAAGTTTCAGATTCTTATGATTTCCAGATTTCGTTTTTGAACGTCATTGCGTAATTTGGTTCGTTCTCTTTCGTTTCTAGATCGAAATTGATTCCGTTCGATTCCAGACGATCTAGACTCACGTATCTACGTTTCCCTACCTCATTTTCGCTGAACGGTACGCCGTCGATCTCGTTTCAATCGCCGTACGATTTCCGTTTTCTGTTTTGTTCAAGCTGTTCTTATTTCTTTTTGATTGCTGCCGATTCCTGTGTGAGATTTGGATTTGATTTTGTTGAGTTTATGATTACAAATACATTGGATATGATTAGGGGTTAGTAGTTAAAGCCTTTGGAACGAGTTACACCATCGTCTTGTTTGTTTGATTTTGGCCGATCATGTGTTTGGTTACTGTCAACGTTTTTGAGTTTTGGGGAGTGCTTAAGTTGAGTTTTTGGTTTGATTTCATGCCTTAGATTTGTGATGAAATTAGTTCTTGAGGTTTAGATGTTTCGGTTTGAGATTTCAAGTTCAGAAACTTGAGTTAGGGGCATGAATGGGGTTAGGCGGGCTGCTGTGTATTTGAATAAGGAAGATGAGGTTTAATAGCCACTTTAGCCACCAAGTTATTTTGCTTAAATAAAATCAATCCTTTAAGTTTAACTTTAACTAATAACTTGGATTTTGTTTTGAATATAAATTAAATAGTGGAAATGATAGATATTTATAAATTAAGTTAATATAATTACTCGGGTAATTATATTTGTTTTCAAATGTCGTTTTGTCAAAAGTTGGCTAAATTACAATTTAGCCCCTAAACTTATTTTATAACTTAATTAAGTGGATTTTCGGCTAATAACTTTATTGTTGGTTTTAATTATAAAATAAAAGTAATTAATTTGATTTTTGGAAATCAAATTGGCAAAAGTGCAATTTAGTCCCTAATTGGCAAAAGTACAATTTGGTCCCTAATTGGTTAAAGTACAAATTAGTCCCTGAACTTTTAATTGACTTATATGATTAAGTTTTAGGGGTTGTAACTTGGGTTACTTGAAATTGAAGTTATTGAGTTCCGCTTTTAAAATGGATTATTATTTTGTTAAATTGTTTTATAAAGATAAACTCGGGTTTATATTTGATAAACGTTTTGAGTCGGATTAGACTTGGGTCATCCGACAAGTGAGGTTAGCTTGGTAGTTATTGGTAACTCGGCTAACCCACTATTTGGAAATTATTTGCTATTTAAAGTTATTAAATTATATTTATAAATTGGATTTAAGCGGGAACTCAATAGACTTATATTAATTGGGCTTTATTACCTTTTGGTTATATTTGTGTTACGTTGGATTGTTATTTACTACGTGTTAATTGTGCTAGTCTTATGTGGTGTCTAGTACTCTCTAGAGTTAGGGTCTGATTTTAATAATTATTTTATTTGTCTAGACTCGTCTACTGTTCGTGCTTCTGAGGCGAACCAGAGTTAGTTGCTTGCCGGTATTTCACGTGGATTAGCAAGCAGTGAGTTTATATTTACTATTTACTGCTTTATTAAGTAAATTGTTATTTTAATATTAAATATATATATACTGTACGTATATTTCGAACTGTTTTTATATTATGGCTCTTAGTTGGAACGTGCTACCTAATGGGCATCATTAGGACTGCGTGCGCACCGGTATTGATCTGGGTAAGGTATTTATGGAAATGTGGTAACTCGGTGTGAGCATAGCTCTCGGGACCAGGTAGAGTAACTCGGTGTAGCTCAGCTCTCGGGACTCTGGTATAAGTGTGGTCAGTGGTAACTCGGTGTAGCTCAGCTCTCGGGACCAGACCTATTGGATTATGATTATTATTTAGAATTGTGGATTAGGGTTCCAACTATTATCCGTAATATCGTTATTAAATGTTTTAAACGTTTTAAAGGTTTTCCACTTAATAAATGTAGATAGTGGTATGAACTCATCTCAGTATATCTGACCCCGTTGTTTTCCCAATTTTCCCCAGGGTTATTATCTGAGAGAGTCTGGTGATCTCCGCATTTACTTTTCCTCGGAGGTTCCTTTTATTTTAATAAAATTGTAAAACTGTTTTATTCTTAGACCGCAGTAGTAACTAGACGTCCTTGTTATTATTATTTATTTTGTCGGATTGGTTCGACTGGTTATATTGCTTTGGCATGTTATATTATTTATATTGGTTCATGATAAATCTATTTTAGAATCAGAATTGAATAAGCATGTTATATTAATTGTTGATTATTATATCTGCTAGATTAGGTTGAAGTCTCGGTTGCCCCCGAGCATTGGTTTTTCTGCAGGTTTATGTGTTTATGATTTATTTGGAGGCTAGCTACGGGTTTCGGTACTACATTACCCATACCCTAGCGCCGGTCGCGATTCATGAAAATGGGTCGTGACAAACTTGGTATCAGAGCTTTGGTTTCAAACCAAGGCCAATTGCTTGCTATGTGTTTACTCTGTTAAGTTTGGTTGTGTCTTAGGAACTACTGCGGATATAGGATTCTGTCATGTCTTTAAAAATGTCATCTTTTGATTTTAAAACTTTCTGCCTACACCAATAGGATTGCGTCGAGTCAGTCATTATTTGTTGATTTGATGCTTTTAATTGTTAATGCTATTTCACTTGGGTGAACATTTTATTGCTGTTGATTTCTTGGGAAATCCAATATGTTGCTTGTTTTGTTCATACTTGGGTATGAAATATCTGTTATTTAAATTGTTGTTGTTCAATCTTAGGATATGGACAATGTTATTCGTACTCGTGCTCGTGCTGCGGCAGAGCAAGAAGCTGTGGCTGATGATGCGATTTCCATGGAAGTCGATCAGAACGCACCACCAGTTCAGGCAAATGCTGGACGTGGTCGAGGTGGAGGTGCTGGCAGAGGTAGAGGTGCTGGTAGAGGCAGAGGAGCTGGTGCTGGTAGAGGTGGAGCTAGAGGGCGCGGTGCGGCAGGTGTTCAGGCACCGAATGTGCAGCAGGCACCAGGGGTGCAGCAAGCACCAAATTTGCAAGCGTTCGACTTCACTACTTTCTTGGCTGGCGTTGTCGAGATGCAGAACAATCAGGCTCTACTGCAGAATCAGTGTAATATACTGGGTCAGTTAGCGCAGCAACAACAACCTCAGGTTGGTGCGGTAGCTGGTATTGGTGGAATTGCTGGTGTCGGTCATATTCCAACAGACAGAGAGTTGGTGATGACCTACCTGAAGTTGAATCCGACTTCTTTTGATGGTACTGGTGATGCTCTTGACTTTTTGGAGGAATTTGAGTACAACAGTCAGAGGATTCAAGCGTCTGATCGTCAATCAGTGATGCTTGTGGAAATGTCGCTGAAAGGTCCAGCTAAGGATTGGTATCGCGATAACATCAGGCCAGTTATGGATACTTTGCCTTGGGCTGATTTTGTGACCAGGTTCAGAGGTTACTATCTACCCTTCTCTGTTACTGAGAGTTTCAGAGAAAAGCTGCTCACTTTGAAAAAGGGGGATAGATCAGTGACAGACTACACTACTGAGTTTGTACGTTTGGGGCGGTTTGCTACAGATCTACAGGGTGATCAAGAGCGAGTGAACGACCGTTATGTTAGGGGTTTAGGCTCGGAGTTTCTTCCTTTGCTGATAGGGACAAACATGGAGTTTGCCCGGTTAGTGGATAGTGCGCGGCGGATGGAAAATTCGATGGTTCAGTTTGGGACGATCTCTGACCCTTTCCAGAATCAGAAGGGAAAGAGTGACGTTCCTAGTGGGGGGCAGCAGGCCCCAGTGCAACATGGTAGTGGGAACTACTACAGTGGCTCTTCTCAGGCCAACAGGGGGAGTCGACGGACTCACAACAAAGGGAGGCATAGTGCCAGGAGTGCTCCGTACAGTTCCAGTAGCAGTGGGAGTAACCGTGGTTCAGGACGCGGGTACAGTGGTGGATCGAACATTCCGTTCTGCCAGAATTGCAGACGCAGGCACTATGGTCAGTGTCAGTTAGCTCCTGGAGGTTGTTTTACTTGTGGCCAGCCGGGTCATTTTTCTAGGGAGTGTCCGACATCTGGGCAGCAGATGTCTAACTCCAGTGTGGCGCAGTCATCTTATCAGCCGCAGAGACCTGCGTTTACACAGTCTGTAGGGTACTCTCAACCTGCAGCATCTTTTGGTGGCCAACGGGGCCGTGGTTCTGGTGGCAGAGGTTTTGGTGGCCGTGGTAACGGTGGTAGAGGTTCCAACGGTTATGGTACTGGACAGAGTTCGCAGCAGCAGCCGCAGGGTCAGGCCAGAGTGTTCGCACTTACTCCTCAGGATGCGCGTGCATCAAATGCTGTGGTGCAAGGTACCATTCCGATTTCTTTTACTGATGCTTTGGTATTATTTGATGCGGGTGCGACCCATTCGTTTGTTTCTACTTGTTTTGCTGGGAAATTGGGTAGAGCACCATCTGTTTTGAGTGAACCTCTAGCTGTGTCTACACCTATGTCTGAAGGTGTAGTAGTGGACGTTGTCTATCCTTCTTGTCCTGTGGTTATTCAGGGTAGAGAATTATGTGCTGATTTGATTGTACTTGACGTTCTTTCTTTTGACGTTATCTTGGGGATGGACTGGTTGTCACGCCATTATGCTTCTATTGACTGTCGAGAGAAGTCAGTCGAGTTCAGGATTCCAGGTGGTCTACCTTTTTCCTTTCAGGGAGAAAAGGCAGAGACACCTAAGAATCTGATTTCCGCCATCAAGGCGAAGCGGATGTTAGGCAAGGGTTGCCAGGGTTTTCTTGCTGTGGTTCATGATTTGGAGGCTGGTGGTAGTGATATGCATAGTGTACCGATAGTGAATGAGTTCACTGATGTGTTTCCAGAGGAATTGCCTGGATTACCACCTGATCGTGATATTGAGTTTTGCATTGATGTGGTTTCTGGTACAGCTCCGATTTCGATACCGCCGTATCGGATGGCTCCTGCAGAGCTGAAGGAGTTGAAGGACCAGTTACAAGAGTTGTTGGATAGCGGGTTCATTAGACCGAGTACTTCTCCGTGGGGTGCTCCAGTTCTGTTTGTGAAGAAGAAAGACGGTTCCTTTCGACTCTGTATCGACTACAGACAGTTGAACAAGGTTACTGTCAAGAACAGATATCCTCTTCCTCGCATCGATGATTTGTTTGACCAGTTGCAGGGTGCGAAGTGTTTTTCCAAGATTGATTTGAGATCTGGGTATCATCAGCTGCGAATCCGTGATGCAGATGTACCTAAGACTGCTTTTCGGACTCGTTATGGACATTTTGAGTTTCTGGTTATGTCCTTTGGTCTGACGAACGCACCAGCAGCATTTATGGATATAATGAACAGAGTGTTCAAGCCGTTTTTGGATCAATTTGTTATCGTCTTCATTGATGACATTTTGATCTATTCTCGGAGTGAGGAGGAGCATGCTTACCATTTGAGGACTATACTACAGACGTTGCGCGAGCATCAGCTGTACGCTAAGTTCTCAAAATGTGAGTTCTGGTTGGATCAGGTTACCTTTCTAGGACACGTGGTGTCGAAAGATGGGATCAAAGTTGATCCGAAGAAGATTGAGGCGGTCATGGATTGGCAAAGGCCAAGGTCAGTTACCGAGATCAGAAGTTTTCTGGGTTTAGCTGGCTACTATCGTCGGTTCGTGCAAGATTTCTCCAGAATATCTGCACCTTTGACTAAACTGACACAGAAGGGTGTCAAGTTTGAGTGGACTGACAAGTGCGAGGCGAGCTTTGAGAAGCTCAAGGAGATTTTGACTACAGCTCCGGTGTTGGCATTGCCTTCTGGCATTGATGGTTTCACAGTGTATTGTGATGCGTCTCGGATTGGTTTGGGTTGCGTTCTGATGCAACATGGACAGGTGATTGCCTATGCTTCCAGACAGTTGAAGAAGCATGAGGTGAATTACCCTACTCATGATTTAGAGTTGGCAGCTGTGGTTTTTGCGCTGAAAATTTGGAGGCATTATTTGTATGGTGCTACTTGTGAGATTTTCACTGATCATAAGAGTCTGAAATATATCTTTGATCAGAGAGAGTTGAACTTGAGACAGAGGAGGTGGTTAGAGTTGCTGAAAGACTACGACTGTACTATTCAGTACCATCCTGGTAAGGCTAATGTGGTAGCCGATGCGTTGAGTCGCAAGTCTTCGGGCAGCTTGGCTCATATTTCTGAGATTGGGCGTAGACCCATGGTTAGAGAGTGGCACAGTTTGATAGCTTCGGGCTATGGTTTTCAGATTTCTCAGACTGGTTGTTTGTTAGCACAGTTGCAAGTGCAACCCGTTTTGATTGATCGGATCAAAGCTTTACAAGCTGAGGATCCACAATTGAAACGGATTATTGAGGAAGTTCAGCAGGATGGAAATTCTGAGTTTACTTTTGTGGATGGTGTTCTGAGACATGGTTCGAGATTGTGTGTTCCGGATTCAGATGGTTTGAGGGACCAGATTCTGGAAGAAGCGCACAAGTCTGCTTATAGTGTTCATCCGGGTTCTACTAAGATGTACCATGATCTTAAGGGTACCTACTGGTGGAGCGGGATGAAGAAGGATGTCGCCGAGTATGTTTCTAAGTGTCTGACGTGCCAGCAGGTGAAGCTGGAGCATCAGAGACCTTTTGGCTATCTGCAGCCACTACCTATTCCAGAGTGGAAGTGGGAGCGGATTGCTATGGATTTTGTGGTTGGTTTACCACGTGCTCGACAGGGATACGACTCCATCTGGGTGATAGTTGACCGTATGACCAAGTCAGCTCATTTCCTTCCGATTAAGGTTTCGTATACTGCTTCGAGGTTGGCTCAGTTGTACATCGACAGGATTGTCAGTTTGCATGGTGTACCGGTTTCTATTGTTTCAGACAGAGGTTCTGTGTTTACTTCGAGGTTTTGGAAGGCGTTAC